>NC_047092.1:88596932-89320682 GCF_902459505.1 Geotrypetes seraphini
AAAACTCCAGAACCCCTATCCACGCAAAAAAAAAAAAAAAATGGCAACACTTACAACCAAACTCTGCCTAGTCCTACTACTGCTCTCCATTCTCTTAGATAAATGGAAAACAGCTGGATACCACACTCATTCTATACCCATCCTCACAACAACACACAGACTGCTTCAACCCACTAGGAAACTGCAAACCCCCAGAACCCTGATACCTTGTCCATCATCCAATCATGAAAACATTCCCGCAACCTGGGGAAAAAGACCACCATCAAAAACTAAGGCCAGCTCTCAAAAACCTCAATCACCATCCAGAACAATTATCAATACTCACACTACGCAATCTCCCACTAAACTCACGTCAATTGCTTGTGCATATTTGAATATACGATCCATCAGCCCAAAGACAGAACTAATCAAAGACTGGCTGATCAAAGATAATTTAGGCTGCCTCTTCCTAGCCGAAACCTGGCTCACTTCAGACTCAGATCCTCGCATTACTGAATTCTGCCCAAACGGATACAAACTAGAGCTAGTTTGCAGAGAAAACAGAAGAGGGGGAGGTCTAGCAATCATTGTAAAAAACAACCTCAACATTAAAGTCCTAACCAAGCACTCCACCCCTCACCTAGACCTTCTTGCCTGCCAACTCTCAGACAAGTCTCTCACAGGAACTCTGAACTGCCTTCTATGCTATGTCACACCAGGAAAATGGAACACTTCTAAACAAGAACTAGAAGAATTTATCTTCCAGAATTCCTTATCTTCCCCACACAACCTGATCCTAGGAGACATTAATCTCCACCTAGAAGACCACACCTCCAAACAAGTAGCAGACATTCTTTCATTCCTCAACACCCTATCCTACCAGATACTCAATCCTGAACCCACACATGAAAAGGGCCATCAACTTGACATTGCCGCTTACACATCTCCCAACCTCAACACACAAAACATCCACATCACCAACGGCTCTTGGAATCCAACCTTATGGTCCGACCACTACAAGTACACCTTCACTATCAACTGGGTGCATAATAACATCAAACCTATTCCAAGCACAACCAGCTTCAAGTCCAGACAGAAAATCGAACCCACTACCTTCTGGGACACAGTAGACCCAGCACTAGACTTAAACAACCACAAGGAGTTCATAAACACATGGCGTTCTATTAGTGAGACCACTTTGAACAAACTAGCACCACTAAAAACAAAAAACAAAATAAGCAGACCATCAGACAAATGGTTTGACGCCGAACTCCTACACCTAAAGAGGCATTGCAGACAACTAGAAAGAACATGGAAAAAACAGAAACAAGACCACAATAAAACAGAATGGAGGTCCCAAATCAAACAATACAAAATCAAACTGAAGGAAAAACGTAAAGACTACTACTCCAAACTCATTGGCACTGAAAAACCAGACACCAAAAAACTTTTCAGCATTGTAAAAAACCTCACAGATACCAAACCCTTCCTCGCCACCCAAGGAACCCAGACTCCATCAGCTTCACAACTATCGGACTACTTCAAAAATAAAATCATCACAATCAGAGCCACATTCAACAATTCTCAAAATATCATAGAAGAGATACTAATAAAACCCACAAAAGACGAAGCCATCTCAGCAGATAGGACCTGGACCAACTTCCCAACGACACAATGGTCAGACCTGGACCGGCTGTACAAAAAATACAGCAAATCCTCCTGTGATTTGAACAACTGTCCTCCTTACCTATTAGCAACAGCATCCACCAAATTTATCGCTTGTCTCACGCTATGGTTGCAAACCACTCTCAAGGAAGGTCAGTTCCCTCCGGAACTTGGCGAAATCATAATCACCCCCATACTAAAAGACCCCAAAGGCCCAATAGACAACCCAACAAATTATAGACCAATCGCTTCTATACCACTATACATCAAACTCATAGAGGGTCTAGTAGCACAATATCTATCCTACTACCTAGAAGACCACCACATTCTGCATCCAACTCAATCTGGTTTCAGAGCTAATCACAGCACAGAAACATTACTGGTATCTTTACTTGATATAGCCCGACAGCACCTCAGCAAAGGAAACAAGTTACTAATCATCCAACTCGACCTTTCAGCAGCATTTGACTTAGTAGATCATCCAATACTTCTCCAGACACTAGATGCCATAAGAATAACTGGTAAAGTTCACAACTGGTTCCAAGGATTCCTTCAAACAAGATCATATAGAGTTAAGTCAAAAGATATTTTATCCGAACCCTGGACAAACCCCTGCGGAGTACCACAAGGATCCCCACTATCGCCCATACTATTCAACCTTTTCATAGCTTCCTTAGGCACTGCCCTAGACGCCCTAAATATAACTTCTTTCAGCTACGCAGATGACATAACCATCATTCTCCCATTTGACATCCAAGACCCCAGCTCCAATGGACACCTAAAAACAACACTGGAAACAGTAGAAAAATGGATGATGAACCATAAGCTGAAACTGAATGCGGAGAAAACCAAATTCCTACTACTAGAGAAGGAACAAAAGCCATCTATAACAGAACTGGAAGTAAACGCAATCAAATATCCCATACAGAGCACTCTCAAAATTCTAGGAATACAATTAGACAGACGCTGCACTATGCAGACACAGATACACAAAGTCATACAGAAGGCATTCTTCACCATGCGAAACCTAAGAAAAATAAGAAAGTTCTTTACCAAAGAACACAAGATCATTGTACAATCCCTCACACTCAGTACCTTGGATTACTGCAACAGCCTCTACCTACCATGCCCAAACAACATGATAAAACAACTACAGACCGTTCAGAACACAGCCATCAGACTTATCTATTGTCTCAGCAAATTTGACCACATCACTCCCGCCTATGTAGACTCTCACTGGCTTCCGATAAAAGCAAGAACTCAATTCAAGTTCAAGTTTTCAAGTTTATTAAATTGTTTGATTAAACGCTTTTCCAATTTCAAAGCGTTTTACAAAATTAAAAACAGAGTTTAAAAACAAAACTAAGGGGGGGCGCTAGTGAGCACTGACTGGGATGGCAGCGTGGTGAATGAGCTCCAGCCCTAAATTTATATAAATCGAAGAAAACATCCGATTGAATAACTTTTTGCGTCTCCAAATAACAAATTTAGGTAGCCTGTCATGTCTGCATCAAAGCCAGGTAAGCGTAAAAACGCTGAGCCTGCATCTCCGCAAAAAACCACGGACGAAAAGGCTGAGGAACCGACTGCGGCCTCTATTATGGCAGAGTTACACTCGATCAGAGACCTTATTTTGGATACCAAACAGGACATAACAGAAATAAAATCGGATATTTCTACTCTTAAGGAGGAATACGCGAATGTAAAGATCAGAACGGATACCCTCGAATCTAAAATGCAAGTATCTGAAGATTCAATTAAAGTGCTGTTTAAACAAACCGCCCGCATCACCCAGCTAGAGGCAGCCCTGGAAGATGAGAAGAACAGGGCGAAGCGCACTAGCCTACGTTTACTAGGCTTACCAGAAGGAAGGGAAGCGTGTGATCTCGCCGAGTTTTTAGCAGCCCTGCTACCAGAATTATTAAAAATTCCGCCGGAGATGAAGCTGGAGTTTGATACAGCCTACCGGGTTCCTCAACACGTGGCCAGACCGTCGAAATTTCCGAGGCCGATAGTGATCACGCTTTTGCGTCAATCTCAGGTTCAGCTCATACTGCAAAAAGCGAAACTACATGCTCCGAACATGTTTGAAGGCAGCAAATTGATATTTGTCCCTGAACTCTCTAAGGAAACAGCCAAGAAACGGAAGCAGCTTTTAGCTTACCGCCCGAAACTATCTGCCATGGGCGCTAAACATGGCCTACTGTATCCTGCGAGGCTGCGTGTTACTTTCAATAACAGCACGAAAGATTTCACCAACCCGGCAGACCTAGCTGACTACATTGAGAACATTCAGCCCACTAATATCGATAAAACCTAACCGGTGGTCTCATTGATTGAATTGATTTATCTCTGTTCTGACCTGGTAACTGTTTGCCTAATTTTGGTCTGAGAAATATATTGTTGTGTTATACCTGCGCTATATATACTTTCTAAATTTATCTGAGCATGTGGATGTTTTTCTATCTATGTGTGTTATTGTGGTTGTTGCTTGCATTTACCATGCCCTCTGAGAACTGCTCACTCACTCATGGTAACTTTTTGGCATTGTTGTTGTATTTTTTCATTTCATGTTTTCCTTCTCATAGCAGTCATACTTTCTCAATCACACTTACATAGCATTCACACAGCATTATCCATGCACCAATTGCTTTATTTCCAGCAAAAGTTTGCTCAGTCTTCTCCTATTCTACTTGAATATAAAGTACAAGTTTTCTTTGCCCAAGCCTTGGCTGCAGAGGTCATTCCACTATGGGATTTAGAAATACAATATTGTTCAATCAGAAAGTCTTCATGTATGCTGTTTGTTCACACTCAAATATTCCCTTTCTATATATTACTATGGTATTCAAGGCATTCACAGCTTACTGAGAATATGAGATTAATAGTTACATTATATGCTAATACTATTATGTGTGCTTACCTTTATTATTTCACAGATATATATGATGTGGGATCTTTCTTTTGTATGTTACATTGCATTGCTGCAGAACACTTGGATTGCATATTGAGTCTACTATTTTCTAATGCACATATATCCTATCATTACCTATGGGTGCCATAATAATTAACATATGTGACTCATTTCTATTGCTTTGGGAAATACTTATATTGTCACTGAATAATCCTCTTCCTATGGTTATTATGCATGAGCTAATATATCTCCTTCATAACTTTTAGTATGACCATTACTTGTTTTTCTTTAAATGTTAAAGGATTTAATAACCCTATAAAACGATGTAAAATACTTCGATACACTGAACAATATAACCCTGATATAGTGATGTTTCAAGAAACTCACCTAAACCAAACAGAATCCATTAAGATTTCACCTAAATGGGCTTATCCGCCTATGTTTTCTCCAGCGGTGGGAAAGAAAAATGGTACTCTTGTTTTGATAAAAAGAAGAGCTGACATCAAAATTTTGTCACACTCAACAGATGATATAGGTCGATGGGTTGCTGTGAATCTAATTATTGGTGATTTCAAATTACAGATCATAAACATATATGCTCCTAATATAGATGAGCCCAACTTTTTTCACGCCATTGCTGATTTAATAGCTGCATCAGGTGATTTACCCTGTATACTAGGTGGTGATTTCAACCAAATATTAGACAAAGCGCTTGATAGACAATCTAACGCAGCTTATAGAACTACAAAATCGTGGACCAGTATCCAGGACCTGATGTGCCAAACAAAATTGATTGATATATGGCGTACTCTACATCCTGGTGACCGCACATATACATTTTACTCTCCACCTCATGTATCTTACTCCAGGATAGATTATTTTTTGATAAGTTATGCACTGTCACAACACGTTATAGAAGCTCAGATTAACCCCATTTCAGTATCTGACCATGCTTCCATATTACTTCAAATTAATAATATTGATAATCCACCTAAGATGAATCAATGGAGATTTAATTCATCCCTATTAACTGAGGAAGAATTTCTACTGCATGTCAAGAAGCATATCACGGATTACTTTGATTTCAATATAGTAACAGATACATCTTGGCAATACACGTGGGATGCCTTTAAGGCCTACATAAGAGGTATTGTAATCTCTTATGTAGCAAATAAACGAAAAAAACGTAAATCTGAAATTCAACTATTGGAACAACAATTACAGAATATGGAGCGTCAACACCTATCCGACTTATCGAATCCTGTTACACAAGCATCTATACATAAACTAAGATTCCAATACAATTTGATGTTGAGTACAGAAGCCTCTAAAGAATTGTTTAAGAAATCTGCTCACTACTATACTAGTATGAATAAATGTGGCCGTCAACTAGCCAATTATTTAAAAATACAATCAGAAAAAACCTCTATTCCGGCAATCTGCTCTTCTAATGGCCACATATTACAAAATACTGAGAACATTTGCAAAGAATTTCATTCTTTTTATACTGAGCTCTATACATCTGAAAATCCTGATACGGATCTATTTCAGCCTTTTCTGTCATGTTTACAACATCCTACTTTTCCTGAGGCTGACCGGGACCTACTGGCTGAAGATATGACTTGCATTCAGATAGAACAGGCCCTGCAATCTATGGCCAAACACAAAACACCAGGTCCAGACGGCCTGTCGGTGGAATTTTATTGTGCTTTTAAGAATGAACTTATTCCACATATGACTCAATACTTTGATTTCCTAGCACAGCATGGTATGGCTAATGGTTCATTTACTGAAGCAATCACTATAGTACTACCGAAACCGGGTAAGGACCCAATGAAAGTATCTAACTATAGACCATTGTCATTGATAAATGTCGATGCAAAGTTATATGCAAAGGTATTAGCAAATCGACTAGCTGAAGTACTGCCTAACATCATTTCTCCAGATCAAAATGGATTCATGAAAAATAGACTTTCCAGTGATAACACTAGATTATTTGCTCATATGCTTCTGCAAGCACAACAGTCTTCAAAACCAATGGTGGCCATTGCCTTGGATGCGGAAAAGGCATTCGATCGTGTAGAATGGACTTATATGTTTCACGTGTTACATTGGTTTGATGCACCAGAGGCCTTTATTCGTATGGTGAGAGTACTATACTCTAATCCTAATACCAAAATAAGGATTAATGATATCTTCTCTGAATCGTTCCGACCGTCTAGAGGCACAAGACAGGGTTGCCCCCTATCCCCGCTTCTATTTAATGTGGCTTTGGAACCTTTGCTAATTGCCATTCGATCTTCATCTGATGTCATTGGGATGCGTATTGCTGAATGGGACTTTAAATTATCAGCATACGCCGACGATATAATGATCTACTCAACGTTGGATTCCATACCCTCCATCTTAAGGATCATTACCAACTATGCTGCAATTTCTGGTTATAAACTAAATTCTACAAAGACTGAGGTCATGCCTTTGGCCAATGATAACTGTGGTGATGTTATACGTCAATATGGCCTCAAATACTCAGCTACTAAACTAAAATATCTTGGTGTTTACTTTGCTCCGACTATAGAGGAAACCTTACTTCACAATGAAGAACTTCTACTATCCATCATCAAAGATGTTACGTCAAGATGGACACCTTTGAAACTCAGTTGGTGGGGCCGTTTAGACTCCATTAAAATGGTCTTGGCTCCCAAACTTACTTATATTCTATCTATGCTACCGTTTCTTTTTCCCAATACAACATATGCTAAAATGGAGTCTCGATTAGCGGACTATTTATGGAATCATAAGTCCCCTAGAATTGCTCTCAAGAAGCTGAAATGTCTCAAACAACATGGGGGAGTAAATTTCCCTAGCTTATACGAATACCATCTAGCATTTTTAGGACGCCAAGGTTCACAGTGGCTGACTGAACGACATCCTTCTAATGCTCCTAACTGGTTGACTTTAGAAAGACATTTATACCAACAACTTTCTTTGAGATTCTACCCATTCATAACACTGCCACTTAATAGAAAAACTAATCCAATATTACACTCTACAGCAAAAGTAATGAAAGAATTGGATTCCATGGCCCACATTAAGTGGAATTCTACAACTCTTTCTCCCATTTGGCTCAACCCACACATAAAAATTCAGGGTCAGCACATCGAATGGAAATCTTGGATCAAAGCTGGCATATGGTCAATATCTCAATTGATGACGAATGGAAACTTATCTACGTTTGCATCTATATCTGAGGCTTACAAGCTCTCCCCATCACAATTCTACGCTTGGTTTCAATTGCACCACTGCTTACGTGATTACTTGAGTAGATCAGTATTATCTACAGATATTCCTACCATACTAACCTGGTGTGAGGAATATAGTTTACAGAAAGGAGAGGCTTCGAAATGGTACAAGTTGTTAAAACTCGCCAAATTCCAACCTCCTACTGCTTTATATGATATCTGGACCAGAGACTTATCCTGTTCACTCAATACCAAAGCTTGGGAAGCTATTTGGATTACCTCTTATAGCTCTTTGAAATCAGCTGCGATTAAACAGCTGGTCCTATTTTTGTATCACAAAGCATATTGGACCCCTTATAAACTATCTAAGCTGCCTTCAATATCATCCAATTTATGTTGGTCTTGCGCATCTCAAGTAGGAACTCTGGAACACATGCTCTTCTCCTGTAGGCTATTACGTCCTTATTGGGCCAAAGTATGGTCTATCATATGTGAAATTTTACCTATTTCTGATAATATTTCTTATGCAGTAATTATTATAGGATGTACTGCATTGACCTGTAAACTCAATAGGAAAGAAAGCAAATTATTGCAATGTATGTTACTTGTAGCTATAAAGGTTATATTATCTCATTGGAAAGACTTCTCAGCTCTCAATGTACATGAATGGTGGAATTCCTTTTGCTTATATGCTAAATACGAGAAGTCCCTGGCGGACAATGATAAATCAACACACCACTCATTTTATTCAATGTGGACTCATGTTATATCATATTCTCTTAATTAGTGAATGATTGTTTCTCAACTACTGTTGTATAAATTGTGGAATGGATAGTGCTGTATTTCTACTGCTATTGGGAACGTGAAATGATGTTGTTGTACTTTGTTATTTTTACTTTATTTTGCTGAAAACTAATAAAACTTATTGAACTAAAAACAAAACTAACTTATACATAATGTTATACTACACAAACTAGGGTAACATCCTTTGGACAAAAGAAAACTGGAAACAGTGGGAAAATAGGGAAGAAATACAATTTTTGTTTACTATTTAAAGTAACCCATGGAACTGCCCCCTGTTACCTAAACAACCGCCTATATCGCTACCACTCATCCAGATCAAGAAGAACTCAAAACCTATTCACCTTCCCCCCTCATCATGGAACCCGACGTAAGAAACTATACGACAGCCTTCTAGCGACACAGGCAGCGAAAATTGACCCCACCATCACCAAACTAATGATCAACACAACAGACATCAAAGTGTTTCGAAGAGAAATCAAAACATTTCTATTCAAAAAACACGTCCTTACCAACTAATATCCTCCCCTTTCGCACAAGCTCTCCCTCTATTGAATAACACATTAGTCATCTCCTATAACCTGTCCTTCCAAACATATTCTGACTCCTATATAAGCATTTACCTCACTATCCAACAAACTTCTTACGTCATTATTAGGTAACTTCTAGTCTGTAACCCGTTTATACTGATATTCTCTACTGTATCCTGTTATCACTTGATTCTCTGCTATGTAATTCTTACAATTGAATCCTCTACCACACCATGTAAAGTACATGAATCACTGTTATGTAATTTCTCTAGATAATCGTTGTTACGCAATTCTCTCAGTAATGTCCAGATCTCTTATAATTTGTAATCCGCCTAGAACCGCAAGGCACAGGTGGAATAGAAATCATTAATGTAATGTAATGTAATCTCCAATCTGAGTCCAGATATACCCGAGACTATTTGAAGGAGATGGAATTTCCTCATCTGCCGAGGGAATCTTTGCGTCTCTCATTGAACCCCGTCTTAAAGCACACTTTCTTCCTCAATTTGGAGACTCCTTACGCAATTCCTGCCATACCGTCCAAGATGGAATCACGCTATCGGACAGTCCCGTGCAAGGGGTTTGAAAAGGCTCAGCTCTCCCACCAGTCTTTGGTTGTGGAGTCTTCCTTAAAGATATCTAATCCCTCCAAGGTCTGTGCTGCTGTCTCACCGGGCAGGGAAGGGCATACTATGGACAAGTTCGGCCGGCGCCTCTACCAGAATTCGATATTGGCGAACCCGATCCTAAATTACAATTCTATCTCAAGCACTGCATCAAATCCATGCTGTCTTTCCAGGATGATTTGGCTGCCCACTGCAGTTCGGAATTCCGACAGCTTCAAGATACGCTGTCGCAGATTCACCTTTATATGCTTCAGGCTACGTATGATGCCTTCGAACTGTCCTCGAGGGTCACGGCCTTGCGATCGCCATGTGTCGCCAATCTTGGCTTCGAATAGTTGACATGGACCCGAATCTGCAGGACCATCTAGCGAATCTCCCGTGCTTGGGAAACGAGCTCTTTGATGACTCCATCGAGGCGGCTACCAAGCGCCTCTCGGAACATGAACGCTCCTTCGCCTCCTTGGTGAGATCGAAGGTGAAGCTTACTCCTCCTAAATCAAATAAATTGCCGCCCAGGCAACAGCACATCAGATGAAAGCACAGTGCCTGACAAAAGCTCAATTCCCGACAGTATGACGTAGGACCTACTCTTGCTGGAGCATTGGTCAAAGACTTGGCAACTAAGTTTCAATGCCAAAAAATGCAAGGTCATGCACCTTGGCGGCAAAAATCCATGCAGGACTTACACCCTAAATGGTGAGATCCTAGCAAGGACTGTAGCAGAATGTGACTTGGGGGTGATCATTAGCGAAGACATGAAAACTGCCAATCAAGTGGAGAAAGCTTCATCCAGGGCTAGACAAATCATGGGCTGTATCCGTAGAAGTTTCGTCAGCCGTAAGCCCAAGGTCATAATGCCTTTGTTTAGATCCATGGTGAGACCACATCTGGAATACTGTGTACAATTCTGGAGGCCGCATTATCAAAAAGATGTGCGGAGAGTTGAATCAGTTCAGCGAATGGCCACCAGGATAGTCTCAGGTCTCAAGGATCTCCCGTATGAGGAATGACTGGGTAAGTTGCAGCTGTACTCACTCGAGGAATGCAGAGAGAGGGGAGACATGATCGAGACGTTCAAATAGGTCACAGGCCGTATTGAAGTGGAAGAGGATCGCTTTTTCCTTCAAGGACACACGCCAACAAGAGGGCATCCGTTGAAAATCAGGGGTGGGAAATTTCATGGCGACACCAGAAAATATTTCTTCACCGAAAGGGTGGTTGATCGCTGGAATAATCTTCCACAACAGGTAATTGAGGCCAGCAGCGTGCCAGATTTTAAGAAAAGATGGGATTGACATGTGGGATCTCTGCATGGAGGTAGTTAGGGGCTGGGCCATTAGTGTGGGCAGACTAGATGGGCCGTGGCCCTTTTCTGCCGTCATGTTCTATGTTTCTATGTTTCTATTCCCAGAAGTCAGCGCCGGCTTTTTCTCACCCGCCGCCCAGGCGTCACCAACAGCAGAGGGCCCCCCAAAAGCCTCAGGCCCCTGCTGCGGCTAAGCCAGTGCCGTCCTTTTGACAATCCCTGTTTGAGCATACCGCCCTCTTTTGTCCACGAGCCTTCTCCTCTACCCATCGGAGGTCGTCTCAGCTTTTTTTGTCACCAGTGGGAGCTGATTACATCGGACCTCTGGGTTCTCTCCGTCATTAAGGAAGGATACTCCCTTCAGTTCCTGGCTGCGCCTACAGACCTGCCTCCAAACGGGTGTCTTTCCAACAAGTCGCAACTTCCCCTTCTTCTTTGAGAGGCTCAAGCCCTCTTTCGCCTCTGGGTGGTGGAAGAGGTCCCTTTGTGTCAACAGGGCACCGGGTTCTACTTCCAGTACTTTCTAGTCCCCAAAAAGACCGGGAACCTACGCCCTATCCTGGACCTCAGATCGTTGAACAAATTTCTGGTCAAGGAGAAGTTCCGCATGCTCTCTCTTCCCACATTGTATCCCCTGATGGACGAGGGGGATTGGTTATGCTCACTGGATCTCAAAGAGGCCTACACTCACATCACGATTCATCCGGCCTCTTGCAGATTTCTAAGATTTCAGGTGGGGAATCTCCATCTCCGGTATCGAGTTCTCCCTTTCGGACTTGCATCCTCCCCGAGGGTCTTTACGAAGTGCCTCGTGGTGGTGGTGGCGGCCCTGCGGACGCTGGGTCTTCAAGTGTTCCTGTACCTTGACGACTGGCTAATCAAAGCACCATCCAGGCCGGAGGTTATTGCAGCGACCCAACGGACTATTATATTCCTTCAACGTCTGGGTTTCGAGGTCAACTTCCCCAAATCCCAATTGTGTCCCTCTCAGTCTCTGCAGCTCATTGGAGCAATGCTGGACACGCTATGCCTCCGCTCTTTTCTGCCCCAGCCTCGACTGGATGCCCTCGTTTGCCTATGCCAGAGGATCTCCCTTCTATCGACGGTTTCGACCAAGCGTATGATGATCCTGCTGGGTCACATGGCCTCCACCGTTGATGTGACTCCTTTCACCAGGCTTCTCCTCTGAGTTCTGCAGTGGACCCTGGCATCTCAGTGGAGACAGGACCGGGATCCCGCCTCTCAACACATTGTGGTGACTCCTTTGTTGAAACAATCTCTCCGCTGGTGGATGCTCTCTTCCAATCTTTCCAGAGGTTTTCTCTTTCACATGCCCCCCCACCCCCCTACAGAAGGTCCTAACAACGGACTCTTCCGCTCACCTCGACGGTGTACGTGCTCAGGGTCTTTGGTCCAATGCTGACCGTCGCTGTCACATCAATCTGCTGGCGCTTCGGGCCATTTTCAATGCTCTGAAGGCCTTTCGTCATTTACTTCAGGATCGCATGGTTCTGGTTCAGAAGGACAACAAGGTGGCGATGTATTATGTCAACAAACGGGGGTACAGGATCCTTGTCTCTTTGCTAGGAAGCTCTATGGATCTGGGATTGGGCAATATGTCACAATGTCTTCCTCCGAGTGGTCTACATTCAGGGCCAGCAGAACTGCCTAGCAGACAAATTGAGCCGTCTTCTCCAGCCCGTCTTCTCCAGTCCGGATGCCCCATTCCTCCACTCTGTCAGGTGTTTGCTTGTTAGGGGATTCTACAGATAGATCTGTTCGCTTCCCCCATCAACCACAAGTTGCCTCGTTTCTGCTCCAGGATTTACTCTCCGGACTGTCTCGAGGTGGATGCTTTCCTTCTGGATTGGATAGACCTGTTCCTCTATGCGTTCCCTCTATTCCCTCTGATTCTGAAGACTCTCGTCCAGCTCAAGTTTGTCCATGCCACCATGATTTTGATAGCTCCTCGGTGGCCCAGACAACCGTGGTTCTCCCTTCTGCTTCGACTCAGTGTCAGGGAGCCTCTGCTTCTGCCTGTGTTTCCTTCTCTGCTGTCTCCAGAGTCAAGGTTCACTGCTGCATCCCAATCTGCAGTCTCTACACTTATAAGCTTGATTCCTCTCGACGTGATTCCCTCCTTCCGTTTTTCTCAGTCGGTAAAGGATGTTCTCGAGGCCTCTCGGAAGAGTTCCACTCGACAGTGCTACACTTAGAAATGGTATAGATTTGCTGTGTGGTGTGCTACGCATCGCATGGAGCCACTGTCTGCCTCCTTATCTTCAGTACTGGATTATCTGCTGCACTTGTCTCGGTCTGGTCTCAAATCGACATCTATTCAAGTCTACCTCAGTGCCATTGCTGCTTTTCATCAGCCGCTTGATGGGAAACCGCTCTCAGTCCATCCGGTGGTTTCCCGGTTTATGAAAGGTCTTTTCAATGTCCGTCCTCCATTGGTTTGGGATCTTAATGTGGTTCTGGCTCCGTTGATGAAACCTCCATTTGAACCCATCGATAAGGCTCATCTGAGGTATCTCACCTGGAAAGTGGTGTTCCTGATTGCCCTCACGTCTGCTCGCAGAGTCAGTGAGCTGCAAGTTCTAGTTGCGGACCCGCCTTTTACTGTTTTTCATCATGACAAGGTAGTCCTTCGTACTCATCCTAAGTTCTTGCCTAAAGTGGTTTCGGATTTCCACCTCAATCAATCCATTGTTCTTCCTGTGTTATTTTCCTAAGCCCCATTCTCATCCTGGAGAAGTGGCGCTCCACACTTTTGACTGTAAGAGGGTGTTGGCTTTCTATCTGCAATGCACTCAAGTTCATCGGACTGCTCCTCAACTCTTCATATCTTTTGATCAGAATCAGTTGGGGTGTCCTGTATCCAAGTGCACTTTGTCCAACTGGTTAGCTGCTTGTATTTTCTTCTGCTACGCTCAGGCTGGTCTCCCTCTTCAGGGTCGGGTCACGGGGCATAAAGTCAGAGCAATGGCGTCGTCTGTCACTTTCCTGAGTTCCACACCTGTTGAGATCTGCAAGGCTGCCACTTGGTCCTCAGTTCATACATTCACCTCTCACTACTGTCTGGATACTTTTTCCAGATGCGACAGCCAGTTCGGCCAGTCGGTTTTGTGTAATCTGTTCTCCTAACTTGCCAACTCTCCCACTGTCCCATTCTGGTTAGCTTGGAGGTCACCCACACGTGGAGAATATGCTGCCTGCTTGTCCTGGGATAAAGCACATTTACTTACCGTAACAGGTGTTATCCAGGGACAGCAGGCAGATATTCTCGCAACCCACCCACCTCCCCTAGTTGGCTTCTTTGCTAGCTATCTGAACTGAGGCCATGCTGAGGAGACGCGCCCCCTAGCTTGAGCGGGAAGGCACACGCGCATACGCGGTGCAGCACTAGCAAACTTCAAGATCTTCAATCAAGTATGCTTGAAAAGCTGTCCATGACCGGGCTCAGTGGATGACGTCACCCACATGTGGAGAATATGCTGCCTGCTGTCCCTGGATAACACCTGTTACGGTAAGTAACTGTTCTTTTCTGTACACCGCCTAGAAATTTGATTAAGCGGTATAAAATTTTTTTAATAAACTGAAAACTTATTATAAAAGAAGAAACTCAAAAAGTCTCTAGCACTGCTCATCAGCAAGAGGCAAAACCACTCCACTTTTAAACATGGTCAGCATTTCATAATAATCTCAGTTGCCTTAGTTCAAACAGCTCTCTATGGCTTGTTGGTCTGCATTTGCCTCTCTTAGGTCCATGGCTTATGGCAATTCTGCTTCCTGACCCTCAGCCTTGGCTTCTCCCTGTCCATATGGCTTGGCTACTTGCTCAGTCTGGACTGCTCTCTTTTCCTATCCTAGGACACCTGCTCCTCTCTTAGCAGTGCAACTAGCATTGAATAGGCAAGTTCCCCACCCCCAACCACCAGGTAAAGGAGTTCTATCTATGGCACTTTGCAGGTGCCTGCTTCCTGATTAAAACTATTTATTTTCAGTTCAATGTGAATTTTACTTCAGACCCATCTGCTCTCTTGCTCCCTTTGGTGCTTCTGGAGAAAACAACACCAGTTTCAGGATTTTCTGTTTTTTTCAAAGCTGGAATGTCTCTAACAGCCTCAACCAGCTCTGCTACCTTAGGGACACTCCTAGCAGGCATACCTAGCAGGCATAGCACAACATGTGAGTGACATTCAATTACTATATCCTCTTGATACTCAAAATCCTCAAGATATTCAAAAGATTAATCAAAATCTGGAACTGATCAGTTCATCATCCGCTATAATAAAACCTTTAGAGCGCATGCGCAGTAGAAGGAGCCAGCTGTGGTTTCCCCATCACCCTCCCTCGGCAACGCTGGCTCCTTCTACTGCGCATGCGGAGGCACAATAAGCACGGATGCATGGAGGTGGCGAAAACTGCAGCGACTCCCCCCTCCCGCCCTCACTCTGTCTAACACAGCAGTCTCAGCAGCGATCACGGCGGCGACTCCACCCTCCCGCCCTCACTTCGTCTAACACAGCGGTTTCAAACTCGTGGCCCCACAGGTACTATGTTGCGACCTGCGGTCTGGCCGGGTACATTATTGAAGTTATTCTTGCGAAAGTTATTTTTGAGTTCAAAGCCTCCACGGCTGCTCCTCTCACGAGCCGCACCTGCGTCGGAAGTCTCTCTGACGTCATGTCAGAGAGAAGGCTTCTGACTCAGGCGCGGATCGTGAGAGGAGCTGCAGCGTCGGCTTTGAACTCAAAAATAACTTCAGCAAGGGAGCCAGCCAAAAATGACAAAGAGAAATGCTGCTGCCCTGCTGCACAGGGAAGGGGGGGAGGGAAATGGTGCTGCTGCTGATGCAGCTGAGCAGGGAAGGGGGGAGAGAAATGCTGATGCTGCTTCACAGGGAATTGGAAGAGGAGGGAATGCTGCTGCTGCACATGGAAGGGTGGGAGAGAAATGCTGCTGTTACACAGGGAAGTAGGGGGGGATAGGGAAAGGGAGCCAGGGAGAGAACTTGCTTTGCTTTGGGGGGAGGGTTGTGCTGAGGGGCAGGGAACAATATTGGTTTGCTTTGGGGGGAGACAAGGGGAGAGACAGGCAGGCAGGGGGCCACGGAAAGAGACAGAAAAACAGGCATGCAGCGCACGAGAATGAAAGACAGACACACAGAAAGACAGCGGGCAGGGAGAGAGACAGAAAGCAAGAAAGACAGACATACAGGGGGCCAGGGAGAGAGACAGACAGACAGAAAGAAAGACAGGGGGCCAGAGAGAGAGAGAGAGAGAGAGAGAAAGACAGACAGGGGGCCAGGGAGAGAGACGGACAGAAAGAAAGACAGACAGCGGGAAGGAGAGAGATAGAAAGAAAGAAAGACAGCGGCAGGGAGAGAGACAGAAAGAAAGGAAGATAGAGACAGGGGCAGGGAGAGAGACAGACAGACATGTATTCTAGTATCCGTTAATGTATTGGGCTTAAACACTAGTTACAAGATAATAGACTTTCCCCTGATATATTAATAAATCAAGAGCTCTCTTATTTGCTTGCAATGAAAATGAAGAATTGAAAGTGCCAATTTTGCCGTCATTCTACTCCATTTCTGTTAGCTAACACTATCAAAGTACAGGAAGTCCCTGGGTTAAGAACGGGTTCTGTTTTTTAAAACGTTATTAAGTTGAATTTGTATATAACTCAGATCCTAGTATTCTTTCCACCTTCTCCAGTTTCTTGAGGCCCCTCTTGCATCCCTTTCCATCCATCCCACTGTTCCCTCTCCACCACCACATCCAACATTACTCCCTCTTGTCTCCATGCATCTCTACCTCACTCCTCTCCCACCACCATGCCCAGTAATTCTCTCTCCCTCACTAGTCCCAACAATTCTCCTCTTTCCTCATCTCTTCATGTACACCATCTCTTTCCCTCTCTGACACCCAATTCTCCCTTCCTATTCCCTCCCTCACCATCTCTTTCCCTCACTCCCTCCATTCTTCTATCCTATGGCTCATGCTCCCCTTCCTTCTTCCCTTTATTCTGTGTCCCAAGTTCATGCCCCCTCCCTCCTTCCTTGCATCATTTGTCCAAAGTTTGTGCTCCCTTCCGAGTCCCAACACATCCCTCTTCCTCCCTTCTGAGTCTCAACGTGCCTCTGTGCCTCAAGTGTGTGCCTCCCTCCGGCAGGTGTTTTTACCTTCTGGCTGCCTCCCTCCTCCTTCCTGCCACAGTTGTTTTTCTGCACAAAGCTGTGGGTGGTGGCTCCTACACGTGACCTGCGGCTTAGCTGGAAGCCTTCCATATGACATCGGAGGACTGACGTCAGAGGGAAGGTTTCTGACTTAGCGGCGGGATGTGTGTAGGAGCTGCTGCTCACAGGTTTGTGCAGAGAAATGACTGCAGCAGGAAGGAGAAGGGAGCCGATCAGAAGCAGCAGGAAGGAGGAGAGAGCCGGCCAGAAGGTAAACACCCACTGGAGGGAGGCTCGTATTTGAGGCTTAGAATGGAGGGAGGGAGAGGGACTTGTTGGGAGGGAGGGAGAGGGGCACGATGGAACACTGAAGGTAGAACAGGACCGCCGTTCATAAGTATGAATCCAACGTAATTTCAGATATTCATAAAAGGGGGACTGCGTGTAGTCAAAATAATTTTAGATAATAAGCTAACCTTTCATCAATAAATAGGCTTTGTCGTTTAAAAGTGTTTCTATTCCATCCGGACACTCACTCATATCTGAAATCGCTCGAAAACGCTCTTATTCTCATTTCATACTCAGATTATGGCACATCATCCCTCATCTGTCAGATCTTTAAACAGTCTAAGGAACTTCAGGAAGGCCTTGAAAACCTTCCTCTTTACAAACCCAGCACCTTAGCTTACATCTGCATCATTGACTGACCCTTACGTCGGACCACCGGACCAAAAACCAACCATACTTCAATGAAGCTATTTTACCTTAGGTTAGGCTATGTCCATATGGAAAATGATGTAATTTAAACCACCATAGGCTATGTCTTTTCGGAAAATGCTGCAGTTTTAAAACACCCTATGTCCACTAAGTCTATATTTCCAAATCTGTATGTTAAGACTATACTGTAAAAGCGAAATTTATACCTCTATGTAGACCAAGTTTGTTTTCCCACCAAAGTTTGTTCTGCTTATACTGTGAATGTAGTCTTATAACCCTTTCTGGGCTCCTTTGGGAGGACGGGCTGGCTAAATGAATGAAAGAATAAATAAATAAATAAATAAAAAGGTTAGCTGGTTCATCTTCATCTAGATCAGTGGTTCCCAAACCTGTCCTGGGGGACCCCCAGCCAGTCAGGTTTTCAAGATATCCCTAATGAATATGCATGAAAGAGATTTGCATACCTGTCACTTCCATTATATGCAAATCTCTCTCATGCATATTCATTAGGGATATCTTGAAAACCTGACTGGCTGGAGGTTCCCCGGGACAGGTTTGGGAACCACTGATCTAGATGATTGGCTCATCAGAACCCCTTATCAAAGAGGAAGAAGGAGCAGTGGTGGCAGTTGTGCAAACTTTGCAGAATCTGGGCTAGATTGACTCTTTTAAAAGTTTATAATTAGTCCCCACTCAGTCTTTGGAATGCCTGGAAGTTGTTTTCAACATTGCAGAAGGCCAATTTTTTCTACCAGAGATACTTAGCCAGTGCCTAAGGCATGGCAGTATCTCCAGGTTCTGGGCTCGATAGCGGCTGCCATAGAAGTAGTTCCCTGGGTAAGAGCATATATGCATCCACTTCAGAATGCGCTGTTGTCTCATTGGTCTCTCCAGAGAAACTCTGTTCAAGCCCTCAGGTTTTGAGGAGTTCACTGTGTCCCCCCTCCTTCTGTCTTTTACTCTAGAGTAGAGAATTTACTCTAGAGTCAGAATTTGTCACCATCCCTGTCCCCGTGGATAACTGCAGGAAAACCATCCAGTGTCATTCTTTAGTGTCTATCTCAACCTCAGTCCTTCTACACCAATGTAAGACTTGAGGGTCAGTGGTTGTGCCCATTCATATTCTGATTTTTCCCTCTTTCTTTAAAGAATGACATGGGGATGGTTTCCTGTTGTTAACCATGGGAATGGGGACAAATTCTGTCATCATGTCATTCTCTACTCTGGAACTCTTGCATGCTTTTGAACAAACTGCAGGGGACAGCAGACTCCTGGGAGAAGGAGGAGGTATCACAAGCAGTGATTATATTTTTCTGCAGTATGCTTGCGAGAAAGGATAGAGTATCCTAAGATTCAGCATACCATTCCTATCTACTGGAAAATATATTATCAAGGTAAGAACCTAATCTCTCTTTATGCCTAAATGGACATGGCTAGGGGTATAGTAGGACTTAGTTGCCATTAGGTGTGATTCACTAAAGAACTTAGGTGTCTGCAATTTAAGCCAGTAAAACACTGACCTACATTGCAGATGCAAAAGTTTTCTGGTAGGCGCACCATTAAAGAAACATGACTAAGTGTGATTGATATGCAGCTGGTGCTGTTTTTGTAGGTGGCTGCTGATTTAGGTTCTATATACAGAACCTGGCTCTGTGAGTGTTCATTTGCAACTTTATGTAATATATTCTCCCAGTTTGTAATTTCTCTTACCCTACATCTTCCTGCATCCTAGTTACTGTTGGAGTCCTTGAAAAAGAGGCATGGAATGACAGCCAAATCTTTCTCCAAAGGGTTGCAAATACTGCCATCCAAAGCCCCCTGCCCTCCACCCCCCACACTACTTCAGTTTGAAAAGCAAGATTAATTTTGAGATATTTACTTCTCTGGTTGCAATGCAATATAGGATAGAGCTGAATTTCATTGACAAAGTTATCTTTAGATATTATGGAGCTCTGTAGAGTATATCATTGTTATATATGTGGAACTGGAATGCTGAAATATATACAACAGAAATAGCAGGCTGTGATGTTAGGGCAAAACATGTATGGAAAGTTTTTATAAATTTTCTTCTTTTTTAGCTGAGAATATGCAGGTAACAGGAGGCAGTCCTGTATCCTGGGAACATTTTTTTCATTCACTGATGCTGTATCATGAACATCTAAGGAGAGACATGCCAAGTACAGATACCTTGCACCAGCGCCACTTGCCTCTACGAGGCATCATTCAGAGGGAGCAGGATGGCCTGATTGCTTATTTACATCTCACAGCTACAGTTGTGAAATGGGTAAGAACTTCAATCTTTTTGTCATTTTCCTTATTGACCCACGACTGGCAGCTTATCATGTTTAACTTTTGCATTTATAGTCCTCTCAAATAGTTATATCTTAAAAATATGCCAGCATAAGTATTAAAAATATATCACAAGAACTTATTAAAAATTCAAACAGTAGCAATATTCCATGCTACTGATCACAGGACAAGCATTGGCTTCCCCCATATCTGTCTCAATAACAGACTATGGACTGTTCCTCCAGGAACTTGTCCAAACATCCAGAGCTTAACTATTCTAAGTATAAAATACTTCTTCCTATTGGTTTTAAAATGATTTCCCTCTAACTTCAAATGTCCCTTAGTCTTTGTAATTTTGATGGAGAATAAAAATCAATTCACTTGTACCCATTCTATACCACTCATGATGTATACTCATTTCCAAGCTGAAGAGCCCTAACTTCTTTAGTCTTTACTCATATGAGAGGAGCTTCATCCCCTTTATCATTGTGGCCACTCTTCTTCAAACCTTTTCTAATTCCAGAATTGAATGCAATACTCAAGGTGAGAGCATACCATGGAGCGATACAAAGGCATTATAATAATGTTTGATTTATTTACCATCCATTTTCTAATACTACCTAGCATCTTGTTTGCTTTTTTGGTCGCCGCACTTTCATGTATTTTATGTTAGTTTTATTGTTACTATTAATTGTTTTAGATTGTAAGCTGCCCTGAAGGTTTTCTCTAGGTGTGGGGTAGTAAAATTTTAATAAACTTGGAAACTTGGAATGACAGTCTCTCAGAGGCTAGGGGCTGCCTGCATGGATGTCCCTGGTGGGCCCTCTCTCAGCGGAAGTGGTTGATAAATCGGCTGAAGCTTCGGGCTATTTGACTGGTTCTCCTCCACTTCAAGAGTCATCTCCAGCATTGGGCCATCCATGTATTCTCAGACAACGCCATGGTGTATATTAGTTGCCAGGGGTACACCAGCAGCGTCTCACTGAGCATGGAGGCCCAGCTTCTCTTCTAGTGGGTGGAGTGACATCTTGTGGTGCTTCCAGCTGCACATGTGGTTGGAGTGGACAACATCAAGGCAGTTGTCAGACTCTAGACTACAGAATGACATGGTGACTGTTACCCGCTGGTAACCCACCGAAGCTGTGAAGAAAGAAAAAAACAAACAAACCAAAAACCTGGTTGCTGTGAGTATGGGGAAAAGGCCATTCACCACCCCGTGGAGCGGTGAATGGCCTTGTCCCCACAGTAAAGTATCTTCCGTGTTGCTTCCCTTCCCACCCATTCTAGTCAACAGCCCTCCTCACAATTGCTCCCTCCTGCTGGCAGCAAATAATTAAAAAAAAAAAAAAAAAAAAAACAACCCATCCGAGCATCTCGTCTAGCATCTCTTCTAGGGACACTCACTCCCTCCTGCTGGCAACAAATAATTTAAAAAAAACCCCAAAACAACCCATCCAAGCATCTCTTCTAGCCACCTGCCTCCCTTCCCCTCACCTTAGCTGGCACTCTTCAGAATGTTCTCTTTCTGAGGTGTCCGGATGGATGTGGTAACCGTTCTCACAAGTCCCACGTGACTGTCCAAAGCTTCTCCTCTGATGCACTTCCTGTTTCCGCCTGAGCAGCTTGCATCAGAGGAGAAGTTTTGGGGCAGTCATGCGGGACTTGTGAGAATGGTTATCACTTGTGAGAAGGATTACCACATCCAGTAACCTCAGAAAGAGAACATTCTGAAGAGCTCCTGCGAAGGGGAGGGGAAGGGAGGGAGGGAGGTGACTAGACGAGGGGAAGAGTTTGAGTGGCGCTGAAGGGAAGTTGAGGGAGAGGGGAAAGGGTAACAGATGCTGAAGGAGAGCAGATGCTGGTAGAAGGGGAGAGTGAGAGAGGGGAACAGATACTAAAAGTGGAGAGAGAGACGCTAGAAGGAAATGGGGAGGAGAGAAAGGGGAGCAGATGCTGGAGAGGAGAGAGAGGGGAACAGACACTGGATGGGAGAGGATAGAGATGGGAGCAGACTCTGGAAGGAAGTGAAGAGAAGAGAGCGAGAGCACATATTGGATGGAAGGGGGGGATAAAGAAAATAGCACATGCTGGATTGGGGGAAGAGGATAGGTTTAGTGAGATATTGGAAGGGGTGAGGGAAAGAGGTGGCAAGCTGTAGGTAGACAATGAAAGGAAAATTGAGGACTGGAAAATAAGAAAGTAGACAAGAGGTAGAAAACAAATTGAGAAGGAACAGTAGAAAAGAAAAGGAAGGGAGGGAGAGGAGAGAGAGATACCAGAACTTTGGGGGAGGAGGAGTAGACAGATACCAGATCTGAAGGGATGAAAGGAGAGATATGCTAAAAGCCACCTGGGGGAGGGAGTGAGAGATGGAAGAGAAGAAGACAGAGATGCCAGACCATGGGGGAAAAGGAGGGAAGATGATGGGTGCCAGACCAATGAGGGGGAGAGAGAGAGATGGAAGGGAAAGGCGGACAGTTTCTGGTAGAGGCAAAGAAATAGAGCAGATGCCATATGGAGGAGGCAGAGAGAAGGCAGACAGTAGATGGAAGGAAGAGAATGATGAGAAGACGAGGAAAGCAGAAACCAGACGACAAAGGTAGAAAAAAATTTCTTTTTTAGCTTATCATAGTATTGTAGCTGTGTTGATAAACGTTTATAAACAAAGCCCTGCTAGCTGAAGATCTCTTCCTCTAGTTCGGCAGCCAGAACTCTTAATTTATAAAATGACAATTGTACAAAATATCGTTTTCTTTTTATACATTAATAAAACTATTTGAGGCTTGCGCAGATGGGATCAGATGGTTTGCGGGGACGGGGTGGAGATGGTGATAAATTTTTTCCCCATGTCATTCTCTACTCTGGACCCCTGAGAGTAGTCCCTGTCCCAAAGAGTGTTGGCTTCATAGTGGAATGCTGGGGTTGTCCCACGTGCGATCTCATGGCATCAGCGACCAACAAGAAAGTGGATTGGTACATCAGTTGATGTCGCAATGCCGGCAGTGAAGCCCTTGCCGTGAGAAAGTCTTCTGTTTTTTTCCCTCTGTGGCCCTTGATTGGGCACCTGTTGAGATGAATAGCGGCCCACAAGTGTCTCTCCTTCACTGGCAAGTGACTCCCACATGCCATAGATCATCTCCCCCCCCAACCTCTGATACCCCCTCCCTCTTACCTCCAAATTGATACATGGAGGGACATGGACTTTCGTCTCCCAGAAGTCCTGCGTCATCGAAAATGGGCCTTCCCCTCCCTGTTGCATCTTGGCATGAACCGGGGAGGGGCCTTATACAACCTGGGCCAATCAGAGCCTCAGGCCCCTTTCCAGATGCACCGGGCCCAAGGCTCTGATTGGCCTGGACGCCCAAGGCCCTCTCCTATGGGGATGTCCGGGCCAATCAGAACCTTAGGCCCTTTCACGGTGCATCTGGGGAGGGACTCTGATTGGTCCAGGTTGTATAAGGCCCCTCCCATGGGAAGGCCCATTTTCGCTATCAAAATGGCTGCATTAGCAGACTGTCGCTTTTTAACGTGGGTTTTTGGGAATCCTGGCCCTAATCTTTTGTTGGCTGCTATGTGCCATTTTAAAATAAGATTACAGAATTAATCCCTATAGTAGGCAGATGCCAAAGCATGCATTTATACCTGCTCTTGTTGATGTAAATCTTTGCCTTTTCTGTGTGTATACGCATAGCACCCATTGAAATACTTACAGGGACTGTGGATATAAGTATACTCCATCTTGTCACCGTGTGTTTGTCTATATGCATAATTTTCAGTGCATTTTTATAAAAAGATTTTTTAACATGTAAAATTTGTTATATTTAAATAAATATTTATAACATTATCCATAGAATGCATATTATAGATTGTTGGTGCACTAGGGCTCACATCTTGCGCTGGCATTTGTTGCACCGCTGAAGAACTGCAAAAAATAAAAAAGGCTGCACAAGATGTGAGCCCTAATGCATATTGGTAAGTTCTTCTACAATCTCACATTATTGCGGTACCAGTGGGTTATGTCCGTCCATCTGCCAGGATCTGTAGGAAGCTTCAAAACTTCAGAGGCTTTTTACCCCCTCCCCCTCATACTTTATCATTGAGGCTCATCCTCTGCTCACCAGTTCGTCTTCTTACAGGCCAGGCTGTAGGATCTTATCTTTGCTGCTCATGTTTAATTTTGTGGTATTTCAGTATTTTTAGTTCGCGGTTTTCACCCTCATGCTGTGGAGGTTCCCTGTGGGGACATCCTTGACTTCGGGGACATCATTGACCTTTGGAAAAAATTCTTCTGGGGGGTTCCCTGCTTGTCAGTAAGCCCCCAGAACAGCCTACACATCAGATTGGGGCTCAGGGATCAATCCCTTGGGAGCTTGCTCTCCACAGGTTCATCTGCTAGTGGGTAGAGCAAATGGCTGAGTGGTTCCATGGAGGCGCGACTGGGACTGGAGCCAGACTGTGTTCCTCCGGCTGGAGTCTGCATGACGTGTCTGAGGATGGTGGAATTTTCCAGCCGTGATGGTCAGGCCGGTGGAGCAGTCAGACTTGAAATCCAGATTTCCAGTTCACTGAGGCAAAGAATCTTCCTGAAAGCTGTTTTCAGCTCTTTTTTCATTTTCTCTCATTCAGCCCATTTTACAGTGAGTACAGCACATGTTTCTGTGATGGCAAGCTAACAGCTTGAATCAGAGATTTTGAAGGGTCTTTAAAAAGGGGTTTTTAGATGGTTTCACTGCATGCCCTATGCCCCCCACCTCTAAAGTCCTAAAATATCTGTTTTTGAGGGTTCTCTCTGGTTTTCCCAGGCTATTTTTTAGTCAAAACAGGCCCTCAGTGGCCATCTTGGATTTTTCCAGATTTGATTTTATTGTTATTTTTCATACTTGTCAGTTTCAGTTTTGAAAGAAAACCAAATACAGTGTTTTTCCCAGAAATTTTTTCCAGCCGGGTGGCATGAAAAAGTAGCCGGGTGTGGCGGGATGTGAAAATTAACCCCCTCTTTTACTAAGGTGCACTAGCGTTTTAAGCGTGCAGAATATTGGCGCGCGCAAATTCCTGCGCTATGCGGGAAAACTAACGCCAGCTCAATGCTGGTGTTAGCATCTAGTGCACGTGGCAATTCTGCGTGTGGTAAGCGCACGCTAAAACCGCTATCACAGCTTAATAAAAGGAGCCCTAAATGTACTATTTTATTATTATTTTACGATGCTCAATATGACTTCCTTTTTTAAGGTTTGACACTTGTGCCAGATTATATTTTTACTAAATTTAAGAAGTATCCAATTCTTGAAGGGAATAATTAGATATTTGCCCTCTTTCAAATGGTATAGAGGTTTAAAAAAGGGAAATGCGTTAATGAAGTCATTGGGTTCAATCTAGCCATTTATTTCTGCATGAATTTAAACAACTAAAAAAAAAAGATAAATATAACTCATCCAGTCATACAAGAAATGGCTCTACTGTACCTCTAATAATGTTTTGATCACTAGGTTCCTTCCTGAGGTCTCACTGAGGATATGAAACAGATGCTATCCCCACTTCCAGAACTCTTCCATGTAATTTATGGAGAGGTGTTACTGAGCCTTGAAGGAGACCTGTGTGATTGATCTTTATCTGCTACTTTTTTATTTTGCTATAGTGCAAAGTGAGAGCTAGGGCAAAACAGTTTAGGTAAAGATGAATGTAATAATTAGCAATTTATTAAAAATATTTTATTTTTATTTGCTTTTAATGTCATTTGAAAGCTGCTTGATGTTAATACAACTTTAATTTAATTCATTATAGTGTGTGTATGGGGGTTGGGGGTGGGACAACACCTACATCAACAGTAAAGTTAGAATAGGGTCATTAAATCCAGTGGCGTACCTAGTATACATGACAGCCAGTGCTGATCATTTTCTAACAACCCCATGAGTCACATAACAAGGGTGCACCTAGGAAAAGGCAGCATCTTAAACACTGCAGTGAGCTCTAGAACAAAAAACAAAAGGAATTGACCCCAAAATATCCACAAAAAAGAAAATCCAGAGAAACCCCCAAAAAAACTCTGTGGAGTGACGATGTTCCTAAATGGACTTTATTTGAAAGTGTCAAAGTTCCAAAGGTACACTGAAATCATCCACATAAAATAATTCCATCCTCATAAAAATAAATCATCCACATAAGAGCCTTAAAGGACCTAGTCCACTAGGGATACAGGACCCAACACGGTCCACATTTCGACAAAAAGTCTTCTTCAGGGGTCCCTGGGGGTCCTATAAAGGTGAGTACCTTTATAAAGGTGAGTACCTTTATAGGACCCCCAGGGACCCCTGAAGAAGACTTTTTGTCGGAACGCAGACCGTGTTGTGTCCTGTATCCCTAGCGGACTAGGTCCTTTAAGACTCTTAT
The DNA here is from genome assembly GCF_902459505.1 of Geotrypetes seraphini. Lineage (NCBI taxonomy): Eukaryota > Metazoa > Chordata > Amphibia > Gymnophiona > Dermophiidae > Geotrypetes > Geotrypetes seraphini. The sequence goes on from NC_047092.1 coordinate 88,623,573, forward strand.
GTGGATGATTTATTTTTATGTCCATTTAGGAACATCGTCACTCCACAGAGATTTTTTTGTTTTTTTTCTGTGAGCACTAGAACACCAACACACGCATTGTAAAACTAAACAAGCCAGATCCTGCACAGTCAATTGATCCTGTACAGTCGATGCTTACAGAAAGCCATGTCCTTTTCATACACACAGACAGATACATCCTCACCCAATATGGAATAATCACAAACTAAAAATAGAACTATGTAGACAAAAGTTAAACTGAACCAAGAAACCAGACTGTATAAGATGCAACACCACAGAAACAGTGACATGTCTTCTAATACTGTGCAAAATATAAATATAGCAGATGTAAATTTGAAAAAAAACTGCTACATAACAATCACCACTTTACAAATTAACAAACAGAAATAAAACAAATAATGAGAAATAAGAAAATACCATTTTATTGGACTAACCCATTTTTCATGTAGCTTCCAGAGGCCAAATCTTTCTTCAAGACAGTACAGCAGGAGTGCCCACACTTTTTTGGCTTGCGAGCTACTTTTTAAAATGACCAAGTCAAAATGATCTACCAACAATAAAATTTTAAAAAACACAAAGCACACTGTACGCAGAGAAAATGTTAATTATCATTTGTATGTGGGTTTTTTTTTCCAGAGGTCAAGGTAGATGACTTTAAAATATGCAATGTCACCTCAGTAACAACTATACAAAAATAGACAAATATAACCTCTTCCCTTTTACTAAAGTGTGATAGCGATTTTTATCGCAGGGAGCTGCGCTGAAGGCCCTGCACTGCTCTCGACGCTCATAGGCTCCCTGCACTAAAAACCACTATTGCAGTTTAGTAAAAGGGGGCCATAGTGCAAAATATAGACAGCAGATATAAATTCTCAAAATGGACAAATTTTGATCACTAAATTGAAAATAAAATCATTTTTCCTTCCTTTTTGTCTGGTGATTTCATGAGTCTCTGGTTGTACTTCTTTCTTCTGACTGTAAATCCAATATTTCTTTCTTTCTGCCCTTCCCTTTTTCTTTCTGTCTTTCTTTCTCTCTCCCCCTACCCCCTAAGCCACCATGCCGATTTCTCCCTGCTGGTTCCGCGAACCAGGCCAGGCATGTACAAGCGTTGGATTCACAAGACTTCACCTCTGATGTGAATTCTAACGTCGGAGAGGAAGTTCCAGGCCAGCCTAGCAGCAATTGGCTGGCCCAGAATTTCTTCTCCCACATCAGAATTGACATTGGAGGTGAAGTCTTTGTGAGTCCGTGGCCTGGCTCGGGGAGGCAGGAAGAAAAAGATCACAAAGACAATGCGATCGACTCACATTGCTTTTGTGATCTACTGGTTAATAGTGATTGACCATTTGGGCACCCCTGCAGTTATGGTATCCTGTCCTAACCTGAGGAAAGGGGTTTAGTCCCCCCAAAATTGCCTTATTTCCATTTCCTATTTATAAACTTTAATAAATAGAGTTACAATACTATTTGATTTTACCTAAAGCAACAAAAAAATTTTTCTACCTTTTGTCGTTTCTGCTTTAATCATCTTCTTTTCACTCTCTTCTTTTATTCAGTGTTTGTCCTCACTCCCTTCCATGCAACATCTGTCCTCTCTCTTTGCCCCTTCCGCCCAGCCTCTGCCCTCTCTCTCTCTACCCCTTCTATCTACTGTCCACCCTCTCTCTGCCCCTTGCATCCACTGTCCACCCTCTCTGCCCTTTCCATCCAGTGTCCGCCCTCTGTTCCATATGGCATCTTCCCTCTTTATATGTCCCTTCAATAAACTGTATATCCTGTGCCCTTTCTCTCCTTTGTACATGATTCATTTCAGCTTCACCCCTTCCCCTATGCGCTGGCATCTCTCTCTTCTCCTTTCCTTCCTTCCTTCCCACTCCACCCCATGGTCTGGCATCTCTATTTCCTTCCCTTCTCTCCCCCCATGCTCTGACATCTCCCTCCTATCTCTCCATCTCCCTACTTCTCTGGCACCTCCTCTCCTTTCTTTCCCTCTGGTCTGGAATTTTGTCTCCTATAGTTTCCCTTCCTTCTACCCATGCCCTGGCATCTCTCTTCTCTCCTTCCATCTCCCCCTCCCACTCCATTATCTGGCATCTCTTCTCCTTCCTTTACCTGGTCTGGCATTTGACTCCTCCCCCATATGCCCTGACATCTCTCTCCCCCCTCCATGTTCTGGTAGCTCCTTTTCTTTCTCTCCCTCTCATGGTCTTGACATCTCTTTTCTCTCCTCTTCTCTTCTTTCCCTGGTCTTCCTTCTCCCCTTTCTCTCCCGAATTGAGTGCTGCAGCAGCAGCACTTCTCTTCCCCTCCCCAATTGGATGGAGCTGCAGCATTTCTCTCCCCCCCAATTGGGTGCAGCAGCTGTTTTTTCCCCCCATCAAAAATTGGGTGCAGCAGCAGCAGCATTTCTCTTCCCCTTCCCCTCCCCCATTGGGTGCAGCAGCATTTCTCTTCCCCCTCTCCCCAATTGGGTGCAGCAGCAACATTTCTCCTCCCATCCCTCCCATCTCACACACCTGTCTGTAGAGTCGCTAGGCAAGTTGTAAGCTTCCCTCCATCGCTGACCTATCTTCCATAGGTCATTGATGGAGGGAAGCTTACAACTTGCTACTCTTCCTTGCTCGTTGCCGGGTTCTGCCTTCGTGGAAACAGAAAGTAGGTAGGACCCGACTGTGAGGAAGGCCCGAAGCAAGTAAAAGCAGCAAGTTGTAAGCTTTCCTCCATCGTTGACCTGTCTTCCGCCTTAGCCCGTAGCTAACTCATGGTTCTGGGGACTCTAACGTGTGAGTGCCAGCTTCCCTTCTCTTCTTCCCCTCTACCTCCCCGGGACGTAACTTCCGGTTTCGGAGGGAAGAGAAGGGAAGCCGGCACACACACATTAGATCCCTGAAGCATGAGTTCGCTAAGGTCTAAGGCAGGAAATCTCCAAGCCGGTGAGAGGTGGGTTTTTTTTTGGGGGGGGGGGGGTTTGTTTAAAAATGCTGAGCGGCAGCAGGATTCACGATAGATGACAGCCGGACGGTAATCTAAATTAGCCGGGCGGAGTACCTGGCTAAAAGGCCCTAGGGAGAACACTGCACATAGATGACCTCCCCAGGGTAGGATATCATGGATTCATGCCTCATTTTCAGTGGATGGCAGTCGGTTGCGCAGCTGTGTTAAACATGTGCCGCGACCCACGAGGGGGGTGAGATTTGCCCGGATGTGGTTCCTTCAGATTCCAGGGAGGATCTTCAAGTGCCTTCTGCCCCAACACCTGCAAAAATGGCGTCAGGGGTCCCTGGGTAATGCACTGGTGACCTTTTGGCGAAACGCAAGTGCAGCTCCATCGATAAACCTCTCAAATCTAAGCATTCCAAATCTGAGATGCAGAGATTGGTTCCCACTGTGGAGGATCGTTTCCCCCCAGAATTTGTGAATATGCTTTATGAGACATACTTAGTTAAAAAGTCTCTGCCTTTATCACTTTCATTGGCCTCTGTGCCAGTCACAGGGATTCCTGCTCTACGTAACCAGGGTCTTTATTCTTGCCTTCTTGTGGGGGTACTGGGTAGTAATACTGCTGTGTCTGCAGTTGCACCAGACACTCTTTCCATCCCTTGGCTTTCACATGGTAGCTCTGCAGCAGTCACTGATGTGGCGAATCTGGCAGATTTCCAGGATCTGGACATATGTAGAGCCTGTGATTTGGAGAAAAACCCCACTGTGCGCAGATTTTTTTAAACCCTCCCACCTTGTTGATTTGATTTCTGGATTTCTGAAATTGAATCTGCAGATGGAAGAGCCAGTCACTGCTGAATGTTCCCTCATGAGTTACCAGATGCCACAATCTGCCTCTTTCCCTGATCATCCTGACTTTGTTTGGATTCTTACAGATATTTGGTAGATTCTGGAGGGTCCCTTGAAATGTGATCGAGCCATGATGCGACTTTATCCCATAGCGGATGGCTTTATAAGCACTTTACTTCCCTGAAGGTGGATTCTTCAGTGGCACAGGTCATCAAGCACACATCTCTCCCCAGCAATGGTGGTCCTGAAGGATGTCTAGGATCAACGTGTGGATTTCATCCTTAAGAGTCTGTTTGTTTTGGCTGCAGCTGGTGTTAAAGTGGTGTTGGCCTCCTCTTTTGTGGTTCAGGCATGCCAATCCAAGCTGCGCCATGATCGTGATTGGATTTTCTTATCTCTGGAGTGGATTACATGGCTGATTCCTTATACAACATCTTGAAAGTCTTCGCCAAGCTTGGTGTTTATTCTGTTTCGGCTCGCAGAATGTTCTGAATCCGGCAATGGTCTGGTGAGTCATCTTCTAAAGCAGGGGTGTCAAACTCAATCGCATAAGGGACCAAAATCTAAAACATAGGCTAAGTTGCGGGCCAAATTTTTTTATTAAGATACTTAGGGGTTCTTTTATTAAGGTACGTTAACTGATTTAGTGCATGCTAAATGCGCGCTTTAATAAAAGGACCCCTTAGTAGAAGTATAGGGTTAGAACCTCTACAACCCCGCCCCGGTTCTGTGATGTAAACAAAATAAATAAAAATACTTTTCCTCTCTCTTTTAGGTCCTAGTTCATGCCTGCTGTCTTAACACCAGCTCTGGCAGGATATACACATTTTAAATCTGACATATTGTAAACCCATATTGATCTGTGTTGTGGTGCCTCCTGCCATCCTTTTAACATTTTTGCTTTCTTTTACTTTGTTTTATTGTTTTTTGTCCTATTTTTACTATTTTATTTTGTTCTTCCAGTTTTGATTTTGTTTTGATCGATTCTTAATTTGTCTTTTATCCTCTCTGATTAAACAACCCGAACATGGCTGTTAATGGCAAAATAGTTTGATCTTACTTACTGGCCTGCTTTGTTGCTTTTGGGCTTTGCCTGTGGTAGACCTGTGCAGTGCGGTCTACCGGGCCTGGTTGAAGTGCCACGGCCCACTGGCGACATCGAGGGATCGGTTTTAGTTGGCGGGACCAGTCTGGCTATTGTACAGCCAGATGCTTTTGACTGGAGGCGCCCTTTGTCATCTCCTTCGGTTCCCCAGCTGTTGGTGCCTGGTGGGGTGCTGCGGCTCGGTGGGGAATGTGCTATGGCGGCATCAGGGCTCCAGTTTCGATGCTGGAGGGTGGAAAATGGAGCACGCTCACTCTCACCAATCAGGCGTCTGTTGCAGCGGTGACAGACAAGCACGAGGGCCAATGAGGAAGAGTGCCGACCCCAGCCATTCACGCATCCTCATGTGTTCTCTCTGCCGCGGGAAGGAACGGCATACCAAATCTCAGCACAGATCGCGGGCCAAATTTAATAACCCCATGGGCCAAATTTGGCCTGCAGACCAGAGTTTGGCATGTCTGTTCTAAAGCAACATTGAGCTGGTTGTCCTTCAAGGATCAGCTCCTGTTTGGCCAGGTTCTCAATGACATTATGGATGTTCTAATTTTCGTCCCTTCTGGTGTTTTCATCAGTACTCGGGTCCTTCTATGGGAGAACAGTCCTCTTCATCTGCCAGACTGCACTTTGGTGGGTCTCACCATCAGCAGTTTGTGGCAAGTTGGCTGGCGACTTCCACTAAGAAACAATTCTGATGCCAGGCCGATGTCTCCTCCTCCACACATTGGGAGGCGGTTGTCAACTTTTCTGGAAGAATGGCAGGCCATCACTTTCGACCACTGGGTTCTGGAGATACTCAGAGATGGTTACAGATTGGAGCTGGAGTTAGATGTAACTGGAGACTGCAAAGCCCAGGATGTGCTTCTTTAGCTTTCAGGTGGCTTTGTCCTCTCTCTGAACAGGGGATAGTTGTTCTTGTTTCAGTCTAGAGAGCTGCACGGGAACGGGGACGACGGGAATCCCGCGGGACCCGTGGGCATCCCGCGGGTTCCCCCTTCGGGTCACGGGGATCCCGTGGGGACGCCCCCTAGGGTCGCAGGGATCCCATGGGGACGCCTCCGAGGGTCGCGGGGCTCCTGCGGGGCTGGATGTACTCAGTCGCGCGGCTCTTCTTCTCCCTACCTTCTCTGCTTGCAGCACAGAGCCGAACGGAAGTCTTCCCGACGTCAGCGCTGACGTCGGAGGGGAGGGAGGGCTTAAACAAAGCTTAAACAAAGCCCTCCCTCCCTCCGACGTCAGCGCTGACGTCGGGAAGACTTCCGTTCGGGCTCTGTGCTGCAGGCAGGGCAGGTAAGGAGACGGAGAGTAGCCTCACGGTTCGAGTGGCTACCAAAGGAGGGGGGCGGTCCGCCCCGCCCCGGTTGCAGCACAGCCGGCCAGGTCCCCTTACTTTTGTGGCACAGCCCCGGTCCGACAAACCTCCCTGCCCTTAACCGCGAATCTAAATTACCTTCTTACAGGTAATTTAGATTCGCGGCTACAGTAGTATATTAGTTGTGTTGATAAAAATTTATAAACATTAGAGGCTCTGGTAGAAACCTGTTTACAAAGTATGTATTCTTCCCAATTAATATTTTCAAATTAATAAAGTCTTTTTGCTTATTTGTAAATGGGTTTCTACCAGAGCCTTTAATTCAGTAGCATAATTAAATGAAATAACTATTTCTGAAGTTTATAGGGACGGGCGGGGATGGAGGGGATTCCTCGTGGGGACGGGTGGGGATGGAGGGAATTCCTCACGGGGACGGGTGGGGACGGAGGGATTCCTCACGGGAACGGGTGGGGACGGGTGGGATTCCTCGCGGGGACGGGTGGGACTTTGGCGGGGACGGGTGGGATTTCTGTCCCCGCGCAACTCTCTATTTCAGTCCCCAGCACTTCCTGCCATGTGTGACTGAAGTATTCTGTTAACTTGATTTTTCTATGTAGCATTCTGTAGTATCAATTTAACATTAGTTTTCTCGATAGTGAAGGGGATATTTGTGAGGGGGCAGAGCGAGGAAACAGAGGCTTTGTCGATCCTGGTTCTGTATTTGTGATTTATAAAATGACATTTGTACAGAATATTGTTTTTTTTTATACTTTAATAAAATAAGTTCAGTCTAAAATCATAACTATTCAAGACTTGTGTGGATGGAATTAGATGGTTTGCAGATATGGGACAGGGACTGAGCTGGTGGGGATGGGACCAAACATTACAGGGTCGAGCTTGCTGGGACAGTTTTTCCCCGCGTCATTCTCTAGCTACCATTTCCAGGTAGATTTGCATGGCCATTTCCGCAGCTTCTGTGGCGACTGGAAAGAAGCTAACCGTTGGGATGCGGGCTCATTCAACCAGAGGTGTTTCGTCCTCTTGGGTAGAGTCGTCAGCCATTTCTTTGGATGAGATTAGCAGGGCCACTACCTGGTTCTCATTGCATACATTCACCAAGTTTTATAGGATTGATGTGGTTGCCAAGCAGGATGCTGCTTTTGGTGCCTCTGTGTTAGCAGCAGGCTCATCAGTTCCACCCTGAATTTTTGGGACTGTTCTGTTACGTTCCATTGGTCCTGGAATAAAGTGGAATTGTACAAGAACAAAAGATTAGGTTATTAACCTTTACTAATCTTCTTTATTGTAAATCTACACTTTATTCTGGGAACCTGCCCTATACTTGCTGATCGCCGATTGTCTGCCTTACAAGTACTGGCAAGCTGGATTTCTGTTTTCTGACCAGTCTATAAGAGTCCAACACAAAACTTGAGGAATGTATACTAAAATCAGCACTCTTAAATATATACAAAAGTAGTGCCTCAAAAATCACACACACATGAAAAAAAGAATACAAATACTACAATTAAAAATACTACTAATACTATTACTAATAATAATGAGAACAGATCAGAAGTAGCTAAAACAGCAAATCCCAGAAAATGGATTAGTGATAATAAGTGAAAAAATCACTTTTCTGAATGTTGATGTAAGCGTAGTATGATAATAGAGAAGTAGATATAAATGCTGTGTGATAAATATGATGGTACTGAGGAGGAACCGATGTCTTCTACAAACTGGAAATCCAGTCCGGTGTATAGTCCGAACTCAGGCCGAGTTTCGAAAAGAGTTGTTCTTAAGGAGGAATGACAAAAAGTGTAGTCCATAATATTCACAGAAATCCACAGCCAAGAGCCAAACGAGGGTAAAAAGTGAAAAATTGCGTAGTAGGTAAAAAAACTTAAAGCACAACATGTGAACTAAATATATATAATGTATATCAAACAAAGCTCAAAATACTGAAGCTGATACAAATGATCAGCAGTAATTCAAAGCATTATCAAATACAATAAAGCTTTTAGGCGGAGGCTTACTGACTACACTTTTTGTCATTTCTCCTGAAGAAGAACTCTTTGTGAAATGTGGCCTGAGTTGGGGACTGAACAATTGTAGTATTTATTGGTTTTTGGCTAACATTTTGTGTTTTTTTTTCACTTATTTCCATGTTTGATTTTTCATGTGGTGGGAAAATATTTTTGAATCGATTCGATTTTCCTGCCCAATTGGGTGTTTATTTTTTTTCAAAATGTCCTGGCGGGTTTGTTTTGTAGTTTTTCACCCACCCCACCCCCTTTGTCCTCTCCTACCCACACTGCACATTCCCTCTGCTGCGGTCCCGCCCCTCCTCTGACGTCACATGCTGTTTTGGTCTGGAATGGACCAAGACAGAGGGGAACATGCAGCTGAGGCCGACAGCAGCCTGCTAGAATCGCTACATCACCGGGAATCCTCTGCAGGCTGTAATTAGTTTTGAAAGTAAGACTGGGAGGCCAGGGGGAAACTGTACGATGGTGGGAAGAAGGGGAAAACATTCCGGCCTTTGGGGAACCACCTAAAGCTGCAGAACCGCAGGTACCCACAGCGCTTGTGCCTATGCAGCACTTACTGACCGCCCCTCCACTCTCCCACACCATGCAGGAGCGGCAGTGGATGGCCAGTAAGAAGCTGTGCTTAGGACAGGGTTTTCGCTGCCAGAGCGCTACTGCTCTTGCTTTAGGAGGCCCGAAGGTATGCGGGGAGGAGGGTTGGTCAGTGAATCGGAAAGTCCGATTTATTTATTTATTTATTTTTTAAGAAAACAGATTCAAATCTTGTACAATCCCTCTGGAGGCTGAACTCGTGGGTTCTTGTATGTTTGATATCTTCTGCTGCAGGGTTACTAAAACTTGTTCCCTCCCCTTTGGTCTACCTGCCCGGAAGCTTCCTGTCATGCTCAGTTTTGATCCTGCAGCTTTTCTGCATAGTTCAAATCAGTCTATTCTGCTCGTGATTTGTTTTCAATTCCTAGTCTTTTTAAAATTTATTTTGTGGGTTTGCCCATGTGCTGCCGATCAACTCTATCCGAGTGATCCTTCGGCGGGAGATTGCAGACATCTTAAATTTTGTCTGCTTCATGGGGGTGCTCTGTATGTTTAACCTGCAGTAAGCCCTCTGGACAGCCTGCAGATTGGATCGGTTCTCCGGGATCGAGAGCCATCTCCCCCCCTGGTTTGTCCACAAAGGGGTAGAGCGCAGGCTGCTGCGGTTCCGTGGAGGTACTCCAGGATCAGAACCAAACCGTGTGTCTTCCCTAATTTCCCTGAGGGGTCCTGGTGGTCATGATCTGTGGTGACAGGGAAGGTGAGGCGGTCAGAAGAACTGAAAAATCCAGTTTAATCAGCTCCTGAGGTATTGATTACCTTGCTTGTACTGTGTATTGCAGGCTGCCATAGACTTTCATTGCAGCACATGTCTTTGTGGTATCTGTGAGTCACAGAGTTTGCCTTTTTGGGGGGCTGCTCAAATTGGGGTTTTGGGTGGTTTTCCTGCATGCCCTGATCCCCCCCACCTGTAAAATTCTAAAATCACTGTTTTTCGCATTTTCCTGCACTTTTAACAGGCGTTTTTTTAGTCAAAATTGGCACCCGCGGTGGCCATCTTGGATTTTCTTTAAAGTTTTAATACTATATTTTTGGGACTTAAAAGCTTTGATTTTGCTTCAAACTTCACAGATGGCCACCTCAGGACAGGATGGTATGGATTCATGCCATAAAAGCGGTGGATGGCTTGCAATTTCGCAGCTGTATATTCCGTGCGCTACGGCCCGCAGGAGCATGAACTGTGCGTGGATTGCACACTATTCTCCGGAGAGGCACTGCTTTCATCTGATTCCACTGGAGATAAGATTCCAGCGTCTGGGACGCCAAAATTGGGCGAAGACAGTGGCGTACCAAGGGGGGGCGGGGAGGATGGTCAGCCCCGGGTGCATGCCCCAAGGGGGTGCACAGCGGGCCACCCTCCCTATTCTGCCGCTGCTGCTTTCTTTAACCAGCAGCAGTGACAGTAAACAAAAGTGTCGGCGGGTGCTCACTCCGGCGTTTCTAATCTACAGCTTCTGACCGGCTCCCCTGCTCAAAGCCACGGGCGTCGGCTCCTCACGCGACCTGCGGCTACATTGGAAGTGTTCCCTCTGACGTCACGATGTCAAAGAAAAGGCTTCCGACGCAGCTGCGGGTCACCTGAGGTGTAGACGCCCGCGGCTTTGAGCAGGGGAGCCGGCCAGAAATGCTGGGATAATTCCTTTCTATTCCTAGATCACACTAATTCCTCTCCCTCCCCACCAACCTCCAGTTCTGTACTTTGCATGTCCTCTTACGTCTTTCGCAATCTGGAACGTCACTTCGGCTAGGACAGTCTCGAGTGATTGAGCCACTCTGGGCAAACATTTGCTGCAAATCATAAATGTCCCTATCTTGGAGGATCGTGTGCTGGCAGATTTATTAACTAGATAGGATCAGAGTCAGCAGGGGCAGGGCAATGGTTTCTTCTTACACTAGTTCTAGCACACACCGCTCTCTATGACATTTGTAAATGGATTCAGATCAGACGGTAGAGATATCAGCCGTGGTGTTCTGGCCTCTTGATATATTTAGCTGGAGTCCATGAGGATTTGGACCCGCTCATACAATCTAAACATTTCCTGAGCTTTCTTCCCTTTTCTCACTGCAGCTGGAGTGGAAGGTACCACTGGTCTGGAGAAATTTTAAACAGTCACAGTGGTCAAGATTATAAACCTTATTTCCCCAGTTTTCTGCTAAGGTACAAATCCCTTATTCAAAGTTAGCAAGGAGTTTGCCTTGATGTTTAATTGGTCCTACAAACTGAATCTGAATACATTTCACAGGTCCAGGAGGAGAAAGTGCAACCTCCTTAAGGGAAAAAAAATTACTCTGACTATACCAGATTGTCTGAAATGAGGAAGAAAAAAGTGAGTGGAAGAGAAAAGAGAAAGTAATAGCGGGGAAGACAGAAAGCTAGATTGGAACAGAACCAGTACTTTTGTTATTCCTCGTATGCAGTGGCGTACCAAGGGGGGGGGGGGAGCAGTCCTCCCCGAGTGCACGCCTTAGGTGGGGTGCACAGCCGGCCAGGTCTGGGCCGTCCTACTGTGCAACAGTACCTGCACCTCCGCGTGGCTGCCGATGGATCCCCTCTGGCTTACTTGTTCTGAAGTAGAGTCGGCAGCCATGCGGAGGTGCAGGAAGGTCCCGCGATGACTCGTCTGCTGGCTCTGCTCCAGAAGAAGTACGTTACATCAGAGGGGGTGGACCCCGCAGATGCAGTCATCGCGGGACTTTGCCGCAACTCCCTGCGTCTGCCAGATCCACCCCCTCCGACGTAACTTACTTCTTCTGGAGCAGAACCGGCGATGAGTCATCACGGGATGTTCCAGCACGCGGCTGCCAACTCCGCTCCAGACCAAGTACGTCAGAATGGGGTGAACCGGCAGCCGGCAGCTATAGTCATCATGGGAAAGGAGCAGGACTGCTGGAATGGAAGAGTGGTGGAGGGAAAGAAAGGGGGCAGATGCTGATTGAAGAAGGGTGGATGGAGAGAGAAAAGGCAGACATTGGATGGTAGAGGGGAGGGTAGAGAGGGAGCCTATGCTGGATGGAAGTGCAGATGGGAGAGATAAGGCAGCAAATGTTATCGATTATGGCCCCTCAACTGTGGAATCCATTACCACAGTATATCAGAGAAGAAAAAGACTTAACATCTTTTTAAAAAATTTTAAAAACTTACATTTTTAAAGACGCATTCAACCTTTTACCTTCTGTCTATTGATCAGAAGTCTCAAGTCTTGAAACTATTTTACCCTTCCTTTTGTCCATTCCATTATTGTTTTTTTTTCTTCTCTCTGACAAAGAATTGTAACTTTTTCCCCTTTCCTCCACGACTCATGTAAGTTTTACCCAACAACTCTGAAGTTATTTTGTTTGTTTCCACACCCTGTTTTTTATCAAACTGTACATCGCTTAGTAAACTTGATAAGCGATCCATCAAATATTAATAAAAACTTGAAACTTGAAATTTGAAATGCTGGAAGGAAATGGGAGGAGAGATAGAGGGGAGCACACGCTGGATGGAAGTGGATAGAGAGAGGAGATGGTACTAGATGGAAGGGGTAGAGAAAGAGGGCACATGATGGAAGGAGGAGATAAATAAAAGGAGGGCACATGATGGGGGGAAAAGGACTGAGTTAGGGAAATACTGGAGGGGGTGAAGGAAAAAGGTGACAAGCTGTAGGTAGACAGTAAAAAAGGAAATTGATGAGAGGGTAGTAAGAACGTAATCTAGATGGATGCAGAAAATAAATTGAAAAGGAAAATGAGGGAAAAAAGGGAAAGGGATTGCAGAGGAGAGGTGTGGGAGAGGGAAGAAGAGGATAGAGGTGCCAGACCAATGGGAGTTAAAGGAGAGATAGAAGGGGGAGGCATACAATTTCTGGAAGAGGCATAGAAGGAGATAAGAAGATAACATAACAAGAAGATGAGGAAAGCAGAAACCAGAGAAGACAAAGGTAGAACAAAAATTTTCTATTTATTTATTGCTTTAGGAGACGTGTCACTGTTTCTGTGATGTTGCATTGTATGCAGAGTCCAGCTTCTTGATGGTTCAATTTAACCTTTGTCTATGTATTTCTATTTTATCCCCCCTTTTACATAACTGTAGAGCGTTTTTTAGTGCCAGCCATGATGGTAGCAGCTCTGATGCTCAGAATTCTATGAGTGTCTGAGCTGTTACCACCATATATTGATGTTGTACTGCTCACTGCAGTATGTAAGATGCTACCTTTTCCTAGGTACTCATGTGTGACGTGTGGATTGTTACTAAAAATCATGTTTTTCATACAGATGGGGGGGGTGTCAAAAAAATGATGGGCCCCGGGGGTGTCCATATGCTAGGTACGCCACTGGGCGAAGAGGGCGCTTTCGCGAAACACAAGCACAGTTCCGGGGAAAAGTCATATTTTACCAATAGATCTTCTTCAGTACACTTTAACAATTCTATTTCAAAGCCTTATCAAACAAATTATGGAGTACCTCAAGGGTCCATATTGTCCCCATTACTATTCAATATTTATCTGGCCCCCCTCTTAACCCTATGTCAATCTATAGGATTTACAGTGTATGCCTACGCGGATGATTTTCAACTTTTACACCCCATAGATTCTTCAAGTTCCCAGGATATATTCGAAATCAACCGTAAGCTGGCCAAAGTTCACGATTGGTTGAACAATAATCAACTTTCTTTAAGTATCAATAAATCTACATCTATGCTTTTTTCAGGGAAAGAAGGTGTACAACTCATCAACCCAATCTTAATAGATAACAAACCTCTATACCTCACTACCAATACAAAAATCTTAGGCGTCATTTTAGACAATAATCTTTCTTTCAGATTACACATCAGTGCTTTGGTGAAAAATTGTTTCTATAAACTAAGAATGATCCGTTCATTGGTTCCCCTACTCGATTCATTTTCGCTCAATACTTTAATTCATTCTCTAGTGATTTCAAAACTAGACTACTGCAATTCCTTGTTAAAGGGGGCATATCTTAAGGATATAAGGCGCCTCCAAATCATACAAAACACTGCAATAAAGGTAATCTCAGGTTCAAAAAAATTCGATCATGTTACACCGCTGCTTCAAAACGCTCACTGGCTATCAATTTCATATAGAATTACTTATAAAATAGCACTATTAGTCTTTAAGACATTAAGAAATAATACTCCTGCATTTATAGATAGGCTTCTGATTCCTTACAGCCCGTCAAGAGTTCTCAGATCATCCTCACAAGCGTCCCTATATGTTCCCTCTTTAAAAATCATCGGTACTCGCCGTGACCTGATTTTTTCGGTTACAGCCCCTACTATTTGGAACTCACTCCCTCTTCATTTAAGACTTGAACAAGATTTGAATAAATTCAAAAATAGTTTAAAGTGTTTTCTTTTTAAAGAAGCCTTTAACTAAAAGTTTATTTAGTTTTCGGTTGATTCCTAATCTTATCGTTTTGTATTAAACTCTGATTATATATCCCCTTTTTTTTAGATTTTCAAGTTTGCAAATTCTTTTCTCACATCATCCTTATGTTCTAACCCAATCTGATTAACTCATTTTTTTTTTTTTTTTTATTGTATTTTTTCTTATCCCTCCTTTCCTACTGTTCCATGTGTTTGTTACCCCAGTTCGTTTTTTAATTTTTAAGTAATTATTTTTATTTACGATGTATTTGTGATTTAAGAAATCCAATTTTATTTCTTTGTAAAACGCTTTGTATCCTGAAAAGCGTTTAATCAAATAATTTAATAAACTTGAAACTTGAAACTTGAACTTGAAACTTAAAAACATTCCAAATCTGATTCCCGCAGATTAGTTCTGGCCACCGGGGACTATTTTCTGCTGGAATTTGTGGATATGATGGATCAGGCTTTCATGAGAAAGCGGGCTATGCCTGTGTCTCCCTCTCAGACTCCAGTGCGGCAGTCTGTTCAGCATGTCAGTCTGCTCCCTTGCTGGTCCGGCTGAAAGCCAGCAGCAACTTCCCGCTATTGCCTCAGTGCCTGTGTCAATTTCTATGCTGTTGCTGTCGCATGGCTCTTCGGTAGGTTCCACTGATGTGGCTAGCCTAGTGGATCTCGGGGATTTCCAGAACACTGACTTCGGCGATCTGGTAGAGGATCAGACGGTACATTAGGTAGATTGTGAGCCCGCCGGGACAGACAGGGAAAAATGCTTGAGTACCTGAATAAATTCATGTAAACCGTTCTGAACTCCCCTGGGAGAACGGTATAGAAAAATTGAATAAAATAAATGATGGGAGAGTGGAGACCATCCACATTAAGAGTTATATAAGTCAGATCAGCCATAGCCATGTGAGCTGCAAAGAAACATGAAAGAAGAGCACAGTGCGTCAGATTCCCAAAGAGCCTCCCAGCAGAGCCCTCTGAGAAAAAGGAAAGAAGAGAACTCTCCGTCGCCAAGGGGTACCCACCCCTCCCCCCTGTGAGGTTCTCCTGTGAGGTTCTCCGGAAGGGACAAAAATTCAGCCATTCCCTCCCCCTGGTCGGATGAGGTCTAGAGCCAGGAAGCACCTTAGGCTTACGGTCCTACACACTTGCCATCAGGTCATCCAAACCCTGGCCAAACAAGAGCAAACCTTTAAAAGGCAATTTGCTTAGCGTAGCCTTGGATGAAGAATCACCCGACCACTGGCAAATCCATAACATTCTCCTTGCAGAAATTGAATAAGCTCCCAACTTAGCAAAAACATTCAAAATATCATAGAGTGCGTCTGCCAAACAATTCACTCCAGAAACCAGGAAATTGAGATCCTGAAGGACAACCTCTTCAGGATCCTGACAAAGTTAAATATGACAGGCCTAGGCCACAAAAGAAGTGGCCACTGCAGCTCGCACTCCCGTCACAGCAGAATATTCTAAAAATGCTTTATGACAAAATCTAGTCTTTGGTCCTGGACATCCTTCAGGACAACCCCTCCATCCGAGGGCAAAGAGGTATGTTTAGTGACCTGAGCTTCCGCCGAATCCACCCTCAGCGGGACTAGGCGCTTGGAAAATTCTGATGTCTTGGTCTACAATTTAGCCATGGCCCTAGCGCACTTCAGGGGACCGTCCGGGGCCTCCCAAACCTCCAAGAGCATTTCTGCCAGATCTGTGTGATCCAGAAATGCAGTAGAAAGCGGGCTCACAATCTACCTAATGTACCTGGGGCAATGGGGGGATTAAGTGACTTGCCCAGGGTCACAAGGAGCAGCGTGGGTTTGAACCCACAACCCCAGGGTGCTGAGGCTGTAGCTTTAACCACTGCGCCACACACTCCCAAACGAAAGAAGGTGTTATCTTTCCTGAAGAGGGAGAAGGTGTCAGTGGCTTTCCTCCAAGAGACCCACCTTACCTCTAGTGAACATTCCAAATTGGTCAGGGACTGGGTGGGGAAGGCTGTGTACTCTATAACTCCAGACAGCGAGGTGTCGCTATTCTTATTAATAAAGCGGTGGTGGCAGTTACGCATAAGACCATTGTGGATCCCCAGGGCCGTTTTGACCTTTGGGCTGGCACCCTTCAAGATCGTTCAGTGCTCTTGTGCAATATTTATGGC
The DNA here is from genome assembly GCF_902459505.1 of Geotrypetes seraphini. NCBI lineage: Eukaryota > Metazoa > Chordata > Amphibia > Gymnophiona > Dermophiidae > Geotrypetes > Geotrypetes seraphini. Next base: position 88,639,959 of record NC_047092.1, read on the forward strand.
CCCAATGTTTATGCTCACTCTTTTTTTTCCGCTGTGCTGGCTCATATTTTGGCCTTGCCTAACTATGAGCCCATTCTGGCAGGGGATTTCAACATCACTAGCGATCCCACCCTAGATTGTAAACCTCCGAGGGCGGTGCGGGGAGATAATGAGCGGATTGGCGTGAATTTTTTGATGAGTGAACATAAGAACATAAGAACTGCCATCTCCGGATCAGACCTTCGGTCCATCAAGTCCGGCGATCCGCACACGCGGAGGCCCTGCCAGGTGTACACCTGGCGTAATTTATAGTCCACCATATCCTTATATGCCTCTCTTAAGGAGATATGCATCTAGTTTGCTCTTGAAGCCTAGGACGGTCGATTCTGCAATAATCTCCTCTGGGAGGGCATTCCAGGTGTCAACCACTCTCTGAGTGAAGCAGAACTTCCTGACATTAGTCCTGAACCTGTCCCCCCTTAGCTTCATTACATGTCCTCTAGTCCGTGTCAAATTGGACAATGTAAATAATCTTCTCTGCTCTATTTTGTCGATTCCTTTCAGTATTTTGAAGGTCTCGATCATATCCCCACGCAGTCTCCTTTTCTCAAGGGAGAACAATCCTAGTGTTATAAGTCTGTCCTCGTATTCCAGTTTCTCCATACCCTTCACCAGTTTTGTTGCTCGTCTCTGCACCCTCTCCAGCAGTTTTATATCCTTCTTTAGGTAGGGAGACCAATGTTGGACGCAGTATTCCAAGTGTGGTCTGACCATTGCCCTATAAAGCGGCATTATAACTTTCTCCGATCTACTCGAGATTCCTTTCTTTATCATGCCCAACATTCTATTTGCCTTCTTTGCCGCTGCCGCGCATTGTGCCGACGGCTTCAGGGTCCTATCTATCAGTACACCCAGGTCCTTTTCTTGTTCACTCTTCCCCAGAGTTGCACCTGACATTGTATACTCGTATTCCTTATTCTTATTGCCTAAATGCATTACCTTGCATTTCTCCACATTGAACTTCATCTGCCATTTCTCCGCCCATGTTTCTAACCGACACAAGTCGCTCTGGAGTTTCTCTCTATCCTCCTGCGATCTGATCGCCCGGCATAGTTTTGTATTGTCTGCAAACTTGATGATCTCACTGGATGTAGAGAGTTGCGCGGGGACAGAAATCCCACCCGTCCCCACCCGTCCCCGCCAAAATCCCACCCATCCCCACCCGTCCCCGTGAGGAATCCCTCCGTCCCCACCCGTCCCCGTGAGGAATCCCTCCTTCCCCACCCGTCCCCGCGAGGAATCCCCTCCGTCCCCACCCGTCCCCGCGAGGAATCCCCTCTGTCCCCACCCGTCCCCGCGAGGAATCCCCTCCGTCACCATCCTTCCCTATAAACTTCAGAAATAGTTATTTTATTTAATTATGCTACTGAATTAAAGGCTCTGGTAGAGACCCATTTACAAATAAGCAAAGAGACTATTAATTTGGAAATATTAATTGGGAAGAATACATACTTTGTAAATGGGTTTCTACCAGAACCTCTAATGTAAATATAAAATATAAATACTCAGCTGATGAGAACCCACAAACTGTCAGCTGAGGACTTCCTTTGCAGTTGGCCTGGGGTCCCTTTTGCCAAGCTTGGCAGGCAGCAGTAGCGTCCCTGAGTCACAGATGCTGGCACCTCAGTGGCTCATGGATGCTGCCAGCGACTGCTGCGCTTGGTGGAGGGGAGTTCTGACCATCTCTAGAGGAGGTCCTCTGCTGGCGGTGCTTGGGGATCCCCACCAGTCACAGCAAGGGCCAACAAGTACTTCAACACTGTAGAAATAAAACCAGAAATGCATTTCCTTTTCTTTTGAACACAAAACAAAGATATCTGCCATATACATTTCCCAAGGCAGATGACTCTATGCAATGTCACCTCGGTAACAAAATACAAAAATAGACAAATACACCCCCTCCCTTTTTACTAAACCACAATAGTAGGTTTTAGCACAGGGAGTTACGCTGAATGCCTCGCGCTGCTCTCAATGCTCATAGGCTCCCTGCGCTAAAAAACAATATTGCGGTTTAGTAAAAGGGAGCCATAGTGCAAAATATAGACAGCAGATATAAATTCTCAAAACAGACACATTTTGATCACTAAATTGAAAATAAAATCATTTTTCCTATCTTTGCTGTTTGGTGATTTCATGAGTCTCTGGTTGCACTTTCTTCTTCTGACTGTGCATCCAATCTTTCTTCCTTTCTTTCAGCCTCCTGTATGTTTCCTCTCCTCCAGACCTCATTCTCTCCCCCAACTTTTTCTTTCTGTCTCCCTGTTCCCCCTTCTTTCTGTCTCTCTGTCTGCCCCCTTTCTTTCTTTCTCCGTGCCCTCCCCCAAGCCACTCGGTTTGCTGCCACCGCCATTGGGGAATAGTCCCCAAGCCACCGCTGTCCCAAGCTTTCCCTGCAGAAGCGTCGCGCTGACCAGCATTCCGCTCCCTGACGTCAATTCTGACGTAGGAGAGGAAGTTCCGGGCCAACAAGGCATTTCTCCTCATTCCATCCAGCCTGAGCCCCATCTCTCCTTGATCCAGCATTTCCCTTCTGTGTCTGTCAGAATTACCATTCCACCTATTTTCCAGCATCACCCTTCTTTGTGTCCATCTCACCTATATCCCTCTCACCACTTTTTCAGAATCTTCATTTGTCTCTGTCCTTGTCTTTACCCCATATTCACCATTTGCCCTTTCAATGTCTTTATCTCCCCCCCCCCACACACACTTTTTCAGCATTACTTCTATGTCTCTATTTCACCTCCTCTTCATGTCCCCTCTGTTTCTCTATCCTTATTCAGAAGGTCCTGCTTACCCTTTCTCTTCTTTGTGTCACTATCTCCATTTTCAGCTTTCCCCCCTTTTCCTTTGTTACTGCACCCTGTAGCCAGAATCTTTCCACCCTCTCTCCACTCCGGCCCAGCCCAGTATGAAATATTTCCTTTTGTTTCTCTCCCCTCTCTCTTCTCCTCCCTCACCCACGAGTCCTGCATCTGGCCCTCTCCCTTCTACCTGCACCTGGCAACACCCCCCTGCTCCGCGGCTCTCTTAAGCAACTCGTCAGCAGCGGTGATCAAGACAAGCTGCCGACATCGAGGCCTTCCCTCTACGAGTCCCACCTTTGTGGAAAAAGGAAGTTGAAACAAGCGGGACTCGCAGAGGGTAGGCCCCGACGCCAGAAGCTTGTGTCGATCGTTGCTGCTGAGTTGCCGAAGAGAGCCGCAGGTAGAAGGGAGAGGGAGATAGGAAGGCTGTAGAAGCTCCGGAGCATGACACCGAACCCGGCCAGGATGATTTCTTTTTCAGGCTGCTGCTGCCGCTGCCATCCCCCACCCGAAATGACAAAAAACAGCCTAATGCCCGCGTCGGGAAATAGCTATGCTGAGCAGTGAGCTCAGCACGTACACAGATGAAAGCCTTGCTTGCTGATTGGTCCGGCGGCACGGTGGGGTAATAAGGCGGGTAAATTATTGGCAATCTGGTGCGCCCATTTCGTAAGGCCACTCGTATCTCTCGCATTCAGGCGAGTGCTAATACTGTTTACACAGGGGAGGCTGAGATCCAAGATCAATTCGTTCATTTTTACCAGGACCTCTATGGGCCGGGCCCTTATGATTTGGAGGCGCGTGACACTTATTTTCGAGATCTTGTGTTACCCCGAGTGTCGGACCAACAGTTAAGTCTGTTAAATGCCCCTATTTTGTGTGATGAGATTACTACAGCGGTGGGGGCGTTGAAATTGGCGAAGGCTCCTGGACCGGATGGTATGGGACCAGAATTCTATAAGATATTGAAATTTAAAGTGGGACCGGCATTGGCGGCCATGTACGCCGACATGCAGAGTACGGGGCGTGTTCTCCCTACTCAGAGCCATGCCCATGTGGTGGTCTTACCGAAGCCTGGAAAGGATCCAGAGCTGGTGGGCTCCTACCGGCCAATATCCCTTTTGAACCAGGACATGAAACTCCTTACAGCGATCTTAGCGCGCTGATTGGCTCAAGTGATTCCTCACCTAATTCATGCTGATCAGGTTGGCTTTGTCCCGGGCCGTTTTGCCTCTGCCAATATTTTGCGGGCAATGGTGGCCCTTGGGGAGGGTAGAACTCGAGCAGGGGATGATCTATTGGCTAGCTTGGACGCGGAGAAGGCTTTCGATAAGGTGACTTGGCCTTATCTTTTCTGGGTTGTGCAGCAATTCGGTATCTCTGGGCCTTTCCATCAGTGGATTACTCATCTCTATACATCTCCTACGGCCCAGCTACTTATTAATAAGTGTCGTACGCAGTCCTTCTCGTTGTATAGAGGTACGTGGCAGGGTTGCCCATTGTCTCCGCTTTTGTTTATTTTATCCCTAGAGCCCCATGCCCAAAAGATTAGGACTTGTCCGGATATCTCGGGTATCTGGGTGGGCGCGAGGAGTGCAAGACGATATGTTGTTATTTGTGAGTAGGGCGCGGGAATCGATTCCCTGTTTGACTGCCCTTATTGGGCAGTTTGGGGCATTTTCGGGACTTTGTATTAATTTCAGTAAGTCAGAAGCCTTACCAGTTTCTTCCCCGTGTGCCTCGCGATCTGATCTTAGTTTTCCATTCCGTTGGGCTGTTGGGGAACTCAAATATCTGGGTATTTTCCTTAGTGCGGACTGGTCCACTGTGTATCGTTGGAACATCTCTGACCGCTTGAAAACTTTGCAGGACTCTTGTGTTCGATGGGGCGAGCTGCCTCTTTCCTTGTGTGGCAGAATTGCTCTGGTGAAGATGGTGCTGCTCCCCAAACTCCTATATCCCTTGCAGATGCTCCCTCTTTGGATTAAGGCGGTGGATGAACGTTTTTATCGGTCTACTATTGGTTCCTTTATTTGGCACAATTGGAAGGCTAGAATTCGTTGGCGGATGCTTACTTAGAGTCGGGAAGGGGGGGCTGGCTTTGCCAGATCTGCGTTTGTACAATGTCGCGGCCCTGATGAGATGGGTTCATGAGCTTTTTACTGCTGCTCCTCGTTTTGCCCCAGGGGGGTTGTTCGACTCTTGGACGGCCCCATAGAGCGTTTGCCTGTTTGACTTGCCCCCGGTGGAGGCTCCTTCGCTTGGGTCTTGCCTCAGTTTGGTTCCTTCCCCTTTGTAGGGCGCTGCGGTGGTGGAGACATCGGATTGGTCGGGGACAGGGCAATTGGGCTCTTCAAATGATCAGTCACAGTCCTGACTTTCCCCCGGGGGTGGGATCTCCGGGGGGAGTGGGGACGCGTTTCGGCTCCTGTTTCTGCTTGGGTTATGTGTCTGCGTTGAGCTCTGATCCTTTTGTTTTTCCCTCCTATGACACCCTCCGTATTCAGTGGGCCCTGCCGCGTATGCCCTTTTTCGCTTACCTCCAGTTGAGGCATTTTTACATGGCTAGCCTTCGTCGTAATTCAGGGGGCGGCTCTTTTCTAAGGGTGGACCAGATATTCTTGTCCCTTCCTCCGGCTCTCAATTCTTTATCTTTTTGGTATCGGATGGCAAGGGCGGAGAGGGCAGATGCTTTATTGCCCAGACTGGCCGCTCGATGGTCTGGAGACTTGGGGGAGGAGGTAACTTCGGGGGAGCTTCAAGCATGTTTCTCCAATGTCACCTCGGGGGCTCGCAGTGCACAGCTCCAGGAACTTCAGTTCAAATTGCTTCATCGTACTTTTTTTACTCGGCTCCGGGGTCTACAGGCGGGTCTGTGGGATTCGGCGGATTGCACGAAATGTGCGCGTGCGTCGGGGACTCTATTGCACATGTTCATTGAATGTCCGTCCTTGAGTGCTTTCTGGAATGGGGTTTTGGATTTTCTTGTTCAGATCTTGGGGGTACCAGTCCAGTGGTCTTATCTTATTTTGGTTTTGGGCCATGAGGTGGAGTTTTTGGATCAGGGTTTCACTGCTGCTCAGTGGCGTTTTGTGTATGTTGCTCTCCTGGTCGCCAAACGGGGGGTCCTTCGCAAATGGATAGATGTGGAACCACCGGTATTGGTGGGGTGGCACCAGGCATTGAGAGAGGTGGCCCATTGGGAGTTGAGGGGTGTGTGGGGACAGCCGGGGGAGGGGGGGGGGGCAGATCCTGCTGTATAAGTCTCTCTGGGAGCGGGCTCTTGCTGAGCTTGTTGCGCTTGCTGCTTCCCTCTGAGGCTGCTATCCTCTTCCTTTTCTTTTCTCTTCTCTTTCTTCTCCTTTTTCTTTCACTTCCTTCTCACTTTTACATTCTTCTTTCTGTCTTTTCTTTCTACCTTTCTTTATTTCTTTATTTCTTCTCCTGTCGCTGAGGGGGTGGGTGGGTAGTGGAGGGGTTTCTGTTTGGTTTGGGTTGGGTGTGGGGGGGGGGGTCTTTCTTCTCTGAGGGAAAAGAAGGAGGTATGCGGCCAGACTGGTTCTTCTCCATGATCGTTCTGTGAGTTCTGGACCTTGCGGGTATTGGCTGATTCTGCGGGGTTTGGGGGGGGGGGGCTTGCCGTTCATTCTGAGTGCCTGGATGTTTCAGTTCTTCTCTCCTCTGCCCTTCCTGGCCTTTATGCATTGCATTCTGTACCGTTTTCACTTTGTACTTGGTTATTGTTCGGTTGTATTACCATTGTCTGTCTGTGTGCTTCTTAATAAAAAATATTTCAAACCAAAAAAAAAAAAAAAAAAAAGATCCAGACCGCTTTGGTCTTACAGCCTGGCTCTTGAGCGGGCAGCCTGGGCGGCCAGGAGTTATTGCCACGCTCCTGCAGAGCAAGCAGAAATCAACTGTATCAGTCTACACAAAAGCCTGGAGGTGTTTTCAGTTTTGGTGTATGGGGGTTCAGGTGGACCTTTTGGTATCGTCTATGGCTCATGTTCTGGACTTCCTGCAGGCTGGCCTCAGGAAGGGTCTGGCAACTCTGGTGGTCTCTTCTCTACAGGATTTTCCTGTTTAGGTCTGTCTTCCTGTTTAGGTCTGTCTTCATTCAGGGGTTCTCTGGCTTCTCAACCGAATGTTGTCTGGTTCTTGAAGGGGCCGGGAGGCTGAGGCCTCCTTTGCGACTGCCTTGCCCATTGTGGAACCTGAATTTGATCCTATGCTCCCTGACTTGTCCACCCTATGAACTCCTGGATGGCATCTCTCTGTAAGATCTTACCATTAAGACCGTCTTCCTGGTGGGCATTCACATCACCACAGCGAATGTCAGAGCTTCAGGCTTTATCATAAAGAGATCCCTTTCTTCGCATCACAGAGTCTGCGATGATTTTGAGGACTGTGCCGCCTTCTCTTCCGAAAGCGGTTTCCACTTTGCACGTCAACCAGGAAGTTCATTTGCCAGCCTTTGTTCCTTTGGGCCTTTGTCTGGCAGGGTCGGCCTGCTTCCAAGGCTACCATTTCACTTTGGATTTGTGCGGCCATTTCCTTGGCCTTTGTGGCGACGGGGAAGAAGCCTCTTCTTGGGGAGAAAGATCACTCTACTAGAGGAATGGCTTCCTCGTGAACTGAATCTCATGCGGACTTGCCTGAGAAGATTTGTCGGATGGCCATGTGGGCTTCTCTTCGTACCTTTTCCAGGTTTTACTGGCTTGATGTGGCGGCTAAGGGTGATATGATCTTTGGCACTTTTGTTCTCGCGGAAGGCTCATTGGGCCTCCCCTGAGATTTGAGATTGCTTTGATACATCCCACAAGTTCAGCCTCCAGTGTGATTGTACAAGAATGAAAGGTTAGGTTTCTTACCTCTGCAAATTTTCCTTCTTGTAATCTCCTCTGCAGGCTGATCTCCCATCTGTTTTGTCTGATTCGCAGTAGAGAGTTGCGCGGGGACAGAAATCCTACCCGTCCCCGCCTAAGTCCCACCCGTCCCTGCGAGGAATCCCTCCGTCCCCACCCGTCCCCGCGAGGAATCCCACCCGTCCTTATAAACTACAGAAATAGTTATTTCATTTAATTATGCTACTGAATTAAAGGCTCTGGTAGAAACCCATTTACAAATAAGCAAAAAGACTTTATTAATTTGGAAATATTAATTGGGAAGAATACATACTTTGTAAACGGGTTTCTACCAGAGCCTCTAATGTTTATCAATTTTTATCAACACAACTAATATACTACTTTATCCTAAAGAAAAAAAAAAATAGAATTTTTTTCCTACCTTTGTTGCCTGGTTTCTGCTTTCCTCATGTTCTCATTCAATTCCTTCCATCCACTATCTCTCTTCTCTCTGCGTCTTCCATTTGCTCTGTTATTGTGCCTCTCCCTTTCTCCCCCCTTCCAAATTGGACTGGCACCCATCTTCTTCCCTCCGCTCCCCCCATAGTCTGGCATCTCTGTCTTCTTCCCTGCCAGCGTCTTCTCCCCACTCTCTTTTCCCCATTTCCTTTCAGTGTCTTTCTCCCCCCATCTTCCCCATGTCCTGTCAGTGTCCTTCTCCCCCCTCTGTCTTTCCCATGTGCTTTCAGTGTCCTTCTCCCCCCTCTGTCTTCTCATGTGCTTTCAGTGTCCTTCTCCCCCCTCTGTCTTCCCCATGTTCTTTCAGTGTCCTTCTCCCCCCCGTCTTCCCCATGTCCTTTCAGTGTCCTTCTCCCCCCCCGTCTTCCCCATGTCCTTTCAGCATCCTTCTCCACCCTTTGTCTTCCCCATGTGTTTTCAGCATCCTCCCCCCCATCTTCCCCATGTCCTTTCAGCATCCTTCTCCCTCCTCAGTTTTACCTTAAGCGTCTTTTCCTCTCCAATCCACCTTTCCTCCCTTTCTCCCTCCCTGCCCCTTACCTTTGTGGCGCTTCCCCACCGACTGACAACAGAACAGGCCCGGTCCGACAAACCTCCCTGCCCTGTAGCCGCAAATCTACATTACCTTCTTACAGCAGCTGGAGTATTGAAGCTGCTGTAAGAAAGTAATTTAAATTCGTAGCTACAGGGCAGGGAGATTTGTCGGACCGGGCCTGTTGTCGGTCGGTCGGAGGAAGCGCCACAAAGGTAAGGGGACCTGGCCAGCTGTGCACCCCCCCTATCGCTGCACCCGGGGCAGTCCGCCCTCCCCGCCCTCCTTGGTACGCCACCACCAATCGCAGCACACAGCCGATCGGAACGGAAGTCTTCCCGATGTCAGCGCTGACGTCGGAGGGAGGGAGGGCTTTGCTTAAGCCCTCCTTCCGACGTCGGCACTGACATCGTAGAAGACTTCCGTTCCAATCGGCTGTGTGCTGCGACAGGGCAGGTAGGGAGAAGACGAGCTTCGCATCCAACCCCGCAGGAACCCCGTGACCCTCGGAAGCGTCCCCATGGGATCCCCGCAACCCTAGGGGGCATCCCCACGGGATCCCCGCGACCCTAGGGGGCATCCCCAAGGGATCCCTGCGTCCCGAAGGGGGAACCCGCGTGATCCCCGTCATCCCCGTTCCCATGCAGCTCTGTAATTTGCAGGTCGCCTCTTCAGTAATTGGTAAGCTGCATTTCTGTCTTTGACCATCCTCACTAAGAATTACAAGAATATTCCCCTTGGTATGGTTTAGGGGTTGGTGGGGTCCCCGGTGGGGGGGAGGGTGCCCCTTTTGCTCTTAAGGCTGTGTCTACGTTCCATAAATTTCCTATGTTTTGCAGTTCTATAATGTTTACATTATGTGTTTGATTCCAGTTGGCCTTTTTTGGCCGTAGTTTTTAGTGTAATATTTTTTTGAGCAGAATTGATTGGTGGCGGGAGTTCCTGCACCCTATCTTTTCTTCTGTTTCCTGTTGTCATAGATCTACCTGGCTTTTCTACTAACTGAGCATGATAGGAAGCTCCCGGGCAGGTAGCCCAAAGGGGAGAGAACAAGTTTTAGTAACCCTGCAGCAGAAGCTATCAGACATACAAGAACCGACAATTTCATCCTCCAGAGGAGATTTACAAGAAGGAAGATTAGCAGAGGTAAGAAACCTAATCTTTCAGTCACAACCCAGGGTCACTGATGAGTGTAGCAGACCCCCTGGGCTGCGACAAAATACTGGCCCGGCGTGTTCCCTTTAGCTTGGAGTACCCTTCAGGCCTGGCAACGGCTATGCTGTGGTTAAACCCCAGTATTTTGGGTAAGGATTTCACTTTCCTGCAAACAGAAGGAAACTCCACCAAAGGTTCAAGTTCTTAAAAAGATTTATTATTCTTGGCCACTGTTTGGGTTCAAAGCACCCTGTTTCTCACAGAACAATTCAACTGTTTCAAAAGTAACAAAAGCAAAGAATTTCAGCAGCAAACAACAATAAAGCTTTTCCTCCAGCAGGTGGCCAACAGTCACATTAGCTGTTGCAATTAGGTAAACTTCCAAAAATCTTAACTTCTTGGCCAGCCCTATGCCAGTTAAAAACACGGGTTACAAAGAAGTGCAGTATAGCAATACTTTCAGGCAGGTTCTTAGGGTAGTTAATAGCAATGATTAACTTTATCAAGGTATCTTGCCCCTGGTAGCAAAGACTTAAGCTTATCAAGGGATCTTGCATGGAAGCAGCTTTTGCCCAAAGAGTTCTTAAATAACTGTCTCTGGTTATAAGTGAAGCAAAAGGTACAAATATCAGCTTCTCAATCTTACAGCCCAGCAACTTGTAATCATAGAAAGAACAATTCTTAGACACAGGCTGGCTCAACCTTCAGCATGGCTTCCAGGCACAGCTGCTGCACTGCTGCTAATTAGCTGTTCAAACGTACCTCAATGCCAAAACCTCAGCAAAACAAAAATAGGAAAAACCAAATGTTTTCTCTGAGCTAGTTTTGAAAAGACAAAAACCCCCATTAGCTTAGAAACATTACAGTTCCTAAGCAGGGAAAATTTACCAGCACAAGCCACTTTCTTCTAGGCAAAACATTCAAAACAAAAACACAGTTCAAATAATGTACTCCTCAGAGAGTTAATGGCACAATTCAACATACACACATTTACAGCAATTGATTTCTTTGAATCCCATACTAGGTTCTGTTACACTCTCTGTTGCTTCAAAGTCCATAACTTCCAAATTATTCACCTGTCTCAGTCCTCCAGCCTCTCATAGTCTGGCTGGGAAAACAAACATCCTCTTCTGCTGAGCATTTCCCAGCTCCTACTTCCTCTCTCCCTGACTCTCTCACTGGCTTCCATTTTAGGGAGCTCAAAACCATACCCCCCTCGGCCTGGCTGGGGGAAGAGGTGAATCAGTTCTCTAGAGAACTGCTACGTCTGCCAGGAGTCAGATTTCCCTGCTCCTTTTTTAAAGGAACAGCAAGCATTTCAGGAACAAGTCTCCTGCCAGGATTTCAAGGCTCTATACAAGAGTGCAAACTTTCCTGCCAAACTTTCCCTGTCTCATCCTGGCTATTCCAGAGAGAGTCATCGCCTGCAAGTTCCAGGGCACTGACCTGTCAGCTCTTCTGTACTGGGCTAAACTTTACACTTTTCCTAGGAACAAAACCACTGCAGGCAGTGGGTTTGTTACCCCCTCTTTCTCTCTTGTTGCTATCCTCTACAGATGTTCCTATCTGCTTTAAGACTGGCTGATGAGCAGAAGAGCATGATCAGTGATGAGGTATGAGGTGGAGGTGGTAAAAGCCTCTAAAGTTTTGAGGCTTCCTACAAATCCTGGCGGGTGGATGGAAATAACCCACTGGTCCCGGAATAAAGTGAATTTACAAGAAAAAAGATTATCAAAGGTAAGAACATAATCTTTCATTTTATGCATAGCTAAGTTTAATGTTTTTTACTTACCTTATTGTTTTAGAAATTGTGTTTTCATATTTGCAGTTGTATTATAAAGAAAAGGTTTTATTAGTGTTGAAACATAGAAACATAGAAAATGACGGCAGAAAAGGGCCATAGCCCATCAAGTCTGCCCACTCTAATGACCCACCCCCCTGACTTTACTCCCCTAGAGATCCCACATGAATATCCCATTTTCTTTTAAAGTCTGACACGCTGTTGGCCTCAATCACCTGCAGTGGGAGTTTGTGCCAATGATCGACCACTCTTTCAGTGAAGAAGTACTTTCTGGAATCACCATGAAACTTCCCTCATCTGATGTTCAGCGGATGTCCTCTGGTGTTCGAGGGTCCTATAAGACAGAAGACATCATCTTCTGCCTCGATATGACCCGTGATATACTTAAACGTCTCAATCATGTCTCCCCTCTCTCTTCGTTCCTCAAGTGAGTACAGCTGCAATTTATTTAGCCGTTCCTCATACGTGAAATCCTTGAGCCCCAAGACCATCCTGGTGGCCATTCGCTGGACCGACTCAATTCTCAGCACATCTTTCCGGTAGTGTAGTCTCCAGAATTGAACACAATACTCCAAATGAGGTCTCACCATGGATCTGTACAATGGCATTATGACTTCAGGTCTCCTGCTAACAAAACCTCTAGGGATACAACCCATCATTTGCCTTGCCTTTGAGGAAGCCTTCTCTACTTGATTGGCAGCCTTCATGTCATCACTAATGATTACCCCTAAATCACGTTCTGCCGTGGTCCTAGTCAAGATCTCACCATCTAGTGTGTAAGTTCTGCACGGATTTCTCTTACCCAGGTGCATTACCTTACACTTTTTAGCATTGAAGCTTAGCTGCCAAGTCGATGACCACTGTTCCAGTAGTAGTAGGTCCTGCATCATACTGTGAGGCAAAGTGCTATTACCTACTAAGTTGGATAGTTTGGCAGCGTCGGTGAACAGTAATACTTTTCCTCTAAGCTCTTGGGTCATATCTCCTATGAATAAGTTGAATAGAATCGGGCCCAAGACCGAGCCCTGTGGCACTCCACTGGTCACATTTGACGTTCTGGAGTGGGTACCGTTTACCACCACCCTCTGAAGTTTACCACTCAGCCAATCCCTAACCCATGCAGTTAGTGTGTCTCCTAATCCTAGCGATTTCAGCTTGTTCAATAACCTGCGTTGTGGGATGCTATCAAAAGCCTTGCTGAAGTCCAAATATACTATATCCAGGGACTCCCAAGCGTCCAGTTGTCTAGTTACCCAGTCAAAGAAGCTAATCAGATTAGATTGGCAGGACCTGCCCTTGGTAAATCCGTGTTGGTGGGGATCATGTAGGTTTTCTTCGTCCAGGATTGTGTCAAGTTTCTGCTTGATTAGTGTTTCCATGAGTTTGCTCACTATGGATGTGAGGCTTACTGGTCTGTAATTTGCCGCCTCTGTCCTGCAGCCCTTTTTGTGGAGTGGAATAATGTTAGCTGTTTTCCAGTCCAAGGGGACTCTTCCCGTGCGTAGGGAAGGATTGAAGAGCACGGCTAAAGGTGCCGCGAGGACTTCGCTCAACTCTTTGAGCACCCTGGGGTGTAGGTTGTCTGGTCCCATGGCTTTGTTTACCTTGAGTCTTGAAAGTTCGCAGTGACGCTGCTGGGCGTAAACTCGAAGTCTTGAAATGGGTCTTTCTGGCTGTCTCTTGTCCGTAACTGTGGACCGGCTCCCGGTGCCTCACAGGTGAAGACTGAGCAGAAGTATTCATTTAGTAGTTCTGCCTTAGTAGAATCCGATTCTGCATAGTTTCTGTCCGATTGCCTAAGGCGTTCTATCCCATCTTTGTTTCTTTTTCTGTCATTAATATACCTAAAGAAGGATTTATCCCCTTTCTTAATGTTCCGCGCTAGATTCTCTTCTATTCGGAGCTTGGCCTCTCTGACTTCCTTTTTGACAGTTTTAGATCTGTCCAGATAGTCTTCTTTCACCTCCCGCTTCCCTAAATGTTTGTAGGCGATAAATGCTTCTTTTTTCTCTTTAACGAGGTTCCGGTACTGAACCACTGGGGTCTTTTGTTTCTCTGACACTTGCTTACTATTTTTATGTAGCGGTTAGTTGCTTCATGTAGGGTGGATTTCAGAGTTGACCACATAGCCTCCACATTGTCAGTTTTTGCTTGGTTATGCAGCTCCTGATGGACAAAATCTCCCATGTGGTCGAAGTCTGTGCCTCTGAAGTTGAGGACCCTTGTCGCTGTGTTTGGTCTAGAGAAACCTTTCTTGAGGTTAAGCCATACCATGTTGTGGTCGCTAGAGGCCAGCATATCTCCTACTGAAACCTCCGAGACGCTGTCACCGTTGGTGAGTACCAGGTCCAGTATCGCCTGGTCTCTAGTGGGCTCCAATACCATTTGTTTGAGTCGTGCACCTTTTATTGAGGTTAATATTCTTCTGCTGCCACATGTAGTCGCGGAGAGTGTGTTCCAGTCTGCATCGGGCATGTTGAAGTCCCCTAACAGTACTGTGTCCCCGCGCAGAGTGATGTTCTCTATGTCTTCGATTAATTCCATGTCTTTGTCTTCCTGCTGTCTTGGAGGTCTGTATACCACACCAAGGTATAGGCATTTTTCATTTCCTCTGGCCAGGTTCACCCAGAGGGATTCTCCAGTGTATCTAACATCTGTGATTCTGGTAGTTTTGATGTTTTCCTTGGTATATAGTGCTACCCCTCCTCCTAACTTGCCCTCTCTGTCACGACGAAGTAGGTTGTAACCTGGTATAACCATATCCCACCCATGTGAGTCTGTGAACTAGGTCTCGGATATTGCCACCACGTCTAGGTCGGCGTTCATTATCTCCGTCTCTAATTCCAGAATTTTATTGCCTAAACTGTGTGCATTAACATACATAGCCTTCCATACCTGTGAAGAGATTCCCTTTCGAGTTGGAGTGGCTCCTAAATTATCGTGTGTAGTTTGCGTACTTACCTTAGACTCAGAAGTGTGGGTGCGGCTCGCCTCCTCAAGGTAGTTTCTTACTGCTCTGGAATGTGAATATATACCCTCCCCCAACTTACCTAGTTTAAAGCCCTACGAAGTTAGAAAGTATCGAAAAAGATTCCCAAAATTTTGGTGCTAATTGTCTGACTTTGCTATTGAATTGCTCAAATGGAAAGTGGAGTATGAGGCTGATTTTTTATAGAGTTGTGTTCGTTATGCTTTCATTCTACAGAGTGAAAATGCCCGCTTAGCACTTTGTGAGCATCCACAGTGGACCCCTGTGGTGATTATTCTTGGACTACTTCAGTGCAGCATCCCTCCCATTCTTAAAGCAGAATTGCTGAGGACTCTTACAGCATTTGGAAAATCTCCAGAGATTGCAGCCTCACTCTGGCAATCACTGGAATTTACACAGGTAAGAGTAAATGTAAATTTTAAACTTGATGTACCAAACCTTCAGCTTATGGGAGGCATGGTTCTGCAGCCCTTATTTCGCCATTAGACGAGTCATTCGCCTTATCTCGCCATTCTTGGTCATAGGTGATATTTTTTGTTGTGTGTGTGTGTGTTAATATTTATTAGTTCTAAAGCATGAATTGCTGCCAGCATTAATTAAGCACATATTTTTCTGAATCATTCAATAAAAAGTACAATAATAAATAAATTGTTAAGTTAACCAGATTTTCTATTCCACCGTTATTTTTTTTTTAAAAAAATTATTTATTTATCAATTTTAACATTTTGACCATTTAACATGTCAAAACATCTTGCAAACAGAAATGAGTAATGGAATTCCATTACTTTTTTAACAGTTGCAAAAAGTAAAATTAAATTAAACAGCACGATATGGTTAGTCCACCATATATAGAGACAGAGCTGACATATTGCTGGAATTTAACATCAAGAAAATATTACAAAGGAAAACTAAAGATGGGTTGAATGGCTTATGAACTTTACCTCTCCAAGCTAACTGGTTGTAACATGACTCATGAAGTAGAAATACATTGTCCTTTAGCTGAAATAAATTTTGATAACTGCTGTGGCTCATAGAAGACATATCTGTTTTCTTTAAACATCAAAACACAAGGGTATCTCAGAGCAAAAGTTGCGCCCAACTGAAGTGCCTGGGGTCTCAAAATAAGAAACTGTTTCCTTATCTTCTGGGTAGGACAAGACGCATCTGGATACATTCTTATTATATTAGACAAAAAAAGGAATATATATTTGAAAAATAAGTTAAGCATCCATTCCCTGTCAAAATCAATTGCAAACTGTACCAATAATGTAGCAGAAACCTGAGTCTCAGTCTCTGTCTTTGACCTCACCAGGAAATTAGTTAAATCCAAACTATCAGCAGATAAATTCTGCTGGTTAGGACTTTGAGATTTAATTTTTCTAGGTAAATAATATACTTTGGAGAGAAGCGGAAGCGAAGATTATCCCAGGACAAGTAGGCAGCCTATTCTCACATATAGGTGACATCAAACACGGAGCCCGGATGTGGACAGCCTCACAAGCATACTTGCATGTAGAAAACTTCAGAAGTTTCAAGTCAGCCGCACCGCGCATGCGCGAGTGCCTTCCTGCACAGGGCGAGTCTCCTCAGTTCTCGGTTTTACGCAGAGCTGAGAAGTCTACTTTGATGCTTTGCACTGAACTTTGTTCGCTTCATGCCTTCTCTCACCGCGGTTTGTGTTCTTTTTAGTCACGAATCGCTGTATTACTTTCTTTATTTTCTATTCCACCCCCCCCCCCCCAAAAAAAAAAGAAGACTTTAATTTATTTTTCTTCGTCGACTGGCCTGTGGGCTTTGACTTCGCAGCGGCCAGTAACGGGCTTCAAGAAGTGTAGCAAGTGCCAGCGTGTGATTTCTCTCACGGACCCACACCGCTGGTGCCTTAAGTGCCTCGGGCCTGACCATAGTCTTAAGTCTTGCGAATGCTGTGCTACTCTTCAACCTCGAACCCTTAAACGTCGTCAGGTTTTAGTGGAAAAACTCTTCAAGATGGACTCTTCAGTGACACCCTCGACCTCAAGTGCTGCCTCGGTCCCACCTTCCACGAGGGTCCTTCTGCTTCCACGACTCCGACCTCGAGTCTCATTAGATCATCCTCGTTTGGATCGTCTTTGGCCTCGAGTACATCTGTTTTATCTTCCCCTGAGTTTCCCTCGGGTCAGATACCTAAGCAGAAGGTTCTGGCGGTGGTTCTCAAGCTCTCCAAGACCTCCAAGTCGAAGCACATCTCCACTGCCACTTTGGAGCCTTTAGCCTCAGCAAGTGGTCTGGTTTCAGACACAGATCTACATTTGCAGGCTTCTCTCCAGACCATGTTAGAGCAGTAATTTGTTCAATTACTGAGCAAATATAGCTCTTCCTCGACTTTGCCTCCTGTATACCAGCCTGGGCAATCAGCAGTCTCCTGCAAGGTCGAGTCCCTGCTTGTTCCTCAAGATGAAGCTTCACACTCTTTGCAAGGAGTCGAGTCTTTGCGAGTGTCTGGTCTGGCATCTACACTCTCTACACAAGGAGTAGATTCTTTGCGAGTGTCTCGACAGGAATCCGCACACTCCATACAAGGAGCCGAGTCTTTGGGAGTGCTTCGAGATTCCTCGATCCAAACCACTGAGTTTCGATCTACAGCTTCTAGCCCTATGCATTCACCAGCAGCATTGCCTGTTTCCAAACATAGGGCGAAGTCTCCTCGATCCTACTCGAGACCTGCTTCCAGACACCACTCTCGTCGTCGATCAAGGCCCTCAACGAGGCATCCATCAAGGCGCAGGTCTTCTTCAAAAGAGCAGCCTTCCTCGTCTAGGCCTCATTGCAGACCTTCCAGCTCTTTGAGTCCTCCAACTCCTAGATCGAGGTCACCACTTCCAGTCCCTGAGGAATCAGCTGTTTCCATTGCCTCCTCCAAGTCTCCATATGTCTTTAGATTGCCACTACTCCAGAGAGACTTCGCCTTTGTTATCCACTCGAGACGCCTCAAGGTCATCGAGCCCCTCTCGAGGCAGGGCCTTGGCAGATAGCTGTCTTTGTCTTCCTGGAAATTAAATTAGATGCTAGTTCTAAATACTCTAAGGAGTATCTAGAGGAAATG
This sequence comes from Geotrypetes seraphini, assembly GCF_902459505.1. Classification (NCBI taxonomy): domain Eukaryota; kingdom Metazoa; phylum Chordata; class Amphibia; order Gymnophiona; family Dermophiidae; genus Geotrypetes; species Geotrypetes seraphini. The sequence goes on from NC_047092.1 coordinate 88,657,727, forward strand.
CATCTACCTCAACCTCCTGCAGAGTCAATTAAGCTCCCTCTTAACCGGCTTTTGTCTCAAACTTTCAAACAATGCCTGGAGACTCCTTATGCTATACCTGCTATTCCAGGCAAGTTGGACTCGAGGTATAGAACTCTACATTGCAAAGGGTTTGAGAATTCATTGTTATCTCACCAATCCCTCCTTGTGGAGTCCTCGTTGAGAAGAACTCACCCTTCCAGGGTCTATTCTGAAGTTCCTCCTGGAAGAGAGGGTAATACTATGGACAAGTTTGGACGTCGTCTTTATCAAAATGCTATGATGTCCTCAACTACAATTTTGTCTTCATTATTTATCTCAAGATCCTCATTGATATTCTTCCAGGCTTTCTGAAGAACCTGGATCAACTTAGGCATTTCGAATTCCAAGAAGTCACTGCTACTCTGTCACAACTCAGATTACATCTTCTCCAGTCATCTTAGGATGCCTTTGAACTGTCTGCTAGGTCCACTGTTTTATCTGTAGTGATGCGCCGGTTAGCCTGGCTTCGCACCATTGACATGGACCCTAATCTTCAAGACCCTCTGGCTAACATTCCTTGTGAGGGCAATGACCTCTTTGATGAATCCATAGAGGCTACCACTGAGAAATTGTCTGAACATGAAAAATCTTTTGCTTCTATTGTCAGACCAAAGCCAGCTCCTGTAAAATCTTCACGCTCTCCTCCAGTTTTCCAGAGGCGTTATACTCCAAGGGTGGCTCCTTACACTACGAGCACCTTCTAAGAAACCGCAGCAACAGAAGCAACAGAAACCTCTGCCTTCTGTTGCACCTAAGGCTTTGCAGCCTTTTTGACTGTCTAAAACGTAGCATAACCTCCATCGTTCTGCCTCTGTCCTTCCTTCCCCCCATAGGAGGTCATCTCCATCATTTTTATCACCAATGGGAGACCATTATATCCGACCTTTGGGTGCTGTCAGTAATCAGGGAAGGATACTCTCTTCATTTCACTCAGGTTCCACCAGAGCTTCCTCCAAGAGAGTATCCTTCCAATTCATTCCAGACCACTCTGCTTCTTCAGGAAGCTCAAGCTCTGCTTCGTCTCTGTGCCATCAAGGAAGTTCCCTTGTAACAGCAGAGCAGGGGGTTTTACTCCCGTTACTTCCTAGTTCCGATGGAAACAGGCTATCTTAAAAATAAACCCTTCTCTTTCCTCTGTTAAATCTTATTTCCTCTTCCTCTTCATAGGAATAAGGGTAAGACTTATATTAACTCTAATTAAATCCTGGTGCCTGTGGCACAGGGTGACTAAAGTAGGGAAAATCCTGTTATAAATCCTGTATTTTAAGGTAGCCACTGATCTAGTATAGAGCCTGCATTTCTGTTTAAAATCCTGTGGTTTAGGGTGGTATAGAGCCTGCATTTCTGTTTAAAATCCTGTGAATTAGGATGGAATAGAGCCTGCATTTCTGTTTAAAATCCTGTGTTTTAGGGTAGCCAATGATCTGGTATAGAGCCTGTATTTCTGACTTACTAGTTTTCAGCCATTGTGTCTTCTGATTAGGTGGAGAAGGGAGGGGCTTTGATTTACTATTAAGGTTAACTGCATTATCTTTGGGACAGTGCTGTGAACAAGTTCTAAAAGCTAAGTTACTCAGCATTTCATATTCTGCTCTTTTCACTGTTTTCCAGCATTATATCTGCTTAATTTCTCTTCTCCTCCTCCCTGTTTCTTACTTAAAAAACAAAAAAAAACCCCATAAAATAAAATAAACCCTTCTCTTTCCTTTGTTAAATCTTATTTCCTCTTCATAGGACTAAGGGTAAGACTTATAGTCCCACCCACCCCAGGGACCTCTGTTCATATATAGAGCCCCAAATAATCAGGACTACTCAAATCAAGTCACTTCACAACCAATCAAGATGACCTTTATTCTATGCAATCTCTGTGGTGCTTTAATTCCAAGACGCACTATTTGGAGGCTTAAGGCTTGCCCCATCTATCTTCAACTTGCTAGTATTAAGGAGGAGCTCTGAAAACTTAAACAGGAACTGAATACAATTAAAGCAGCTTCCATCACTCCACAAAATCATACCAACTTACCACCTCTACCTCAAAGAATAAAACAGCCCAGGAATAAATGGGTCACAGTAGGCTCGGGAAGACTGCGACATGTAACACAGAAACATCCACCTTCACTAATATTATCTCCACTAGTGCACTGCAGTACTCAAGAAAACGGAAGGGAGGTGGGACTGGAACCAATGAAGGTAACTCAAGAGAACAAGTGCACCATAAGCACAAATAAAAAAGCCAAAAACAGAAAACTATTATTGTTGGGGGATTCCATCATCAGAGGCATTAACCTTGGAACACAAGGCAAGGAGACCAAAATAGTGAAATGTCTTCCAAGATCCTCAGGTACCAGGAGTTCCAGGCAAATACTGACTATAATTAAGGAAGAAACTAAGGATTTTAACACTGATGTTGTTATCCATCTGGGAACAAATGACCTGGCCAACAACTCCACACTTGCAGCTTTTCAGGAGCTTGGTGAGGGCTTGAAACCTTTTGTAAAGACTTTAGCTTTTTCTGAAATACTGCCTGCATATGGAAAGGGAGAGCAAAGAGTGAAAAACACAGAGGACTTTAATAGATGGCTCAAAGCCTGGTGTCATCAAGAAGGCTTCAGGTACATAGGATGGAGAAATACATGGAAGGACAAGAAGCTATATTGCATTGATGGGCTACATATTATTACAGCAGGAAAAAGAAACTTTGCAGAGAAATTTAGACAATATGTTTCTAGGCATTTAAACTAGAAGGTGGGGGTGGCATATGTATGAAGGACAATTATAGAAACCACCCCCGGCAAAAGACAAGATGTGATAGTAGTAAAGATTGCAACTCATTTCTTAGCATTGCAACGGAAAGTGAAACGAAACAAAAATCTATACGAAAAAGATTACCACTGAAAAATAGCTGGAAAGCATTGACCACAAATGCTCGCAGTCTAAGCAACAAAGTTCTTGATCTGCAAGCCCTGATATTAGAAGCAGATCTAGATATTGTCGCTATCAAAGAGACATGGTTCAGTGAATCACATGGATAGGATGCAAACATACCGGGATATAATCTTTTTAGGAAGGCAGAGATGGTCAAAAAGGTGGAGGGGTAGCGCTCTATGTAAAGATCAATATCCAAGCAACTGAAATGCAAGGGACCTGGGGAAAGGAAGAAGCGATATGGATTGCTCTGAAAAGAGAAGATGGAACTTCTATCTACGTGAGTGTAGACTACAGACCTCCGAATCAATAACACCAAATTGATAAGGATCTGATTGTGGATATCCAAACGTTTGGAAGGAAAGAGAAGGTGCTGCTGTTGGGAGATTTTAACCTGCCGGATGCGGACTGGAATGTTCCATCTGTGGAATCGGAAAGAAGTAGGGAGATTTGTGGATGCCTTTCAAGAGGCTCTGCTCATACAAATGGTGATGGAACCCACGAGGGAAAAAGCGATATTGGATCTGGTCCTCACAAATGGAGAGAGTATCTCTAATGTTCGAGTGGGTGCTTACCTGGGAAGTAGCGATCATCAAATGGTTTGGCTTGATATAACGGCTAAAGTGGAGCACGGCCGCACGATACTTAGTCCTAGATTTCAAACGTACGGACTTTAATGAAATGGGAGAGTACCTGAAGAAAGAGCTGTTAGGATGGGAGGACATAAGAGAAGTGGAAAGACAGTGGTCTAAGCTGAAAGGAGCAATAAAAATGTGAAGAAAACACTGCACAACAATTTTTTGGTTAAGTCTTGATTCCTGAAAAGTTTTTGGTGATTATGACAGGTACCAACTTGGTATGCTCAAATATGGTTTTGGTTTTACTGCATCACGTAAGAACTATGAGAAATAGACATTTTTATGTTTACTGACAATAAAATATATAGTCAAGTTTACGTTTCGCACAAGCGACTAAATGAAACAGAATTAAAAGTGTTTTGCTCCCGAGTTTCTTTTATATTCAGTGTCTGGTGCATCACGTTGTAGCATCCAACAATAGTCGGCAAGCATTGACGGATTCCAATTGCCCTGGTATCGTTTCTCCATCGTAGCTATGTCTTGATGAAACCTTTCACCGTGCTCGTCACTCACAGCACCGAGATTTGCGGGGAAGAAGTCCAAGTGTGAATGGAGGAAATGAATCTTGAGTGACATATTGCACTTCATTCTCTTGTATGCTTTGAGAAGTTTGTCTACCAGCTGAATGTAGTTTGGGGCTCTGTAATTGCCCAGAAAATTGTCAACAACGTCTTTCAAGGCTTTCCAGCCAATTTTTTCCGGCCCAACTAACAGATCTTCAAATCGCTTGTCACTCATAACATGTCTGATCTGGGGGCCAACAAAAATACCCTCTTTGATCTTGGCATCAGTTATTCTTGGGAACATCTGTCTTAAATAACGAAAACCTTCCCCTTCCTTGTTCATTGCTTTCACAAAATTCTTCATGAGTCCCAGTTTAATGTGAAGAGGAGGCAAAAATATCTTTGTCGGGTCAACAAGCGATTCATGTGCTACATTTTTCTGTCCTGGAACTAACTTTTTACGGAGTGGCCAGTTCTTTCTAGAATAGTGCGACTCTCTGTCTCGGCTGTCCCATTCGCAGATGAAACAGCAGTACTTTGTATAGCCAAGCTGCAGTCCTAGTAACAGAGCAACGACTTTGAGGTCTCCACAGATATTCCAGTTATACCTGGTATACTGGACATACTTTAGTAACATTTCCATATTCTCATATGTTTCTTTCATATGTGCTGCATAGCCAACAGGTACTGAAGGATAAACGTTGCCATTGTGCAACAGAACAGCTTTCAGGCTTAACATTGACGAATCAATGAAAAGACGCCACTCTTCCGGGTTGTGATCACAACCAAAGACCGAGAACAATCCTTCAATGTCACAACAGAAACAGAGACTGTCGACTTGTGCAAAAAATTTGGTTATATCATGATGCCGGTCTCGAAACACAGAAATTTTCGTACCTGGTGATAGCAAACACCATTCCTGCAGTCTCGAACCTAGCAGCTCAGCTTTTGCTTTTGACAGACCCAAATCTCTGACCAAATCGTTCAATTCGGACTGTGTTATCAGATGTGGATCGCCTGATGAGGATGGTTCAAAATCCGGGTCAATGTCACTGTTAGAACCCTGCACTGCAGTTTCTTCATCTGGTTCGTCTAAGGTCCAATCCTCTGGTGGTTTCGGAACTGGAAGACTGTCATCATGTGGCATGGGTCTCATTGCTGAAGGCAGATTAGGATATTCAATTGACTTCTTGTTTTTGGCAGAGAAACCAGACACATTAGTCAAACAGAAATAACAGTCCGTCACATGGTCTTTCTGTTCTCGCCATATCATCGGAACAGCAAATGGCATCGTCTTTCGAGTACCTCTGAGCCAGGCTCTCAGACTAACAGCACATGTCGCACAGCAAATGTGAGACGCCCATTGCTTGTCTTGATCACCTATTTTGCAGCCAAAATACAGATGATAGGCTTTCTTTACAAGGGCAGTCATCGAACGTCTCTGAGGCGTAAGTGTATATTCCCCACAGATATAGCAGAATGTGTCGCGGCTGTTACGACACCGACGAGACATATTGCCCGACACCAAAACGTCTATAGCATCAAGCTTACTTACTGTTATATTGCTACAGCTACTATACTACTATACTTTACTATACTGATACTATATACACACACGGACTATCTATATTAACCAAATGAGCAGGATCGGTGTATGGAAGCCACCATTATAGCATGGTGAGACAGCGCAAGCTCGTTCAGACCTGCCCAGACATGCCCAGGATGTCATCTTCCATAAAACAGCTTCCAACCTGGCTAGATTTTATGCATGGACATACCCAGGCGGCACAAACCGTTGTTGATAAGACACTTATGGGAGAAAAAATTGTTTGCATCCAAATATAAGAAAAAATCACGACAAAATTGAAGATTTCTCTGAAATGGTACGTGATGGGTAATTTTTGATGTAATATTCATGATCAGCACCCAAAATTCTATAAGAAACACCCAGCAGTGTTCAGGAAGCAAAAACTTTGTTGTGCAGTGAAATAAATAAAAACAAGAGAAAAAGGAAACCGATATGGTTCTCCAAACTAGTGGCAGAGAAAATAAAGGCGAAATAGTTGGTTGGCATTCTTGAAATATAAAAAAACCCAAGAAGAGGAGTGCAGAAAGGACTACAGGGTGAAACTGAAAGAAGCCAAGAGAGAGATATGTCTGGTGAAAGCACAGGCGGAAGAACAAATGGCTAAAAATGTAAAAAAGGGAGACAAAAATTTTTTCTGATATATTAGTGAAAGGAGGAAGATGAAAAATGGAATTGCTAAACTAAAAGATGCTGGAAACCGATATGTTGAGAGTGATGTGGAAAAAGCAAATATGCTAAACAATAATAATAATAACTTTATTTTTGTATACCGTCATACCCCGAAGAGTTCTAGGCGGTACTTCTGTTCTGTGTTCACAGAAGAAAATCCTGGAGAAGGACAGAGATTGTCTGGCAAAGTTACACGAGAAAATGGAGTAGATTCTGCGCCGTTCACGGAGGAGAGTGTTTATGAGCAACTTGAAAAACTGAAGGTGGACAAAGCGATGAGACCAGACAGGATCCATCCCAGGATACTAAAGGAGCTCAGAGAGATTCTGGCGAGTCCTATTAAATAATAATAATAATAATAATAATTTATTTCTTATACCGCTATACCGTGAAGTTCGAAGCGGTTTACAATAAAGATACATTTGACAGTACATGGGATGCAAGTGGTTTACATTAAAGATTCATTTTGTCAGTACATGGGATACAAGTGGGTTACAGTAAAGGTATATTTTGTCAGTACATAGGATACAAGTGGGTTACAATACAAGTGGTTTACTATCAAGGTGCATTTTGTCAGTGTATGGGACACAGGTGGGTTACCATAAAGATACATTTAGTCAGTACATGGGTTACAATAAAGATACATTTAGTCAGTACATGGGTTACAATAAAGATACGTTTTGTCAGTACATGGGGTGCAGATGGGTTACAATAAAGATACATTATGTCAGTACATGAGATTCAAGGTGGAAAGTATAATTAGTTATCCCAGGACAAGCAGGCAGCATATTCTTGACTGATGGGTGACGGCACCGACGGAGCCCCGGTACGGACAATTTTAGAGTGATTGCACTCTAAGAACTTTAGAAAGTTCTAGCTAGGCCGCACCGCGCGTGCGCGAGTGCCTTCCCGCCCGACAGAGGCACGCGGTCCCCAGTTTTCTTAATTCCGCGGAGCTAAGAAGACGCGTGTTTCCAACGGCTGTTGGAAGTTTTTTCTAACTTTTCACTTGCCTTCCCGCTCGCGCGTATTTTTTTCTTCATAATTTATTTCTTTAATTTTCCTTTACCGTTTGTGTAAAAAAAAAAAAAAAACGTTCTATTTTTCATTTTTTTATTAATCTGCCCCGGCGAGGCCTGTTGGCACCATCGAAGCCTCGGGCTTCGATTTTGCTACAGCAGTTTTTCCCTTCATGCCCCCGTCACCGGGTTTCAAAAAGTGTCAGCGGTGTGCCCGCCCTATCTCCCTCTCCGACCCGCACAAGTGGTGCCTCCAGTGTCTGGGTCCGGACCATAGGGCTGAAACCTGTACCCGCTGTAGTTCTTTACAAAAAAGAACTTTAAAAAATCGTGAAATTCAGCAGCGGATCCTTTTCGGTACCGCTATGGAAGTTGCACCGGTATCAACGTCGACGACTTCCTCCAAATCGACTCCGACTGCCTCGGCACCGCAAGATGCATCGCCGGTGTCGACTCCGGTAGGTAAGCCGGCTAAGAAGCCTTCCCCTACTGTCCTATGCCCGCCAGTTGAGCATGCAGTGAGCCAAGTCCTGCAGACTGAGCGCCGGCCTCGTAAACGCTCCGCTCCCATTGAAGTCACTGCCTCGTCATCGGCATCGACTTCACCGGAGCGTCAAGCGGCACCAAAGGTACCGAGCAAGAAAAAACCGATACCGGTGCCATCGGGACCAACGTTGGATGAGCGCATCGCCTCTATCCTCCAGGTCCAGCTTAAGCAGCAACTCCAACAGTTGCTCCCGGCTCTATTAACTCCGAACCTTCCAGTATCGGTACCGACTGAGCCTTCGGTGCCGTCTGTCGATCAGCCTCTTTTATCGACATCGACTGTTTCGGCACCGCACAAATCTATATCCATGCCTGTTCTGTCAGCGGAACCGAAGCGGCGTACTACCCCTATGGTCTCGGACCCGGTACCGTTCTCTGAACCCCGTACCGTACTGCATTCTCCAGGTACCGTCTCCACCCGTTCAGGTAAATCGGTACGCAAGACTAAGCACACCGAAACATCTACTCCACTTTCCCAGGGCCGTTTCCAATCGGTACGGGACCCTGACTTGTGGGACGACTCAGATGATCCCCTCGGTACCGAGGAAGATTACACATCTGATGAGGATGAACCATCGGTGCAGGATACTGCTGCTAAGCCAGAGCACTCCTCCTTCACAAAATTTTTAAGGGAAATGTCAGACACCCTTTCTATTACATTGGAGTCTGATTCTAAAAAATCCAAGGCATTTCTGGATGCTTTGGATTTTGACCAACCTCCTAAATAGTTTTTAAAGTTACCCCTCCATGACATCTTGAGGGAAACTTTTTATAAGAATCTGGAAACTCCTTTGACAATTCCAGGAGCTCCAAGAAAACTGGAATCTCTGTATAAAGTTATTCCTATTCCAGGGTTTGACAAGCACCAACTTCCCCACGAATCTTTGTTGGTAGAGTCAACCCTCAAGAAATCTGCAGGAGCCAGTGTATATGCCTCTGTCCCTCCTGGCAGAGAAGGAAAGGCCATGGACAAATTTGGGAAACGCCTTTACCAAAATGCGATGTTGGCCAACCGTTCAGGTAATTACGCATTTCACTTCTCATTTTACCTGAAGCATCTCATCCAACAGGTGACCTCTTTTCAAAAGTATATTCCGGACCGTAAACTTCCTGCTTTTCAGCAATGTACCTCTAGTCTTTTGCAACTCAGGAAGTTTATGGTCCGTTCAATTTATGATACTTTTGAACTGACATCACGAGCTACTGCTATGTCCGTAGCAATGAGAAGGTTGGCATGGCTACGGGTCTCAGACCTGGATATAAACCATCAGGACCGACTTGCCAATGCGCCTTGCCTAGGGGATGAGCTGTTTTGGGGAGTCCATGGATACCACCACACAAAAGCTCTCCGCCCATGAAACTAGATGGGACACCTTGTTGAAAAACAAGAAAAAACCTCCGCCTCCTCGTCCATTCAGGCAACAATCCTCATATCAAAGGAGGTTTTCTGCTCGACCGGCTCAACCTCATCCCCCTCAACCTCGCAGACAGCGTCAGCAGCAGCAACAGGCCCGTCAGCAACAACAGCCTACTGTAAAGCCGGCTCCTCAGACTAAGCCGACACAGCCCTTTTGACTCCCTTCTCCAGGACATTGCCAGTCTTCCTCCCTCATGTCCTCTACCTCAGCCCATAGGAGGTCGACTACAAGTTTTTCTGTCTCGCTGGGAAGCAATCACCTCCGACCAGTGGGTACTTGCTATCATCGCCCACGGCTACTCCCTAAACTTTCAGACTCCTCCACCTGTAAGTCTGCCAAAAGAGTCTGCTTCCAACAAGGCTCAGTCCCTCCTCCTCGCTCAGGAGGTTCAATCCCTCCTTCTTCTCAATGCCATCGAACCAGTTCCTCTGGACCAGCAAGGCCTGGGATTTTATTCCCGGTACTTTCTTGTACCCAAAAAAACCGGAGATCTCAGACCAATATTAGATCTCAGGGATCTCAACAAATGTCTGGTCAAGGAGAAGTTCAAGATGTTATCTCTTGCCACCCTATACCCTCTTCTCTCTCAGGAAGACTGGCTATGTTCCCTCGATCTCAAGGAGGCGTATACTCACATTCCAATTCATCTGATGTCCAGACAATATCTTCGCTTTCTTGTCAATCAACATCATTACCAATACAAGGTGCTACCCTTCGGCCTAGCCTCCTCTCCCAGGGTATTCACCAAATGTCTGATTGTGGTCGCAGCTTATCTCCGCTCCCACAACTTTCAAGTCTTCCCTTATCTGGACGACTGGCTCATCAAGGCTTCTTCTCCTCAGTCCGTTCACATAGCCACCAATCAGACCATTTACTTCCTTCGACTGTTGGGGTTCGAAATCAATCTACCCAAGTCGCACCTCATTCCAACTCAGCGACTTCAATTCATTGGAGCCATTCTGGATACTATTCAGATGAGGGCATTTCTTCCTCCAAACCGCCTTCACACCATCCTTCATCTCTGTCATCAGGTGTTCCAGCAAACTTCCATCTCTGCAAATCACATGATGGTGCTTTTGGGACACATGGCCTCCACGGTACATGTCACACCCTTCGCACGTCTCCACCTGCGTACTCCTCAATGGACCTTAGCGACCCAGTGGTCCCAAGCGACGGATCCTTGCTCACAGCACATATCTGTGACCTCGTCTCTTCGACAGTCGCTTCTTTGGTGGTTGACATCCTCAAATCTATCCAGAGGTCTGCTGTTCCATCTACCTCCTCATCAACTGGTCATCACCACAGATTCCTCCCCCTATGCATGGGGAGCTCACTTGAACGAGTTCCAAACTCAGGGGTTTTGGACCGCCCAGAAAAAGAAACACCACATCAATTTCCTGGAACTCAGAGCGATGTTTTACGCCCTCAAAGCTTTTCAACATCTTCTTTTTCCTCAGGTTCTTCTCATTTGCACAGACAACCAAGTTGCAATGTACTACATCAACAATGGGCGACTGCTCGTCACCTATTCCTGAAAGCAGTCTACATACAGGGGGAACAGAATTGCTTAGCAGACAATCTCAGCAGAATTCTTCAACCTCACGAATGGACTCTCGACTCCTCGACTCTCCAGTCCGTTTTCTCTCAATGGGGCACATCTCAAGTGGATCTTTTTGCAGCTCCCCACAACCATCAACTGCCCCTGTTTTGCTCCAGACTTTACTCTCCTCACCGTCTGCAACCCGATGCATTTCTCCTGGATTGGACCGATCTCTTCCTTTATGCATTCCCTCCTCTTCCGCTCATGCTGCGCACGTTATTCAAGCTCAAGAGGGAACAAGCCACCATGATTCTCATCGCTCCACAGTGGCCCAGACAGCATTGGTTTTCCCTTCTACTTCAACTCAGTTCCAGGGAACCCATACCTCTTCCTCTGTTTCCTTCGCTACTTACACAGCATCAGCAAACGCTTCTTCATCCCAACTTACAGTCTCTGCACCTGACAGCTTGGTATCTCTCGGGCTGACTTCAGCTCATGCTCTCCTTTCTCAGCCTGTCCGTTCTATTATTGATGCCTCCAGGAAACCGTCTACTCTTCAATGTTACCAACAAAAGTGGTCTCGGTTTTCTTCCTGGTGCCTGTTGCATCACCATAATCCCATGTCTACAGCAGTGGGACTGGTGTTGGACTATCTGTTGTCCTTATCTGACTCTGGTCTTAAATCCTCTTCGATAAGGGTCCACCTTAGTGCCATTGCAGCTTTTCATGAGCCGATTCATGGAAAACCCCTCTCAGCTCATCCCTTAGTTTCAAGGTTCATGAAGGGCCTTTTCAATGTGAAACCACCTCTTAAGGCCCCTCCTGTTGTATGGGATCTTAATGTGATTCTTTCTGCGTTAATGAAGCCTCCTTTCGAGCCATTGGCCACAACGCATTTTAAGTTTCTAACTTGGAAAGTAGTCTTTCTAATAGCTCTCACTTCTGCCAGGAGGGTCAGTGAGCTCCATGCACTGGTGGCGGATCCACCTTTCACTGTTATTCACCATGATAAGGTTGTTCTCCGTACACATCCAAAGTTCCTTCCTAAGGTTGTGTCTGAATTTCATCTTAACCAATCCATCGTTCTACCTGTTTTTTTCCCAAAGCCTCATTCTAATCCAGGTGAACAGGCTTTGCATACCTTGGATTGTAAACGTGCTCTGGCTTACTATCTTGATCGCACCAAACCTCACAGATCATCTCCTCAACTGTTTTTGTCCTTTGATCCTAACAAGTTGGGTCATCCTGTATCTAAACGCACTCTGTCCAATTGGCTTGCTGCTTGCGTTTCATTCTGTTATGCTCAGTCGGGCCTGACACTGGAAGATTCTGTCACGGGCCACAAAATTAGAGCTATGGCAGCGTCTGTAGCTTTCCTCCGTTCCACTCCTATTGAGGAAATCTGCAAGGCTGCTACTTGGTCCTCAGTTCATACTTTTACATCTCACTATTGTCTGGATGCATTCTCCAGATGGGATGGACACTTCGGCCAATCTGTTTTACAAAATTTGTTTTCTTAATGGCCAACCTTCCCTCCATCCCTCTTTTTGTTAGCTTGGAGGTCACCCATCAGTCAAGAATATGCTGCCTGCTTGTCCTGGGATAAAGCACAGTTACTTACCGTAACAGGTGTTATCCAGGGACAGCAGGCAGATATTCTTGCGTCCCACCCACCTCCCCGGGTTGGCTTCTTAGCTGGCTTATCCTAACTGGGGACCGCGCGCCTCTGTCGGGCGGGAAGGCACTCGCGCACGCGCGGTGCGGCCTAGCTAGAACTTTCTAAAGTTCTTAGAGTGCAATCACTCTAAAATTGTCCGTACCGGGGCTCCGTCGGTGCCGTCACCCATCAGTCAAGAATATCTGCCTGCTGTCCCTGGATAACACCTGTTACGGTAAGTAACTGTGCTTTTCGGGCCTTGGAATTAGGGGGCGAGGTGGAAGGGTCGTGGCGAGGAAGAGTTGGGTATAGGAATTTAGAATTTGTTAAACAGTCGATTTTCAGGGATTTTCTAAAGTCTGCGTATGTAGTGGCCTCAAGTATGGGCTTTCCAAGCCATGTGTTCAGCCTAGCTGCCTGGAATGATAACATTCTATCTAGAAACTTTTTGTATTGTTAAGATTTCAAGGAGGGGTAATTAAATAGGTTTGTTCTGCGAGTGCTCTTGTTGGACTCGTTGGGGGAGAACTGGGAGATTAGGTAAGCTGGAAGAATCCCAAAGACAGCTTTGTAGCAAAAACAAGCAAACTTGAAGAGGACTCTGGATTCTGCAGGTAACCAGTGGCGTTTCTGATAATAAGGGGAAATGTGTTCCCATTTTTTTAAACTGTGGATTAGTTGGATCGCGGTGTTCTGAATTAATCTCAGCTTGTTGAGGTTCTTTTTATAAGCTCCTAGGTATATGATGTTACAGTAATCTAGGGTGCTTAAGATGGATGATTGTACTAGTAAACGGAAGGACTTTTCATCAAAGAATTTTTTAATAGTGCGAAGTTTCCAGAGGACCGAAATACATTTTTTAAACAGTAGGTTTGTGTGGTTTTCCAGGGTTAGGTGTTTGTCAAGACTTGTTCATCAAATCTCTGGAGACGGGAGTGGTTCTTGGGGATTGGAGGAGAGCGGATGTGGTCCATATTCACAAAAGTGGTCACAGGGATGAAGCAGGAAACTACAAGCCGGTGAGCCTCACTTCAGTTGTTGGAAAAATAATGGAAGTGTTGCTGAAAGAAAGGATAGTGTACTACCTTGAATCTAATGGGTTACAGGATCTGAGGCAACATGGCTTTACAAAAGGTAAATCGTGCCAAATGAATCTGATTGAATTTTTTGATTGGTTGACCAGAGAGCTGGATCAAGGACATATGCTAGAATCTAGCAGCTAGATGTAATTTACTTAGATTTCAGCAAAGCCTTTGATACGGTTCCTTATAGGAGGCTGTTGAACAAACTTGAAGGGCTGAAGTTAGGATTCAAAGTGGTGAACTGGGTTAGAAACTGGCTGTCGGACAGACGTCAGAGGGTGGTGGTTAATGGAAGTCGCTCGGAGGAAGGAAAGGTGAATAGTGGAGTCCCTCAGGGTTCGGTGCTGGGGCCGATCCTGTTCAAAATGTTTGTGAGTGACATTGCTGAAGGGTTAGAAGGAAAAGTGTACCTTTTTGAAGATGATACCAAGATTTGTAACAGAGTAGACATCGAAGTGGGAGTGGAAAATATGAAAAAGGGATCTGCAAAATTTAGAGGAATGGTCTAATGCCTGGCAAGTAAAATTCAATGCAAAGAAATGCAGAGTAATGCATTTGGGGATTAATAATCGGAAGGAATTGTATATGCTGGGAGGTGAGAAGCTGATATGCACGGATCTTGGGGTGACAGTGTCCGAAGAAGGTGTGTTCTCTGAAACATGGACCTTGTTGGGTCCCTTGGTTTGTAGTAAGATGATATCAATAACTGTATTAATATTTGGTACAAATAAACATAGTCTGCATCTTGTACATTTTGATCTGCAGTTTTTTCTTGTTTTTTGCTCTTGCCTACTGTACTGCAGATTTTGTTGGATTTGTTTGTTGTGTGTTGTGGTTTTTTTTTTTTTTTTTTTTTTTTTTTTTTAAGGCAGTGGCTGCTGCCAGAAGGATGCTGGGCTGTATAAAGAGAGGCATAGCCAGTAGAAGGAAGAAGGTGTTGATGCCTCTGTACAGGTCATTGGTAAGGCCCCACTTGGAGTATTGTGTTCAATTTTGGAGACCGTATCTGGCGAAGGACGTAAGAAGACTTGAAGCGGTCCAGAGGAGGGCAATAAAAATGATAGGAGGCTTGCGCCAGAAGACGTATGATGAGAGAATGGAAGCCCTGAATATGTATACCCTAGAGCAGGGATCTCCGGTCCTCGAGAGCCGTATTCTAGTCGGGTTTTCACCTATGAATATGCATGAGATCTATTTGCATGCACTGTTTTCAATGCATATTCATTGGGGAAATCCTGAAAACCCGACTGGAATACGGCTCTCGAGGACCGGAGTTTCCTACCCCTACCCTAGAGGAAAGGAGGGACAGGGAAGATATGATTCAGACGTTCAAATACTTGAAGGGTATTAACGTAGAACAAAATCTTTTCCAGAGAAAAAAGAATGGTAAAACCAAAGGACATAATTTGAGGTTGAGGGGAGATAGATTCAAGAGCAATGTTAGGAAATTCTACTTTATGGAGAAGGTGGTGGATGCCTGGAATGCGCTCCTGAGAGAGATGATGGAGAGGAAAATGGTGACTGAGTTCAAAGAAGCATGGGATGAACACAGAGGGTCTAGAATCAAAAAATAATGTTAAATTTTGAACTAAGGCCAGTACTGTGTCTATATGGCCTTGGGTGAGGATGGGCTGGAGAGGGCTTCAATGGCTGGGAGGGTTTAGATGGGATGGAGTAGGTTTTAATGGAGATTTCGGCAGTTGGAACCCAAGCACAGTACCGGGTAGAGCTTTGGATTCTTGCCCAGAAATAGCTAAGAAGAAAAAAATTTTTAAAATTTAAATTGAATCAGGTTGGGCAGACTGGATGGACCGTTTGGTCTGCTGTCATCTACTATGTTACTATTTTGGATCTGAGGGCTCTCAACAAATTTATAGTCAAAGAAAATTTTGCATGTTGTCCCTGGCGACCCTTTACCCCCTTCTAGATTATGTACTCTGGATCTCAAGGAGGCTTAGATCCCCATTTATCTGACCTTCAGTCAGTATCTCAGATTTCGGGTGGGGAATCTACATTATCAATACAGAATGCTACCCTTTGGCTTAGATTCATCTCCCAGAGTTTTCACCAAGTGCCTGGTGGTGGTAGCAGCAGCTCTAAGGAACCATGGTCTTCAGTTGGTTCTCCTACCTAGACAACAGGCTCATCATAGATTCAACATCTCAGCAGGTTATTGTAGCGACCCAACGGACTACGTGGTTCCTACAAAGCTTGGGATTCAAAATCAAATTTTCCAAATCCCATCTTCAGCCCTCTCAGAATCTACAGTTCATCGGAGCTGTTCTGGACACTATCCAACTCAGAGCATTCCTTCCTCAACAACGTCTGGAAGCTCTTCTTTAACTCTGTCATGCTGTATCTTCCTGCTCTTCAATCTCAGTGAGACACATGATGGCACTACTAGGTTACAAGGCCTCCACAGTGCATGTGACGCCTTTTGCCAGACTTCACCTCAGAATTCCTCAGTGGGCCCTGGCATCTCAAGTTTCAAGTTTTATTTTAGTTTGATGAATTGCTTATTTAGTTTTACTAAGCGAGATCCAACATTAATAAGATAAAAAAAACATGTATATAAACATATCGTTTAATATTTAAACGCAGACTTGCGAACCACTCTCTTCACACATTACAGTAACTCCTTCGTTGAGACAGTCTCTCCGCTGGTGGATGCTCTCTTCCAATCTCTCCAGAGGCTTGCTGTTTCAAACGCCCCCCCCAAGGGAAGGTCCTCACAACAGATTCCTCGACCTACGCTTGAGTTCATCTCGATAGTCTCTGTACTCAAGGCCACTGGACTAGTACGGATATTCAGTGTCACATCAATCTGTTGAATCTCAGAGCGATATTCAATGCTCTCAAAGCTTTTCAACATCTTCTTCACGACCAGGTAGTCCTCATTCGGACGGACTGCCAAGTCGCCATGTACTATGTCAACAAACAGGGGGGACGGGATCTCTCTCCCTTTGTCAAGAAGCTCTGAAGGTTTGTGACTGGGCAATCATCCAGAACATCTTCCTCAAAACTGTCTACATCCCAGGGGCGAAAACCTGTTTGGAGGACAAATTGAGTAATCTTCTGCAACCTCACGAATGGACACTCAATTCCTCGCCTCTTCATCACATTTTTTTTGCAGTGGGGAATACCTCAGATAAATCTTTTTGCATCTCCCCACAACCACAAACTGCCTCAGTTCTGCTCTAGGATATATTCTCCTCATCGCCTTGAGGCAGATGCTTTTCTACTGGAATGGACAAATCTTTTTCTGAATGCATTCCATCCATTCCCTCTCATTCTGAATACTCTTGTCAAGTTGAAGAACGATCATAAGAACATAAGAAGCGCCATCTCCGGATCAGACCTTCGGTCCATCAAGTCCGGCGATCCGCACACGCGGAGGCCCTGCCAGGTATACACCTGGCTTATTTTATAGCCAACCATATCTTTATATGCCTCTCTCAAGGAGATATGCATCTAGTTTGCTTTTGAAGCCTAGGACTGTCGATTCCGCAATAATCTCCCCTGGGAGAGTATTCCAGATGTCAACCACTCTCTGTGTGAAGCAGAACTTCCTGATATTAGTCCTGAACTTGTCCCCCCTTAGCTTCATTTCATGTCCTCTTGTCCGTGTCAAATTGGACAATGTAAATAATCTCTGCTCTATTTTGTCGATTCCTTTCAGTATTTTGAAGGTCTCGATCATATCCCCACGCAGTCTCCTCTTCTCAAGGGAGAACAATCCCAGTGTTTTAAGTCGATCCTCATATTCCAGTTTCTCCATACCCTTCACCAGTTTAGTCGCTCGTCTCTGCACCCTCTCCAGCAGTTTTATATCCTTCTTTAGGTAGGGAGACCAATGTTGGACGCAGTATTCCAAGTGGGGTCTGACCATTGCCCTATAAAGCGGCATTATAACTTGCTCCGCCCCCCCGATCCCGCAGGAGGACACCAGACATATTTAAAAAGAAACAGCGCCAGCACCTTCATTGCTGCACGACCGGGCCGGCGTGGGAGCCCTGCTCCGCCCCCCCGATCCCGCAGGAGGACACCGTACCTTAAAAGAAACAGCGCCAACGGCGCACTGCCGTTTGGCGCGCTGACGAAGGTGCACGGCAAAGGCGCCTGCGCCTTTGTGAGCGCCTTCGTGTAGCACCAGAGAGGAGCACCTGAAGGGGAACACTTCACCCTAAAAAACCGCTCCACCAGATCATCCGCTGACCCCAACAAGGTAAGGAGCGCTGGACCCCTGCTCCTCCTCCCGCCCAGCACCGACTATCAACCCAGTCAAATCCGCCGCAGTCCTATAACAATTTATTCGCAATCCTTTGCAAGAGTATTGATTGAAAAAGATAGAAAGCCTATATAGACAGAAAACCAACACAAGTCAAGACTAGAAGGACACCAAAACCAGCAATCATGAAGTTCTTATCAATTCTTCTGATATATTTACTATGCAACAATGTGAAAAAAGTCATATCACTATATCCAAAGCTACACTCCGCCCACGAACCTGACACACCAATTAAACTCCTAGCTAACCAGCAGGAAGAAAGAGTAAATCACATTAATATAATCACAAATAAGAATAAACCTTACCGTGCCCTCAAAAAAAGACCAAGGGAGATAAAACTCATCAAAACCAATACACCCACCACACTCACCACAACCACCTCCATTTCCTGCGCCTACCTAAACACTAGATCAGTAAGGAACAAAGCCTTCTTAATCAAAGACTGGATCGCTTACAAAAAGATAGCATGCCTCTTTCTAACAGAAACATGGTTAATATCAGAAGAGGACCCAATACTAAATGACCTAATACCAGATAACTACAAAATTCACATGCTAAACCGTGAAGACCGAAGAGGGGGAGGACTAGCAATCATCCTCAAGGAAGAACTCAAACTTGAATTAGTTGATTCCAAGAAAACCAATCAACTAGAAACACTAGCATGCAAAATTAGCAATAAGGACCTAGAAGAGTACATCTCCTGCATTCTATTTTATGTACCGCCAAAATGCTGGTCAAAAGCCAGAGAAGAGCTCTATGAATTCATCCTACACAACTCAATCACCCCGTCTTACAATATAATAGCAGGAGACACGAACCTACATTTAGAAAAAGAGGAAAATCCCGACACAAAAGACTTTAAAAAATTCCTATCCTCACTCAACTTCTTTCTACCTTCATCCACACAAACCCATGAAAAAGGCCACCAGCTAGATTTGGTAGCCATGTCTTCAAAAGAAACCCTAAATCCCACTATTTCCATATCAAACGGCATCTGGAACCACGACATCTGGTCCGACCATTACACCTATTACTTTAATTTAATCTGGAACCAACCAAAAGAAAAAACGCACCTAAGGATAAAAAAAGAACATCTCACAAGGGGCCACATTAACCCAGAGGAATACTGGGCCCACTATGAAGCGCGCGAGGAGATGAACAAAGAAGGCGAATTCTGGGAACAGTGGTCAAAAACAAGCACAACCATCTTAGACAAAATAGCTCCCAAACAAAACAGAACAAACTGCTCAAATAAATATAACAACTGGTTCGATCCCGAACTACAAAAAATGAAACAAAAGGATCTGGAACAAAACAGGTGAAAAATCTGACAGGAACATTTGGAGAGCAAACATAAAGGAATATAAACAACTGATAAAAGAAAAAAGGAAAAAATTCTACTCATCCAAAATATACACATCCAACACAAGCTCAAAAGGAATTAACACTCATGAATTGTTCAATCTAGTCAAAAATTTATTCGACACCACGCGCCACAGTCAATCAACGCACGACATAAAACTTCCATCAACAGACGACCTAGCACAACACTTCAACTCAAAAATTGTGAACCTAAGGAAAGATGGCCCAACAAACAACACAGATGAACAACAAATAACCAACATACATGAAAACGAAACACCAGTAGACATGTATTGGAACTCCTTTCAGGACCTAGAATGGAACAGCTTCATAAAACTATATAACAAATACACCAAATCAAACTGCATCCTAGATCCCTGTCCACCCAACATAATGAAAGCAGCCCCTCTAGACTTTAAAATAACACTATGGACTCATATGTCCAACAATTTAAGAAACGGAAAATTCCTATCAAAAAATAGTCACATTATAATCACCCCAATCCCAAAAAATCGTAAACTACCCCTAACATCAGCAACCAACTACAGACCAGTAGCATCTATCCCATTTTTCGTAAAAATAATGGAAGGCTTGGTACAAACCCAACTGATGGACTACCTAGATCGGTTCTCACTGCTATATGAAACCCAGTCAGGCTTCAGACCTCTGTTCAGTACTGAGACGGTGATAGCAGCAATCTTAGATTACCTACGTAACCTATTTAGCAAAGGCCACAAAGCCTTAGTGATGCAATTCGACATGAGCTCAGCCTTCGACTTGGTGGATCACAAAAAACTACTACAATGTTTAGATTCAATCGGCATCGGAGACGAAGTGCTGGACTGGTTCCGAGGTTTCCTCACAACCCGCACATATCAAGTCCGCTTCAACTGCAATCTCTCAAAAACATGGAGAAACCCATCAGGCGTTCCACAAGGATCTCCACTATCCCCACTACTCTTCAACGTCTATATAGCTACACTAGGCACGCAGCTAACCCAGCGAGGCATAAAAGTATTCAGCTATGCAGACGATTTCACAATCATAATCCCATTTGCGGCATCCCCCTCTGAAACCATCCCCACAGCAACTGAAGCGCTAAACACGATGGAACAATGGACCACAGATTTCAAACTGAAGCTCAATTCAGAAAAAACTAAATTCTTCATAGCCTTGCCACACGCACAGAATACGACAACATCACTACACATTAACAATCTAAACTACCCCATTCAACCAACGATGAAGATCCTAGGAGTAATACTAGACCAAGGCCTAACCATGAAGGACCACATAGACTCCTTAATCAAAAGAGGGTTCTTCACACTCTGGAAACTTAAGTCCATTAAGGCGTACTTCCACACTTCAGCTTTCAGAATGCTAGTACAATCCCTAATACTAAACCACCTGGACTACTGCAACATCACCCATCTGACGATCCCCCAGAAGCAAATGCAAAGACTACAACTGATACAAAATGCAGCAGTCAGGATGATTTTCGGGCTGAAGAAGTCCGATCACATAACCCCTTCTTACCGACTCCTACACTGGCTGCCGATGGAGGCGCGCACAAAGTTCAAGCTAGGATGTCTCTGCTTCAAAGTATTAAATGGTCTAGCTCCAAAATACATCACAGATCTCTTCTCATTCCCAACCAACAGACACGAAAGAAAAACACACATGAAATTTGTCTCCCCACCGGCTAGAGGGTGCAAATATAAGAGACACCACCAACTACTGCTATCATATCAAGCAGCCATATGGGGTAAAGACCTAGAAAAACTCATTGCACACACAAACAATTATGAAGAATTCAGGAAACACCTAAAAACTTACCTATTCGTGAAACACCTAGGCAACGAACCGGAACAACAACCCCCCTCGTAACATCATCACATAACTAAACTTGCAAAGTATTAACCACAACCCCTAATCACTAACTACGAACACTCTATTCAAGTCACGGAATATTTCTACTTCTGCGCAAACAGCTTGGCACTTCCTGGCCTTGCAACACACAAACTGTTGTTAACATTATTAATATTATCAGATGTAGACTGCATGGTACGAGATGTATACTGCTATACTCTTTAATTCATTGTAAGTAAAGTTTCTCTTTATTATATTGAGATGTACACTGCTAAACTCCTTAATTCATTGTACGTAAAGCTTCTCTTTATTGTATTTACATTTTCTTTTATTGTATCCACAATCTCTTTTACTGTAAACCGCCTAGAAGTCGCAAGATAGCTGGCGGTATATAAAAATAAAGTTATTATTATTATTATTACTCGAGATTCCTTTCTTTATCATGCCCAACATTCTATTTGCCTTCTTTGCCGCTGCCGCGCATTGTGCCGACGGCTTCAGTGTCCTTTCTATCAGTACACCCAGATCCCTTTCTTGTTCACTTTTTCCCAGAGTTGCACCTGACATTCTGTACTCGTATTCCTTATTTTTACTGCCTAAATGCATTACCTTGCATTTCTCCACGTTGAACTTCATCTGCCATTTCTCCGCCCATTTTTCTAACCGACACAAATCGCTCTGGAGTTCCTCACTGTCCTCCTGCGATCTGATTGCCCGGCAGAGTTTTGTGTCGTCTGCAAACTTGATGATCTCACTGGATGTTCCGTTTTCCAGGTCATTGATATAAATATTAAAAAGGATCGGCCCAAGTACCGAGCCCTGGGGTACACCACTAGTCACTTTCTCCCAGTCGGAGAACTTCCATTAATGCCCACTCTCTGCTTCCTGTTATCCAGCCATTTGCCTATCCATCTTTGTATATCTCCCTCTGTGCCATGGCTTTGTAGTTTCCTGAGAAGTCTTTCGTGTGGAACTTTGTCAAATGCTTTCTGGAAGTCCAAGTATATTATGCCACCATGATTCTGATAGCTCTTCGGTGGCTGAGACAACTTTGGTACTCCCTTCTACTTCAACTCAGCAGCAGGGAGCCATACCTTCTACCAGTTTTTCCATCTCTGCTTACATCTCTGCTTCATCCCAAACTGCAGTCTCTACACCTGACAGCTTGGTACCTCTCAACATAACCTCTTCAGTTTTCTCAACGTGTAAGAGACATTTTAGAAGCTTCCAAAAGCCTGCCACTAGACAATGGTCCCACCAAAAATGGACTGGATTTTCTACATGGTACATCTCTCATGATAAGGAGCCTCAAGATTCCTCCTTATCTTCTGTTCTAGATTATATTTTGTACTTATCCACCTCTGGCCTCAAGTCTTCATCAATCTGAGTTCATATCAGTGTAATTGCTGCTTTCCATCAGCCTATTGAAGGGAAACCCCTCTGTGCTCATCCGGTGGTTTCCAGATTTATGAAAGGACTTTTCAATGTCATACCTCATCTCAAACCGCCTTCAGTGGTTTGGGATCTCAATGCTGTTCTTGCTCAATTGATGAAGTCTCCATTTGAACCAATGTCTTCGGCTCATCTGAAGTATCTTACTTGGAAAGTGGTTTTTCTCATTGCCCTCACATCTACTTGAAGAGTCAGTGAGCTGCAAGCATTAGTTGCTTATCCACCTTTCACAGTTTTCCATCATGGCAAGGTGGTCCTCTGAACTCATCCTACATTCTTACCTAAAGTGGTTTCAGAATTTCATCTCAAATAATCTATTGCACTTCCAGTGTTTTTTCCAAGATCTCATTTTCTCCCTGGAGAATCAGCTCTTCATACTCTGGACTGTAAGTGTGCTTTGGCCTTCTTCTTGGAACACACCAAACCACACAGAACTGTTTCTCAACTTTTTGTCTCCTTCGATCCAAACAAGCTGGGACATCCAATCTCTAAGTGTACCATCTCCAACTGGAAGGCTGCTTGTATCTCTTTCTGCAATGCCCAGGCTGGACTACAACTACAAATTTGCAAAGCTGCTACCTGGTCCTCGGTTCATACTTTCACCTCTTACTATTGTCTGGATGTTTTCTCCAGACGGGATGGCCATTTTGGCCAGAGAGTATTACAAAATTTATTCTCCTAAGTTGCCAACGCTCCCACCATCCCATTCTGGTTAGCTTGGAGGTCACTCATATGTTGAGAATAGGCTGCCTGCTTGTCCTAAGATAAAGCACAGTTACTTACCGTAACAGTTGTTATCCAGGGACAGCAGGCAGCTATTCTCACAACCCACCCACCTCTCCTGGTTGGCTTCTCTGGTAGCTATCTGAACTGAGGAGACTCGCTCTGTGCTGGGTGGGAAGGCACTTGCGCATGCGCGGTGCGGCTGACTCAAACTTCTACGTTTCTACAAGCAAGTGAGGCTTGTGAGCTTGTGAGGCTGTCCGCATCTGGGCTCTGTGGATGACGTCACCCATATGTTAAGAATAGCTGCCTGCTGTCCCTGGATAACAACTGTTACGGTAAGTAACTGTGCTTTTTAGAGTGTTCCAGAAAGCCTACCACTAGATAACACTACTACTAAAAATGGCCTAAATTTTCTGTGTGGTGCGTCTCTCATGATTCGGAGTCTCAGCATGCCTCCTTATCTTCTGTTCTAGATTATCTTTTGCACTTATTCACCTCTGATCTCAAGTCTACATCTATCCAAGTACATCTCGGTGCAATTGCTGCTTTCCATCAGCTTATTGAAGGGAAACCCCTCTCTGCTCATCCGGTGGTTTCCAAGTTTATGAAAGGACTTTTCAATATCACTATACTTCAAGTGGGTCTTGACCAACGACCTGTATAGGGGTGCACTTCCAGTTTCATCAACAGGCGGTCCTGTGTCTTGGAAACCTGTCAGTTGAAAGGCAGGCATACACACTTCTAGATTAACATGGAAAGACAAAACTACCTTCAGCAGGAAGGAAGGAACTATCTAAAGGGAAACACTCAGCTTCGAGATATGGAGGAACTGTTCTCTGAAAGACAAAGCCTGCAGTTCTGACAAAGACACACAACGTGCCGAAGTAATGACAACCAGAAAAACAGTCTTGAACATCAGGGAAGCATCTCGAAGAGGTTCAAAAGAAGCCTTCATAAGGCTAGACAATACCAAGTTAAGTTCCCAGGGTACTTAGCAGATGGGAAAGGTGGCCTGACACGAAAAAGCCCCTTTCAAGAATCTAGCTACATCAGGATGAGATACCAAGGAGGCTCAACGCTCCCGGGATCTAAAACAGGAGATCCCAGCCATTTGGACCCAGAGAGTAGCCACAGTGAGGCCTTAATCCAAAGCAGCTTAAAGAAAGGTGAGAATTAGCAAGATCAGAGCTCAAAAAGGGTCCACCTGGTGCTAGATACACAAGCGTTGGAAGATCTTCCACGTCTTAGCGAAAAATATTGTGGACAACTTCTTAGACTTCAGAAGAGTATCAAACAACCAGGGCAGAATATCCTTTATGCTCTAAGGCTGCACACTGAAGAGTCATGCCGTAAGAGCAAGGTGACCCGGATCCTCCATAGATCATTTTGGTCAGGAGCTAGGGGTGATTGAACAAAAGCAATCGATATACTCCCATGCCTCGTGTTACCTAAAACGCCAGCTTTGCTTAAGCACTGTGGCAGAAGGAATCTACCCAGGAGTCTGAAATTTTGCAGTTTGGTACAACACCTTGGGGCAAGTTTCTGTGCCAAGTTTGAAATCTTTTGCGAATGTGCTTGCTACAAGTTAGCAAAGCAGGCAGAAAATTCACGAATGAAAGTTTTTGGCACAGTTTGGCTTCATACTGCTGCTGGTAGGTAAGTCAGCTGAGGGTACAACTTTACCAGCAGACATGTACCATGAGGTACTTCCGAGATTTGCAATATGAGCTTTTACAGTCAAGTGAAGCTGACCATCCAAAAAAATATGGCTTTATGCATTTATGCAAATTTTCACTGTTTTTTTAGCTTTACATATCTCTAATGTATTGTTTTGTGTTGTTGTTTTTTTTAAAATATCATTTGAAAGAGCATGTTTTTTGCTACAGAAGCTAACCTGTTTCATCTTGGACCCGACCTTTCTTTGGTGAAAATTGATGGTTTAAAGATAAGCATTACTTGCTTGCGAAAAATACAACCACATTACCTTCGCTTTCCAAGACTCACACTTTCTCCCAGTACAAGCACCCATACAAGACAAATTCTACTGCACCCTATTGAAAGCCCTAAATGGAAATGGACCATGTTATCTGTACAACCGCCTAATCAGGAATAACACATCCAGACCAAGGAGAACTCAAGTACTCTTTACCCACCCCCTAATCAAAGGCATGCAAAGCAAAAAAGATAGCCACCAGAGCAGCAAGACTAGACCGCCACCTCTCAAACCTGCGGACCACAACACCCAACTAGAAAACATTCAGAAAAGAACTGAAAACTGTACTATTCGAGAAATTTGTCAAATGATCTAACCAAACCGTATCAACCTGTCCCAGATCCCGACGCGTACAATATCTAGCAACCTTGTAATCTCCCTGGGAATGCCCAGGCCAATTCTTGTTGTAAACCGCCCAGAACTGAAAGAATTGACGGGATAGAAGACACTAATGCAATGTAATGGAATGACAGTGTCGAAGAGTTAGAAGGAAAGGTTTGATTTTTTTTGCAGATGATGGCAAGGTTTGTAACAGAGTAGACACTAAGGAGCGGAAAACATGAAAAAGGATCTGCAAAATTTAGAGGAATGGTTAATATCTGGCAACTAAAATTCAATGTAATGAAGTGCAGAGTAATGCATTTCAGATTAGACATGGGAAGGAGTTGTATATGCTGGGAGGTGAGAGCCTGATATGCATGGATGGGGAAAGGTACTTTGGGGTGATAGTATCTAAAGGCAAAGAAACAGTGTGACAAGGTGGCGGCTATTGCCAGAAGGATGCTAGGCTGTATGAAGAGAGGTGTGACCAGTAGAAGAAAGAAGGTATTGATGCCCATGTACAGGTCGGTGGTGAGGCCCCACTTGGAGTATTGTGTTCAGTTTTGGAGACTGTATCTGGCAAAGGACATAAGAAGACCTGAAGTGGTCCAGAGAAAGGCAACAAAAATCGGTGCACCAAAAGACGTATGAAGAGAGACTGGAAATCCTGTGTGTATATTTGTCTATCTATCTTATCTTATCTTATCTTATCTTATCTTATCTTATCTATTTATCTTATCTTATCTATCTATTTATTTAATCTATCTTATCTAATCTTATCTATCTATTTATCTAATCTTATCTTATCTATTTATCTTATCTTATCTTATCTATTTATCTTATCTTATCTATTTATCTTATCTTATCTATCTATTTATTTAATCTATTTATTTTATCTTATCTATCTATTTATTTAATCTATCTTATCTAATCTTATCTTATCTATCTATTTATCTTATCTATCTATTTATTTAATCTATCTTATCTATCTATCTATCTATCTTATTTATCTATCTATCTATCTTATCTATCTATCTATCTATCTTATCTATCTATCTATCTATCTATCTATCTATCTTATCTATCTATCTATCTATTTATCTTATCTATCTATTTATCTTATCTTATCTATCTATCTATTTATCTTATCTTATCTTATCTATCTTATCTTATCTATCTATCTTATCTTATCTATCTATCTATCTTATCTATCCTATCTCTTATCTTATCTATCCTATCTATCTTATCTTATCTTATCTTATCTTATCTTATCTATCTATCTATCTATCTATTTATCTTATCTTATCTTATCTATCTATCTATCTATTTATCTTATCTTATCTTATCTTATCTATCTATCTATCTATTTATCTTATCTATCTATCTATCTTATCTATCCTATCTCTTATCTTATCTATCCTATCTATCTTATCTTATCTATCTATCTATCTTATCTATCCTATCTATCTTATCTTATCTTATCTATCCTATCTTATCTTATCTATCCTATCTTATCTTATCTATCCTATCTATCTTATCTTATCTATCTATCTATCTTATCTTATCTATCTATCTATCTTATCTTATCTATCCTATCTATCTTATCTTATCTATCTATCTTATCTTATCTATCTATCCTATCTTATCTTATCTATCCTATCTTATCTTATCTATCCTATCTATCTTATCTTATCTATCCTATCTATCTTATCTTATCTATCTATCTATCTTATCTTATCTATCTATCTATCTTATCTTATCTATCCTATCTATCTTATCTTATCTATCTATCTTATCTATCTATCTTATCTTATCTTATCTATCTATCCTATCTATCTTATCTTATCTATCTATCTATCTTATCTATCCTATCTTATCTATCTATCTTATCTATCCTATCTATCTTATCTTATCTATCTTATCTATCCTATCTATCTTATCTTATCTTTCTATCTATCTTATCTATCCTATCTATCTTATCTTATCTATCTATCTTATCTTATCTATCTATTTAATCTATCTTTATCTATCTTATCTTATCTATCTATTTAATCTATCTTTATCTATCTTATCTTATCTATCTATCTATTTATTTAATCTATCTTATCTATCTATCTATCTATTTATTTAATCTATCTTATCTTATCTATCTTATCTTATCTATCTATCTATTTATTTAATCTATCTTATCTATCTAATCTTATCTATCTATCTATTTATTTAATCTATCTTATCTTATCTATCTATCTATTTAATCTATCTTATCTATCTATCTTATCTATCTATCTTATCTATCTATCTATCTTATCTTATCTATCTATCTATTTATTTAATCTATCTTATCTATCTATCTTATCTTATCTATCTATCTATTTATTTAATCTATCTTATCTATCTATCTTATCTTATCTATCTATTTATTTAATCTATCTTATCTATCTATCTTATCTTATCTATCTATTTATTTAATCTATCTTATCTATCTATCTTATCTATCTTATCTTATCTATCTATTTATTTAATCTATCTTATCTATCTATCTTATCTTATCTATCTATTTATTTAATCTATCTTATCTATCTATCTTATCTATCTTATCTTATCTATCTATTTATTTAATCTATCTTATCTATCTATCTTATCTATCTTATCTTATCTATCTATTTATTTAATCTATCTTATCTATCTATTTATTTAATCTATCTTATCTATCTATCTTATCTTATCTTATCTTATCTATCTATTTAATCTATCTTATCTATCTTATCTTATCTATCTATCTATTTATTTATTTAATCTATCTTATCTATCTTATCTATCTATCTATTTATTTAATCTATCTTATCTATCTACCGTGTTTCCCCGATGGTAAGACACTGTCTTATTTTTTTTGGAAGGCCAAAATATGCTCTAGGGCTTATTTTCGGGGGGATGCCTTATTTACCCTTTCATGTCCCCTCTGTATCTCTATCCTTTCTCTCTCTCTTCTGCTCCCTCACCCACGAGTCCTGCATCTGGCCCTCTCCCTTCTACCTGCACCTGGCAACACCCCCCTGCTCCGCGGCTCTCTTCAGCAACTTGTCAGCAGCGGTGATCAAGACAAGCTACCA
This sequence comes from Geotrypetes seraphini, assembly GCF_902459505.1. NCBI lineage: Eukaryota > Metazoa > Chordata > Amphibia > Gymnophiona > Dermophiidae > Geotrypetes > Geotrypetes seraphini. The sequence continues at coordinate 88,686,493 of NC_047092.1, forward strand.
ACATCGAGGCCTTCCCTCTACGAGTCCCGCCTTTGTGGAAAAAGGAAGTTGAAACAAGCGGGACTCGCAGAGGGTATGCCCCGACGTCAGAAGCTTGTGTCGATCGCTGCTGCTGAGTTGCCGAAGAGAGCCGCGGAGCAGGGGATGTGGCCGGAAGCAGGTAGAAGGGAGAGGGAGATAGGAAGGCTGTAGATCTCCGGAGCATGACACCGACCCCGGCCAGGATGATTTCTTTTTCAGGCGTGCATCTTACAAGTGAGGCGTCGCGGCGGGAAATAGAAATTATTTAATCTATCTTATCTATCTATCTATTTAATCTATCTTATCTATCTATCTATTTATTTAATCTATCTATTTAATCTATTTTATCTATCTATCTATTTAATCTATCTTATCTATCTATCTATCTATTTAATCTATCTTATCTATCTATCTATTTATTTAATCTATCTTATCTATCTATCTATTTATTTATTTAATCTATCTATTTAATCTATCTTATCTATCTATCTATTTAATCTATCTATCTATCTTATCTATCTATCTTATCTATCTATCTATCTATCTAATCTTTTCCAGAGAAAGGAAAATGGTAAAATCAGAGGGCATAATTTGTAGTAGACTCAAGAGTAATGTTACGAATACATGGAATGCGCTCCTGAGGGAGGTGGGGGGAGAGAAAAACAGTGACAAAGTTCAGACAAGTGTGGGATGAACACAGAGGCTCTCTCTAATTAGAAAATAATGGGCATATATATTGAAGGAACTGACTGGGCAGACTTGCACAGTGTTTGCCCCATGTATGGAAATTGAGTTGAGGACAGGCTGGGATGGTTTAGATCAGTGGTCTCAAACTCAAACCCTTTGCAGGGCCACATTTTGGATTTGTAGGTACTTTGAGGGCCTCAGAAAAAATAGTTAATGTCTTATTAAAGAAATGACAATTTTGCATGAGGTAAAATTCTTTATAGTTTATAAATCTTTCCTTTTGGCTAAGTCTTAATAATAATATTTTAATTTATAGCTAAAGAGACATATGATCAAGAAACTGTTTTATTTTACTTTTGTGATTAAGCTAAACATACTGGAGGCTTCAAAATAGTACCTGGTGGGCTGCATTTGGCCCCCGGGCCGTGAGTTTGAGAACACTGGTTTAGATGGACTGGAGTGAGCTTTGATGGAGATGCCTGTAGATATAACCTAAGCACACTACTGTGCAGAGCTCTGGTTTTCTGGCCCAGAAATATCTAAGAAAAAGGACCATTTAAATTCATTTATAGAGTGTGTATGTTTGGGCAGACTGGATTGACATTTTGGTCTTTAACTGCCGTTATTTACTATGTTACTATCTTAGCATATGTCCTTGTTCCAATTCTCTGGTCACCCAATCAAAAAATTAAATCAGATTCATTTGGCATAATTTACCTTTAGTAAAACCATGTTGATTCAGATATTGTAACCCATAATATTCTAGGAATCCATTATTTTCCAATAACCATAGTGATGTTTACCGGCCTGTAGTTTTCCGCTTTATCCTTGTGACCACTTTTGTGAATAGGGACAACATCTGCCTTTCTCCAAACCCCAGGAACCACTCCTGTCTCCAAAGATTTGTTGAATAAATCTTTAATAGGACCCGCCAGAACCTCTCTGAGCTCCCTTAGTATTCTGGAATGGATCCCATTGCTTTGACCACCTTCAGTTGTTCAAGTTGTTCATAAACAAGAGGTCAATTGCTGTTCGGTACAGTTCTGGATGACTCTTCGGCTAGTGTGCAGGACCATAAACCTCAGTCCTTGCCATATAATAGGCTCCAAGCTCCTAGGGCACATGTGTCAAACACTAGTCCTGCGGGCTAAATCTGGTCTGCCAGGACATTTTTTATCATCTGTGGTGAATGTACACTCTCCAGGAATCTCCTTGAGACCTGACTCCCCCACCTACCACCTCCTCGCCGCTGAAATTTAAAATCTTCAGGCAGCTTACATGGAGCCAGCCTCCCGCTGTTGGCCTGCCTCAGAAATGTTCTTTCTGCAGTGTCCTGCCTAAGCGGGAAGAGGAAGTGGTGCAGAAAGAACACTTCCGGGGCAGGCTGACAGTGGAAGGCTGGCTTCACGTCAGTAGCCCAATTATTGCAAATTTCAGCAGCAGGGAGGTGGTAGATGGGGAGTTGGGAACTGGGGAAAGTCGTACCGTTGGGAATGAGTAACGGACATGCTGCGGGGAGAGCGGGATTGGGAAAGCAAGGACAGATGCTGCATGGGCTGGGAGAGGGTTGGGTAGGACAGAGGCTGCACAGGCTGAGAGTTAGAAAGAGAGGGAAAGAGATGCTGGCGGTAGGTGAGTTAAGAGAAAAAGAAAATTCATGGATATAAGTGTGTGGAGTGAGAGGGAAAGAGAGATGGTATACATGGGGAAGATGGAAAATTGTTGGATAATGATAGTGGTGGAGAGGAGAGAGGGAGAAATGTTACACTGGGAGGGAGGAGAGATGACTGAAAGAAAGGAGAGAGGTCAGATTCCAGAGAAGGGTGATGAAAAGAGGGAAGAGAGAGATGTCGGACCAGTGGAATTGGAAGGTGAGAGAGAGAGATGCCAGACCACGGAAGAAGGGAAAGAGGGGAGAGAGAGATGCCAGACTACAGAAAGGAGCAGAGAGAAGGGGAGAGATGTTAGACTTTGAAAAGAGGGAGGGAAGAAGAGAGAGATGCCAGACCATGGGAGAGGAAGTAATTCCTGAATATGGGAAGGAGAGGAGAAAGATGCCATACCAAATGAGGGGGAAGGGGGAAAACAGAGTTGTCTGACCATGGGAGAGGGAAAAGATGGTGCACAGGGATGGGGGGTAGGGGGGTAGGGGAGGAGATGGTGCACAGCAATGGGTGCGGTAGGAAAGAGATGAGAAAAAATGCTTCTTATGTATTTCTAAAACACTTCCAGTCATGCTAATGTAATTTTGAAAGTTTTCTGTAATATCGCTGTCTGTATACAGTCTCTTCCTCTGTAAACTGCTCTGAACTGTTTATGGTATTGCGGTATATAAAAATAAAGTTATTATTATTAGTATGATAGATGGGAATAGGGGAGAAGAAAGAGGGAGGAGATGGTACACATGGCTATATGGGAAGGGAAGACATGGAAAAGTAGATAGATTTTGAGAAGAAAACAGAAAAATGAAGAAAATTGAATGTTGAAAGTTAATGCTAAAGACTACGGGAGCTCAAGGCAGCCATTTCCTATGAGCGATCTGTACGGGGCAGGATTGTGGGAAGTTTGCTCCTGCCCCGAAAACCTGCCAGACCACAAGGTAAGGCTTAAAGTTGGGGTTTACAGGGCTTAAAATAGCCATGGGGAAGCGGGGGTTAGGGGCAGAAAAGGCCCGAATATTATTCGTGGTTTTTTAATTTTCGCGGGCTGGCTCTGCCCCTAACTCCCGTGGATATGGAAGGAGAAGTGTAAATAATGTTGCAATAATCTGGAATAGATAAATTTAATCACTGTACCAATAATCTGAACGCCACTTGCCGAGGTGAAGACCACCAGGTAAGGCTTAAGGGGGGCTTACAGTGCTTAAAATAGCCCGAAAAATGAAAATGTTTTTTTTTGTTTTAAAATTGTAAATAACAATCCGCGGATGCTGAAACCGTGGATTTGGAGGGGGGCGTGTACTTGGGATCTCCCAAGAAATCTTAAGGAAATTGAGGATAATCCAGAACACGGCTGTCCGATTGATTTTTGGTCTAAAAAAGAATGACCACATCAGCCATATTACCGTCTATTGCATTGGTTGCCGTTGGAGACAAGAGTATTATTCAGATTTTCCTGCATCTGCTTTAAGCTGATATCAGGATTGTCTCCAGCTTATCTTTCCCCTCATTTTGAGCTTTCACTTATTTGCTTATCCAAAGGCAAATGGTTGTAGATATAAGACCTTCTTAGATAGAACCTTAGCGTTCCAAGCAGGTAAATTGCAATCTTGGTTAGGTAAATGTATCCATCAAGCTATGTCTTATTGCTCTTTTAGAAAATTAATTAAGACCACTTTGTTTGATAAATTTATTACCTAATCAGAGTTTTTTTTATAGTTTGCAACTGTATTTTTATTGAATGTTTGTATTTTATTGAATGATTGTAGTTCGCTGATTGCCAGCTCCTCTTAGTGTAAACTGCCTAGAACTTCTGGTTATGGCGGTATAAAAGAATAAAGTTATTATTATTATTTTCTCCAGCATGCTCCTCGCACAAGTTTTAGATTTTCCTCTTGACATCACTTCCTGGCCTCTTGATCCGGAAGTGATTCAGAGGAGAACCAGGCTGGGGCGAGTAATAGGAGAATCAACCAAATTCTATTAAACCTTTATATCCCAAACATAGCCCCCACAGTTACTCAAAATTTACATTACCTTCATAATACTAATGCTAGAAGCTGTGTTCTCCTATTTCATTAAAAAATAGGCTAATGCTTGAGCCAAAACATCATATATATACATATGGATCAAAAAGATTAAATAAAGAGATATTAGTATCTCAAGTGCTTGCTGTTATATTGCCAGTTAAACAAGACACGGCATATAACAATACTGCGCGCTATCACCGATCTCTAACTTCTTATACTATCATTTCATTTTCTTTTTCTTTTTTATGCAATTTGCTTTGTTAGTGCATTAGTAATATTCTTATCTTGTTAACATTATGATACTTAGCTTGGGTGTAGATTCTCAACCTGGCCAATTGGGAACGACGGAAGATCTCCGTTTCGCTCTCACTCAAGGTGATAGAACTTCTTTAGGCACAATATATTTTGTAAGCACTAGACAACAAAACATAAAGATTAATTATATATCTGTCTACTGTTTTAAGAAGAGCTCTCTAAGGGTCTCAATTTAAATGCTCAGCGATGTAAAAACCGCAAATGTAGCTACCTAAAATAGCTTTACCTGAAATCAATCTACATATCTCCAAAAACACAAAAATCAAATTATCTACTTCAAATCATGAACTATATATATTTTTTTATCAGCTATCTGTGTTTACTACCATATCCTTAACTGAACATGAAAAAATAAAACATGCTTTTAAATGACTTCGTTCAAACACATGGTTCTAATATTAAACTGCTATGCTCATTGGTCATAATTCCAAGGGACTACCATCGAAGTATGTAAAAATGTCCTATTTCAGAAAAAAACCTGCCAGTTAACTGCCATATTTAATCTTTTAGGTTGCAAACTTTGTAAGCCATTGATCCACCTTTGCTCTAATTGTAATAATTTTTTTCCCCTGTCCCCCCCTCTTATTGATTCAGTGACTATCTATAATCATACATTGCAGTTGTTCAAAGGAATGATTACAAGCTAAACAATGTGCTACCAGCGGTGCCTTTCTCTTAATGTGCAAGCAAGATTTATGTTCCGTCATACGGACTTTAAACTGTCTAGAGGTCTTCCCGATATAAATTTTTTGACATGTGCATTTAATCATATACAGTGGTACCTTGGATTACGAGCATAATCCGTTCCAGGAGCATGCTCGTAATCCAAAATGCTCGTTTATCAAAACGAGTTTCCCCATAGGAAATAATGGAAACTCGCTTTGATGCGTCCCCCCCCCCCCCCGAGAACCGGCATTGCTTCTCTCGAAGGCCCCCCCCCTGCGATCCGGCACCCCCCCTGCCTCGAACCGGCACCCCCCCTGCCTCAAACCGACCCCCCCCCCCGCCACGATTGGGCACCCCCCCCGACACAATTGGGCCCCCCCCCCGACACAATTGGGCACCCCCCCCCCCGCCGCTTCTTACCCTCATCTGGGCACTCTTGAAAATTGGCCTCCTCGTCTGCTGGGCCTTGAGCATCTGAGCATGCTCAAGGCCTGCGAGTTCACGTTCTGAACGTGAACGTGAACTTGCAGGCCTTGAGCATGCTCAGATAATCATACATATGGCAGACTGTGCAGAACACTGGAAAGCTCATCTTCTGGGTTCCCTCTGCTTCCATTGCTATGCGCCTTTTTGGAGTCTCTGGACATAGTGTACTTGGATTTCAGTAAAGCTTTTGACAGTGTCCCGCACCGTAGACTATTAAACAAGATGAAATCAATGGGGTTGGGTGAGAAACTAACTGCATGGGTCAATGATTGGCTGAGTGGAAGACTTCAAAGGGTGGTGGTCAACGGCACCCTCTCTGAGACATCGAAGGTGACTAGCGGAGTGCCGCAGGGATCAGTACTGGGACCGTTCCTTTTCAACATATTCATAAGGGACTTGACCCAGGGGCTTCAGGGAAAAGTAGCACTGTTCGCCGACGACGCCAAACTGTGTAACATAGTAAGTGAAAGCAATCTCAAGGATAATATGACGCAGGATCTGCTCACACTGGAAAACTGGTCCTCGACATGGCAGCTGGGATTCAACGCTAAGAAGTGTAAGGTCATGCATCTCGGCAGCAGAAATCCATGCAGAACATACACCTTGAATGGAGAAGCACTAGCTAGGACTTCAGAAGAACGGGACTTGGGAGTAATCATCAGTGCAGACATGAAAGCTGCCAAACAAGTAGAGAAGGCCTCGTCCAAGGCAAAGCAAATGATGGGATGTATCAAGAGAGGCTTCGTCAGCCGCAAACCTGAAGTCATAATGCCACTGTATAGAGCCATGGTGAGACCTCATCTGGAATACTGTGTGCAATTCTGGAGGCCACATTACCGTAAAGATGTGCTTCGAGCCGAGTCGGTCCAGCGGATGGCCACTAGAATGGTCTCCGGACTCAAGGGTCTCTCATACGAAGAAAGACTGGGCAAATTGCAGCTCTATACTCTAGAGGAACGCAGGGAAAGGGGTGACATGATTGAGACATTTAAATACGTCACAGGTCGTGTAGAGCTGGAAGACGACATATTCGTTCCCAAGGGACCCTCGGTCACAAGGGGGCACCCGCTTAAACTTAGAGGAGGGAAATTTAGTAGTGACACCAGGAAGTACTTCTTCACAGAAAGGGTGGTGGATCAATGGAACATACTTCCGGTGCAGGTGATCAAGGCCACCAGCGTGCTCGACTTTAAGAATAAATGGGACATCCACGTGGGATCCCTACGAAGGTCGAGCTAAGGAACTAAGTCATATGCACTCAGACTTAATGGGGTGGGTCAGTAGAGTGGGCAGACTTGATGGGCTGTAGCCCTTTTCTGCCGTCATCTTTCTATGTTTCTATGTTTATTATTGGACTGTTACCTTTTTGCTTGTGTGTGTTTGTTCTCTTCTGTGTCTGTGTCTGTTAGCTGGCCTCTTGTGTCTGCTGCGTCATCTGTGCCTCTTTGGTTGTGTGCCCTCTGTACCTGCTTTGGTCTCCTTCTGCTTCTCCTTTTGCGGTGGTTCGTCCCTTCTCAAGGCATGTTTTATTCTTTCATGTTCAGTTAAGGATATGGTAGTAAACACAGATAGTTGATAAAAAAATATATACTTCACGATTTGAAGTAGATAATTTGATTTTTGTGTTTTTGGAGATATGTAGATTCACTTCTGGTAAAGCTATTTTAGGTAGATACATTTGCGGTTTTTACATCGCTGAGCATTTAAATTGGGACCCTTAGAGAGCTTCGGTAATCATTTCTGGCAAAGCAATTTCTGTAGTGACGTAAGACGTTCTGAGAGCCTTCGAGGTATGAGACTTTGATTATCCCTATAAAGGGTCGTAATTTTGGTATGCAGCATCGGATTTCCAATTAGGTAGGTTTAATAAATCACCCGTAATTGTTCTGAGAGAACTTTAGTGATTGGGTGTTTTACCGGCAACTCCTTTAATAGGCAGATTATATGCTAAAGTACTTTGGCTATTTATATTAAATATTAAATTTTTTATATAAAATTTTTTTTTACATAAAGCATTTAGTTAATAGTCAATAGTTAATAGCAGATAGTAATACTGTGAGTTGTACATAAATACTTAAGATGAATAAAAAGCTGCACAATAGGGATAAAAAAGATAAAAGTTTTAATAAATGTATAAAAATATTTTATTTAATTTAATTTTTTTTAAAATGAGTGTTACAACATTTTAAAATAGAATTTATGTAAATTGCAATGAGGTTATATAGCCATAGGTGGTTCCCCGGAACCTTCATTAATTGTAAGAGTCAGGAAAATCTGTAATCTTCTTAAAACAGTAGACAGATATATAATTGGTCTTTATGTTTTGTTGTCTAGTGCAGTGTTTTTCAACCAGTGTGCCGCGAGATGTTGCCTGGTGTGCCGTACGGTGCAGACACTGATTAGGCCTCAGGCCGGGTCCCGCACGCGCTCCCATGAGACTCCCCCGGTCCCCGCTGCTGTTCAGTTTCGATCTTCTGCTCTGACGCAACCGGAAACAGGAAGTTGCAGCAGAGCAGAAGATTGAACACTGAGCAGCCGCGCGTGCGCGACTCTTTGGGAAAGCGTGCATGTCGCCGAAAAACAAAACCTACAAACTAAGGTGAGGCGAAGGGAGAGAGCTGGCTAAACAGTAGGATCGATTGGGCAGGCGAGTGGTGGCTGCGGGGACCGTGCGATCGCTCGTGTTCCCGGCTCAAATTGGAAGGAGGGAGTGAAAGGGAAAAGGATTCTGGGCCAAGGGGATGAAGACGGAAAGAAAAACCCACAGCAGGAAAGAAAGGGAAGGACAGGCAGGTGAGCCAGATGCTAGAAGCAGGGGGGGGGAAGAAAGAGGGAAAAAAGCTAGATGGGGTTGAAAAGAAGAGACACACTGGTATGGAAGAGGAAGATAGGGGAAATCTGGACACAGGAAGGTAACAGAAAGAGGGGAAATTATGTGCATGGGGCATAGGGACAGAGACATAAAGGGGACATGCCATAGGGATGGTATATGGACACAGGGGGGGCAATGACAGATAAATAGGGGAGATATTAGAAATGGAGAAAATAGGAGCACAGAAGCGAGATGGTTTGTGGGGATGGGACAGGGACCGAGCTCGCAGGCTCCAGTGGCTTACACAAATTACATTGTAACGTGCCATGAAAATAAGAGGGAGGAAGGTAGATAGATAAGCCACGTGAGAGGAGCTGAAGGGTAGTAGAAAGGAACAGATGGTAAAGGAGGGAGGGAAGGGTGGTGGTGGAAAGGAATAGGACAGACATTGAAGGAGGGTGGAGAGGAACAGACCCCGAAGGGAAATGTGGAAGACAGAGTGGGAAGAAGACAGATGCCAGACTATGGGGGAGCAGAGGGAAGAAGATGGGTGCTAGACCAATTGGGGGGGGTGAAGGGAGAGGCACAGTAACAGCAAATGGAAGACATAGAGAGAAGACACACAGTGGATGGAAGGAATTGAATGAGAAGATGTGGAAAGCAGAAACCAGACAACAAAGGTAGAAAAAAAAAATTCTATTTATTTATTTATTTTTTGCTTTAGGATAAAATAGTATATTAGTTGTGTTGATAAGAATTTATAAACAAAGCCCTGCCAGCTGAACATCTCTTTCTCTAGTTCAGCAGCAGGAACTTTGATTTATAAGAAAGGAATAAGCTAAATATTACAGTACTAAGGCTTATATGGATGCAGCGGGGACGGTGACGGGGCGGTGAATGGGATGGCAGTGGCGGTGACGGGGCGGTGAAAGGGATGGCAGTGACGGTGACGGGGCGGTGAAGGGAACGGCTGTTGACGAAGAGCTACGTGTGTGTCTTTCTTCGATTCCAGCCAGAATATCAGCTTTGTGTTCAGCCAAACAGGCCCAGGTTTCGCACTGAATAAAGTATTTTATAATTTTTCACTATTCTGTTTACTTAATATTTCATAATAAAGTAATTATAAAATACTTTCTTTGTGTTTATTTGATTCCTATTCAAGAGAATTACTTTATATATAGTCAATATAGGCACAGAGTTAAATTTTTTAACATTTTCTAATGGTGGTGTGCCTCGTGATTTTTTTCATGAAACAAGTGTGCCTTTGCCCAAAAAAGGTTGAAAAACACTGGTCTAGTGCTTACAAAATATATTGTGCCTGAAGAAGCTCTATCACCTTGAGTGAAAGTGAAACGGAGGTCTTCCGTCGTTCCCAATTGGCCGGGTTGAGAATCTACACCCGAGCTAAGTATCATAATGTTAACAAGATAAGAATATCATTTCTCCACCGGTTAGAGGTTGTAAATTTAAAAGTCATCATCAACATCTTCTCGCACATCAAGCAGCATTATGGGGTAAAGACCTTGAACTATTGCTTGTGCCTACTACCTATGGAGAATTCAGGAAATGTCTCAAAACACATCTATTCCTGAAATACTTAGGAAACCAACCTATTCAGTCTTAATCTTTAACAAATGACTGCAAGAACCACCAATCGCTAAGTCTGTACTTTGTTTTTTCCTTCCTTCTGTAACTTTGTTTATTCACTCAATCTGTAACATTTCTAAGCATTGTAAACCGCATAGAACTTCACGGTCCTGCGGTATATAAACTGTTATTATTATTATTATTATTAATGCACTAACAGCAAATTGCGTAAAAAGGAAAAGAAAATGAAATGATAGTATAAGAGGTTAGAGATCGGTGATAGCTCGCAGTATTGTTATATGCCGCGACTTGTTCAATTGGCAATATAACAGCGAGCACTTGAGATCCTAATATCTCTTTATTTAATCTTTTTGATCCATATGTATATATATGATGTTCTGGCTCAAGCATTAGCCTGGTTTTTCATGATAAGAGTGTGTTCTCCTATTTCATGCCAGTTACTATCCTTGCTAGCATGTGTTCCACCATCCCAGTCATCACAGGCCAGGGTAGATATGGTGATCTCTATCACTTTCCCCAAAGGAAATCCTTACCACACAGACCCCGATACCTTAAGCCTATCCTCATCATCCCCACCCCCTCACCCTCACCCAATAACCTCAAAAATTGCACTAGCAAATTCAAGGCCTGTAAACAACAAAGATACTATACTAAATGAGCGTGCGCCACCAGCAGGGTAAATAAATAGAGCATGTATCGGCACACTGAGTAAGTGGGCAGGGTCCGCAGCATTGGATCAAAAAGAAGCAGGAAACAGTTTGCAGCAGAAGTTGTGTAAATCCAGTGCATGAGTGAATGGTGAATATATCACACAAGCAGTCTCTGCCTAGGTCAGTGGTAGGCAAACTCAGTCAAAAGAGCCAAAATCAGCAGTACAACGATTAAGATTTTTTTTGAGAGCCATACCACGTGCCCGCTTGCGCTATGACGGCTACATCAACCTGACTGACACCCTCTCGCCCGCACGTAGTCAAAATCGATTCATGGCAGAGCCTAGAGAATGACACGGGGAAAAAATTTGTCTCCGTCTCTGCCCCGTCCCCGTGAGCTCTGTCCCCGTCCCCGCAAACCATCTGATCCCATCCACACAAGTCTCTAATAGTTTTATACTGAACTTATTATATTAAAGTATAAAAAGAAACAATATTCTGTACAATTGTCAATTTATAAATCAGTGTCTTCTCCCCACTCTCTCTTCCCCATTTCCCTTCAGCGTCCTCAGCCCACTCTCTCCACTTCCTTCAGCGCATGCACATAAAAACAAGCAAGCAATTTTATATCAGTTTCATTCTATTAAAGTCTAAATAATGCCAGTCACATAACAAAACATGATTTTACAAAAATAACTCCCTGCACAGTCAAGCCTGCAAGGATTACTAGATGTCTTTCAGCAGCTCCCCTCCCTCCCACTTACCTTCGTGGCCAATCAAAATGATCTACCTACAATAAAATTTAAAAAAACACAAAGCACACTGTACACAGAGAAAATGTTAATTATCATTTATATTCGGCGGGTTTTCAAAGAGGTCAAGGCAGATGTCTTTATGCAATGTCACCTCAGTAACAACTATACAAAAATAGACAAATACCCCCCCTCCCTTTTTACTAAACCGCGATAGTGGTTTTTAGCGCAGGGAGCTGCGCTGAATGCCCTGTGCTGCTCTCGATGCTCATAGGCTCCCTGCGCTAAAAAACGCTATTGCGGTTTAGTAAAAGGGGACCATAGTGCAAAATATAGACAGCAGATATAAATGCTCAAAATAGAAACATTTTGATCACTAAATTGAAAATAAAATCATTTTTCCTACTTTTGTTTGGTAATTTCATCAGTTTTTGGTTGCACTTTATTTTTCTGATTGTGCATCGACTATTTCTTCCCTTCTTTCAGCCTCCTGTATGCTTCCTCTCCTCCAGACCTCATTCCCTCCCCCAACTTTTTCTTTCTTTCACCCTGCCTCCTTTCTTTCTGTATGTCTGTCTCTCTCTCCATACCCCCTGTCTTTCTGTCTGTCTTTCTCTCACCATACCCCGTTTCTGTCTGCCTCCTGTCTCCCTTCTTTCTTTCTGTTACCCTGTCCCCCCCCCTTTCTTTCTTTCTTTCTCCCTGCCCTCCCCCCAAACCACTGCCACCAGGGAATAGGCCACCACCGCTGCCAGGGAACAGGCTGCCGCCAGCGGCAGGTAACAGGCTGCCACTGCTGCCATCGGGGAACAGGTCGTCGCTGAGTTCTGAGCCTCTCCCTGCTTCTCTTCCCCGTAAAGAGGATGCTGAAGCGCCGGGCCGTCCAACCTTCGCCACCCGACGTCAATTCTAACGTCGGAGAGGAAGTTCCGACCAGCCAGGCAGCGATTGGCTTGCCCAGAACTTCCTCTCTGATGTAAGAATTGATGTCGGGTAGTGAGGGTTGGTCAGCCTGGCGCTTCAGCATCCTCTTTACGGGGAAGGGAAGCAGGTCGGACACCCCTGCTCTAGACGTGCCGCAGTTTGCCGACCACTGGCCTAGGTTATTGAATAACCCCCAATATGTTAATCAGGTCATTTATAATAAACTTAGCTGGTTTGATTACTTTTTGGTCATGGTGATCATTCACAGTAATTGAAATGAAAAATTTTGATCTGTTGACAGAGAGCATGTCTTCACACTGAGAAACAGATTGTTCACAGTGAAGGGCATTTGTCATATATTTGTTTGTTTGTTTTTTAAAGATTTTACAGACGATGAGGATCCCTGGCCAGCAGCAAGTGCTTGGAATTGAGGTAAGCATCTATTCTCTCATTCTCCCCCAAGGTTCTGAAGGACATGATTTTAATTTTATTATACAGTGGAACTTTGGTTTATGAGCATAATTTGTTCCAGAAGTATGCTCGTAAACCAAATTACTCGTATATCAAAGCAAGTTTCCCCATAGAAAGTAAGGGAAATTCGCTTGATTCGATCCCACCCACCCCCATGAGGCCAGCGGCACTGCTCTACCCCCCCGAGAACTGGCATTGCTTCCCCCTCTCACGAAGCCCCCCCCCCCGCGTGATCCACCATCCCCCCTGCGATCCGGCCCCCCCCCCAAGTTTCCAAGTTTATTATAGGATTTGATTAATCGCCTATTCCAGATTCTAAGCGATGTATAGCTAAAAATTACAAAGTTAGGGTAAACATACATAACTAATAAAATATCATAAAAATACGTAACATAAAATAACATGACTAAACATAACCAACAAGACTATTTAACATACATGATCAGAAAAGGAAAAGTTGTGGGAAGAAATACAATTCAATATAAAAGAAACAATTAAGGTAAAATAACATTGGGAAAAGGGGAAGAAATTTTATATAAAATATTAAAAATGAAAAGAATTCAATTAATCACTAAAAGCGTCTTTAAAAAGGAAGCCCTTAAGTTTGCTCTTAAATTTGTTAAGAATTCTTTCTTCTCTTCCGGATGTATCCAGAACCACACAGTTGAGGAGGAAATAATTTTTGAAATTGAAGGATAGAGTGTTGGCACTGGAAGCATCCTTTTACCTGAAATTTCCCTGTAATTGTATGATTAAACTACAAGATATCCAATATTCTTTTTGGGATCCAATACAACTACAACAATTCTTAATTGCAAGAGAAAAGAAATAGAAATGAGATTTGTTTCACCTTACTGAGAAATATGAGGAGAATTAATATAACAGTATCCCAGTTTAAGGAATGATTCAGAGTTCATTAAATATGAACCAAGAATCATTATCCTTTATATTTCTTGAACTTTATTTTATTAGAAACAGCAAGATATACTCCCCATTAATGTGGGCTTGAAAGGAGATTTGTATGTATGATTTGATTATGTATTGTTTTATGTGATTTCCTTTTTCCTTTGAATTGTTGGATATTGTAAAGTATTCAAAATTATAAATAAAGAAAAAAAAAAAAAAGAATTCTTTCTTCTCTTAAATAAATTGGCAGGGCATTCCAGGCTAGGGGAGCCGTAACTGAAAAAAATAGAATGACGTCGTGTACTAATAACTTTTAAAGAAGGAACAACCAATAGATGTTGTTCTGTTGACCGTAATACTCTCGAAGTATTATAGGGGATTAAAAGTTTATAAATAAATGCTGGGGTTTTGAAAATGATAGATTTGAGAGTGAGCAAACATAGTTTATACATTATTCGATAGGCGACAGGTAACCAATGTGCTTTCTCAAGTAAAGGCGTAACGTGATTGAATTTCTTAGCATTTTCGATAAGTTTAATCGAGGCATTTTGTATAATTTGTAAACGTTTAATTTCTTTTTGGGCTATTCCTTTAAATAAAGCATTACAGTAATCGATCTTTGAAATAACTAAGGAGTGTATCAATATATTCAAGGATTTTGGGCATAAAAATTTTGTCATTGAGCGAATTTGACGGAGCCTGTAAAAAGTAGATTTCACGACATGACTAACATGATCGTGGTAAGTTAATTTTTCATCAAAAATAACTCAGAGGATCCTGATCTTATGAATTAGTTTCAAAGAAATGCCTTAAATAGTGATTGGACAGGAAAGAGTGCAATTGTCTTTCCAGGGAAATAGCAAGACATTTGTTTTGTCAATATTTAGGGCTAATCTATTTAGTTTGAGCCAATGATGAATCTGTTCAAGTTTGGTATTAATAGTAGATATTTCAGAAGAACTGTTGGGATCCAGGGAGTGTAGAAGTTGTATATCATCCGCATATGCGAATACGGTAAAACCAATAGATTGACAGAGGGTCATGAGGGGTGCGAGAAAAATGTTGAATAGAAGAGGAGATAGAATCGATCCCTGTGGAATTCCATATGGAACTGAAAAACTTTCGGAAGTGGTGTTATTAAAGTTAACTGTAGAAAAGCGATTATCAAAATAAGAATGAAACCAAGAAAGTACTTGATCTGAGATACCGATAGATTGAAGTCTATTAAGTAAAAGAGCGTGATCAATAGTATCAAAGGCCGATGAGAGATCAATTGAGATCAGAAGGACAGATGAATGATGGCCAAGATGATAGAGTATGGAAGAAGTCATGTCTATCAAGGAGTGTTCCGTGGAGTGATATTGTCTGAAGCCTGTTTGATTAGGATGAAGGACATTTGTCATTTCTACGAATTCTGAGATTTGATTGAATACTATCTTTTCTGTTAATTTGGCTAAGTAAGGAATATTAGCTATGGGCCTATAGTTTGATTTTTCATCAGAGCTAGTTTTTGGGTTTTTTAAAATAGGACGAATAGTGGCTTTTTTCCAATCTGATGGCATGATACTTTGCTTCAGACTTTCTTTAATCAAAGTTAATATTAAAGGACAAAATTGTGAAATATCTTTTAATAATAAAAGGAGGAATTATATCAGCCTGAGTCCCCTTATTATTAATAGTTTTTATGAGAGATTCAAGCTCTCCTAAAGTGGGAAGATTAAAGTATGAACATTTTGCAGACAAAGTTGATCTAGGTTCTATATCGAAGACTGAAGTCGAAGCATTTGTTTTTAAAAGATTTTCTCTTATATCCTTAATCTTTTTTAAAAAGTAATTGGTAAGTTCTTGTGCAGAGGGGACTGAATTAGTAACTGGGGTATGTTTTTTATAAGTAGGGGAAATAGATTTTAAAATGGCATAAAGCGTAGAGACATTTTTGGCTTTGAAAATTTGATTAGAATAGTATTTCTTTTTTGCCTGATTAATTTTATTTTTGTATATGTTAGATTGATCTTTAAATTTATCAAAATTTATTTGGCTCTTATTTTTTCTCCAATGTCTTTCTAATGATCTAAGTTGTTTTTTGATTAGGCAAAGTTCTGTGGTGAACCAAGGGTTAGCTTTTTTTCTTGCTGAAATAGTTTTAATTTGAAGTGGAACTAAAGAATCTAACAAATGTTTTGTGGAGGAATTCCATTGCAATAAGAGCTCTTCTACGGAATAAATATTTGAGTCCAAAGAGTTCAGATGAAAATTATCAACAATTAAGTCTAATGATAGGCTATTATAATCTCTATATTTAATAATTTGAGATATTGTATTTGTTTTTGTCAGGGAAGTTAAGTAAGAAATTGATATCAAAAAGTGATCGGACCAAGGAATTGGAAGACAAGAGTTTAATTGGTAATTGACCTTAGTAATGAGAGAGGTTATAATCATATCTATTGTATGACCTGCTTGATGTGTTGGAGTAGTTAAAAATGGATATAGATCTAAATCATTAAGGAGAGAAAGAGTATCTTTAGTGTAATTATTATTCCAGTCTTCAAAATGAATATTAAAATCTCCTAAAATCAGAGGATTCGTGGTGGAGGATCCAAAATCAAAAAGAAGTGATTGAAGCTGAGATAGATTTGTACTATTGATAGGTGGTGGGAGATAGATAATAAGTATATCAAGTTTAGGTTTAGTTTTTAAGGTAAATTGCAGGAATTCAATTGGAGAATTTATTGGAGAGTAATCTACTCCTATTGCTAGGGAATCCTGAAATATAACTGCCAGACCTCCTCCACGTTTAGAAAGACAATGGTTATACAGATAAGAGAAACCAGGAGGACAAGCATAGGAGAGGTACACTTCCTCTCCTTCAGTAAGCCATGTTTCCACTAAACATAGTACACTATAAGAAAATTGAGTAATAAGGTCTTTAATTAGATGATATTTAGTCTTAAGAGAAAGAGTATTAAGTAGACCAATTTTGATTTGTTTATGATTTGAGAAGGTTGGATTAACAAGTTTTATGGAATCATGTTGGTGAGGAAATAAAGGAATATTATAACATTCTCTAACCTGAGATGAGAGTGTCTTATTGATTGGTTTATTTAAAAGATTACTATATAAAACAGGAATATTAGATGGAGAGTTCTCCATATTTAAGAGTCTGTTAGAGTGGTTTAAGCAAACAGATAAATGACCGCTGTAAAATAGGGACAGATAGTAGCCAAAGAGAAAGCCAAATATAAATAAGATAATAAAAAGAAGTTTAGTGCTAAACTTACTTGAAAAAACATTATGGCTTGTTCTACACCTTAAGAGTCGCGCACAAAGGAGCGCAAAGAGCATGTACTGGCTGTAAAAGGGGGCGGAGTCTAAACGGGCCGCCGCTATGCGGCGGCAGAGAGATTGCAGGTAACTACTGGAAACAAATTAAAAACAACATAAGACAGACAGTAAAAGAATAAAATACTATACAGTTAAAATTAGTATTGTTCCAAAGTGCGTTGTGCAAGTGCAAAATAGCAGTAGCATGATCCATCATCCCCCCCATTCACGTTGCCTCCCTGGCCACGATCCGACATCCCCCCACACCCATACACCCACCCGAACACATTGCTTACTCCCCATCTGGCACCCGGCACCAACGCACAGGACGTGCCAGTGCCCGAAGATCTGCCGTCTTCTTTTTGCTCGGCCTTGAGCATCTGCGCATGCTCAAGGCCTTCGAGTTCTCGCTCTCTCCGAGATTCTTGTAGATCTCCGGAGAGAGCGGGAACTCGAAGGCCTTGAGCATGCTCAGATGCTCAAGGCCCAGCAAAAAGAAGACAGCAGATCTTTAGGCACCGGCACTAGCATGTCCTGTACGTTGATGCCGGTGCTGGGTGCCAGATGGGGGGTAAGCGATGTGTTCGGGTGGGTAGATGTGTGCGGGGGAATGTCAGATCGCGGCGAGGGGGGGATGCCGGATCGCGGGAGGGGGGGAGGCGCTCGTACATTGAGGTAAGCTCGTTTTCCGAGGCGCCGATTTTGCTAATGGTTTGATCGTCTTGCAAACCGGTGCACTCGTAAACCGAGGTACCACTGTACTTTGATACTTGGCTTGGATCATCTATAGTCACTACTGAATTAGTCTTGAAGCATCAGAATGGTTCACAGTACAAATAAGGGCCAGCCAAAGAGCAATAATTGAAATCTGTTCTATCAAACCAGAAAATAAACACAATGGAGATTTCTAGCAAAGAGTGAACATCATGACATGTCCCAATCATCCCTTCTTTTAAATCTTGTACCCGATGGTTTTTTTTAACTTTGTTAACTGCCTTGATTTGACTACAATTGTTAAGAAAAGTGGTATATCAAATAAACTAACTGTACAATACTGCTGATGCTCTAATGTTGTGTTAGGTGACTACCCTGGACCACCATCTCTGTTGAATGCAGCTGAACTCTCCATACTCCATGGGGAGAGTGTGGCGCAGTGGTTAAAGCTATAGCCTCGGCACCCTGAGGTTGTGGGTTCAAATCCACCCTGCTGCTTGTGACCCTGGGCAAGTCACTTAATCCCCTCATTGCCCCATGTACATTAGATAGATTATGAGACCGCCGGGACAGACAGAGAAAATTGTTGAGTACTTGAATAAATTAATGCAAACTGTTCTGAGCTCCCCTGGGAGAACGGTATAGAAAATTGAATAAATAAATATGAAATTGAGTATTCTGTTTAGTTTTCTTTAGTGTTGCATATTCTGATGCATTATTTGTCTTATAGTACTCTTTCATTTCCTTGTATGTTACCAGTGCAATTTGCCATGCCCCTACACCTGACGTCAAGGGACTGTTCTGGATCACTACAATCTCCCTCTGCCTGTGGTATGCTGAAAGAAACTGACAAAGGAGCAAGTCCTGTTCCTTTGCAAGTTTCATGAGTGAGCCTTTAACCTTTTTCCTTTGTGCATTTTTTTTTTCAAAACAAAAATTTCTTATTATTCCTTTTTTTTTTTAGTTCAATATTTTTTATTGAGTTTTTTGAAAAAATATAAGAAACAGTTCAAGTACAAGATATCAAAAAATAAAACAAAACATTTAGTATAACAAATATTCAGTTACAGTGTGCAATGTAGAATTGAATCGTTTTAAAAGATCCAAAGTACTAGGACTGTTCATGAAAAAATAATAAAAGAAAAGATAAGAGGAAAGAGAAATTGAAGGAAGAAAGAAAAAGAATAAAATGAGGAAAAAGATGAAGGTAAAGAAAAAGAAGAGGAAGAAGAAGAAGAAGAAGACAGGAGTGTCTATGAAATAGATTGAACATATGAGTCCAGGAATTTCCAGGGTGATTTACATTACAATTTCTTATTATTCCTGTCAGTGATTTGGCTTCAAAACCCCCCAAAGTCTATGAAAGTGCTTTGTCCTGCACTAGAATGTATTGTAACATTATTTTTTCCAAAAGGCAAAAAACATATCAGCATGGAAAAGTTTTTACAGCTTTTGTCCAGGTTATATTCAGGTTGCACTGAAAACTTTTCCTTATGTTGTTTTGGCAGTACAGCTGCCCAATCCGGCTCAAAACCTGAGCCCATGTATTTGTAAACATGCACTTATGTAAAATAGTTCAAAAAGATAATGCTGCAACATGCTGCACTTCATGGCTTGGGTGTATCCCATCCTGGTTTGTAATATGGGTTTTAAAGGATCTCTCCTTTAAACCACTTCTACTGCAATACTTTTAAGACACCTTTGTCCTTTGCTAGCTTTCTTATCACAGTGCATTCAAATTATATGTTTCACTCTGAATGATATATCCTCACTGGGTTTAAACAGGCAATCTTGTTGACAAGAGGCCTAGGCAGAAGGATACTGAGTTTTCCTTTCCCCCTTTCTCTACAGCACTTCTATCTCATGGTGTGGCTTTAAAACACTACCAGTTTTGTTTCACACACACACTTTGGGCTTTCACTGCCCTGTTCCTAGAGCATATTTTCCTCTGATAAGTAATCATCACATTTACTCTGTTCCACGGATATTTCTGAACCTATTACGCTCTCTTCATAGTCAGTCAATATTTCTTCTGCTAGGCTGCTACGCACCAGGCTTAAACCCTGATAATCATTAACCGATCTTGCCTAACTGTCTTTCCTCCTGTTTGCCTGTAATCAGATTCTCTGCAGTTAAGAGATGCAGTGTGTCAAGATTGAAGTTCCCTCTGGAGCTGTGAGGTCTGGAACTGAGAAATTTGGATTGCCTCCCCTGCCTTCCGTCTTGCCTCCTTTCTTGCCCTTTGTGCAATTTTTATGATGAACAAATCAAAAATTTCTGAATACCTGTGCAACTTGCCCATAGCTCACCTCCTCAACCATGCAGGGACTACTTGTTGATGGTCTCCTGTAAATCCTACATCCAGACAAACATGCTGATGTCTTGCCCCAGTCTTTAGTATAATATATGATTGCTCATGAGTAAAAAAAAAAAAAAATCTGAGATTTTTGCAGATTAATATTTATTGGTCAATGAGACATATCACAAGGTAGGTGACTCTCTTAATAGACTTAGGCTTGTCTCTGAGACACTGTATTTTTATCTTGTTCCAATATGATTAAACAAGGATATATAGAGAGTATTGTCTATATCTTACTCTCTTAGACCCAAAAATACTTTGCTCCTGTTCGTCCTCTTATGTAGATTACAGCACATTTCTCCAGTTGCCTACTATCTTTTAGAAACATATAGAGAAACATAAACAATAACAGCAAATTAAAGCCATATGGCCTTTCTAGTCTGTCATAGGTCAGGGTAGATATGGGGCCACCTAGGGAACAAACCTGCATAGGAATACAGCTAAAGATAGGAACAGTTTCCGTCAAAAATCCCTACCATACCCATAAGAATTCTGTCATGTACATTATCAGCTGCTATGATTAATGCCAGATCAGTGAATACTAAAGATATTATTCTAACAGATGCCCTTACAGATAAAATGTGGGATATTTTTCTTTTTACCAGACTACTAAGCACTTTCCTGCTCCCCAACCTGACAAAAAAGGTAGAGAGAAAGCTGCCGTTATTAAATTCATTATAAACCCTCAATTTGTTTATTCTGTAGTATTACAGGCCCTAGAATGTTTTTTCTTAGTAAGTCATGACAAAATAATCATATTTGTTCTAATCTATCATGCACCCCATTCGCCTATGAGTGCTCTAGAAGACTTACTGGCTATCAGTAAGCTGGTGGTATCTCACAAACAAACTATCATCATAGGAGATTTTAATTTTCAAGACTATCCTGCAGTTACTGGCGCACCGCAGGACTTTATGATAACACTATCAGGTTTAGGCTTGTCCTAGATGGTGAACTCTCTCATCCATTCCTCAGGTGACATATTAGACCTGATTTTCACCCTAGATCAGTGGTCTCAAACTCGTGGCCCAGGGGGCCACATGCGGCCCCCACCAGGTACTATTTTGAGGCCCTTGATATGTTTAGCATAATCACAAAAGTAAAATAAAACAGTTTCTTGATCATATGTCTCTTTAGCTATAAATTATATTATTATTATTAAGACTTAGCCAAAAAGAAAGATTTATAAACTATAAAGAGTTTTACCTCATGCAAAATTGTCATTTCTTTAATAAGACATTAATTATTTTTTCTGAGGGCCTCCAAGTAACTTACAAATCCAAAATGTGGCCCTGCAAAGGGTTTGAGTTTGAGACCACTGCCCTAGATGTACCTCTAGTAGACCAAAAATCATCCAACTTCACCAATATCCCAGTACCATGGTCTGACCACTACCTTATTACATTTGATTTCTTTGCAAAAATTAAGCCAATCATTAGTAGGGACATTTCCCCAGTTAGAATAATTCTCAATTCCCAGACCTTTTTTTGTGAGGCAAGTAAGTAGAAGTAAGAGGAAAAGAAGGCCACTTTAGTTCTGAAAAGTAGCTGAGAAGGTAAGGAATAAGAGGTCAGCTTTCATAAACTACAAAAGATCGCAGAAAAAGGAAGACTTGCAAAAATATCTGGAGAAGCTGAGAGACTGGTCGAGTAGTCAGGAAAGCAAAGATACAAATGGACGAAAAAATAGCTGGTATGGTAAAATGGGGAGACAAAACATTTAAAAAAAAATATCAGTGATAGGAAACAGAGCAAAATTAGAACTGTGAGACTCAAAAGTGAAGGGGAGAAATATGTTGAAGCTGATAAAGAAAAGACTGAATTGCTTAACAAATATTTCTGTTCTGTGTTCACGGCTGAAGCGGCAAACATGAATAGGGATGGAGTAGTGGTAGACCTGATCGATTATTAGAGGATTGTGTTCGTGAAGAGCTAGCTAAATTAAAGGTAGACAAAGTGATTAGGCCAGATGGTGTACATTTGAGGGTGCTGAAGGAACTTAGGGAAGTTATGATGGCTCCACTGACTGACCTTTTAAACGTTTTTCTAGAGTTGGGAGTGGTATTGGAGGACTGGAAAAGGGCGGATGTGGTCCCTTTCCACAAAAGTGGAAGTAAGGAAGAAGTAGGGAATTACAGGTCAGTAAGTCTGACTTTTGTGGTATGCAAATTAATGGAAACGCTTTTAAAACAGAGAACGAAAAGTTTCTAGAGTCTGGTGGATCACAGGAACGAAGGCAAAATGGATTCACCAGAAGTAGGTCTTGTCAGACAAATCTAATCCAATTTCTTTGACTGGGTGATCAGAGAATTGGATAGAGGATGTGCGCTAGATGTGGTGTATTTAGATTTTAGCAAAGCCTTTGACAGTGTTCCATACAGATGTCTAATAAATAAACTGAGTGTTTCATTTTTTCATGTTTATTAAAATTTGATGCAAACACTTATAACATAGTTTCAAAGCGAATTACAAATATAAAAAGGGGTAACAGGAATATTTTCACACTTATGTTAACAAGAATAGACAGACTTACAGGCAACAATGGGAGAGGGGGTGGAACTCCAAAATTTTTAGAAAAAGATAACAATGAAGGGTCACATAATAGGGAGGGGCTAAAAGCAGAAGCAAAAATGTTAAAAAACAAAAGATCTAGAAACCATCTCCTGAAGGGCACTCTTTCTCCAAATCCATCAGGCAGTTAGGTAAAGAACTTCCTGTGAAATTAGAAGCAGATATCAAACCCAGAGCTGAACTGCTGGAGGTATTAGATTTCGTTAAATCTCCCAAGGTGCTTTTAAAATTGCACTTCATAATCTTTTGAAAGAGTCTCTTCTGAAAAATTGGGAGACTCCAGTGTCAGTGCTTATAGCTCCTAGGAAGTTAGACTCCCTATATAGGATTTCATTTCCAGGGTTTGATAAACCGCAACTCCAACATTAGTTGTTGCTGGTAGAATTCATCCTTAGAAAGTCGTCTAGCTCCAAAGTTTATGCCACAGTCCCTCCAGGTCATGAAGATAGAACTATGGACAAGTTTAGTCATTGTTTATACCAAAATTCAATGAGTATTGAATTTTAATGTTTTCATGTCTTTTTATTTCAAGCAGTTGCTTAAAAAGATGTCGGTAATATATTCTACCGGCTCATCTTCCTGCATTGAAATCATACTGTGCTGCAAACCAGAAATTATATGGTTCATACTACTTTTGACGTGTTTGAGCTGACATCCAGAGCTTCTGCCATGGCCTGGCTACGAGTCTCTTATATGGACATAATTCTTCAACAACACTTGGCTGAGATTTCATGTTTGTAGAGAAAGTAGAGTCTGCCATACAAAAGCTTACTCAGCATGAACAGAGTTGGAATACTCTTAACAAATCTAAGAAGTCTCCATCTGCTAAACCTGCTCAGAAGTCGACTTCTTTATATTTATAAAAGATGTTATCTTGCTGCTTCTTTGGCCAAACCACCACCTCTGAATTGACAGATAATCTGTGGCCATCTTCAAACTTTTTACCAATGATGGACTCCATTGTTATATGGGTTTTACAAATCATAAAGTAGGGGTACTCTCTTGATTTCAAATCCAAATTAAAGAGTCCTCTCTTACATCTCAGTACATGTCCCTTCTTCTTCAGGAAATAGATGCTTTACTTCAACTTAATGCAATAGAGGAAGTTCCTCCTACAGAAAAATCAAGGGTTCTACTCCAGGTATTTTCTAATTCCAAAGTAGATGGGAGGTTTGCGCCCAATTCTCGATCTCTGAAATTGCAACGAATATCTAGTGAGGGAAAAGTTCTGCATGTAATCCCTTGCAACATCCCTTCTAGATCAAAACGATTGTCTATGCTCTCTAGATCTCAAGAGGCTTATAAGCACATCTCCTTTCATCTAGACCACAGGGAATTTCTCCGCTTCCGAATAGTTCATCAGCATTACCGGTGTAATGTTCTTCCTTTCGGTCTAGTGTCCCCTCCAAGAGTTTTCACAAAATGTCAGGTAGTTGTAACAGTAGCACTTCGGACTTATGGTCTCCAAATGTTTCCTTATCTAGACAATTGGCTAATAATAGCCATATCTCAGACAGTTTGCTTGGCAACCAAACTGTCCATAGATTAGAAGTCAACTTTCCAGGGTCTCAACTATAACCCTCACAATGTCTCCAATTTATAGGAGCCATACTTGATACCAATCAGTTATGAGTTTATCTTCCTCAACAGAGACAAAACACTGTACTTCATCTTTACTACGTTACCACATTTGCACACCTACATCTCAAGAGTGCCTCAGTGGTCTCTGGCCTCTCAGTGACCTCAAGCCTTCAATCCCTTATCCAAAAATTTCAAGGTCACTTCACCACTTCAAAAATCAGTGTTGTGGTGGATGAACCCTGTCAATCTTTCCAATGGTTTCCCATTGATGAAATTTCAGGTTCCTCCACATCAAAAAGTTCTCACCTCAGATGTGTCCATGTATGTTTAGGGGGTCACCTGGATGATCTCAAGACACAAGGTTTTTTGAATTTGCAATAAAAATCATGACATATTGTGACAGGGATGCTCCTGTCACTGGTTTAAAACCTGCTTTAAGCCCTGCCTCTCAAACAAATGTGCCTATTCCTAAGCCCAGGAAGCTGCCCATTAACTCTGTTCCCAGTAGTAAGAGCAGACAGGCAGGGCGGAACAGAGAAGGAATGGCAGAGGAGAACATAATACCTGTTCCAAGTCACTATAATCCCTTTTATAAATCCTCTGTTAATTCTGCAGCTAAACCTCTGGTCAGGAAATCTGACCCAGTAAGGATTAAGGAAGGGGGTGGAGCTGACAGGCAGAACGTGGCTAGAGCAGGAGTGAATGTTACCCAGCGGAATAAATCAAGGCGAGCTGAGAACCCCCACAGGCAATCAGGAACTTGGAGGGAAGGGCCTGCGTTACAGAGCAGGGAACGAGAAGCTAGCAGCTAGTCTTACAGCCCTCTGCTAGGAAACTTCCTAACCCACATCACTGGCAGACTAGCAAAACTTTGCTTCACAAGCAGAGACTAAGGGGAAGAGCAAAGCTCCAGGAGCAGGGCTTGCCAAAGGCTGCTTCAGAGGACAGCCTGTATCCAGATTCAGAAAGTGAGGAGTCTTTCATTGAGGTAGAGGGAGACCTCTCTGAGAGAAAGGACATGGACTGCAGCCCTGAAGCCTTGGAGTATGTGTCTGATTGCAGCATGAGTCTGTAAGGTACTGTGTGGGGGAAAAGAATGAAAGTTTGTGCTGTAACAATGGTCTAACATATTTGAGAGTAACAGTTCTGTCCTTAGGAAGGACTGTATAATGAATGAGTGTTGGAGGGGTAAATGTGAGGTTTGGTTAGTAGCAGAAATTAAACCAGAATCCCTGTATGCAAGCTAAGCGTAGTGAGTGGGGATGGGATACTGCTAACTAACCTTGAAGGGAGAAGTAAAGCCCGGAGTGGATTCAGTGACCCGACATTGCACAGCCCTGATAGTGGGAACTTTGGGTAGGGACTTTAGACCATTAAACAAAGGGTGGATGGTTCCCAGCCCCTACCCCGTAATCAAAAGGGTAGTGGGGGCATTTATACGTCAGGCGGTGAGAACTTCCTGAAGCAACTGCAGGCACAATATAGCAAGTTTTAAAAGAAAAAGTTTTGGTTTATTTTTGGTTTTCCTGAATGCAGTGTGGACTTACTCTGAAGGAGAATTATTGTTTATGTAAAATCTTTTCCAAGCCCAATCAGCCAATGTGGCTGCCTAAGACCCAGTGCCATTGAACTGGGTAATAAAACTTGAACTATCCATTATTAGTGGAGTTTCTTTTCTGCTGTGGTTTCCCTGCGTGGCCCTCCAGGGAGTGCTCGGAGTTGCGCCTGGGGCAGGAGCCGGGTTGCCAGCGCTAGGCTTACCCCTGGCCCCGTCACAATATCAACCTTCTATAATTAAAGGCCATTCAAAATGCTCTCATCACTTTCAAAATACTCTGTCCAACCACGTTGTCCTAGTTCGAATGGACAACCTAGTCACAATGTATTACATCAACAAACAGGGCGGCACGGGCTCTCTCCTTCTTTGTCAAGAAGCCCAACACATCTGGAATTGAATGATTCCTCGCAACATATTTTTAAAGACTATATATGTTCAAGGGAAACAGAAGATTCTGGCCGACAAGCTCAGCAAATTCCTCCAGCCACACGAGTGGACCCTCAACTCCAGAGTACTTTGTCACATTTTCTAGTTTTGAGGAATTCCTCAAATAGACCTGTTTGTGTCTCCCTTCAATCACAAACTGCCTCAGTTTTGCTTCAGGCAATACTCTCCGCAACTTCTCGAGGCAGATGGATTTTTTGGGATTGGACAAACAAATTCTTAAATGCCTTTCTACCAACCTCTCTCATTCTGAAGACCTTGATCAAGCTCAAGAGAGAATCAGCCACCATGATCCTGATAGTTCCTCAGTGACTCAGCCAACCTTGCTTCTCCCTTTTACTTCAGCTGACTGTGAAGCATCTGATTCCACTACAGGTCTTTCTGACTCTACTCACTCAAAGTCATGGATCCTTGTTACATCCCAATCTGCAGTCTTTACACTTAACAGCTTGGTACCTTTTGGTGTAACTACAACATATTTTCATGTTCAAGCTATTATTGCTGCATCTGGAAAACCATCTAATGGAAGACGAAACTGTACTATCTTATGCCGACGACATCCTCCCACTCATCCCCATAACCAATAACCATCTAATATTGCTGAAAAAATCTCAGACAATAAAGATAAAATTCAAACCTGGGCAACGAACAACAAGCTGAAACTGAACGCCACTAAGACCAAAGCTATTGGTTTCCACACTGCACAACAGAATGTCATATCTAACCTCACTCTTTCATCAGGCATCACTCTCATAATGGATAAATCCACCAAGGTACTAGGCTACATCTTAGACGACTCTCTCACAATGGAACCACAAATATCTAACCTTCAGAAAAAGACCATCTACACTATGCATCAACTGCGACTTACAAGATCATACTTCCACCCACACCACTTTGCTCTGATCATTCAGATGATGGTCCTACCTCAACTGGACTATTGCAACTCCACCTACCTTGGCATCAACACTACTCTTATCCACAAACTGCAACTCATCCAGAACACAGCCATTAGACTAATCTACAAATTAATGAAATTTGATTCAATCACAACCTTCATCAGACAACCACATTGGCTCCTAATATCATCCCGAATAATTTTCAAATCATGTATCCTACACCATATTCTATACGGAAACTCAGCAGCTCCTCTCATCCAACTATTCTCTACTGTTTGGTCGACATCAAAAAGAATCCTTAACAGAATCCAACTAAACCTGCCATCCACAAAATACCTTCACTCTGCTAACTTATCTGGGTGTAAAAACCTGGAATGACCTATCAGAAGCTATCGGGAAAGAGACAAAATACACCACATTTAGAAAAAACCTTAAGACTCACCTCTTTGACAATTAACTGTCTTAGTTTCTGTATAGCACCCCCTACTTCTAAGTCCCTCCTCTTGCTTCTCTATGCCCCCTTCCCCTACTATTTCCCCCTTCCTCTTTGATCTGTCGCCTTGAGCCTGTATAGGTATGTGCAACTCACAAATGGAAGATTAGATTAGATCTACCCAGAAATGCTTTCAACAGAAGTGGACATGTTTTACCTCCTGGTGTTCTGTTCATCACCAAGAGCCTTCATCTTCTTCACTACCTTCAGTTCTGATTACCTTCTCCATCTTTCCACTTCTGGCCTAATTACCACGTTGGTCAGCTGGCTGGGTTGGAGGGCAGAGGAGAAGGAGTAAAGGATTAGACAGGTTCTCCTGTTACTCAGGACAATGGTTCTGTTTTAACAGTGAGCTTTGGTTGGTTGGTTGATTTATTTTTTTTCTAAGGTAAAAACCCTCTTTCGAAAAACAGGTAAAAATCCCTGGACTATTTTTTTTCTGAAATTAACAGGTTCACAAACTTGTTCTTGGGTAGTACTAGATAGGCAGGTTTTCAGAATATGTATATGAGAGATTTGCATACTCCTTCCATTGCGTGTAAATTTCTTATGCATATTCATTGCACATATTGTAAAATCCTGACTGGCTGGTGCTTCTCCAGGCTTGATTTGAGAATGAGTGCAATACAACATGTAACCTTTTTTTTTTTTTGTAGTTCTTTATTGATTTTCACTTTGATTACAAATTGAAAAAAAAATTACACACAAGAAATACAATGAACAGCGCTTATAGCCTATCAAATAATAAAACAAAATATAGTTTCCCCCCTCCCTCCCACTACAATCAATCAAATAATAATACAAAATATATCCCCCGTTCAAGCTCCCACCCTCCCTGGAAAAACAAATTAGAAATTGAAGGCTTATTATTTTATAGTTTAAACCCACTAATATAAGTTTACACAGTCCTGTTCATGTTAGCTTACAATTAGAGAATTGTGCGGGGATAGAAATCCCACCCGTTCTCGCCAGGATCCTCTCCATCCCCACCTGTCCCCGCCAGGATCCTCTCAGTCCCCACCCATCCCCGCAAGGAATTCCTTCCATCCCCGCCCGTCCCCATAAAAAGCAGCAATTAGTTCTGACAGGATCATCAATTTCACAGTTTCTTTTGTGTTTGCGTTGCTGTTTTCCTTGTGGAATCTCTTTGGTGGAACCCTTTTTTTGTTTTCTGTTCAGGTAATTAACTTATAAACCTCCCTCTTTTACTAAGGCTGACGTGTCCATTATATTTTATGGACGCGTTAGCATTTAGCATGCTAAATCGGCTAGCACGCCTTAGTAAAAGAGGGGATTTATAAGTTAATTACCTGAACAGAAAACAAAAAAAGGGTTCCACCAGAGATTCCACTAGGAAAATAGCAGTGCAAACACAAAAGAAACTATGGAATTGATGATCCTGATGAAATCTTTATTTGAAAAAGACGCAGATAAATTAAAAAATAAAACACAATATGAAAATATAAAAACAGTATAAGATTTCATCAGGATCATCAATTCCAGTTTCTTGAGAGGAGAAGACTGAGAGGGGACATGATAGAGACTTTTAAATTGCTAAAAGGTTTTGACAAAATAGAGCAAGAAGCATCACTATTGCCGTTGTCAAATGTGACTCGGACAAGAGGTCATAGACTGAAATTGAGGGGCGACAGGCCCAGGACTAATGTCAGAAAGTTTTGTTTTACACAGCGAGTGGTGGATGCTTGGAATGCTCTCCCGGAGGAGGTAGTGATGGAAACCTCCATTATGGGATTCAAGTGCAAGTTGGATGCACACCTCCTTGCAAATCACATTGAGGGATATGGGAATTTAAGGACCTCATCAGGGAACACCTAGGTCTTAAACAGGGAACACCTGGATTGGCCTCCGCGTGTGCGGGTCACTGACTAGATGGACCAGAGGTCTGATTCGGTGAAGGCATTTCTTATGTATGTTCTTAAGTTAATTACCTGACTGCCAGCTGCCAAATCCTTCTGCTTCTCTGTAGCACCTCCTCATGCCTGCTGTACTCACTGCTGCTCCGTCCTCAGCTTAGATCTGAAAGAAGAAAAAAAAAAATCACTCAGTTCCTTGTCTCCTGCCTCCTCTGGTCAGTCTCTTCTAGTTCGAGACGAGTCTCACCAGTATCAGGGCCTTTGGGGTCCTGGGTGGATCACTAAATAAGTGTCTTCCTGCTATAGCCTTGCTGACCAATCAGCAAGCAAGGCTCTCAGCTGTGTACATGCTGAGCAGTAAGCTCAGCACATAAACAGCTGAGAGCCTTGCCTGATGTTCCCGCCCTGCCGTGCCAACGGACCAATCAGCAAGGCTTTCAGCTGTGTGCGTGCTGAGCTCACTGCTCAGCATGGCTGTTTCTACCATGGCGCCGGACTGGTCTCTCAGCTGCATTAAAATTTAATAGACCTCAGTAAGACGAACCCTGCTTCCAAAGCCTTCCATCCCTGTGGGAGTCCCATTGGCTAAAGGGAGGGGGTCCCCGTGGGAGTCCCGTGGATCAGGGGGGATTCCTGCGGGACCCAATGGATTCCCACGATCCCCGTTCCCATGCAGACCTCTACTTACAATATGAAGTATGATACGAGTGTAAGTAATTGTAAGTCAAAAAATAAGTGTACAGAAAACGTGTGACGCTTCTTCTGGTATATGATTTCTTGAACTTATCCTTTTTCTGAAACAGGTGGAGCTGAATGAGATTGAGTCTCGATGTGAGGAATACCCTTTGACACGAGCATTCTGTGAGCTTATCAGCACTCTAGTAGAAAGTTCCTTCCCTTCTAATTTGGGGGCTGGACTCCGTTCTCCCGGTTTTGATCCTTATCTTCAGTTCCTCAGGGACTCTGTGTTTCTGCGTTTCCAGACAAGAGCTTACAGAAAAACTGCTGAGAAGGTAATGTCTCTTTATTTCTTATAGAGGCTTTTTATTTATTGAAGTGCATTAAGCATTTAATGCATGGTTATCCCCTGGAAACATGTTGCCATTCGACTGCATTAATGGGTTTTACAGCAGTTTTCTTGTTACTGTGTGTTAAACCAAGCATTTCTGAATTTATTTATTCAGTTTTTTATACTGTTCACCCAGGAGAGCTCAGAACGGTTTACATGAGTTTATTCAGGTACTCAAGTATTTTTCCCTGTCTGTCCCAGTGGGTTCACAATCTATCTACATCAGGGGTGTCCAACTTGCGGCCCAAGGGCCGCATGTGGCCCTGTGAAGTATTTTGTGCGGCCCCGTTCGAGGGCGATGCTGCCCCCGGGTGTTTTCTGTCTTGCCGACTCCCTCCTCTGTCTTGCTGCAGCGTTTGCGTGTTTGTGCGGCCCCAGAAACATTTTTTTCAGCCAGTGTGGCCCAGGGAAGCCAAAAGGTTGGACACCCCTGATCTACATAGTAACATAGTAGATGACAGCAGATAAAGACCCGAATGGTCCATCCAGTCTGCCCAACCTGATTCAATTTAAATTTTTAAATTTTTTTTTCTTAGCTATTTCTGGGCAAGAATCCAAAGCTCTACCCGGTACTATGCTTGGGTTCAACTGCCAAAATCTCCGTTAAAACCTACTCCAGCCCATCTATATCCTCCAAGCCACTGAATCCCTCCCCAGCCCATCCCCCACCAAATGGCCATACACAAGACACAGACCGTGCAAGTCTGCCCAATACTGGCCTTAGTTCAATATTTAATACTAGTCTTTAATCCCGTTACATTAACGGGTGCTAGAACATATGTGTGTGTGTCTGTCTTTCTTTCTGCCTTTCTTTTTCCTTGGCTGTCCATCACCACCCCTTGCCTGCTCCCCCTGTCCATTTTCCCTTCCTTTTACCTCCACTGTGTCCACCACCACCCCTTCACTGCTCTCTTTATACAGCAGCAGCCCTTCTCCCTTTGTTTTACCTCCCCCTTGTCCAGCAGCACCTGTTTCCTTCTCCCCCTGTCCAACATTAGTCATCCGTTCCTTTTTCTTCACCTCCCCTGTCCATCAGCATCTCTTTCCTTCTCCCCCTGTCCAGCAGTAGGCATCCCTTCCTTTTTTATCCTCCCTCCTCCTTCTTATCCCTATGATACTCTTACCTTGCTCTGCCCCTGATCAGAGGTTCCCGACAGCCACCCAGTTGCACCCATTGGAAAAGTTCCCACTGCCGCATCCCGCACCCCTCCTGAAGCGGCTCCCGCTGTACTTTCTGTCTGTCTCTGTCCCTGGCCCCCTTTGCCTGTCTGTCTTTCTGTGTATCTCCCTGCCCCTGTGTCTTTCTTCTTTTCTTTCTGTCTCCCTTCCTCCCTCTGTCTGTCTGTCCAAAGCAGCATTCCATCCCCCTCCATTTCCCTCCCCCCACACCAGTTCCCTGTGCACCTGCCCCTGTGTCTTTCTTATTTTCTTTGTGTTTGCCTTCCTCTCTCTGTCTGTCTGTCCAAAGCAGCATTCCCTCCCCCTCCATTTCCCTCCCCCCCACCAGTTCCCTGTGCAGCAGCATTAGCGTTTCCTCTACCCCCCCCCCTTTCCCTTCCCGCGGTCCGGTCTACAAAGGTGGTGATTCCAGCAGCTCTTGCATCAGTCTCCACACGCTGCTTCGGGCCCTTCTACTGCCCTGATTTACTCTGGCACGTCCCTGATGACATCATCAGAGACGTGGCAGAGCAAATCAGGGCAGTAGAAGGGCCCGAAGCAGCGTGTGAAGAGTGATGCACACGCTGCTGGAATCGCCATTCGGGCCCGCGGGAAGAGAAGGGGGTGGGCGGCAAAGGAGGAACGGAGATCGTCGTCTGGCTGCGGTCTGGCTTGTGGAGGCGATAGGCTGGTGACTTAGTTGCGCGCATGCGCACTCCTTCGGCCACAGACCTACAGCGCACAGAACACGCAAATAGGAGTGCGCATGCGCGGCTAGCTCTTTATTATATTAGATTATTTTCTGATTATCCCAGGACAAGCAGGCAGCATATTCTTTACGCATGGGTGACGTCACCGACGGAGCCCTCGGTACGGATCTTTTTAACTAGAAAGTTCTAGTTGGCCGCACCGCGCGTGCGCGAGTGCCTTCCCGCCCGACGGAGGAGTGCGTGGTCCCCAGTTTCTTCGTTTCCGCGGAGCGAAGAAGACGCGTGTGTTTTTCAACGGCCGTTGAACTCACTTTTTTGCCTTCCCGCTCGCGAAATTTTTTCCATTTTCTTTTCTTTTTACCTTCGGGTTTCTTTTTCTTTGATTTATCAAAAAAAAAAAAAACTTTATTTTTTTAACCTTTTTTCGTCTTTGCCCCGGCGGGGCCTGTTGCCATTATACAGGCCTCGGGGTTCGATTTTGCGGAGGCTGTTTTTCCCTTCATGCCCCCGCAAGCCGTTTTTAAGAAGTGCCAGCGGTGTGCATGCCCGATCTCCCTCACTGACCCACACAATTGGTGTTTGCAGTGTTTGGGTCCGGAGCATCGGGCGGACTCCTGCACCCGCTGTGCCACTCTTAAAAAGCGAACACTCAAGAATCGTCAAATCCAACAAAATCTTTTGTTCGGCACCGGGTCGACGATGGACTCCTCGGCATCGACAGCGGTACCATCAAAATCGGCACCGCCTACTTCGACACCACCCGACCCCACATCGGCGCCGCTGGCGCCAGGTAAGCCGGCTAAGAAGCCTCCCTCTTCCCTCGAGCGTCCACCAGCCACAGTGGCGACACCGACCTTGCCGTCCTCGCGCCGACCCCGAAAACGCTCCGCCCCGATTTCGGTGAGTGCCTCGTCATCGGCCTCCTCATCGCCGGGGCGTGGAGCGGCACCTAAGGAACCGAAGCAAAAGAAAGCGGTTCCGGTGCCACCCCTGGATGACCGAATTGCGGCCATCCTCCAATCTCAACTACAGGAACAGCTGCAACATCAACTCCAGCACCTGTTACCTACTATCCTGGCTCCGCTCCTTTCGGTACCAGACCGGCCCGAGCCCCGTACCGAGCCACCGGTATCCACCCCATCGGTACCAATTAATACCTCCATGCCGATTCTTTCGGCTGAGCAACTTCATGCCCATCCTGTGGTTCACTCCCATACCACTATGGATCCACCTCGGGACCGGGCGGGGCACCATTCTTCCCGGGACCGGGATCGACGCCGGTCCTCTTCTCCCGGTACCGTTTCGGTGCGCTCTGGGAAATCTTTATCCAAGACTCACCATACCGAACCTTCCACCCCGGTGTCTCGGCATGCGCACCCAGAGGTCCGGGACCCAGACTTATGGGAAGAGTCCCCCCCCGGTACCGAGGAGGATCTCTCCTCATCCGATGAGGATCCCTCAGCACCCGATACCACCTCTAAACCTGAGCAATCCTCCTTCTCAAAGTTCCTCAGGGAGATGTCAGCAGCTTTATCCCTCCCTCTGGAGTCAGACTCCAAAAAATCCTAAGCCTTTCTGGAGGCTTTGGATTTTGAACAACCTCCTAAGGAGTTTCTTAAGTTGCCCGTACACGTCATCCTACGGGAGACTTTCTACAAAAATTGGGAGAACCCCCTTACAGTACCTGGGGCCCCCCGCAAGTTGGATAACCTCTATCGCGTTATCCCAATTCCAGGGTTCGATAAGTCCCAATTGCCCCATGAGTCTCTTCTTGTTGAATCCACCTTAAAGAAGACTCAGGGCTCCAGTGTCTATGCCTCCACCCCTCCTGGCAGAGAGGGTAAAACCATGGACAAGTTTGGCAAGAGGCTCTATCAGAATGCCATGCTGGCCAACAGGGCGAACAATTATTCCTTCCATTTTTCATTTTACATGAAACACTTGGTTCAACAGCTGTCCGCCCTCCAAAAGTATCTTCCGGAGAGAAAGGTTCCACTTTTTCAACAGCATATCTCTGGTCTCCTTCAGTTAAGAAAATTTATGGTCCGCTCTATCTATGATTCCTTCGAGCTCACCTCCCGTGCCTCTGCCATGGCTGTAGCCATGCGCCGCCTGGCCTGGCTGAGAGTCTCAGATTTGGACATTAACCACCAAGATCGTCTGGCCAACGCCCCCTGTCTTGGGGATGAACTTTTTGGAGAGTCCCTGGATTCCACCACCCAGAAACTCTCTGCACATGAAACCAGGTGGGACACCCTGATTAAACCCAAGAAAAAGGCTCCGCCTGCCCGACCTTACAGGCCTCAATCCTCCTATCAGCGTAGGTTCTCAGCCAGGCCACTCAATCCGCCTTCCCAACAACCTCGGCGGCCCCGGCAGCACCAACACCAGGCACAGGCTCGTTCTCAGTCCAATCAACCCAACAAGCCTCTTCCTCCTGCTAAACCTTCTCAGCCCTTTTGACTCTTCTCTCCAGGGCATAGCCAGTCTTCCACCTTCGCTACCTCTTCCACAACCAATCGGAGGTCGTCTCCTCATATTTTTCAGCCGTTGGGAGGTCATCACATCGGACCAGTGGGTCCTCAACATCATCCACCACGGCTACTCTCTCAACTTCCAGACTCTTCCACCGGACAACCCTCCCGTAGAGTCTGCTTCTCACTTCTCCCAAACCCCCCTCCTCCTGAGGGAGGTTCAATCCCTCCTTCTTCTCAATGCCATCGAAGAAGTACCTCCGGAACAAAGGGGTCAGGGATTCTACTCCCGCTACTTCCTGGTTCCCAAGAAGACGGGAGACCTCCGTCCCATTCTCGAACTCAGGGACCTCAACAAGTATCTCGTCAAGGAAAAATTCAGAATGCTCTCCCTTGCCACGCTTTATCCTCTTCTTTCTCAACACGACTGGCTATGTTCCCTGGACCTCAAGGAGGCCTACACTCACATCCCAATCAATACGAATTCACGCCGCTACCTGCGGTTCCAGGTACAACACCGCCACTATCAGTACAAAGTGCTACCCTTTGGCCTCGCTTCATCACCCAGGGTATTCACCAAGTGCCTTATTGTGGTAGCGGCCTTCCTCAGGTCTCACAATCTCCAAGTGTTCCCCTACTTGGACGATTGGTTGGTGAAAGCTCCTACGCTACAAGCTACTCATCACACCATCTCTCTCCTCCACCTCCTGGGGTTCGAGATCAACTACCCCAAGTCGCATCTGCTTCCCACCCAGCGACTTCAATTCATCGGAGCAGTTCTGGACACCACACTAATGAGGGCATTTCTCCCCTCCGATCGTCAGCGGACCCTGCTCCATCTCTGTCGTCAGGTGCTCATGTATCCCTCCATTCCTGCCCGACAGATGATGGTCCTCCTGGGCCACATGGCCTCGACAGTACATGTCCTTCCTCTGGCACGTCTCCACCTCAGAACACCTCAATGGACTCTCGCCAACCAATGGTCACAGACTACGGATCTTCTTTCTCATCCCATCTCTGTGACATCGTCTCTTCAGCAATCTCTCCAATGGTGGTTGAACTCCTCAAATCTTTCCAGGGGTCTGCTCTTTCATCTACCCCCTCACTTCATGATCATCACCACGGATGCCTCCCCCTACGCGTGGGGAGCTCACCTAGGAGATCTGCGCACCCAGGGACTTTGGACCCCACAGGAGCGTCAACATCACATCAATTTCCTGGAACTCAGAGCCATGTTCTACGCCCTCAAGGCTTTCCAGCATCTTCTATGCACTCAGGTTCTTCTCCTGTGCACAGACAATCAAGTCGCCATGTACTATATAAACAAGCAAGGCGGCACCGGATCTCGCCTCCTTTGTCTGGAGGCTCTACGCATCTGGACCTGGGCCACGGCCCGCAATCTCTTCCTCAAGGCTGTCTATATCCAGGGCGAACAGAACTCCCTGGCCGACAATCTCAGCCGCATCCTTCAACCTCACGAGTCGACGCTGGACCCTTCAACACTCCACTCCATCTTTGCTCGCTGGGGCACTCCGCAGGTGGACCTCTTTGCAGCACCTCACAACCATCAGCTGCCCCAATTCTGTTCCAGACTCTTCTCTCCTCATCGTCTGGCCCCAGATGCATTCCTGCTCGATTGGAGAGATCGGTTCCTTTATGCCTTTCCTCCACTTCCTCTGATGTTGCGGACCTTGTCCAAACTCCGCAGGGACAGGGCCACCATGATTCTCATCGCTCCTCGGTGGCCTCGCCAACACTGGTTCTCCCTCCTGCTCCAGCTCAGCTCCAGGGAGCCCATTCCTCTTCCTGTGTTTCCTACTCTACTTACACAGCAGCATCAGTCTCTACTACATCCCAATCTGTCTTCGCTCCACCTGACAGCTTGGTTTCTCTCGGGCTGACCTCTCCTGAGAATCTATCTCAGCCTGTCCGTCTCATTTTGGACGCCTACAGGAAACCGGCCACCCTACAATGTTACCATCAGAAGTGGACCAGGTTCTCCTCTTGGTGTCTACGGCATCATCACGATCCCACCTCGTTGGCTGTGGAAACTGTACTGGAATATTTGCTCTCGCTGTCCAATGCTGGCCTCAAATCTACCTCCATCAGAGTCCACCTCAGTGCCATCACTGCGTTTCATGAGCCTATCCTCGGAAAACCTCTCACGGCCCATCCACTGGTTTCCCGGTTCATGAGAGGCCTCTTCAATGTCAAACGACCTCTGAAGCCTCCTCCTGTCGTCTGGGACCTGAATGTGGTTTTGTCAGCGCTCATGAAACCTCCGTTTGAGCCTCTTGCCACAACTTCGCTCAAATTTCTTACTTGGAAGGTGCTTTTCCTCATTGCCATCACCTCTGCCAGGAGGGTTAGTGAGCTGCATGCACTGGTCACCGATCCACCATTCACTGTTTTTCACCATGACAAGGTGGTTCTGCGTACCCATCCCAAATTCCTTCCCAAGGTGGTCTCAGCTTTTCACCTCAACCAGTCCATTGTGTTGCCCGTCTTTTTCCCTAAACCCCATTCTCATCCTGGGGAACAGGCGCTGCACACGCTGGATTGTAAGCGTGCCCTTGCCTACTACCTTGACCGTACCAGGGCTCACCGCTCATCTCCTCAGCTCTTTTTGTCCTTCGACCCTAACCGTCTAGGTCGTCCTGTCTCCAAACGGACGCTTTCCAACTGGCTTGCTGCCTGTATTGCGTTCTGCTATGCTCGGGCCGGTCTCTCACTGGAAGGTGCTATCACGGCCCACAGAGTCCGAGCTATGGCTGCTTCTGTGGCTTTCCTCCGTTCCACGCCCATCGAGGAAATCTGCAAGGCGGCCACTTGGTCCTCAGTTCACACGTTCACTACTCACTACTGTCTGGATGCCTTCTCCAGACGGGATGGACACTTCGGCCAATCTGTGTTACAAAATTTATTTTCCTAATGGCCAACCATCCCTCCTCCCTCTCTGTTAGCTTGGAGGTCACCCATGCGTAAAGAATATGCTGCCTGCTTGTCCTGGGATAAAGCACAGTTACTTACCGTAACAGGTGTTATCCAGGGACAGCAGGCAGATATTCTTACGTCCCACCCTCCTCCCCGGGTTGGCTTCTTAGCTGGCTTATCCTAACTGGGGACCACGCACTCCTCCGTCGGGCGGGAAGGCACTCGCGCACGCGCGGTGCGGCCAACTAGAACTTTCTAGTTAAAAAGGTCCGTACCGAGGGCTCCGTCGGTGACGTCACCAATGCGTAAAGAATATCTGCCTGCTGTCCCTGGATAACACCTGTTACGGTAAGTAACTGTGCTTTCTAGATCCTCTGTGTTCATCCCACGTTTCTTTGAATTCAGTCACAGTTTTACTCTCCACCACCTCTCTCGGGAACGCATTCCAGGCATCCACCACCCTCTCCGTAAAGTAGAACTTCCTAACATTGCCTTTGAATCTACCACCCCTCAACCTCAAATGATGTCCTCTGGTTTTACCATTTTCCTTTATCTGAAAAAGATTTTGTTCTACGTTAATACCTTTCAAGTATTTGAACATCTGAATCATATCTCCTCTGTCCCTCCTTTCCTCTAGGGTATACATATTCAGGGCTTCCAGTCTCTCCTCATACGTCTTCTGGGGCAAGCCTCCTATCATTTACGTCACCCTCCTCTGGACCGCTTCAAGTCTTCTTATGTCCTTCGCCAGATACAGTCTTCAAAACTGAACACAATACTCCAAGTGGGGCCTTAACAATGACCTGTACAGGGGCATCAACACCTTCTACTGGCTACGCCTCTCTTTATACAGCAGATCCTTCTGGCAGCAGCCACTGCTTGTCACACTGTTTTTTCTCCTTTAGATCTTCGGACACTATCACCCCAAGGTCCCTCTCCCCATCCGTGCATATCAGCTTCTCACCTCCCTGCATATACGGTTCCTTCCGATTATTAATCCCCAAATGCATTACTCTGCATTTCTTTGCACTGAATTTTATTTGCCAGGCATTAGACCATTCCTCTAACTTTTGCAGATCCTTTTTCATATTTTCCACTCTCTCTTCGGTGTCTACTCTGTTACAAATCTTGGTATCATCTGCAAAAAGACACAGTTTTCCTTCTAAACCTTAAGCAATGTTACTCACAAACATATTGAACAGGATCGGCCCCAGCACCAAACCCTGAGGGACTCCACTACTCACCTTTCCTTCCTCCGAGCGACTTCCATTAACCACCACCCTCTGACATCTGTCCGACAGCCAGTTTCTAACCCAGTTCATCACTTTGGGTCCCAACTTCAGCCCTTCAAGTTTTTTCAACAGTCTCCTATGAGGAACTGTATCAAAGGCTTTGCCGAAATCTGAAGAAATTACATCTAGCATATGTCCTTGATCCAGCTCTCTGGTCACCCAATCAAAAAATTCAATCAGGTTCGTTTGCCACGATTTACCTTTTGTAAAGCCATGTTGCCTCGGATCCTATAACCCATTAGATTCAAGGAAGTACATTATCCTTTCTTTCAGCAACATTTCCATTATTTTTCCAACAACTGAAGTGAGGCTCACCGGCCTGTAGTTTCCTGCTTCATCCCTGTGACCACTTTTGTGAATAGGGACCACATCCGCTCTCCTCCAATCCCCAGGAACCACTCCCGTCTCCAGAGATTTGTTGAACAAGTCTTTAATAGGACTCGCCAGAACCTCTCTGAGCTCCCATAGTATCCTGGGATGGATCCCGTCTGGTCCCATTGCTTTGTAAACCTTCAGTTTTTCAAGTTGCTCATAAAAACGCTCCTCCGTGAACGGCGCAGAATCCACTCCATTTTCTCGTGTAACTTTGCCAGACAATCTCGGTCCTTCTCCAGGATTTTCTTCTGTGAACACAGAACAGAAGTACCGCCTAGAACTCTTCGGGGTATGGCGGTATACAAAAATAAAGTTATTATTATTATTGTTTAGCATATTTGCTTTTTCCACATCACTCTCCACATTTCAGTTCCCAGCATCTTTTAGTTTAGCAATTCCATTTTTCATCTTCCTCCTTTCACTAATATATCTGAAAAAATTTTTGTCTCCCTTTTTTACATTTTTAGCCATTTGTTCTTTCGCCTGTGCTTTCGCCAGACGTATCTCTCTCTTGGCTTCTTTCAGTTTCACCCTGTAGTCCTCTTTGCACTCCTCTTCTTGGGTTTTTTAATATTTCACGAACGCTAACTCTTTTGCCTTTATTTCCTCCGCCACTAGTTTGGATAACCATATCGGCTTCCTTTTTCTCGTTTTTATTGATTTTCTTCACATAATGGTCCGTAGCCATTTGTATCACTCCTTTCAGCTTAGACAACTGTCTTTCCACTTCTCTTATGTCCTTCCATCCTAACAGCTCTTTCTTCAGATACTTTCCCATTGCATTAAAGTCTGTACGTTTGAAATCTAGGACTTTAAGTATCGTGCGGCTGCGCTCCACTTTAGCCATTATATCAAACCAAACAGTTTGATGATCGCTACTTCCCAGGTGAGCACCCACTCGAACATTAGAGATACTTTCTCCATTTGTGAAGACCAGATCCAATATCGCTTTTTCCCTCGTGGGTTCCGTCACAATTTGTCTGAGCAGAGCCTCTTGAAAGGCATCCACAATCTCCCTACTTCTTTCCGATTCCGCAGACGGAACATTCCAGTCCGCATCTGGCAGGTTGAAATCTCCCAACAGCAGAACCTCCTCTTTCCTTCCAAACTTTTGGATATCCACAA
Organism: Geotrypetes seraphini; assembly: GCF_902459505.1. Lineage (NCBI taxonomy): Eukaryota > Metazoa > Chordata > Amphibia > Gymnophiona > Dermophiidae > Geotrypetes > Geotrypetes seraphini. The sequence goes on from NC_047092.1 coordinate 88,727,429, forward strand.
TCAGATCCTTATCAATCTAATGTACCTGGGGCAATGGGGGAGATTAAGTGACTTGTCCAGGGTTACAAGGTGCAGCGTGGGTTTGAACCCACAGTCTCAGGGTAATGAGGCTGTAGCTTTAACCACTGCACCACATTCTTTCCTTTGTTAGAGAGAATGGGCTTTGGAGCATTTGACAGAGAGATGGAGAAATGTTTTCAGAGATTATGAAAGTTGGCAAATTGGGCAACAATATTATAATGGGTGATTTCAATTTCCATAATATCAAATTTGGGTGAAGCAGAAAAATCAAACTTATATCAAACCCTGCTTCAAACTAAGCAATGAGCAGGAGGTTTCCTAATAGTCACATAGAATTCATTAAGCAGGCTAATAGAGCCTCAGAACAAGAAAAACAAAGTGGAGAAAAAACCTCAGTTAGTTTTCATATGATTAAAAAGCTCCACTTCAAAAACGTGAAAGGGATATCAGTGTAACAAGCACTATAATCTGTCAATGAATTCAAAAAATTGTGACACAAACAATAGGAAAGCAACTCCGTCCATGGCAAGTGTTCAACAATGTAGGTGTATTAATAATTCAGATTTATCTGACTCTCCGCCGAGGCTGTCACCAACGCAATATTCATCACTCCCTCAGGCAGAGACTATTGTCCATAAAGACCAGACATGGAAATCCCCATTTCACTGCGTCAGGGGTATTTCAAAAACGATACCCAAAATCAGTACAGCAACATGTCCCAGTTTTTAGTAATGGAGCTGGCAAACTCTGACGCCCCAGAAAACATTTAAAATGAGGCTGCCATCAGATTCTCTCAACAGCTGACCAATCAGCACTCTTGTTTCAAAAAAATATCGACCATTCAACATGGGTGTTTAAACCACCCGGTATAGTGGAATTCATGCTGTATAGCCAACGTTGCTGAGGTAAGTATCAAAACCAATTCCCTCTTCTTATGGATGTCATACACAGTTCTAATACAGCACAGCACAACTCAGAAAAATCATGATGCAGCCGTGGGGGTGGGGGAGGTGGTAGCTACCAGCTCTGCTTCCCCCTCACAGAAGTAAGTGATTCCATGCTCAGCTAGCCCAGTGGGGTGGCCGCCATTGCTTTTGGGGCTTGAATTAGATGGTTTTTCAGGCAGCCAGGCAGCGGACCCTCCGCAGCCTAAGAAATGCAAGTCTAAGTTATCTAAGGGTGACTCTGTGCCTCAGGGACCTGATATTATTTCTGACTTAGAGATTTTTGTGATCTGAATTTTGGTCCAGAGGTTCTGCTGCTGGAAGTTCTTCGCCTCCTTTGTTGGCCTCTGGGTTCCTCCCCTCCTCCACCTATTTCTCTTTCAACTACTGTTCTAGGGGAACCAGCAGCTGATCCTGATCTCTCTGATCCTTTGTTTGATAGTGCAGCCCTTCATGGATTGGGGAATCTGGACTTGGGTACTGGATTCACGGATCTCTTAGGGGCTCCGGATCTTGGTGGTGATCAGACTATGCTGCACGTTTAAATTTGGGGCTTTGCCTGATCTTATTGCTGAATCTTTGCAGGAATTGAACTTGGCTGCTCACCAGCTACTTCCACTTGTTCTCCCTGGCTTTGCAGTGTGTTCTCACAATCTGCAAGCTTTCCTTGGTATCTGGATATGAGTTGTATGGTTTCTTAGCATTTTGACTTTCCAGAAGGTCTTGAGAAATGCTAGGCTTTTTCCCGTTTGTATCTATGGCGCAGGAGTGCCAGCAGCTTCTGGGTGGCTTCCTTGGTGGCTCAGGTGACTAGGCACACCTTTCTTCCCAATGATGGGGGAGTGGTGTTTAAGGATATGCAGGACCGCTGTGTGGATGTGGTCCTCAGGAAAATTTTTGAGACAGCGAATTTAGGCATTAAGGCAGTGGTGGTGACTTCCTTTGAGACATGTACCTGTCTTTCTCGGCTCAGTACGCTAGAGACCAATGCAGTGGAGCCTCCTCCTCAGCTTCTGAAGGCTGGGATAGATTACATGGCAGATGCCTTATATGATCTTTTGAAAGTGCTGGCAAAGGTGTCAGCGTATTCTATTTTGGCATGCCAAATGCTTTGGGTTCGGCAATGGACTGGTGATTCCACCTCCAAGGCAACTTTAGCACAGCTGCCTTTCAGGGGGCAGTTGTTATTTGGTAAGGGACTGGATGACCTCATGGATTTGGTAGTGGACTGTCACCAGAAGACCCTACCTGATAGTAGTGCCAGATCCTCCAGGGGTTTTGGGCATTCTAATTTTTGTGACTTCTATAGAAATTTTTGTGACTACAAGCGATACGTTTCTTCCTCATCGCAGAGATCTTCACAAAGTTTCCAGTGTTGATATGCTGGCTACAGGCATTTTCAACCTTCTGCCGTCCGTTATGCACAACCTGCCCGAAAGACACAATGACGCCAGGTTGCTGCATGCCCCTCTGCGGATAGGGGGTTGGCTCTTGGAGTTTCTGCCTGCCTGGATGTTCATTACAGCAGATCAGTGGGTCTTGGAAATTATTCAGTCAGGCTACAAGCTGAAATTTGCCCAACCTCTGTCAGATTGGTTTGTGGATTCTCCATCTGGGTCCCCAGACCATGGCATGCAAATTCCAAACTATTGTTAAGCGCTTGCTGGATATTCGAGTTATAGAGCCGGTGCCACACGACCTCTTGTGCTCAGGCAGATATTCTGTATACTTTATTGTACCAAAGAAAGGATCGGAAGATTGGAGACACATTCTGGATGTTTAGCATGTGAATGCGACAAGCAAGATTCCTCAATTCCGAATGGAGGCCGTGCAGTCGGTCATTGGTAGCAGTGGCTCTGGGGGAAATTCTGACCTCCCTGGATCTGATGGAGACGTACTTGCACATTCCCATTTTTCCGGCCTACCGCAAGTTTTTGCAGTTTCATGTTCTGGGTCAGCATTACCAGTTTTCAGCCCTGCCTTTTGGGCTAGCAACAGTGTCCCGGACCTTCACTAAGATGGTGATGTTAGTGGCGGCTCATTTGAGGAAGATGGGGTTGCAGGTTCACCTTTATCTAGACGGCTGGTTAATCAGAGCTCCCTCCTTAATAGAGGAGTGATGCATGGTGGGGCAGGTGCTCCAGGTGATAGATGACCTGTGCTGGATTGTCAACTACAAGAAGAGTCATCTGACACTCACACAGTCGCTGGAATATCTGGGAATTCTTTTTGATATGGTGGTGGGCTATGTTTACCTTACCGAGACTCACAGGCAGAAGCTGTGTGCTCAGATTATGGCTCTTTTCAAGAATTTGGCTCCTGCAGCGTGGGACCACCTACAGGTTCTGGGATCCATGGTTGCCATGCTGGATATTGTCCTTTGAGTACCCCACTGGGATGCTTTGCAGATGTGTCTGCTTTGGACTTTGGAGGCCCGAGCGAGGTTTGCTGTCTGCCTGGAGCCAGGATCCGAGATGTCACCGCCTGTCTTGATAGACTACTTAAGCCCAAAGACCACTTTCCAAGCTTCTCGTCCACGTAGGAACAAACGACACTGCCAGGAACACCTCGGCGAACATCGCCAGAGACTTTGGAGCCCTGGGTGAGAGGCTGAAGCGTACAGGAGCGCAGGTGGTCTTCTCCTCGATCCTCCCATTTATAGGCAAGAGAAGAGCCAGGGATGAGCGTGGCTACAGGGATGGTGCCAGGATATGAACTTAGAAATCCTAAACCATGGAGAGGCACTTCAGGGACCAGACGGACTCCATCTGACCAGTAGAGGTAAGAACGTCTTCGGACACCGACTAGATCGCCTGCTTCGTAGGGCTTTAAACTAGGTAAGTTGGGGGAGGGTACCCACTCACATACCAGTGCAGTAAGGAATTATCCTGATGAGGTGAGTCGAAACTCCGCTTCCAAGTCCGAGGTAAGTACCCACATTGCAAATAATTCTCTAGGAGTCACACTAACTCAGGTAGGAAAAGCCTCACAGGGACTTAGCAAACACAAGGTATGGAGGGCTATGTATGTTAATGCACACAGTTTAGGCAATAAAATTTTGGAATTAGAGACCGAAATAATGAATGCCGACCTAGACGTGGTGACGATATCCGAAACTTGGTTCATGGACACTCATGGGTGGGATATGGCTATACCGGGTTACAACTTACTTCGTCAAGACAGAGAGGGCAGGTTAGGTGGAGGGGTAGCATTATACATTAAAGAAGACATCAAAATCACCAGAATCACAGATGTTAAGTACACCGGGGAATCCCTCTGGGTAAACCTGGCCAGAGGCAGAGAAAAATGCCTGTATCTTGGTGTAGTCTACAGACCTCCAAGACAACTGGAAGACAAGGACACAGAATTAATTGAAGACATAGAGAATATCACTCTAAGGGGGGACGCTGTACTGCTAGGATGCCTGATGCAGACTGGAACACAATTTCAGTGACAACCAGCGGCAGCAGGAGGCTATTAAACTCCATAAAGGGAGCACGTCTCAAACAAATGGTAATGGAGCCCACTAGGCCCCATGCGATCCTCGACCTGGTACTCACCAACGGGGAAAGCATCTCGGAGGTCTCAGTAGGAGATATGCTAGCCTCCAGCGACCACAACATGGTATGGTTCAACCTTAGGAAAGGTTTCCCTAGATCAAACACAAAAACAAAGGTACTCAACTTCCGAGGCACTGACTTCACACGCATGGGAGATTTCATCCATCGGGCAATGCAGGACCAAGCTGAGACTGGTGATGTGGAGGCTATGTGGTCAACCCTGAAATCTGCCATACATGAAGCAACTAGCTGCTACATAAAATCAGTAAATAAACGGCAAAGAAACAATATACCCCAATGGTGCACCACGAAGATCTCGTACCTCGTTAAAGAGAAGAAAAAAGCATTTATTTCCTACAAACGTACGGAGAAATGGGAAGCTAAAATAGAATATAGGACCAGGACTACAGCCGTCAAAACGGCAGTTAGGGAGGCCAAACTTCGAGTGGAAGAAACTTTAGTAAAGAACATCAAGAAGGGGGACAAATCCTTCTTCAGGTATATTAGTGACAGGAAAAGAAACACAGGCGGGATAGTACGCCTTAGAACACCGGACGGGAATTACGTGGAATCAGATTCCGATAAAGCCGAACTACTGAATGAATACTTCTGCTCAGTCTTCACCTACAAGGCACCGGGGCACAGTCCACAGTTGATGGCAAAACCAAGCGCGGAAGACCCGTTTCGGAATTTCGAGTTCACACCTGGCGACGTTTACAGCGAACTGGTGAACAAAGCCATAGGACCGGACAATCTGCACCCCAGAGTGCTCAGGGAACTATGTGATGTCCTGGCGGGACCGTTAGCCGTACCCTTCAATCTCTCCCTCCCTAAGTACGGGGAGAGTCCCCTTGGACTGGAAAACAGCTAACGTCGTTCCTCTGCACAAAAAGGGTTGCAGGGCAGAGGCTGCGAATTACAGACCGGTGAGTCTCACATCAATAGTGTGTAAACTCATGGAAACACTAATCAAACGTAAATTAGACATGATCCTGAACGAGAGTAATCTACGGGATCCCAATCAACATGGATTCACCAGGGGTAGGTCCTGCCAATCCAATCTCATCAGCTTCTTTGACTGGGTAACAAGAAAGCTGGACCTGGGAGAGTCCCTGGACGTCATGTACCTGGACTTCAGTAAAGCTTTTGATAGCATCCCACACTGCAGGCTGTTGAGCAAGATGAAATCGATGGGGTTAGGAGAGACACTATCTGCATGGGTCAGTGATTGGCTAAGTGGCAGACTTCAGAGGGTGGTGGTTAACGGTACCCTCTCTAAAACATCAGAGGTGACCAGCGGAGTACCGCAGGGCTCAGTCTTAGGTCCGCTCCTTTTCAACATATTCATAGGGAATCTGACTTAAGGGCTTCAAGGTAAAATAACATTATTTGCAGATGACGCCAAGCTATGTAACATAGTAAGTGAATGCAATTTGCAGGATAGTATGGCGCAGGACCTGCTTATATTGGAACGTTGGTCCTCGACCTGGCAGCTGGGCTTCAACGCTAAGAAATGTAAGGTCATGCCCCTCGGTAGCAGAAATCCATGCAGAGCTTACACCTTGAATGGTGAGACTTTAGCTAAGACTTCAGCGGAACGAGATTTAGGAGTAATCATCAGTGCAGACATGAAAACTGCCAATCAAGTGGAGAAGGCTTCATCTAAGGCAAGGCAGATATTGGGTTGTATCAATAGAAGTTTCGTCAGCCGAAAGCCTGAAGTCATAATGCCGTTGAACAGGGCCATGGTGAGACCTCATCTGGAGTACTGTGTGCAATTCTGGAGGCCACATTACAGTAAAGATGTGTGCAGAATTGAATTGGTTCAGAGGATGGCCACCAGGTTGATCTCAGGGCTCAAGGGTCTTTCGTACGAAGAGAGACTGAACAAATTGCAGCTCTACACTCTCGAAGAACGTAGGGAGAAGGGAAACATGATTGAGACATTCAAATACATCGCCGGACGTGTCGAGGTGGAAGAACATATTTTCTTTCTCAAAGGTCCCTTGGTCACAAGAGGGCATCCGCTCAAACTCAAGGGCGGGAAATTTCATGGCGACACCAGGAAGTACTTCTTCACTGAAAGAGTGGTTGATCATTGGGATGAGCTTCCAGTACAGGTGATCGAGGCCAACAGCGTGTCAGATTTTAAGAATAAATGGAATGCCTATGTGGGATCCCTACGAGGGTCGAGTTAAAGAATTGGGTCATGAGGTGTGGGATCTCTAGGAGAGTAGACTTAGGGGGAGGGTCAGTAGAGTGGGCAGACTTGATGGGCTATGACCCTTTTCTGCCGTCATTTTTCTATGTTTCTTTGTTTCTATGAACAGGTGGCTTCGTCCTCAATTGCTGTGCAAGGGCGTTCCATTGCACATTGCCTCCTGGACTGTGGTGATGCCAGATGCCAGCCCAAACTGCAATCGTCATCCTCTTCAGGGCTGTTGTACTCCGTTTCAGAAAAGGTGGTCACTCAATCATCTGGATCTCAGGGCCATTCGTCTTGCCCTGAGAGCATTGCAGATGATCCTGAAGGGACATGTAATCTGGGTCTTCTCTGACAATGCGATAGCAGTGGCCTATGTCAGTCGCCAGGGAGGGACCAAGAGCTCTCCCTTGGCTCAGGAAGCATGCCTTCTTTTCCTTTGGGCGGAGAATCATCTTCTGGTGCTGATGACAGCGCATGTGGCTGGAGTGGACAACATTCAAGTGGATTTTCTCAGCCGATAGACTCTGGATCAGGGCAAGTGGGCCCTCTCACCGGAGGTGTTCTGGGCAATTGTGTGGCGCTGGGGGCAGCCCAGCTTTGACATCATGGCTACGGCAAGGAACAAGAAGGCACAGCTCTTTATCCCAGGACAAGCATGCAGCCTTTTCTCACATGTGGGTGACGTCATCCACGGAGCCCGGATGTGGACAGCCTCGCAAGCAGACTTGCTTGTAGAAAACTTACAAGTTTCGAGTCTGCCGCACCGCACATGCGCGAGTACCTTCCCGCCCAGCACAGGGCGCTTCTCCTTAGTTCTCTGCAGAGCCAAGAAGTATGTCTTTGACGCTCTGCGCTGAACTTAGTTCGATTCGTGCCTTCTCGTCACTACGGTTCGTGTTTTATTTTCTTTATTACCGGATCGCTGTTCTTTTCTTTTTGTTTCTGTATAAAAAAAAAGAGTTTTATTTTTTCGTCGACTGACTGGCGGGGCCTGCCACACACCCGCAGCCTGCAGATTTCGACTTTGTGGCGGCTATCTTCCTTTCTATGTCCCGGCCAGTCACAGGCTTCAAGAAGTGTAGCCATTGCCAGTGTGCAGTTTCCCTCACTGACCCACACTGCTGGTGTCTTCAGTGCCTGGGGCCTGACCATTGCCCGGAGTTGTGCGTTTGTTGTGCTACTCTTCAGCCTTGAGCCCTCGTCGGGTTCAAGTGGAGAAGATTTTCAGAATGGACTCTAATGCTACACCCTCGACCTCGACCTCCGACTCGGTCAACCCTTCTGCATTGTGTCCTCCTGCCTCCACAATCCGACCTCAAGTCTCATCAAACCTTCCTCATTTGGATCATCCTTGACCTTGAGTAAATCTGCCAAGCCTTCTCCTGAGCTTCCCTCAGGTCAGATACCTAAGCAGACGGTTCCGGCGGTGGTCTACAAGCTGTTCAAGCACTCCAAACCGAAACATGCTTCCTCTGCCACCTTGGTCCCTTTAGCCTGAGTAAGTAGTCCAGTTTCAGACTTGGATCCACAATTGCAGGCTACTATCCAGATCATTTTAGAGCGGGAATTTGTTCAGTTACTGAGCAAATACAATCCTAATTCAACTCTGCTTCCTGCTGTCCAGCCTGGGCACTCAGCAGTCTCACAAGAGGTCGAGTCCTTGTCTGTGCCTCAAGGTGAATCTACACACTCTATGCAAGGAGTCGAGTCTTTGAGACTGTCTCGACTGGAATCTTCACACTCTGTGCAAGGAGTCGAGTCTTTGCGAGTGTCTCAACTGGAATCCTCACACTTCTTACAAGGAGCCGAGTCTTTGGGAGTGCTTTGAGATTCCTTGATCCAAACCACCAAGTCTATGGGATTTCGATCTACAGCTTCCAGTCCTATACCCTCACCAAAGGCATTGGCCGTTTTGAGACACAGGGCGAAGTCTCCTCGACCTCGCATGAGACCTGCTTCCAGGCAGCACTCTTGTCGCCAGTCGAGGCCCTCATCGAGGCGCAGGTCCTCTTCCAGGGTGAAGCCTTCCTCATCCAGGCCTTCCAGTTCTTCGATTTCTCCAACCCCTCGATCGATGACACCAATAGCAGAACCTGAGGACTCAGCTGATTCCAATGCCTTGTCCCTGTCTGTCTATTCACTGGGATACCAATATTCTAGAGAGGCTTCCCCATCGTTTTCTACTCGAGGCGTCTTGAGGTCTTCCAGTCCCTCTCGAGGCCATGCTTTGGTGGATCAACTCTCCTTTTCCTCTTTCCTTCGGCAAATGGCTGAGGATCTGGATCTGAAATTGGACGCTGGTTCTATGTACTCTAAGGAGTATTTAGAGAAAATGAGTATGCCTCGGCCTCCTGCGGAGTCTCTCAAGCTTCCTTTTAACAGACTTATGTCTCAAACGAAATCTCAAGACTCCTTATGCTATTCCTGTTGTTACAGGCAAGTTGGAATCGAGGTATAGAACTCTCCATTGCAAGGGCTTTGAGAATTCATAACTATCTCATCATCCCCTTCTTGTGGAGTTTTCATTGAAGAGAACCCATCCTTCCAGGGTCTATGCCTCCATATCTCGTGGAAGAGAGGATATGACCATGGACAAGTTTGGCCTTCCCCTTTATCAAAATTAGATGATGGCTTCCAGGGTCCTAAATTATAATTTTATTTTCACTACATATTTCAAGTACTTGATTGATATAGTTCAAGTTTCAAGTTTAATCAAGTTTGATGAATCGCTTATTACATACTAAGCGATTAACAATAAAATATAAATTGTACAGTTTTTAAAAAAGGGGAAAAAACAAACTGACAAAACAAACATACTCAGGTACATGTGGAAAGGAAAAAAGGAGGGTAAAAGTTACAAAATTGTTGTTCTTCAGATGAGAAGAAAGGAAAAGCCAAGTAAGGGAAAAACATGAGGTTTGGGGTAAAATTATTAGGAAAAATTGTTTAAAGATTAAAAGAAGCTTTAAAAAGAAAAGTTTTTAAATGGGTTTTGAATATTTTGAGGTCTTTTGTTTCTCTTATATATAAAGGTAGGGAATTCCAGGTAAGAGGGGCAATTACTGAGAATATATCATGACGTCTGGTTCTAAAGACCTTGGTCAACATAGACATTTGGAGTTTCAGCAAGTCACTGCTACCTTGGCACAACTCAGGTTGCATCTCCGTCAGTCATCTTATGATGCCTTTGAACTTTCCTCGAGGGTCATTACATTCTCGATAGAGATGTGCCACCTGGCCTGGCTTCACACCATCGATATAGATCCCAATCTTCAGGACCATTTGGCTAATATCCCTTGCGAGGGCAATGACCTCTTTGATGAATCCATAAAAGCTGCCACCAAGAAGTTGTCTGAACATGAAAAATCTTTTGCTTCTATCGTCAGACCAAACCCTAAGCCAGCTCCTTCCATCTTATCAGAGGCGTTATCCTCCAAGGGCAGCTCCTTACACTTGAGCTCCTCCCAAGAAACAGCAGCAGCAGAAGCAACAAAAACCTCAGCCTTCTGCTGCACTTAAGGCTACTCAGCCTTTTTGACTTTCTCACACAGAGCATAACCTCCATCGTTCTGCCTCTGTCCTCCCCTCTCTCCATAAGAGGTCGTCTCCATCATTTTTACTATCGATGGGAGTCCATTACATCCAACCTCTGGGTGCTGTTAATAATCAGGGAAGGATAGATACTCTCTTCATTTCACTCAGATTCCACCAGAGCATCCTCCAATAGAGTATCCTTCCAATCCATCCCAGACCACCCTTATTCTTCAGGAAGCTCAAGCTCTGGTTCATCTCCGTACCATTGAGAAGTTTCCCTGGAATAGCAGAGCAGGGGTTTTTACTCCTGTTACTTCCTAGTTCTGAAGAAGATGGGCGATCTGCAACCCATTCTGGATCTCAGGGCTCTTAACAAGTTTGTGGTCAAAGAATAATTTTGCATGTTGCCCTGGCATCCCTTTATCACCTTCTAGATCAGAATGATTGGTTATGTTCTCTAGATCTCAAGGAAGCTTACACTCACATTCCCATTCATCCAGCCTCCTGTCAGTACCTCAGATTTCGGGTGGGGAATCTGCATTTTCGATCCAGTGCTACCCTTCGGCCTGGCATCATCTCTCAGATTGTTCTCTAAGTGCTTAGTAGTGGTAGCAGCAACTTTAAGGAACCATGGTCTTTAGGTATTCCCCTACCTGCATGGCTGGCTCATCAAGAATCAACATCTCAGGGGGTTATTATAGCAACCCAATGGACTACGTGGTTCATCGGAGCTATCCTGGACACTATCCAGCTCAGAGCATTCCTTCCTCAGCAGCGTCTAGATGCTCTTCTTCAGCTGTATCACAAAGTGTCTTCCCTTCCTTCACTCTCGTGAGACACATGATAGTATTACTCGGCCACATGGCCTCAGCAGCAGGGATGAAACCTAAAACCATACAACCCAGCGGTATATATCACAATCACAGAAAAATAGTATGAAATACCACTTGTATAGAACAATACACATCAGTATTGTTAGCCCATTAAAGTTTAAGGCTTGCTATAAGGCCTCAGAGACGGAGCCTACGCACAGCAGTTAAGTCACAAGCTGAGATGATCCGCGTAGTTGTGATACTCCTGCTCCAATCATTGGCCAATAATTACTTTTTTTAAGGTGTTTGTATAAAGCTAATTTAAACCCTTCACCAAACACTTCTGAAGATGTAATAATTTTTCAAAAACACTCAAACAATCTTCAGCAAGTACTGTGCATATTTTCCAGAATTGAAAAACTAGACCACAAAACTTATCTTGTTATTTAGTAGTCTTCACTGTTGGAGTCTTTTTTAAAACTTCATTTTATTCATGTTCCCAAATCCCTACTGGCCTCATTAATTTCAAAAGTTCAGCAACTACATTGCTGAACTACATTGTAATCCTATTACAATTTGATCTATTTGCGGCCTTTGATGTCGTCCACCACGATATTCCAATTTACCAACTCTCCGAGATAGGCATTGATTCCACAGTCTTAGACTGGTTTTCAAAATTCCTATGATCCTGCTTTTACACTGTTAATATGAACGGCGCCATGTCATCTCCTTGGAAGCTGCTATGCGGAGTCCTGCAGGAATCACCTCTGTCCCCTATTCTCTTCAACATTTATATGTCTACTCTTGACACTGTTCCAACTATCTCCTTTTGAAACATTATATACATATGCAGATGACTTCTTTGTCCTTCTTGAGATAGATTCGAATCTTACTAACCTTGCTAAGAATATAATAGCATGTATAACGAAACATAACGAAACTCCAATCCTGGGCCCTTAATGAAGCTGAATGAGTCCAAAACAAAACTACTTTGGCTTGGCCCAAAATTAGATCAGCTACCCTCGCTCATTTCTTTACCTTCTGGACTCGCACTGCAGATCAAATTCTCAAGCAAAATCCTGGGTGTCATTATAGACTCTACACTTTTATTTAATGACCATCTTAACTCTCTGATTAAAAAAATTTTTTTTCTTAACTCTGATAAAAATTTTTTTTTGGTCTCCACAAGCTGAAAAAAGTGAGATCCTTTATCCAACAACAACCATTTGCTGTCCTTGCATAATCAATCATTTTTTCTAGGCTAGACTATTGTAACTCCATCTATCTAAGTCTAACCAAGAAAAGTCACAAAGATCCAAAATACTACGGCTAGGTCAATCTTCGCAAAAAGCAAATTTGACTATGTCTCCCCGCTTCTGTCAAAACTTCACTGACTTCCAGTAATTTCTAGGGCTTACTTTAAATGTGCCTGCCTAACATTCAAGATCTTGCTTGGCACTCTTCCTCCTCTAATTACACTATCTTGGAATTGAGACCTGATACTAACAGATCCATCCAAAAACTTAAACTGGCTTTTCCCTCGTTAAAAGGCGTTATCTACGCTGGAAAATTAGGGAAATCTCTCTTCATCAAAATCACTGAGCTTTAGAATAACCTTCCTACCCAGCTGCGGAATAATTGGAATTCCAATTATTCTGAAAACATCTGAAAACTTGGCTATTCTGAAAAATGTAAATCTCGCTGCTCTTTCCATATTCACTAATTCTTATTATATATTTTTCCTTATTTTAATGTTCATGTAAACCGTGCCGAGCTCTAGCTTTATAGAGAGGATGTGGTATATAATCTTAAGGTTGTTTAGTTTTAGTTAGCCTTTCGTGATTGTGAAGAATCTATACAAATGTTCAACGTGTAAAGGAGTAGTTTCTGAGCTCCTTTGAAGCCTGTGTTGGTGGTTAACAGTACTGATTAGTTGTTTATGAGCAGAACAATAGTTTTGCCTGTAGTTACTGGTGCCTCTACTTCACATGTGTGAGTGCCTTTCTATGCTTGGATGCGGACTACCAGAGGGTGCTAAGTTGATCTGTGAAGTACCCTGGAGACAGAGTGAAAAATCCAGAGTAGATTCCTTTTGCAGTCTATGCGAGTATGGGGAAATAACCCTGTTGTCTAGAATGTCTCGCCTATCTATTGGAAAAGAGCTTACTAGGGTAAGTATATAATCTTTTTTTATCAGTATTTATGTGACTGAATTGATTACTGTTATTTAAGAAATATGAATTCATTTCATTTTATACTTTTTCCAGGAACCAGTCAGCTCACCGTAAATGGAAAACATTAGATATGTATTTATTCAAAGTTGCTTAATTGTGTATTATCCTAGGACAAGCAGGCAGCATGTTCTCACATATGGGTGACGTCATCCACCTAGCCCGGTACGGACAGTTTGACACGTGAACTGACATTTTAAGTTTGAAAACTTTACGACTGCCTGCACCAAGCATGTGCAAGTGCCTTCCCTCCCGACATTAGCTCATGCCCTTCTGTTCTTTGTTTTCCGCGGAGTGAAGAAGCTCGTTTTTCCTCTGAACTCCATTCAGATTTTGATATCTTCACGCTTTGCGTCATTTATTTTCTTTATTCAGTTTTACTACTTCGGTTTTGGTTTTCTTTTGACAGGTTTTCTTAAAAAAAAAAAAAGTTGAGAGAGAGAATTTTTCCGTCAAAGGCCGCTTTCTTCTTTGGCGGCAGCTTCTCCGAAGGTAGTTATTGGCCTTTTCAAAGGTTGGTAGCTTTCTTATGTAATTTATTCATTAAATAATTCTTTCTTTCGCACCCTTTTTTTCTGTCAAGAATAGTTCTTCGGCGCGAACATGGATAGTGCCAGATCATCACAGCCTTTGACGTCAAAAACATTGATATCAGCGTCGCAGGACATTTTGGCATCTGTGAAGCCAGCTAAGAGGCCATCTGCTTCCCAATAAGCATCACAGGTCTCTACAGTATTGACTCAGTTGATGCAGACCAAATAACGATGCCACTGCTCCTCAGCTTCGCAGGTTGTCTCACCTTCAGAGTGTGCTACCTTGCCGAGGTCACCCACACCAAGACAACCTGCTGCACCATTGGTACCGACTGTTCAGCCTTCAATATTGATGCCTTTGTTTCGGGAGCAACTCGATGAGTAACTCCAGAGGGAGTTTGGTAGTGTGTTTTAGCTGCTACCAATGACATGATCCACTGGCCCAACTTGAGCATAGTGTTACGAGGCCTAAAGGTACTGGTGTCAGCTGTACAGTGGAGCTTCAATTATCTCCTGTGAGGTTTCTCTAGGCAACGTTCACTCTCCATTCATCGCTCTTTGCGTTGAAGTTCTAGATCTTCTCGTTGATGTTCTTCCTCAAAGCATCGATCTTTTACTTTGAAGTATCGCCGATCCTCTTTAAGGCTTTTATTGCTTCAATCTCAAGCTCAGTAACGAAAAAGGTACATCTATCAATCCTTGTCCTCTTCTTCAGGGGATCGGTACTGGAAGCATTAAAAACTTTCTCATTCACATCGCTCTTGATACACTGCATCTCCAAGTCTTCCATATGACTCAGATTTGCGCTCTACCTCAGACTGTTCTCGTACTTTGTCTGCTCTTGAGTATTGCAGTCTTTCCTCACAACAGTCTCCTTAGAACTCACCTCCTAGGAGAAAATCTCCTTTAGAGAGACTTTCTTTTGCCAGATACATCAGGCAGTTAGGTAAAGTTCTGCCTGTTAAACTGGAGGCTGACACTGCTCATAGTGTTCAGTATTTGGAGGCCTTGAACCTCCTAAAGAACTCCTTAAGTTACCACTTCACGGTATTCTCATGAACACTCTTCTTAAAAATTGGGACACTTCTTTGGATATTGTGGTAGCTCCAAGAAAAATTGACACTCTATATAGGATTGTTTCTTGTCCAGGATTTGATAAATCACAGATTCAACATAAATCATTAGTGGTAGAATCAACCCTTAAAAAGCAAAGAGAAGAATCCAGCAACGCTACAGTTGATGTTGAGTAACAGAAAACCAAGGACAAATATTGCAGAAACGATGTACTTGATAACAAGTCTTTATTTCAGTCAATAAATGTTGTATTAATGTGGTCCACATTAACACAACATTTATTGATTACAATAAAGACTTGGCATCAAGTACATCGTTTCTGTAATAGAATCAACCCTCAAAAAATCTTCTACTACCAAGGTTTATGCCTCAGCACCTCCAGGCCATGAGGGCCATAGTATGCACAAATTTGGTCGTAGGCTTTACCAAAACACCATGATGACGAGCAGGATACTTAATTTCAATTTTTATTTTTCCTGTTATTTGAAGCACTTGATCAGTCAATTATCTAATTTTGACCAATATATTCCTTCACACTACCTTGCGGAATACCAACAGATCGTATCTACTCTGAAACACACTAGAAAATATATAGCAAGGTCAGCCTATAATGCTTTTGAGATGTCATCTAGAGCAGTGGTTCTCAACCCTGTCCTGGAGGACCACCAGCCAGTTGGGTTTTTGGCATAACCCATATGAATATGCATGAGAGAGATTTGCATATAATGGAGGTGACAGGCATGCAAATCTGCTCCATTAGGGCTATCCTGAAAACCTTATTGGCTAGTGGCCCTTCAGGACAGGGCTGGGAACCACTGATCTAGAGCATCGGAGTATGTTTGACAACTCAATCAACAATTAGGGTTCGAGATCAATTCTCCAACATTTAGGGTTTGAGATCAATTTTCCCAAATCTCAACTTCAACCTTTTCAAACTCCACAGTTCATAGGAGCCCTACTCGACATCATACAACTCAGGGCATTCCTATCTCAAGAAAGACAGGACAGCCTCGTTCAACTTTGTAATCAGGTCTCTCATCTTCCATTCATCTCTGCCAGACTGTTAGATCACATGGCTTCTACAGTCCATGTTACCCCTTCGCCAGGCTTCATCTCAGGACAGCTTAGTGGTCTCTGGCATTTCAGTGGTCTCAGGCTCTCAATCTATTTTCACAGAAGATTTCTGTCACATCATTGCTGTATCATTCTCTTCAGTGGTGGATAAATTCCTCAAATCTTTCCAAAGGACTGTTGTTTCAAATACCTTCTCACCAAAAGATTCTGACCATCAATGTATGCTTAGACAAACTCCAGACGCCTGGTCTCTGATCCGCTCAGGAACACAAGCTCCATATCAATTGGAGCTCAGGACATTTCGGAATGCTTTGAAGACATTTCAACAGAGTATTTCCAATCATGTACTCTTTGTTCGCACAGACAATCAGGTTGCCATGTATTACATAAACAAGGAGGCAAAGGTTCTCTGACTGTCAGGAGGCCCAGAAGATTTGGAACTGGGCAATTGCTCAAAACATATTCCTGAAAGCAGTCTATGTTCAAGGAGCTCAAAATACTCTTGCTGACAAACTCAGCAGATTTCTTTTGCCACATGAGTGGACTCTTCACTCCAGGGTTGTGCATCAGATTTTTTAATCAGTGGGGGGTTTCACAGATAGACCTGTTTGCATCCCCCATCAATCACAAACTGCCTCAATTCTGTTCAAGGCAATTCTTTCCTTATCGAATGGAGGCAGATGCTTTTCTCCTCAATTGGATGGACAAGTTGCTCTGTGCATTTCCTCCAATTCCATTTATTCTCAAAACGCTGGTCATGCTAAAACAAGAGTCAGTCACCATGATTCTAATAGCTCCTCTTTGGTCCTGACAACCGTGGTTCTCGCTTCTACTTCAACCCACTTCAGCCAGAGTTCATCTTAGTGCTATCAGTCAGTGACATGCCTAGCATATGTGACACCCGGGGCCCATCATTTTTTGACACGTCTCCCCCATCTGTACAAAAAACATGATTTTTAGTAACAAGCCACACGTCACACATGAGTAACTAGGAAAAGGCAGCATCTTACATACTGCAGTGAGCAATACAACATCAATACACCCATTGTAAAACTAAACAAGCCAGACTAGTACATATCAATCCTGCAGTCAATCCTAACAAAAAAACCATGTCTTTCGAACACACAGAACACAGAAAACACCTTCGCCTAGTATGGAATATGTAATTACAAACTAACCCCTCCCTCTTTTACAAAACTAGTGTGGATTTTAGCCACGGTGGTAACAGCTCTGACGCTCATAGAATTCTGAGCATCAGAGCTGCTACCACCATGGCTGGCGCTAAAAAATGCTCCACAGTTTTGTAAAAGGGGAGATAAAATAGAAATACATAGACAAAGGTTAAATTGAACCAGTAAGAAGCTGGACTCTGCATACAGTGCACCACAGAAACAGTGACACATGTCTCCTAAAGCAATAAATAAATAGAACATTTTTTTCTACCTTTGTCTTCTGTGGTTTCTGCTTTCCTCATCTTCTTGTAATTCTCTTCCTTCCATCTACTGTCTGCCGTCTCTCTTCCCCTATATGCCATCTTCTCTCCTTTTATGCCCCTTCCAGAAACTGTATGCCTCCCCCTTCCGTCTTTCCTTTCACCCCCATTGGTCTGGCATCTCTCTCCTCTCCTTCCCTCTCCCACACCTCTCCTCTGCAATCCGTTTCCCTTTTTTCCCTCATTTTCCTTTTTAATTTATTTTCTGCATCTGTCTAGATTACGTTCTTACTACCCTCTCATCAATGTTCTTTTTTACTGTCTACCTAAAGCTTGCCACCTCTTTCCCTCACCCCTCCAGTATTTCCCTAACTCAATCCTTTTTTCCCCATCATGTGCCCTCCTTTTATTTATCCCCTCCTTCCATCATTTACCCTCTTTCTCCAACCCTTCCATCTAGTACCTTCTCCTCTCACTGTCCACTTCCATCCAGCGTCTGCTCCCCTCTTTCTCTCCTCCCATTTCCTTCCTGCATTTGTTCCCTTATCTCTCCCTTCTGCACTTCCATCCAGCATAGGCTCCCCACTACCATCCAATGTCTGCCCTTTCTCTCGCCATCCACCCCTCTTCAATCAGCATCTGCCCCCTTTCTTTCCCTCCAATATCCTTCCCCATTATGTCAATCTCCCCTTTCTCTGTACATCAATTCAATCAGCACCACCCTTCCATAGCACCCTGCCCCCTTTCTTTCCCTCCACCACTCTTCCGTTCCAGCAGTCCAGCTCCTTTCTCTCCCTTCATGCAGCAAGGTCCCATGTTGACTGTAGCGGCTGCCAGTCCACTCGGACATACTTGCTCTGGAGCGGACTCATCAGCTGTGTGCTGGAAGGTCCTGCGATGACTCGTCTGCTGGCTCTGCTCCAGAAGAAGTAAGTGCCTCCTTCCCTCCCATGTCCTTAGTGCCCCCAGTGCCTCTGTCCTGTGTCCTTAGTGCCCCCAGTGCCTCCTTCTCATGTCCTTAGTGCCTCCAGTGCCTCCGTCCTGTGTCCATATGCCCCCAGTGCCTCCTTCCTGTGTCCATAGTGTCCCCAGTGCCTCCTTCCTGTGTCCATAGTGTCCCCAGTGCCTCCTTCCAGTGTCCATAGTGTCCCCAGTGCCTCCTTCCCGTGTCCATAGTGTCCCCAGTGCCTTCTTCCTGTGTCCATAGTGCCCCCAGTGTCCCCGTCCTGTGTCCTTAGTGCCCCAAGGGCCTCCTTCCCGTGTCCTTAGTGCCCGCAGTGCCTCCTTCCTGTGTCAATGGTGCCCCCAGTGCCTCCTTCCTGTGCCCATGGTGCCCCCAGTGCCTCCTTATGTCCCCCCACTGCCTTCCAGATTTTGTCCACCCCCAAAACCAGCCTGCCTGCCTATCTTCCTCCCTCCCTGCCGCGCTAAAGCCAGCCAGCTTGCCTGCCTACATCCTTCCCTCCCTGCCGTGAAAAAAAAGTGCCTCTCTCCTTCCTTTCCCCCGGTCTGTGCCGCTGCAGTCTTACCTCCCGCTGCTGCTGCTGCTAATCACTGACAAAAAGTCTTCTTTCCGACGTCAATTCTGACATCGGAGAGGACATTCCGGGCCAGTCAATCACTGCCTGGCTAACCCAAAACGTCCTCTCCGATGTCAGAATTGACGTCGGAAAGTAGACTTCTTGTCGGCAATTAGCAGCAGCAGCAGGGAGGTAAGATTGCAGCGGCGCGGACCGGGGGAAAGGAAGGGCAGGAGGACCCTGACCTGGCCGTCTGTGCACCCCCCCAAGCTTTGAACCCGGGGCGGACCGCCCCCCCTCCCCCTTTTGATACGCCACTGCCCCCAGTGCCTCCTTCCCGTGTCCTTAGTGCCCCCAGTGCCTCCTTCCTATGTCCATTGTGCCCCCAGTGCCTCCTTCTTGTGTCCATGGTGCCCCCAGTGCCTCCTTCCCGTGTCCATGGTGCCCCCAGTGCCTTCGTCCCGTGTCCATGGTGCCCCCAGTGCCTCCTTCCTGTGCCCATGGTGCCCCCAGTGCCTCCTTATGTCCCCCCGCTGCCTTCCAGTTTTTGTCCACCCCCAAAGCCAGCCTGCCTACCTATCTCCCTCCCTTCCTGCCGTTCTAAAGCCAGCCAGCTTGCCTGCCTACATCCTTCCCTCCATGCCGCGGAAAATTAAAAGCACCTCTCTCCTTCCTTTGCTCTGGTCTGCGCCGCTGCAATCTTACCTCCCCGCTGCCGCTGCTAATCGCCGACAAGAAGTCTTCTTTCCGACATCAATTCTGACGTCGGAGAGGATGTTCCGGGCCAGTCAATCACTGCCTGGCTGGCCCGAAACTTCCTCTCTGATGTCAGAACTGATGTCGGAAAGAAGACTTCTTGTCGGCGATTAGCAGCAGCAGCGGGGAGGTAAGATTGCAGCGGCGCAGACCGGGGGAAAGTAAGGGCAGGAGGACCCGGACCTGGCCGGCTGTGCACCCTCCCTCCAAGCCCCCCTTGGTACGCCACTCCTATCAGTGCCTTTCATGTTCAAGTTGATAATAAATCTCTGGCTGCACATCCTCTTGTCTCCAGATTTATGAAAGGTCTTTTCAACATCAAACCACCTTCGGTAATTTGGGTTCTTAATGTTCTTTCAAGACTGACAAAGCCTCCATTTGAACCAATGCCGTCGACTCATCTTAAATTCCTCACTTGGAAAGTGGTATTTTTGATTTCTATCACTTCTGCACAGCAGGTCTGTGAGCTTCAAACATTAGTGTCCGACCCACCTTTTACAGGTTTTCACTATGATAAGGTGGTTCTTTGCACCCATCCTAAAGTCCTATCAAAAGTTGTATCTGAGTTTCATCTGAATCAATCCATAGTGTTACCAGTTTTCTTCCTGAAACCTCATTCTCATCCTGGCAAGACAGCTCTTCATACATTAGATTGCAACGAGCCTTGGCTAATTATTTACAAAGGACTCGCGTCTCACAGAAAGTCTCCTCAACTTTTCATCTCCTTTGACCCAAATAAGCTGGGCAACCCTGTCACCAAGTAAACCAAGTGAATAAAATTTGCGGACGACATCAAATTATTTAGTGGAGCTCGGACTAAAGAGGACTGCGAAGAATTGCAGAGGGACTTGAAAAAACTAGGGGAATGGGTGACGAGATGGCAGATGAAGTTCAACGTTGATAAATGTAAAGTATTACATGTGGGAACCAGAAATCCGAGGTACAACTATACGATGGGAGGGATGTTATTGAATGAGAGTACCCAAGAAAGGGACTTGGGGTAATGGTGGACATGAGAATTAAGCAGACGGCACAGTGCGCAGCGGCCGCTAAGAGAGCGAATAGAATGCTAGGTATAATCAAGAAGGATATTACAACCAGAACTAAAGAAGTTATCCTGCTGTTGTATTGGGTGATGGTGCATCCGCATCTGGAGTACTGCATCCAATATTGGTCGCCGTACTTTAAGAAGGATATGGCGTTACTCGAGAGGGTTCAGAGGAGAGCGACACGTCTGATAAAAGTGATGGAAAACCTTTCATACGCTGAGAGATTGAAGAAACTGGGTCTCTTTTCCCTGGAGAAGAGGAGACTTAGAGGGGATATGATAGAGACTTACAAGATCATGAAGGGCATAGAGAGAGTAGAGAGGGACAGATTCTTCAAACTTTCAAAGAATAAAAAAACAAGAGGGCATTTGGAAAAGTTGAAAGGGGACAGATTCAAAATGAATGCTAGGAAGTTCTTCTTTACCCAATGTGTGGTGGACACCTGGAATGCGCTTCCAAAGAATATAATAGTGCAGTGTACGGTACTAGGGTTTAAGAAAGGATTGGACAGTTTCTTGCTGGAAAAGGTGGTAGAGCGGTATAGATAGAGGATTACTGCACAGGTCCTGGACCTGTTGGGCCGCCGCGTGATCGGTCTGCTTGGCACGATGGACCTCGGGTCTGACCCAGGGGAGGCATTGCTTATGTTCTTATGTAATTCCACTTGGCTTGCAGCTTGTTGCTATGCTCAGGCTGGGTTGCAACTTAGGGGTCATGTTACGGCACACAGGGTCCGAGCTATGGCAGCTTCAGTTGCATTCTTATGGTCCACTCCAATTGCTGAAATATACAAAGCAGCTACTTGGTCCTCAGTGCATACATTTATTTCTCATTACTGTCTGGAATCTTTTTCTAGATGTGATGCTCACTTCACATCCAAGCAGTTTTACAAAATCTGTTCTCTTAATTTGGACAACTCTCCCTCCATCCCATTTTAGTAAGCTAGGGAGTCCCATATGTGAGAATATGCTGCCTGCTTGTCCTAGGATAGTTACTTACCATAACAGATGTTATCTGGGGTCAGCAGGCAGATATTCTTACATCCCACCCACCTCCCCTGGTTGGCTTTTTAGCTCGTGCCCCTTCAGTTCTGTAAGCAAGCTAACATAGGGCGGGAAGGCACTTGCGCATGCATGGTGCGGGCAGTTGCAAAATTTTCAAACTTAGTGACAGTTTACTTGTCAAACTGTCCATTCCAGGCTCCGTGGATGACATCACCCATATGTGAGAATATGCTATGTATGAGAATATCTGCTTGCTGTCTCACGGTAAGTAACTATGTTGTTTTGCTAATGGTAATCTAACCTGTAACTAATTTACAGCTGAACCTGTATTTATATATTTGTAATACAGTGGTGCCTCGCATAACGGACGCCTCGCACAGCGAACGCTGCGCACAACGAACTTCAGGTCTTGCTTCCCACAACGAACTTCGTTTCACACAACGAAGTCGCCCGAGCTGCATCCTTAACTGCCCTCTCTCCGCCTGGCTCCCTGTGCAGTGGCGCTACATATTTTAAACCCCCCTGCCGCCGCTGCTGCATATTTTTAAGCCTCTGCCGCCACCGCATATTTTTAAACCTCCCCCCGCCGCCACATATTTTTTTAAAAAAGCCACCACTGCTGCAACTTTAATCTCACCTGCTCACTCGTAACTGGTGATCTAGCAAATTTCCCAGCCAGAAGCGCAGAGATCAAGAGCAAGCCTTCTGTGCTACTGCCTGGGCCTGCGCTGATCTCTGAATGGCTGCAGTCAGCTCTCGCAGGACTCACAAGAACTAACTGCAGCCATTCGGAGATCGGCATGGGCCCACACAGGCGTGCAGAGGAATTGCTCCTGATCTCTGCGCTTCTGGCCTGTACGCCACTGGCTGGGAAAGATGGGAGGAATTTAAAAAGGTACCGAGGGGGGATGATTAAAAAGGTACTGGGGAGTATGTGGGGGGTGATTATAATACATAGCAAGGATCAACAAAACCCCTGTCTCCCCTCCCCTTCACATATATCCCCTCTACTATCAAGAAAATTGAATAAGCCAAATTATTATAGAATGCTACACAGAAATATCATGCTAACAGAATACCACAGTCACACATAGCAGGAATAGGGTTAGGGTAGTGCAACTAGGGCAACTGTCCCCCCTGGTCAAAGAGAGCCGTAAGCCTCTGCCTGGACTTTGCAGTCCCCAGTTGTGTCTAACACCAGCTCTAACAAGATAAATTTATCTTTTTTTATGTCATCTTAGCATATTTTATGCTACAGAACGAATTATTTTTTTTAACATGTATTGTTATGGGAAAACGCGTTTCACATAACGAACTTTTCGCATAACAAACTTGCTCCTGGAACCAATTAAGTTTGTTGTGTGAGGCACCACTGTATATAATTTTTGTTCTTGTACAATCCCACTTTATTCCGGGACCAGTGGGTTATGCATCTCTAGCCGCCAGGCACTTTCGAAAGCTTCAAATAACCCCTCCCCTCTGCTAGCACATCTTGGAGCATGCTCAGCAGAATCCAATATTAGTTTTCTACAAGCCAAGCCTGTAGAAGTTCATGTCTTCTGCTCGGGTTTTATTTGGAAAGTTTCAGTAATGTTTTCAGTATTTCCCTCATGGGTCGGCCATCGTGCTGTGGAGGTTCCCCGTGGGGACATCCTTGTGGTGGGAGATTGCGGATGGTGGAAGAACGTCTGTTTCTGGGGGGTTACCTGCACAGCACAAAGCCCCCTGGACAGCCTGCAGGACAAATCGGGGCTCTGGGATCAGGAGCCAGCTCACTCAAGGATCATCCACTAATGGATGCAGCGCAGGCTGAGTGGTTCCGTGAAGCGCATCCTGGATTGGAGCCAGATTGCATGTCTCCGCCAGTCAGTTGCGCGACAAATCCGAAGATGGCGGAGGTCACTGGCCATAGTAGTTGGGCCAGTGGGGCAGTCAGAAGACTTGAAATCCAGCTATACAGCTTTCTGTGGCATTTGATCTCCTTACATGCTATTTATAGCATTGCCTGCATTTCTCCCTGCAGCTCTGTCACAGTGAGTAAACAGGGTGACATCCTGTCTTGGTGATTTTGGGGGGTCTTAAAAAGGGGTTTTTGGGTGGTTTCCCTTCATGCCGTAACCCCCACACCTCTAAAATCCTAAAATCATGGTTTTTCAGGGTTTCCCTGTTCTTTTCCTGGGTGATTTTATTGCAAAAATAAATATATTTCTTTTAATAGTTAGGAGCTTCATTTTTGCTCCAAAATTCACAGATGGCCTTCCCAGGTTGAGGTGTATTGATATCATGCCTCATTTGTAGCAGATGGCTGTCGGTTGCACAGCTGTGTTCCGCGTATGCTGCAGCCTACGAGAAGAATTAAATTTGCATGAAAATGGTTGGTGCCTTTCGCCTCAGGGAAAACCCTCATTGAGCTTTCTGCCTCAATTTCTGTGGAAATCACATTTAGGGATTTTTGGGTGAGTGCTGGCGGTGTTTTAGCATAACGCAAGCGCGTTTCTGGAGAAAAATTTGATAAGTGCTCAAAGTACTTTAAGTCTGAGGAGCACAGGCTGGCTTTTGCCGCAGGAGTCCTCCTTTTCCCCTGGAATTGTGCGTTGGCTCTTTCAGGCATAATTTGTAAACAGTCTATGCCTAATCTAATCTAATCCTTAGGTTTGTATACCGCATCATCTCCATGTTCGTAGAGCTCGATGCGGTTTACAGTAGGAGAAATAGGAAGGAACTATAACAGAGGGTTAGAGGTAGAAGTGTGAAGAAAATTTAGAGGACTTGGGATGCCAAGATATAAGAGTTTCCTTGATTCCTAAATTGGAGGGAGACTTACATTTTTTGAGAAAAGCCAGGTTTTCAGATGTTTGCGGAAAACTTGGAGAGAGCTCAAGTTCCGAAGAGGGGAGGTAAGGTTGTTCCAGAGCTCAGTGATTTTGAAGTGGAGGGAGGTCCCTAGCTTTCCTGTGTGGGAAATGCCTTTTAACGAGGGGAAGGATAGTTTTAATTTGTGGGAGGATCTGGTGGTATTAGGGTTTGAGGAATTCCAAGAAAGAGGGATAAAGGGAGGGAGGATACCATATAGGATTTTGAAAGTTAAACAGGCGCATTTATAGTGGACCCTGGCGATTATCGGAAGCCAGTGGAGCTTGGCCAGGAGCGGGGAGACATGGTCAAATTTACTTTTAGTGAAGATGAGCTTGGCCGCGGCATTCTGAATCTGTTGGAGTCTGTGGAGGTTTTTCTTAGTTAGGCTTAAGTAGATAGAGTTGCAATAGTCCAATCTGGAGAGGATGATGGATTGGACAAGGAGGGTAAAATGTTTTTGATGGAAGCAGGATCTAACTTTCCTCAGCATGTGAAGGCTGAAAAAGCATTTTTTTTTTTTACCAAGGATTGGAGGTGGTAATGCCTGTAATCATCCCACCAACTTTTAGCTATCTGTGGTGACATTGCTGCTGCTCGGTATGGATCTCTTGCTTAGTCCCTCAGCAGAAACTGTGGAGCGCCAAAGGGCGACACCTGCGATAGCGTTTGGCACTCTCCCGATCCCTCTGCTTTTGCAGGGATGTTTGGCGGTGGCCACTGATTTGGAATATTTGGTGGAGCTCTGTGTTCAGACTCCGTTTGGGTCCTGGGACCTGACTGACAATCCCACAGCACGCAGGTTCCTATTACCTGCTTATCTGGAGGTCCTCATCACAGAACCGTTGCAGGACTGGCACCCTACTGCAGGCTCAGCCCGTCCAACAGGAATATTCTCTAAAGAATGCTCCCTGCCTCCTTTCCTTGATACCCCGATGCAGGCCATATCCTGTCAGAGATTTGGGGTAACCCCGACGGAGGTGTCCTGTAGGATGTTCTGGACAGGCGTATGGATTTCATCCTTAAGCGCCTTTTTTGATTCGGCTGTGGCTGGGATCAAGGCTGCGCCAACATCGTCCTTCATTACACGGGCGTGCCTCTCCACATTTCACTATGCCCTCTCTCTGTGGTGCTGCATGATTTGAAATTTCTCATCCCTGTGGTGGATTGTATGGCTGTCACCTTATCAGACATTCTGAAAGTTTGCACCAAACTGGGCGCTTATACAGTGTTAGCCCGGAAGATGCCGCAGATCAGGCAAGCGGTCTGGGGACTCCTCCTCTGGGGCCACCCTGAGTACGCTTCCCTTTTAGGGACGGCGTCTGTTTGGCTAGGGTCATGAGGATCTCCTGGCAAGTGTACAAGACCGCAAGCCAATGGCTTTGCCTGGGAACAGGACGCCTCCCATCAGGAGTTCGAGGCGTTCTGCTTTTAGTCCGTTTGGACGTCTTCACCAGTATGACAGTCCTCCCTCTTCAGGACAGAGGTGCCCTGCATTTCACAGACCCCGTTTCAGGGGGTCTGTTTGGCAGCAGTTTTTAATCGGACGTCCAGCAGCACCCCCACCCCCAGAAGACACAGTTCTGGTGTGTGGCCTTCTGCTTTCCCCCATGCATGGGGGGGCAGTTGTCTACTTTCTTGGCAGAATGGGAGATCATCACATCATACCTCTGGGTCTTGGAGGTGTTGTGCGATGGACTCACTTTGGAGTTTTCATGTCCTCACGCCAAATACTTTCTTGTTTCCCTTACGGCCCTTGAACCCGTACCAGAAGGTGACTTGGGGCTCACGGAGATACTCGATATGCTTCACCGTCCCAATGAAAGATTCTGAAATTGGAGACCAAGCCTGAATCTCAAATGGTCAATGTGACATTGAAGGTGCCCCGCTTATGCATGGAGATGGTGCATTCTGTCATTGATTCGCTACAGCAGGAGAGTTTTCTGTGGAGGTGTATCTGTGCATCCCCATTTTCCAGCGCAAAGGAATTTTTTGTGGTTTTCACGTCCTGATGCTGCATTTTCAGTTTGTGGCTCTTCCCTTCGGGTTGGCGTTGGTGCGCAGGCCCTTCACCAAGGTGTCGGTGGTAGTGGCAGCGCATCTTCGCTGTTTGAGTGTCCTGTTCCCCCAAATATCTGGACAACATAAGAACATAAGCAGTGCCTCCACTGGGTCAGACCCGAGGTCCATCGTGCCCAGCAGTCCGCTCACGCGGCGGCCCAACAGGTCCAGGACCTGCACAGTAGCTCCCTATCTATACCCCTCTATCCCTTTTTCCAGCAGGAAATTGTCCAATCCTTTCTTGAACTCCAGTACCGTACTCTGTCCTATTACGTCCTCTGGAAGTGCATTCCAGGTGTCCACCACACGCTGGGTAAAGAAAAACTTCCTAGCATTTGTTTTGAATCTGTCCCCTTCCAATTTTTCCGAATGCCCTCTTGTTCTTATATGTTTTGAAAGTTTGAAGAATCTATCCCTCTCTACTTTCTCTATGCCCTTCATGATCTTGTAGGTCTCCTATCATGTCTCCTCTGAGTCTCCGCTTTTCCAGGGAGAAGAGCCCCAGCCTCTCCAATCTTTCAGGGTATGAAAGGTTTTCCATGCCCTTAATCATTCATTTCGCTTTCCTGTGGACCCTCTCAAGTATTGCCGTATCCTTCTTAAGGTACGGTGACCAATACTGAACACAGTACTCCAGGTGCAGGCGCACCATTGCCCGATACAATGGCAGGATGACTTCTTTTGTTCTGGTCGTAATACCCTTCTTAATAATACCCAACATTCTGTTTGCCTTCTTCGCGGTTGCTGCACATTGTGCCGTTGACTTCATTGTTGTATCCACCAGTACACCCAAATTTCTTTCAAGGTTACTTCCCTCTAATACTAATCCCCCCATTTGGTAGCTGAACATCGGGTTCTTTCTCCCTATATGCATGACCTTACATTTCCCTACATTGAAGTTCATCTGCCATTTATTCGCCCACTCCTCCAGTTTGTTTAGGTCCCTTTGTAGGTCCTCACACTCTAACGTAGTTCTAATCCTTCTACAGAGTTTAGTGTCATCCGCAAATTTTATAACTTCACATTTCGTCCCCTTTTCCAGGTCATTAATAAATACATTAAACAGCAGCGGTCCCAGTACAGACCCCTGTGGAACTCCGCTCGTGACCTTCCTCCAGCCCGAGTAGTGACCCTTCACTCCAACCCTCTGTCTTCTGCCTGCCAACCAGTGTTTAACCTATCTGTGTACGTCCCCTTCCACCCCGTGTTTCCACAGCTTCCTAAGTAGCCGCTCAAGGGGTACCTTGTCAAAGGCCTTTTGGAAGTCGAGGTAAATGATGTCTATGGGTTCTCCTTTGTCCAACTGGCTGTTCACCCCCTCAAAGAAGTGCAGTAAGTTTGTTTGGCACGATCTTCCCTTGCAGAAGCCATGTTGGCTCGCTTTCATCAGCCCATTTTTTTCGATGTGCTCACAGATGCTGTCCTTTATCAGTGTTGTTCAGAGCTCCCTCTCTATCAGAGGGGATCCAGGCAGTTCCGCAGGTGGTCCATTTGCTGCTAGGTGATCAACTTTCGGTGGAGTCACTTGTAGCCAACTCAGGATTTGGAGCTCCTGGGGGTTCTGTTTCTCACGGGATAGAATAAAGTATTCCTTCTTTCTCCCGTCATGTGCAGATTTGGACAGTCATCAGAGTCTCCTGACAACTCAGCATTTCCAGGTCCTGAAGCTTGTGGTGGCGACCATCAAGGGAGTTCTGTAGGCCAGACCTGAATTGCATCCCTTGCAGCAAGCTCTGTTGTCCCGTTGGAATCCACCACTGGATCCACTGCTTGCCCCCCAGTCTTGGTCGGCGGCAGCACACAACAGCATGATGTGGTGATTGCATTCCATGGCGCTGGCCAGGGGCCTTTTACTCAGGATTCAGATTTGTTGACTGTTCAGGATGTGAATCTCTCCATTTAGGGGCATTCTATAGGTCTTCACCCTCTGGACACAAAGGGTTGACTATTCGCCTGGAACTGTGGGCGTCTCGGCTGCCTCTTTTGCTTTACCAGGCCCGTCATTGAGCTGTCCGAGTGTCCTTGGATGTTGCCAAGGCGGTGACCTCCGCCAACTGGCAGGGGGGCACATAGGGATGCCCCCCATGAATAGGGAGTCCCAGTTGCTCTTTTGCTGGATGGAAAGTCTCCAGGTTGCGCTGTCTGCAACGCACATGACAGGAATGGATGGCATTTAGGCAGTCTTTCTCGGGTATAAGACACTAGTCCCCGGACGATGCCTCCATCTGGGAGTGCATTAGAGGGCATTGTGCCCCTCATGGTGACTGCAGCAAGGCTGGTACCAAGGGCCTGGATGCTCTAGCGCAGTCCTGACTGCAGGAGGGCCTTCTTTATGGCTCCCCACTGTGGCCCATGTTAGGGCATCTGATGCGTCGCATATAGAGTGCCCAGGAAACGTGATCTTGGTGGTTCCCGATTGGCCAACACTACCTTAGTATGCCGCCCTGGTGCAGCTTTGTAGGGAGGGTGCTGAGTTTGCCCTCTTACCCTTGGTTCCTCACTCTCAGGGGCTGATCGCTTTGCAGGACTCGGGTTTCTTTGTTCTTGCGTCTTTTTTTTTAAGGTGCGGCCTTGGCTGTTCTATTGCGATGATAGCTGCGCTGTTTCACAGCACATGGAAGTCTATGGTGGTGAGCTAAATGACAGTTTTGCGGTGTTACCAGGTTTGGTGCACTAATTGTTGGGAGGATTATAATTCTTGGGAAAGATTCCCTCAGTTCTTTGGAATCTTGGCGGGATGCCCTGCACAAGGGCCTTGCAGTGGCTTCCCTAAAGGGTCATATTGCAGGTGTCCCCTTCCTGGTCACTATTGCCTTGACAGATCTTCGGCGGTTCTCAGGACGTGGCCCATTTCCTTAGGGACGCGGCTTGTCTGAGGCCTTCCTTGCGCCTCAAAGGATAGAACGAAGTGTTCCTCCTTTCTCCTGTCATGTGCAGATTTGTACAGTTATCAGAGTCTCCTGACAACTTCGACTCCGACTGTCTAACGTGCAATCAGTATCTGGTCTCCGTTCCCTGGCTTGCTCGCCTTGTGAGCTTCTGGAGCTGGTGTCTGTGATGGATCTCTCTCTCTTTCCCAAGAAGGTATACCTTTTGACTGTCCTGTCAGTTTGGACAGTTTGGAGCTTTCAGCTCATTCTTATCGGGATCCTTATTGTGTTTTGCGAGCTCTGGGGTGCTGTTGCAGATCGTTCCTTCCTCCCTCCAAATGAGTTGCTGTTTTCTATGTGTTTTGGGTAGTTCGCCTGTAGGCGTTTGTCCTTTCTGTTTTCGTCCAGGGACTATGTTCTGCAGTCCTTGGATGAGCGCAAGCTCTTGAGGCGGTCTTTGGAGGTAACCACAGAATTTTGGGTCTTGGACCACTGGTTTGTCTGGTGGGTCTTGCCAGCAAGGGGCTAGCCTACTTTTGGGGCTACCATTTCGTGAGAGATTTGAATGAGTGTTTCTGTAGCTTATATGGTGGCAGGAGAGGAGCCTTCCCTAAAGTTGCGGGTCCTTTCTAGAATAGGGGTTTCTTCCTCTTGGACTGAGTACTTGGTGCTCCAGGAGGAGATTTACAGGGCTACAACATGATCCTCTCTGCATGCCTTCTACAGGTTTTGCAGGGTTGGTGTGGCAACCACGTATAATGCCGTTTTATGTTGCTTCGGTGTTGGCTGTGAGCTCATCAGTCCCACCCTGAATTTTCTGGACTGCTCTGTTATGTCCCACTGGTCCCGGAATAAAGTAGAATTGTATAAGAACGAAAGATTAGGTCTTACCTCTGCTAATCTTCTTTCTTGTAAATCCACATTTAACCCGCCCTATGTATGTCTGATTCGCTGTTCACCTGCCTGGAAATACTGGTAAGCTGGATTTGTGCTTAGGTTTGTCTTTTATAAAAGTACCATCTGCTAGATGTAGCACTCTATTTGGGGGGTTAGTGCCTCTTTCTGTCAGTGCATGCTGTGTCTCCCTATAGCACTGTTTTGTAGTTCAAGTTCTAATGTGTGATAACCTGTTTTACAGTTTTCATTGTTGCTGTTTTGTATATGTTTATATGAGCAGAATTAATTATTTGACGCAGTGGCGTACCTAGCATATGTGACACACTGGGCACATCATTTTTGACACCTCCCCATCTATATGAAAAATATGATTTTCAGTAACAATCCACATATCGCACAAGAGTGTACCTACGAAAAGGCAGCATCTTAAACACTGCAGTGAGCACTAGAACACCAACACATACATTGTAAAACTAAACAAGCCAGATCCTGTATAGTCAATTGATCCTGTAAAGTCGATGCTATCAGAAAGCCATGTGCCTTTCATACACACAGACAAGTACACCCTCACCCAATATGAAATAATCACAAATTAAAAATAGAAATATGTAGATAAAAGATAAACTGAACCGCCAAGAAACCAGACTCTGCATAAATTGCAACACTACAACACCACAAAAACAGTAATACATGTCCTCTAATATTGTGCAAAATATAAAGACAGTAGATGTAAATTTGAAAAAACTGATACATAACAATCACCACTTTACAAATTAACAAATAGAAATAAAACAAATAATGAGAAATAAGAAAATACCATTTTAATGGACTAATCCCCATAAGCTCGGTTCCCATCCTCGCAAACCACCTGATTCCATCCACACAAGCCTTGAATTGTTTTATATTGAACTTATTTTATTAAAGTATAAAAAGAAACAATATTCTGTACAATTGTCAATTTATAAATCAGCGTCTTCTCCCCACTCTCTCTTCCCCATTTCCCTTCAGCGTCCTCAGCCCACTCTCTCTCCACTTTCCTTCAGCGCACGCACATACAAATAAGCAAGTAATTTTATATCATTTTCATTCTATTCATTCATAGAAATTAAAGTGTAAATAAAGCCAGTCACATAACAAAACATGATTTTACAAAAATAATTCCCTGCACAGTCAAGCCTGCAAGGATTATTAGATGTCTTTCAGCAGCTCCCCTCCCTCCCTCCCTCCCCCTTACCTTCGTGGCCAAGTCAAAATGATCTACCAACAATAAAATTTTAAAAACAAAAAGCATACTGTATGCAGAGAAAATGTTAATTATCATTTATATTCCGCGGGATTTCAAAGAGTCAAAGCAGATGACTTTATGCAATGTCACCTCAGTAACAACTATACAAAAATAGACAAATATACCCCCTCCCTTTTTACTAAACCGCGATAGCGGTTTTTAGCGCAGAGAGCTGCTCTGAATGCTCCACGCTGCTCTCAACGCTCATAGGCTCTCTGCGCTAAAAACCGCTATTGTGGTTTAGTAAAAGGGGGCCATAGTGCAATATATAGACAGCAGATATAAATTCTCAAAACGGACACATTTTGATCACTAAATTGAAAATAAAATCATTTTTCCTACCTTTGTTTGGTAATTTCATCAGTCTATGGTTGCACTTTATTCTTCTGACTGTGCATCGACTATTTCTTCCCTTCTTTCAGCCTCCTGGATGCTTCCTCTCCTCCAGACCTCATTCCCTCCCCCAACTTTTTCTTTCTTTCATCCTGCCCCCTTCTTTCTTTCTCTCTCCATGCCCCCTTTCTTTCTCTATGTCTGTCTTTCTCTCTCTCTCTTCGTGCCCCCTTTCTTTCTGGCTCCCTGCCCCCCATTTATTTCTTTCTTTCTCCCTCCCACTGCCATTGGGAAAATGCTGCCACCACTGCTGGGGAATAGGCTGCCACTGCCGCCATCGGGAACAGGCTGGCTCCGAGTTTGCCCTGCTTCTCTTCCCCGCGGGGCCAACCAACTCTTTGCTGCACGACGTCAATTCTAAAGTTGGAGAGGATGTTTTGCAAGAAATTTCTTAATAAAAAAGTTTTACCACCTTCATAAAGGTAATAAATCCCAACAAAGAGGTATTATTGAGGAAAAAAATGAATATTCGGCTTTCTGTTCTTGACTTCTTTTTTTTTTTAATTTTCAAATAATTTATTAAGCAAAGAAAGAAGCATACATAGGCTGAATGCCAACTGCAATAACAACAGATCATTCCCCAGCAGAACAATCCTCCCTCCCCCCACCCCCCTGACCAAGTGTTGTGCAAGCCCGAAACATCTAGGGAGCGACTACACATTTCAAAGTCCAGGCATCTATGCAAGGCCCCTCCAGTTACCATATGCACTCCAGACACGGTGAAAAGAACTACAGGTATCTGTCCGTAAAGCGGTCAGTTTAGACATGAGATAGATCATCCACTTTGAGAAGGAGATCCAACTGTGCAGGGAGAGCAGGCTGTTTCCAAAACCAGGCCACACATAATCTGGCCGCCGTAGCATCCAAAGCCACAAAATGTGTGGGGTCAATGTCCAACCCCTGAGCAGGGTGATTAAGCAAAAAAACATCCATATGCAAAGGTACAGGAGTTTGCAATACCTCAGACACAAACTGTTGAACCATCTCCCAAAAGACAACCACCCTGGAGCAATCACACCATATGTGCCCAAAAGTCCCCGACCTCCCACAACCTCTCCAACAGTGGCCATCTCCATGAGCATACCATCGATATAATTTCTTAGGAGTATAATACCACTGAAGTAACATTTTGTATCCTTGTTCAACCAATGGGGTGGCTAACGATACCTGCAGCCAGGCAGCCAAACAGAACCCTTGGCTAGCCCAAATTCTGCTCAAGGTCCACACCTACCTTGATTTCTGAAAAATACTCAAAACTCATTTATTCCACGCTCAATATCCCTAATCCCCTCTCTTCCATTTCTCTCACCCCTCCCTCAAATGGCCCAACTCTCCCGGTACCCCCCTCTTTTTTATCTCCCCCATCTCACTAACTCCAATGACCTACTCATTTCCCCCCTCGCATGCTCACCTTCATCACCTCATTGCTTGTAATTATGATCAATTGTAACTATGATCAATTGTAATTTCTTGTTAATTTTGTTCCAATATCTTCATTACTTGTAAATATAGTTTATTGTAATTTCTTATTAAGTTTTGTTTAATTGATGTGAACCGCCTAGAACTCCCTGGGTATGGCGGTATACAAAAATAAAGTTATTATTATTATTATTATAAAGATGTTCCCATTGCTGCAAATCCAGGGACACCCCCAAGAGGGCCTCCCATTTATGCTCAAAGGAGCAAATTTTGGGGCAGCTATATAATAAAGCTTTATACAAGTGGGAAATAAGTCCCACCACTGAGCCCATACAAAACACCTGAAGAAAGGCAGAGTCCGCCCCCTCCCATTCTGGAAGAACTCTCCTCCGCAATAAATCCCAAAGTTGGGTATAGGCAAAAACATCCGCCGCTGGGAGATCATAAACATCCCACAAAGCTGCAAAGGGGATCAGCTCGCCCTGGAGAAGCAGCTGACCCAGCACTCCAAGTCCACTGCTCTCCCAGCATTGGAAAATCCCAGAATCCCAGGCAGGTAAAAATCTCGGAGCATATCTAATAGGGATAGCATAAAAATAGCGCTGTTGCACGAACCAAGCCAGTTGCACCTGGCCCCACAGCTGGAGAGTGCAAGCCATACCATAAGGAGGCCCTTGCTGGACTTCACGAATGCTCTCCAGAAGAAGCCATGGTTAAGCTGCCAGGGGATAAGTAGGTTGCAACTCCAGTTCCAAAGAGACCCAAAGACGGGATGGAAAAGCTCAGTGAAACAAAACCTGTAGCTGGGCAGCATAATAATAATTCAAAAAATCCAGGACTCCCATACCTCCATGCTGCCTATCCCAATACATACGCTCCCTCCTAACCCGGGGCGGTATATGATTCCAGATATAAGTGAAAGCCTGACGCTGAAGCAGAAGCAAGAATTGTTTGGGGACTGAGAGAGGCAAACAGGAGAACATATATAAAAAACGGGGCAGAACATTCATGCGCAGGGCATTAATCCTCCCCATCCATGACAATCGTAGGCCCTCCCACCAGTCAAGATCAATAAACACTGTCCGTAATAATGGGGGATAGTTCAAACGAAACAGCTCACTCAAATCATGAGATATATGAAAAGCGAGGTAGCGAATCGATGATGCAGCCCAATGGAATGGGAAGGCCCCTGTCAAGCCGATAATGGTAGCCGCATAAAGAGATATATTAAGGAGCTCAGATTTGGTAGCATTAATTTTAAACCCTGCCACCCGGCTATACCATTCCAACACTAAAAGCACTGCCCGCAGGGACTCCAGTGGGTGAGAAAGTGTGAACAGAATATCATCCGCATAAAGCGATATCTTATGGTCCTGCACCCTCGGGGTAATCCCATGAATATTAACATGCACCCAAATGGCCTCCGCCAAAGATTCCATCACCAAAGCAAAAATAAGTGGGGACAATGGACATCCCTGGCGGGTCCCACGCTGTATCAAAAAGGGGGTCGTGTATTGGCCATTGACCCGCAAGCAAGCCTCTGGGTTAGCATACAACAGGGTCAGCCAATGCAAAAATTACACGAAAATCCCATGCGCAGAAGCACCGCCTGCATAAAAGGTCAGAAAATCCTATCAAACAACAAAGAGGAAAAAATACCAAGACCTGAACTGCATGTACACTAATGCAAGAAGCTTAAAGAACAAAATGGGGGAACTAGAAGTTGTGGCCAAAGATGAGAGCCTGGACATCATAGCGATCATGGAAACATGGTGGAACAAGGAAAGCAAATGAGACATAGTACTGCCAGGGTACAAGCTCTACCGAAGAGATAGGATACACCATAAAGGAGGAGGAGTAGCACTTTAAATAAAATGACACCATTCACTTAACCGGAGTGGACGCAGCAACGACAAATGACCAACTGGAATCACTATGGGTCAAAATACCAGGAAGAAAGGGAGACGAGATAAAGATGGGGCTGTACTACTGCCCACCAGGGCAAACTGAAGCAAAGAACGCAGAACTGGGAGCCGAGCTGAGGCAGGAATGCAAAAACGCAAACACCATAGTTATGGGAGACTACAACTATCCCGGGATAGACTAGAGTCTTAGAGTTTCAAAATGTACAAAGGAAACGGAATTCCTCAAGGTTGTACGGGACTGCTTCTTGGAACAGCTTGTCAAGGAACCAACGAGAGGGACGGCTATTTTGGATCTAATCCTCAACGGGCTGAATGGACCTGCCAAGGAAGTGGAAGTAGTGGGACCTTTAGGAAACAGTGATCACAACATGATCCAGTTCAAAGTGGAAATAGGAGTGCCAGAGGGGAAGAGAACCATTGCAACAACGTTTAACTTCAAGAAAGGGAACTATGATGCCATGAGACAAATGGTGAAGAACATAAGAAATGCCTTCACCGGATCAGACCCTAGGTCCATCTTGTCCGGTGACCCGCACACGCGGAGGCCAAGCTAGGTGTTCCCTAATGGACACCTTGTTCACCCGTATCCCTCAATGTGATTTGCAAGAAGGTGTGCATCCAACTTGCCCTTGAATCCCAGAATGGTGGTCTCTGTCACAACCTCCTCCGGGAGAGCATTCCAAGCGTCCACACTCGCTGTGTGAAGCAGAACTTCCTGACATTAGTCCTGAGTCTGCCGCCCCTCAGTTTTAGTCCATGTCCTCTTGTTTGAGTCACTTTTGATAATGTGAATAACGAAGTTTCTTGCTCTATTTTGTCGAAACCTTTCAGTATTTTAAAAGTCTCTATCAAATCCCCTCGCAGCCTTCTCTTCTGGAGGGTGAACAATCCCAGGAACAGCTCAAGGAAAGCACAGACGGTGGAGCAAGCCTGGTCCTTATTCAAAGACACGGTAAACGAATCGCAAAACCTATATATACCCAGATTTAGGAAAGAGTGCAAAAAGAATCAAGCAAAAGACCCGGCATGGATTACCAATGAAGTCAAGAGTGTGATAGGGGACAAGAAAAAATCATTCCAGAAGTGGAAAAAGGATAAAACCGAGGAAAATTGGAAAGAGCACAGGAAGCATCAAAAAGAATGTCATCGCGTGGTCAGAAAAGCAAAAAAAGAGTATGAAGAGAGACTTGCCAGGGAAGCACAGAATTTTAAACCATTCTTCTGATATGTGAAAGGAAAACAGCCAGCAAGGGAGGAGGTGGGACCTCTGGATGAGGGAGACAGGAAGGGAGTGGTGAAGGAGGAAGAAGAGGTGGCAGACAGACTAAACACGTTCTTTTCGTCGGTCTTCACAAAGGAGGACACATCCAATGTGCCGGAACCGGAAAAAGTCTTCAAGGGGGATCAGGATGGAAAATTATCATGCATGGAGGTAAGCCTCGAAGACGTACTCAAACAGATAGATAGATAGATTAAAAACTGATAAATCTCCGGGCCCAGACGGAATACACCCGAGGATACTGAAAGAGCTCAAAGACGAAACGGCGGAGTTGCTGCAGCAGATTTGCAACCTATCCTTGAAAACAGGGGTAATTCCGGAGGACTGGAGGATAGCAAATGTTACACCTATCTCTATAAAAGGATCAAGAGGTGACCCGGGGAACTACAGACTGGTGAGCTTAACCTCAGTTCCGGGGAAGATGGCCGAATCATTGATCAAGTATCAATGAGCATATAGAAAGAAATAATCTGATGAGAACAAGCCAGCATGGATTCTGTAAAGGAAGATCATGCCAAACGAACCTACTGCACTTCTTTGAGGGGATAAGCGAACAATTGGACAAAGGTGATCCCATAGACATTGTATATCTGGACTTCCAAAAAGCCTTTGACAAGATACCCCATGAGCGCCTACTAAGGAAACTGTAGAACCACAGGGTGGAAGGGGAAGTGCACAGATGGATCAAAAATTGGTTGGCAAACAGGAAACAGAGGGTAAGAGTAAAGGGACACTACTCTGACTGGAAAGGGGTCACGAGTGGCGTCCCGCAGGGGTCAGTACTGGGACCGCTGCTGTTCAATATAGTCATAAATGACCTGGAGTCAGGGACAAAGTGCGAAGTTATAAAATTCACGGACGACATAAAACTCTCCAGTAGGGTTAAAACTGTGGAGGAATGCAAAGAACTACAAAGGGACCTGAACAAATTGAGTGAGTGGGCAGACAAGTGGCAGATGAGCTTCAATGTGGAGAAATGTAAAGTCTTGCACATAGGGAAAGGAAACCCGATGTATAACTGCACGATTGGGGGGGGGGGGGGATGGTACTGGGAGAAGGCAAACTGGAAAAGGACTTGGGGGTTTTGATGGACAAAACAATGAAGCCGGTGGCACAATGCGCAGCGGCCACAAAGAAGGCGAATAGAATGTTGGGCATTATCAAAAAATGTATCACTACCAGAATGAAGGAAGTTATCCTGCCACTGTATCGGGTGATGGTGCGGCCGCTTCTGGAGTACTGCGTCCAATACTGGTCAGACTTACAATCAAGAGAGGTTTGCTGCTTGCCGGGGGCCAAGATTCGGGATGTAACCACTTGCCTGGACAGACTCATCAAGCCCCAGGACCATTTCCCTATGCTTCTCATCCACGTTGGAACAAATGACACTGCCAGGAACACACAGGAGAGCGTACAAGAAGACTTTAGAGCCCTGGGTGAGAAGCTGAGGAGGATGGAAGCGCAGGTGGTCTTCTCCTTGATCCTCCCAGTGAGGGGCAAAGGTAGAGCCAGGGATGAGCGCATCCAGAGGGCTAATGACTGGCTGCGAGGATGGTGCAAGGAGATGAACTTCGGGTTTCTGCACCATGGAGAGGCGCTACAAGGACTACAAGGATCAGACGGGCTACACCTGACCAGAAGAGGGAAGAACGTCCTAGGACACCGACTAGCCCGCCTACTTCACAGGGCTTTAAACTAGGTAAGTTTGGGGAGGGTACAGGCTCAATCAACCCACCTGGCGAGCTAGGCTGCCAACACTTTTTGGAGACTGGGGTAAGTGGACACCGAAATTCTGGGTCCGGGACTGGGGCGAGTACACACATTTCCGAGTCTGGGGTGGGTACATGTTGTGATTTGGGGTCTAGGGAGGGTACACACCTTGCAAATTGTACCAAAAGAGTCCAAATAGCTCAAGCGGGAATTCCCCCACAGGGTACACACATTTCTGTGTCTGGGGTATATGCTCACATTAAAACTAGCACTAAAAGCGAACATGCGACATGGAAAGCCATGTACGTCAACACCCACAGTTTGGGCAACAAGATCCTAGAATTAGAGACTGAAATGAGGAACGCTGACCTGGATGTGGTGGCGATATCTGAGACCTGGCTCACGGACTCCCACGGGTGGGACATGGTCATACCAGGCTACAATTTACTTCGCTGTGACAGGGAGGGCAAGATGGGAGGAGGTGTAGCACTATATACTAAAGATGACATTAAAGTCACCAGAATTGCAGATGTCAGGTACACAGGGGAATCCCTTTGGGTAAATTTGGCCAGGGGGAAAGACAAATGCCTGTATCTTGGCATAATATACAGACCCCCAAGACAACAGGAGGACCTGGATATGGAATTGATCGGAGACATAGAGAATATCACCTTGCGAGGGGATACAGTACTGTTAGGTGACTTCAATATGCCTGGTGTGGATTGGAACACACTTTCCTCTGCATCCAGCAGCAGCAGGAGGCTATTGAACTCTATGAAGGGAGCAAGACTGAAACAACTGATACTGGAGCCAACAAGGGAGCAGGCAATACTGGACCTGTTACTTACCAATGGCGAAAGTGTCACAGAGGTCTCAGTGGGCGAAGCGTTGGCCTCCAGTGACCATAATATGGTATGGTTCAATCTCAAAAAGGGGTTCGCCAAATCTAACACATTGACCAAGGTCCTAAGCTTCAAGGATGCCAACTTCGAGGGCATGGGGGAATTCATCCATCAAGCGCTACAAAACCAAGCGGTAACAGATAACGTAGAAGAAATGTGGTCAGCTCTGAAAGATACCATACAGGAGGCAACCAACCGATATATAAAATCAGTAAGTAAACGGCGAAGGAACAATAGGCCACAGTGGTTCTCTGCGGAGATCTCGGGCCTCATAAAAGAGAAGAAAAGAGCGTTCATTTCTTACAAACAATCAGGGAATCAGGACTCAAGAGAAGACTACCTGGCCAAGGCAAGAGATGTAAAAACAGCAGTTAGAGAGGCCAAATTCCGAAACGAGGAGACGTTAGCGAAGAACATCAAGAAGGGCGATAAATCCTTTTACAGGTATAAGAACATAAGAACATAAGAACTGCCTTCTCCGGATCAGACCTTCGGTCCATCAAGTCCGGCGATCCGCACACGCGGAGGCCCTGCCAGGTGTACACCTGGCGTAATTTATAGTCCATCAAATCCTTATATGCCTCTCTTAAGGAGATATGCATCTAGTTTGCTCTTGAAGCCTAGGATGGTCGATTCTGTCATAATCTCCTCTGGGAGAGCATTCCAGGTGTCAACCACTCTCTGAGTAAAGCAGAACTTCCTGACATTAGTCCTGAACCTGTCCCCCCTCAGCTTCATTACATGTCCTCTAGTCCGTGTCAAATTGGACAATGTAAATAATCTTCTCTGCTCTATTTTGTCGATTCCTTTCAGTATTTTGAAGGTCTCGATCATATCCCCACGCAGTCTCCTTTTCTCAAGGGAGAACAATCCTAGTGTTATAAGTCTGTCCTCGTATTCCAGTTTCTCCATACCCTTCACCAGTTTTGTTGCTCGTCTCTGCACCCTCTCCAGCAGCTTTATATCCTTCTTTAGGTAGGGGGACCAATGTTGGACACAGTATTCCAAGTGTGGTCTGACCATTGCCCTATAAAGCGGCATTATAACTTTCTCTGATCTACTCGAGATTCCTTTCTTTATCATGCCCAACATTCTATTTGCCTTCTTTGCCGCTGCCGCGCATTGTGCCGACGGCTTCAGGGTCCTATCTATCAGTACACCCAGGTCCTTTTCTTGTTCACTCTTCCCCAGAGTTGCACCTGACATTGTATACTCGTATTCCTTATTTTTATTGCCTAAATGCATTACCTTGCATTTCTCCACATTGAACTTCATCTGCCATTTCTCCGCCCATGTTTCTAACCGACACAAGTCGCTCTGGAGTTTCTCTCGATCCTCCTGCGATCTGATTGCCCGGCATAGTTTTGTATCGTCTGCAAACTTGATGATCTCACTGGATGTTCCTTCCTCCAGGTCATTGATATAAATATTAAAAAGGATCGGCCCAAGTACCGAGCCCTGGGGTACACCACTAGTCACTTTCTCCCAGTCGGAGAACTTCCCATTTATGCCCACTCTCTGCTTTCGGTTTTCCAGCCATTTGCCTATCCATCTTTGTATATCCCCCTCTATGCCATGACTTTGTAGTTTCCTGAGAAGTCTTTCGTGTGGAACTTTGTCGAACGCTTTCTGGAAGTCCAAGTATATTATGTCCACCGGCTTCCCACTATCAATTTGCTCGTTCACGGTCTCGAAAAATTGGAGTAAATTAGTCAAACATGATTTCCCTTTCCTGAATCCATGTTGACTGGGTTTCATCAAGTCGTATGCGTCCAAGTGCCGGACTATGCTATCCTTGATCAGTGCTTCAACCATCTTGCCAGGGACAGACGTAAGACTAACAGGTCTATAGTTGCCCGGTTCCCCTCTCGATCCTTTTTTGAAAATTGGGGTGACGTTCGCTATCCTCCAGTCGTCCGGTATCTGTCCAGTTCTGATTGTCAGGTTTGCAAGTTTTTGCAATAACTCTCCGATTTCAAACTTCAATTCCTTTAAGACTCTCGGATGAATCCCATCCGGTCCAGGGGATTTGTCACTTTTAAGTTTGTCGATCTGATAGTATATCTGGTCTAAGTCCACTTCAACTGTGGTGAGGCTGTCTTCTATTTCTCCTGCAAACACTTTCTCCGCTTCAGGTATTGTTGAGGTGTCCTCCTTCGTAAAGACGGACGCAAAGAAGGAATTTAGTTTGTCTGCGATTTGTTTATCTTCCTTGATGTACCCTTTTCTTCCCTGGTCGTCCAGGGGTCCCACTGCCTCTTTTGCAGGTTTTTTCCCTTTCACGTATCTAAAGAAGGGCTTGAAGTTTTTGGCCTCCTGGGCTATTTTTTCCTCATATTCCTGTTTTGCATCCCTCACCGCCTTGTGACATTTCTTCTGATCATCTTTATGTTTGTTCCAGGCTTCGGTTGTCTTTATGCATTTCCATTTTTTGAAAGAGTCCTTCTTTTCTTTTATGGCTTCCTTCACCTGTATGGTAAGCCATGCCGGTTCTCTTTTGCTCTTTGTTCTCCGATCTTTGGAAATCCTCGGAATGTAGAGATCTTGTGCTTCTGTGATAGTATTTTTCAGTAGGGTCCATGCCTGATCAACCGTTTCAAGTTTGTCCACCATCTTCTCGAGTCGTTTTTCTACCATGGCTCTCATGCTATCGTATTTACCCTTTTTAAAGTTCAAGGTGGTGGTTAAGGTTTTGGCATGTTTCCCTTTCCCGATGTCAAGTTTAAAGTTGATTACATTGTGATCACTCGTTCCCAGTGGAACTATGACTTCCACTTCTGTTATCGGTCCCGTGAGGCCATTTAGGACCAAGTCCAAGGTGGCGTTGCCTCTTGTCGGCTCTTTTACCATTTGTTCCAGGAAGCAATCCCCTAGCACCTCCAGGAACTTGGCTTCCTTGCCGCAGTTGGAGGTTGCTAGTTTCCAGTCTATCCCTGGGAAATTGAAGTCTCCCAATATAATTACATTGCCTGTCTTGCATTCTTGTTTGATTTCCTCCATCATTTCTGAGTCAGTTTCCTCCGCCTGTCCTGGTGGACGATAGTAAAGGCCAATTTTCGTATCTGCGCCATATTGACCAGGAATTTTGATCCAGAGTGATTCAAGCTTCTCTTTCATTTCTGTTGTAACCATTTCAACAGAATCTATTCCCTCCTTAACATATAGAGCAATACCTCCACCTTTCTGCCCTACTCGATCTCTTCTATACAGTTTGTATCCCTGTAGTACTGTGTCCCATTTGTTTTCTTCGTTCCACCATGTTTCTGTTATGCCAATGATATCCAATATGTCATGTCTTGCTATTGTCTCTAGTTCCCCCATTTTGTTACCCAGACTTCTAGCATTCGTATACATACATCTAAGTTCCCTTCGTGTTACCTTTTTGGACCTTCTACTCTTGGCCTTCCCTGTAGTTTCAATTACGGTATCCTTTACTGCTCCTGTGTTATCACCTTTGTTTGCTGTGTGGTCGTCCCCTCCTGTGTCTGAGTTGTCCCTTCCTGCTTTTTCTCCCTTATTGGCTGTGAGGTCGTCTTCTCTTGTGTAGGTGTAGTTGTCCTTGGCTTCTTTATTAGCGACAGAAACAGAAACACAGGCGGGATAGTACGCCTTAGGAAACCAGACGGGAACTATATAGAAGCGGACTCGGAAAAGGCTGTACTTTTAAACGAATACTTCTGTTCGGTCTTCACCCGCGAGGAGCCGGGATCTGGCCCTCTGCTACAGACAAGGGATAGTTCAGTAGACCCATTTAGTAGCTTCGAGTTTACGCCAGGCAGTGTCTACTGTGAGCTGTCTAAACTCAAGGTTAACAAAGCGATGGGGCCAGACAACTTACACCCCAGGGTGCTCAGGGAGTTAAGTGATGTCTTAGCGGAACCACTATCCGCGCTTTTCAATCTCTCCCTTAGTTCGGGTATAGTCCCGTTGGACTGGAAAACGGCTAACATCATTCCACTCCACAAAAAAGGTTGCAGAATGGAGGCTGCAAACTATAGACCGGTGAGTCTCACATCAATAGTGAGCAAGCTGATGGAAACTCTAATCAAACGTCAATTGGATACGATCCTGAACGAGGA
Source organism: Geotrypetes seraphini (assembly GCF_902459505.1). Taxonomy (NCBI): domain Eukaryota; kingdom Metazoa; phylum Chordata; class Amphibia; order Gymnophiona; family Dermophiidae; genus Geotrypetes; species Geotrypetes seraphini. The sequence continues at coordinate 88,770,852 of NC_047092.1, forward strand.
GAATCTACGGGATCCCCGTCAACATGGATTTACTATGGGGAGATCCTGCCAATCCAACCTGATCAGCTTCTTTGACTGGGTGACGAGGAAGCTGGATGTTGGGGAGCCCCTGGACATCGTATACTTAGACTTCAGCAAAGCTTTCGATAGCGTACCACATCGCAGGCTGTTGAGCAAAATGAGTTCTATAGGATTGGGTGACACTTTGACAAAATGGGTTGAGAACTGGCTTGGAGGCAGGCATCAGCGGGTGGTGGTGAATGGCACCCCCTCTGAAATGACGGAGATGATCAGTGGAGTGCCGCAGGGCTCGGTCTTGGGCCCGATCCTGTTCAATATCTTTATAAGAGACTTGGCAGAAGGGCTTCGAGGTAAAATAACGTTAATCGCAGATGACGCCAAACTATGCAATGTTGTAGAAAGGAGTGCAACGGTCAAAAACTCAATGTCCGACAATATGAAGCACGACCTACTCCTATTGGAGCGCTGGTCTAGGATCTGGCAACTAGGTTTCAATGCCAAAAAATGCAAAGTCATGCACCTTGGCAGCCAAAATCCATGCAAAACTTACACCCTTAATGGCGAGATCCTAGCAAGGACTGTAGCAGAACGGGACTTAGGGGTGATCATCAGTGAAGATATGAAGACTGCCAATCAAGTGGAACAGGCTTCATCTAAGGCTAGACAAATCATAGGGTGTATACGTAGGGGTTTCGTCAATCATAAGCCTGAAGTCATTATGCCATTGTATAGATCCATGGTGAGACCCCATCTGGAATACTGTGTACAATTCTGGAGGCCTCATTACCGCAATGATGTGCTGAGACTGGAGTCGGTCCAGCGAATGGCCACCCGGATGGTCTCAGGACTCAAGGACCTCCCGTACGAGGAACGGCTGGATAAGTTGCGGCTATACTCTCTCGAGGAACGCAGAGAGAGGGGAGACATGATCGAGACGTTCAAATATCTCACGGGCCGTATCGAGGTGGAAGAAGATATCTTCTTTTTCAAAGGTCCCACGGCTACAAGAGGGCATCCGTGGAAACTCAGGGGAGGTAAGCTGCACGGTGACACCAGAAAGTACTTTTTCACCGAGAGAGTGGTGGATCGCTGGAATGGTCTTCCACTTCAGGTGATTGAGGCCAGCAGCGTGCCCGATTTTAAGACAAAATGGGATCGTCATATGGGTTCTCTTCACAGAGAAAGGTAGGGGAGGGTCATTAAGGTGGGCAGACTAGATGGGCCGTGGCCCTTATCTACCGTCTATTTCTATGTTTCTATGTACCTTAAGAAGGATATGGCGATACTCGAGAGGGTCCAGAGAAGAGCAACAAGGATGATAAAAGGCATGGAAAATCTTTCATATGCTAAAAGGTTAGAGAAGCTGGGACTCTTTTCCCTGGAGAAGCGGAGACTTGGAGGGGACATGATAGAAACTTATAAGATCATGAAGGGTATGGAGAAGGTAGAGAGGGACAGATTTTTCAGATTAGCAGGGGCAACAAGAACAAGAGGGCATTCGCAAAAATTGAAAGGAGACAAATTCAAAACAAATGCTAGGAAGTTCTTCTTCACTCAGAGGGTGGTGGACACCTGGAATGCGATACCAGAGGAGGTGGTAGGGCAGATTACGATTGTGGGTTTCAAAATGGGATTAGATGATTTCCTGAAGGAAAAGGGGATTGAAGGGTATAGTTAGAGGGTTACCATACAGGATATTAAATGATTAGGTAATAGAATATTTTAGGTATATCATCACTTACAGGTCATGGACCTGGGGATGCCGCCGCGTGAGCGGACTGCTGAGCACGATGGACCCATGGTCTGGCTCGGCAGAGGCCATGCTTATGTTCTTAAAAGCTTTTTCGGCGTCAACCGAAAGCAATACTGAGGGGATAGAAAAATGCCTGGCCGCCCAAATAAGATCTAACACTGTAAGGATGTTATTGTAAGGTTTGCCAGGGTGCCTACCAGAAATAAAACCACATTGGTCCCCATGAACCAGAGTAGGCATAAAACATTGTAAGCGGAGTGCCAAAATACGGGTAAACAACTTATAATCGACACCCAACAGGGAAATCAGCCTGTAAGAGCCACAGAAAACTGGATCCTTCCCAAGTTTAAGAAGAAGCGACACTGTTGTCTGTCGAAAAGACTACAGTAGACTTTCTTCCTCCAAAAAAGAATTAAACAACCAGGTAAGAGGATCCACAAGGTATGCTGCCATTTTTAAATAAAATAATGGGGAAAAACCATCAATCCCAAGCGCTTTGTGGGCAGACAAAGGTCGAATTGCTTCCAAGACCTCCTGGGACTGAATAGGAGAGGAAAGCCACTCAACATCCGCTGCCGCCAAGTGGGGCAAGCAAACTCCTGCCAGAAAAGCCTCCACCTCCGCGTCTGAAGCAGGAGACTCAGGAATATATAAAGAGTGATAAAACTCCAAAAATGCCTGATCGATGCCCGCCTCATGCATTTGGAGCTGTCCAGCAGCATCCCGAACTTTAGTGATAAGATGATGGGCCTGAGTCTGCCATAGCTGCGTGGCTAACAAACGACCCGCTCTACCTCCCCACTCAAAATAGTGTTGTTTCCGCCGCTGAAGCACCCAGGACATCTCCTCTAAATCCAGCTGCTGTAAATCACGCTGACATGCTCCCCAGTGCTGCATTCCCCTCTGCAGTGGGATGCTGTTTATGCCTACCTTCCAACTGCCGAAGGCGAGCCAATAAGTCCAATCGGCGTGCAACCTGACATTTATTCTGGTAGGCACCCCGGGAAATGTAGCACCCACGCTGAGTCGCTTTAAAACTCTCCCAGAGCATTCCTGAACTGACCTCACCCGATCATTCAAGGTAAATAATTCTTTTACATCATTTTCCAACAACGCCAGGGTAGCGGGATCATTCAACAAAAAATCATTCAGTCGCCACCTACAACACCCCTCCCTATCCTGACCCACACTCCACTCGAGAGAAAGTGGAGCATGATTGGACCACACATGAGGTTCAATAGTGGAGCCGCTGGTGCACGGTAAAGTAAGATGAGGAGTCAACCATAAAAATTCTAGAATAAGAATGATGCAAAGATGAAAAATAAGTGTAATCGCGTACTCCCGGGTGGTGATAACGCCATACATCAACCAGGTTATACCTCAACGATCATCCCGAGCATAACGAATTGCCGAATTAGAATTATCCTCATAAGGGTAGCAAGTAAGGTTGAAATTCCTCCCCATCAAGACCGGGCCTTCCGCATAATCCAACAGCACACGCTCCAAAAGCTCAAAAAAAGCTCCCTGACCCATATTTGGTGCATAAACATTCAACAAACTATACAACCGGCCATCCAGCTCCCCTTTAACCAGAATGTACCTCCCCTCCGCATCCCGAATTGCCTCTCTCAGAGAAAATTGTACATTTTTGTGGATCCTATTGGAGGAAAGAAATACATGAGGATAGCACTTATGCGTGAACAATTTCTCAAATCTGGATTGAAAATGGGTCTCTTGAATAAACCCCACATCCACTTTCAAACGACCCAACTCTTTATACAGCAACCTCCGCTTTTGTGGGGTGTTAAGTCCACAGACATTATAGGATAAAAAAGTATACTTAACCATAAGACCCCAATTGGAGATTGCCTGCTTCCGCTAACCTGGCCCCCCAAGACACATCAAGCAGCTCACAGCACACATGCAAACAGTCACCCAACAAACAAGCCCTAGCCAATCCCTCCAACACCAAACCACAACAACACTCTTATCCATCCCTACCCCACCATCCCCAACCCCCCCACCCAACAACCCACCCCAACCCCACATGGTCCATCCACCGAAGCACATGGAATCCAAGCTATCAGGAAGTGTAAAGAGACAGCCCCCAAGACACCCCCCAGGCAGCATAACAATCCACAGTGCAGCAAAAGAAATAGTCATGTTACTCCTCTTTCAGTTTCTGGAACCAGCCGCACATCTCCTGCCTCAAACCCGGCAGAGATGCGTCAAGTGGCTGTTCCGACAGCACAGGCCCGGCGCGCTCAGCCCCATCTTCGCATTGGGCTTTAATGGCCTGCTTGAAGCCAGCAAGGAAAAGATCTTAACGTCCAGCTGTTTTTTGCGCATCACCATCGCTGCACTGTCCTCCGAGTCTCCCGCACATGATAGCACTGGACAACGCTCAAAAGCACAAAGGAGGGAGTCCAAAAAAGCCGATAAACTCTGCGGGGACCGCAGAGCTATCTCCCTAGCTGCCATCAGCCACGATGACGTCACTTCCCTCTCATGTTCTTAACTTCTAATAGACAGATATCTAAGATTAAAAGATGTTGTTAGCAATTTTCTTTTTTGGTTTTATTTCATACATGGTCTTCTCCAGTCATGGTACTTGGGCTTGTCATGCCACTGGGGCTTGTGTGCATCTGAAATGCTAAAAGTTATGTCGTTGGTAGTTTTACTACCAACAGAGCCTCCCAAAGCAGACAGGTTTCAGCGGAGATGTTACACTAATGATTTACCACCCATCTGGGCAGCAGCAGATGAGCAGTGTTGGAGGCGGAGGATCGCGTTTGATGTGATAATGGTAACAACATCAAATTTATATACTGGTCAGAATAAAGGCTTGGCAATCTACTTTTGTATTCTGCCATGAAAAACTTGATGATGTTCATCAAGTTGCTAAGACTTGAACACGAGTCGATGGCACCTAACAATAGAACTGAAATGTTTTTTGGGGGGGGATTTGCTAGAATTAATTATTTTCTTTCTGGCTTCCTGTAGTGGGAGGTGGCTGAAGTGGTTCTTAAAGTTTTTTACAAATTGCTGAGAGACTATGAACCTCAACCTGAAGACTTTGTGGATCAGTGTGTAGAACTTCAAGGTCAGTGTGAAGCTTTGTTTTACTGTTTGGATTAAGTCTTTGATATATAGGCAATTGATGAAATTTGAATGATTTTTTTTTCTTTTAGGAGAAGAAATTATTGCAGCCAAAGTACCAGGATTCAACTTGATGCATCATCTTCTGAATGAATCTCCAGTGCTGGAATTGTGTTTGAATCTGATGGAAGAAGGGGTCACCCAGCTTGATACTTATGCTTCTTTCTCTGGTATTTAAAACAGAGTTCCATTTTGTCCCACAGATAAATCCAGAATTTACAACTTATGTCCATTTAGCAGCAGGTGAAAATACGAGGGTAAATTAAAAAGTAAAGACAAAATACATTTAAAGGTTTTAATAGATGTAACAAAGCAATTGAACATATCAGTTTTCCACATAGTCTCTCTTAAAGGAAGCCCACTGGCTTCCAATTTCTTATCGTATCACTTATAAAATTATTCTACTCACTTTCAAAATCAAACTCTTACATCAACCTACATTCCTCGATAAACTTCTTATACCTCAAAGTGCCACTCGCACATTAAGATCATCTGACCAAAAACTTCTCTATATTCCATCCCTTAAAGATTTTTATTATACTCGCAAAACAAACTTCGCTATAACAGCCCCTACCTTATGGAACTCACTGCCACAACACCTCCGCGACGAACAACAACTAGTCAAATTCAAGATCAATCTAAAGACTTTCTTATTTCGAGATGCTTTTAATCAAACCTAAAAGCATCTTCTCTCTCTTCTTTCGGCCAGCAAGCTTCCATTATTTTAATGTTTCCCTCCCTTTTGTTCAATCCTCCCCCCCACTCTCTCCTTCTCACCTATACAATGTAACTTTTTCCCTTTCCACACTTACTGCCCTCACATTCCAGTACGTCAAGTCTTTGTCATTTATGTTTAACTTTAGACATCTTTTTGCACATACTACTACATTTAATTCTTTTTTTTTTAATTTTATTGTTAACCGGCCAGACAATTGTTTGATGGTCGGGATATTAAAAACCAATAAACTTGGAAACTTGGAAACATGCAAGATGACGCATTTGTTGTATTATTCAACTTGCTTCTGTATTCCTACAGAGAAGACATTTTTTGACTGCTCCCAATGCCAGGTGAGCACCGCTTCCTTTACTTCATCATGCTTTGTCTTTTGCTGTCCGGGTTTCACCCATGTCTCATTGTCAGTTAGTTCTCTCCAGAATACTAGAATCTTTTTCGTACCATCTCAGGACCACCACATGCTGTTGCTTCTGCAGATCAGTAAGCTGTTTGGAAACTCGTCATTCCCAGACTTTTCTGTATCCCAAGTCATCATGTATTATAGCAAATGCAGATCCATAGCTGATATCCAAATTTGCAGCCAATTGAGACACCATTATCTGTTAGTACTCTCTAATCAAGTCATCTACTCTATCAATTTGCTCTTGTGTTCACAATGTTGATGGGCGACTAGAACAACCTTCATTGGTTAAAGCTGTTCTTCCCACTTTAAACCTTTTTACCCACTCATAAACCTTTTGTTGATTCATGGTGCTATGTTCTGTACTGAGTCAATATCCAACGGTGAATTTCCAGAGGTTTCACTCCCTCTGCCCAAAGAAAGCGCACTACTTAATGTTGTTCTTCAGTAGTGCAGTCTTGCAATGGAGCATCCATGTTTCTGACCTCATGGCTGATAGGCCAAGTGCTGCACTGTCCATCAGGCAAACTATCCAACTGGCAAAGTGCAAGTTGTATTTTTCTAGTTCTGTTTGGTTATCACATAATTTAGCAATTGCCTTTAATTTTTGATTTGCTCACATAGAACAACAGATGATCTACCTTAAAAACTACTGTGCAACAGCCTCCAATAGTATTTCTCTCTATCTCAGCAGATATATCCTGTACACCTCTGGTTTGGAGGCCTGTATTTTGGAATGAATTGAACTTGGGCGCATTTTTGTAGTTGCCTCCCTTGTTCTGGTGTACACCTGGAGGTGCCAGGTCTTTTCACCCTCCTCTCCGTCCTTTAATTATTTTTGTGGCCAATTTCAGAATCTCCTGTAGCTCTGTAATGATTGGCTGTGCATCACTTCTTTCATAGTTAAGAATTTCCTTCCCTTATTATTGTGATTCTGGAGATAGTTTTTCAGAGGACAAAGAAGACAGCTCTGACGCACAAAGGGATATCATCTAACAGAGTCCTGCACAAGAACACTCCCCCAGCTTCTTTTCCAGAAACTTTGAGTCTCACCATACATAAATGTATATCTTCCTGCCTGCCATTGCTATGCGCCTCTGTCTCATGATGTGTGACTGCAGTGAATTCCTTCATTCTTGTTGTATTGCATAGGACCAATATTCCCTTTTTTCCCTTTTAGTTTCTCAGCTTTTATTTGCCTTTCATTGGCCCATTTAGGTCTAAGTGTTCCAATTGGGATATTGTTTTTCAGTTTTTTTCTTAACTATTGATCCTTTTAATTTCATTTCAGATAATGTCCTCCAACATGTCACAGAATACTCTCAGTAGTTTGAAAAGATACACCGAGTGTTCTAGGACTGTATTGCTTACCCATAATTGGTGCCTGGAATTTTGGGGCCTAACTTGTTGGGGCCTAAATCTCTATCGCCAGATGTCCAAGAAGGCCATCAAGAGTGAAGGACAGCATGAAAGTATTTTTGGCACCAAGACATCTGGTCCATTAATGCTGACATTGTAGGCTTTGGTCTCAATGGCCCTATGAATTACATTGGACACTGGGGAAGTATCATAAAAATATAGACTATAAGAACATAAGAGTTGCCAGCCCAGTATCCTGTTTCCAACAGTGGCTAACCTAGGTGATAAGTACCTGGCAAGTTCCCAAGGAGTAAAATTGTTTTTATGCTGCTTACCTTAGCAGTTGATTTTCTGAAGCCATCTTAATTGGCTTATGGATATTTGTTCTAGGAAATTAGCTAAATTATTTTTAAACCCTGTTAACTGCTTTTACCACATTCTTTGGAAATAAATTCCAGAGTTTTAAGTACATGTTGCATGAAGAAATATTGTCTCCTGTTTGTTTTAAATTTACTTCTTAGCAGCTTCATTGCATGCCCCCTAGTCTTAGTATTTTTGGAAAGAGTAATAAGCAATACACATATCTACCTGTTCTACTCCACTCAGCATTTTATAGACTTCTATCATGTCTCCCCTGAGCCATCTCTTTTCCAGTCTGAAGAGTCCTAGCCGCTTTAGCCTTTCCTCATAGGGAAGTTATCCCATCTCTTTTATAACTATCATTGTTCTTTCTATGTACCTTTTTCTTATTCTGCTATATCTTTTTTGGAATTTGGCAACCAAAATTGCACTCAGTATTTGAGATGTGGTCGCACCATAGAGTGATACAAAGGCATTATAACATTTTCATCTTTAATTTCCATTCTTTTCCTGCTAATTACTAGCATTATATTTGCTTTCTTAGCTGCCCCTTCACACTGAGCTGAGGGTTACAACGTATCCTCAAAAATGACATCTAGATCCTTTTTCTTGGTGGTGAATCCTAATATGGAACCCTGCATCACGTAGTTATAGCTTGGGATCCCCTTTCCCACATGCATCACTTTGCACACATTAAATCTCATCTGCCATTTTGATGCCCAGTCTTCCACTCTCCCAATTGATTGGCTGCTTGCATCTCTTTTTGTTATGCTCAGGCTGGGACGCAACTGGAGGGTCATGCCACAGCCCATAAGGGTCAAGAAATTGCAGCTTCAGTAGCTTTTCTCCGCTCTACCCCTATTGATGAAATCTGCAAAGCTGCTACTCGGGTCATACTTTCACCTCTCATTATCTGTAATCCTATTCCAAACAGGATGGACATTTTGTCTAAGTCCTCGATCACTACTCGATGGATTCGAAGGTCCATTTTCTCGACTTACATTGCTCGTGGCATGCAGCCGCTGATTTCGCTTACAGCACTCTTGACGAGAAGTGTGACTGCATCGTGGGCAGAATCTCGCATGATTGATGAAATTTGCAGGGCAGCTACTTGGTCCTCTCTTCATACTTTTACGTAAATTTATCAAATTGATGTGGCGACGTGTTCTGATGCCGTTTTTTGGGAGCTCTGTTTTGTGGGCAGGCTCTTCTGTCCCTCCCTAGCTACCATGGCTTTGGTACATCACCTAGCGCAGGGGTGCTCACTTTTTTTTTTGGCTTGCGAGCTACTTTTAAAATGACCAAGTCAAAATGATTAACCAACAATAAAATTAAAAAAAACACAAAGCACATGGTACGCAGAGAAAATGTTAATTATCATTTGTATTCGGGGGTTTTTTTTTTTCAGGGGTCAAGGCAGATGACTTTAAAATATGCAATGTCACCTCAGAAACAACTATACAAAAATAGAGAAATATACTCCCTCCCCTTTTACTAAACTGCGCAGGGAGCTGCGCTGAATGCCCCGTGCTGCTCCTGATGTTCCCTGCGCTAAAAACCACTATTGCGGTTTGGTAAAAGGGGGCCATAGTGCAAAATATAGACAGCAGATATATTCTCAAAACGGACACATTTTGATCACTAAATTGAAAATAAAATCATTTTTCCTACTTTTTTGTCATGGTTGCACTTCCTTCTTCTGACTGTAAATCCAATATTTCTTTCTGTCCCCTCATTTCTTTCTATCTTTCTTTCTCTCTCCCCCTGTCCCCCCAAGCCATCGCACCGATTTCTCCACTTCCCCGATTCTTTCTCTCTCCCTACTCCACCCACCAAGCCACCACGCCGATTTCTCCCTGTTTCCCCGAGCCAGGCCTGGCGTGTCCAAGCGCCGGACCCACAAGCCTTCACCTCCGACATCAATTCTGACGTCAGAGAGGAAGTACCAGGTCAGCCAGGCAGCGATTGGCTGGCCCAGAACTTCCTCTCCGATGTCAGAATTGACATCGGAGGTGAAGGCTTGTGGGTCCGGCGCTTGTACACGCCTGGCCTGGCTTGGGGAGGCAGAAAGAGCAAGATCGCAAATGCAACACGATTGACTCGCTTTACCTTTGCGATCTACTGGTCAATCACGAGCAACCACCTCAGCAGAGACGGAACGAGGCTACTTGCAAGCAACATCAAGAGAGAAGTGGACAAGTTTTTAAACTAGGGAGAAGGGGAAAGCCGACAGTCGACAGAGAGAGAGAGTCGATGGTTCGGGAACCAGTATACCCAGAGAATACTGTGCAAGAAGATAGAGGGAAAGACTCACCGGATTACAGGCAAGAGAGATTGAAAAGGACACAAGAGGGAAGGAAATGCAAGAAAGGAAAAAGCTGCAAACTCAAGTGTATGTACACAAACGCAAGGAGCCTTACAAATAAGATGGGTGAATTAGAAGCCATAGCACAAAAAGATAACGTTGACATCATAGGCATCACGGAAACATGGTGGACTGAGGAAAACTTCTGGGACACTGTGCTACCGGGATACAAACTATACCGCAGAGACAGAGTGGCTCAAAAAGGTGGGAGCATTGCCATATATGTCAAAGAGGAAATTGAATCTGCTGGAGAGAACACGCCACAACTGACGGATAAGTTAGAGTTTCTATGGGTCAAAATTCCAGGAACAAATGGCCTGGAAATGAAGATCGGCATCTACTACCGACCCCCATGGCAGTCCAAAGAAATTGATGGAGAAATGACAGACGAGATTAAACGCAACTGCAAGGGAGGCAACACAGTTATCATAGATAACTTCAACTATCCGGGAATAGACTGGAACCTAGGCATCTCTGGTTGCATTAGAGAAACCAAGTTCTTGGATGCTGTAGGCGATTGCTTCCTGGAACAACTTGTCAAGGAAAATACTAGAGGAAATGCAATTCTGGACTTAATTCTAAATGGCCTGCGAGGACCAGCACAAGTTGTAGAAGTAGAAAGGATGCTGGGAAGCAGTGATCACAATATGATCCACTTTGATCTGGAAGCAGGGGAGAAACATCGGTCCAAAACGACAGCCACGGCACTGAACTTCCGAAAAGGTAATTACGAATGGATGAGACTCATGGTAGGGAAGAAGATTAAGAAGAGGATAAGCACTGTAAAAACGCTAGAGCAAGCATGGTCCCTTTTTAAGGACACAGTCACTGAGGTGCAAAATATATATATATATATACCGCGTATCAACAAGGGATCCAAGAGGAAAAAGAACAAAGAACCGGCATGGCTCACTGTAGAGGTGAAGGAAGCGATCAGAGACAAGAAAACTTCATTTAAGGAATGAAAAAGGTCAAAAACGGATGAAAACTGGAACAAGCACAAACAATATCAATGCAGGTGCCATAAGGTGGTAAAAGGGGCCAAAAGAGACTACGAGGAAAAAATAGCCAAGGAGGCGAAGAACTTAAAGCCGTTCTTTCGAAATATTAAGGGGAAACGACCCGCAAAGAAAGTGGTGGGACCATTGGATGACCAAGGAATAAAGGGAGCACTAAAGGATGACAAAGCAATCGCTGACAAACTGAACACATTTTTTACATCTTTATTTACGGAAGAAATAGAACCCATCAGGCTATATGCTGGAAACGAAGACAGAAAGCTGACAGGATTGACGGTCAGTCTAGAGGAGGTATGTAGGCAGATTGATAGGCTTAAGAGCGATAAATCCCCGGGACTGGATGGCATCCATCCGAGGGTCATCAAGGAACTGAAAGGGACCATAGCTGAACTGCTTCAACTAATAGACAATCTGTCAATCAAATCGGGAAAGATTCCGGAAGACTGAAATGTAGCGAATGTTACACCTATCTTCAAGAAAGGTTCGCAGGGAGATCCGGGGAACTACAGACCGGTGAGTCTAACCTCTGTACCGGGAAAGATGGTAGAGTCACTGATAAAGGACAGCATCATTGATCACCTTGACGGAAACGGGCTGATGAAGACCAGTCAGCACGGTTTTAGCAAAGGCAGATCGTATTTGACGAACTTGCTGCACTTCTTTGAGGGAGTAAACAGACAGATAGACAAGGTCGATCCAGTTGACATTGTATATCTAGATTTTCAGAAGGCGTTCGACAAGGTTCCGCATGAACGACTACTTCAGAAAATTGCAAGCCATGGAATTGAGGATGAAATACTCACGTGGATTAAAAACTGGCTGGTGCATAGGAAACAGAGAGTGGGGGTAAATGGACAATACTCGGACTGGAAGAGCATCACCAGTGGGGTGCCGCAGAGCTCGGTGCTTGGACCCGTGCTCTTTAACATCTTTATAAATGATCTGGACATAGGTACGACGAGTGAGGTGATTAAATTTGCGGATGATACGAAGTTATTCAGAGTAGTAAAGACGCAGGGGGATTGCGAAGATCTGCAACGTGACATAATCAAGCTCGAGGAATGGGCATCGACATGGCAGATGAGGTTCAACGTGGATAAGTGTAAAGTGTTGCATGTCGGTAACAAAAATCTCATGCATGAATACAGGATGTCTGGGGCGGTACTTGGAGAGACCTCACAGGAAAGGGACTTGGGAGTTCTGATCGACAAGTCGATGAAGCTATCCACACAATGTGCGGCGGCAGCAAAAAGGGCAAACAGAATGCTAGGAATGATAAAAAAGGGGATCATGAACAGATCAGAGAAGGTTATAATGCCGCTGTACCGGGCCATGGTACGCCCTCACCTGGAGTACTGCGTCCAGCACTGGTCACCGTACCTGAAGAAGGACACGGTATTACTCGAAAGGGTCCAGAGAAGAGCGACTAAGATGGTTAAGGGGCTGGAAGAGCTGCCGTACAGCGAAAAATTAGAGAAACTGGCCTCTTCTCTCTCGAACAGAGGAGATTGAGAGGGGACATGATCGAAACATTCAAGGTACTGAAGGGATAGACTTAGTAGATAAGGACAGGTTGTTCACCCTCTCCTAGGTAGGGAGAACAAGAGGGCACTCTCTAAAGTTGAAAGGGGATAGATTCCGTACAAACGTAAGGAAGTTCTTCTTCACCCAGAGAGTGGTAGAAAGCTGGAACGCCCTTCCAGAGGATGTTATAGGGGAAAACACCCTCCAAGGATTCAAGACAAAGTTAGACAAGTTTCTGTTGAACAAGAACGTGCGCTGCTAGGGCTAGTCTCAGTTAGGGTGCTGGTTTTAGACCAGAGGGCCGCCGCGTGAGCAGACTGCTGGGCATGATGGACCACTGGTCTGACTCAGCAGTGGCAATTCTTATGTTCTTATGACCATTTGGGCACCTCTGACCAAGCGTATGGAATCCGGAAGGGATGTAACAGAATGGAAGATTTGGTTTCTACCTTCGATGCTCTTCTTCTGTTAGTCTCTGGAGGATTCCATATGACCCACCCTCTCAGTATTCACTCAGTTGTTTGGAGTAGCCTACTCTTTTCTTTTTTTGTTTTTAAGTTTTTTTATTCATTTTTCACATAATAACAAGTGTATCACTTAAATTTATACAATTTCATTACGTACACACTTGATATTCCTTCATACATTACTATATATATAACATATCCTACTCCTTTCTGCCTCAGTTACTCTCTTTACAGAGTTGAAGATTTTCCAGCCAGATGCTGTGGGAAGTTTCTTTGAGTATACACATTACCGCAGGGCTTTCTTGGGGTGCTCTCTGCACACTGCAGGTTACATAGAAGATGACGGCAGATAAGGGCCATAGCCCATCAGGTCTGCCCACTCTACTGACCCACCCCCAGGTTAGTACTGCATTGTTCCTCAATGTTTTTCTGAGTTGCCTTTGTGTCTGTTTCTCATTTGTTAATATTTTGCAGAGCAAGCCAGTTCATGATTTACTTGTGTTGATGGGATTCTTCTCTGTAACCCCTTGTCCTGGATTTGCAGCTATGTGCTTGTTTTTGGGACTGAAGTAAGATTGTTTGCTGATTCTCACACTAGTAGGAGTGCAACATGTGTTCAGAAAAGATATAAATTTCTGCAACTGCGGGTTGGATTGAACACCTAGTGTATGGAATCCTCTAGGGACTAACAGAAAGAGGATTATTGAAGGTAATAATAAAACCCTAAGTGCGCATGTGAACTTAGGGTTTTGTGATTGATGCGCTGTGCTGTGTCTCTCTGTACTGAATTCCATTTTGGAACACGGAGGCAGGAAACACGTCAGCAACTCCCCCCTCTTGCCATCACTCACCAACGCTGTTGCAACTGCTGCTCCTCTTCAAAGCAGCCTGTTGAGGTTCGCCGGCTGGCTGTAGCGAATCTCGCAGGCCGCTCTCCACCTCGGTAGCACGCTCCCTCTGACGTGAGAGGGAAAGGGGGCTGCTTTGGGGGGAGGGGTGTGCTGGGGGGCAGACAGCAATCATGCTTTGCTCTGGGACGGGGGAAACAGAAGGGGACCACGGAGATACAGTCATGCATGGCGTAACAGAGAAATACAGGCAGGCAGGGAAAGAAAGACAGACAGGGGTCCAGGGAGAGACACAGACAGAAAGAATGACAGACAGACAGCATCCAAGGAGAGAGACAAAGGAAAAAAAAAACCAGTCAGACAGACATCTACTCTAGCACCCGTTAATGTAACGGGCTTAAACACTAGTTGAAGGTATAAACCTAATCTTCCATTCTTCAACGTGTACAAAAAGCTGCAATCAGACTCTTAAAGAATATGCATGCACAGAACCCTATCTCCTAGGCTCTATCATCAGTCCACTTGCTTTGTCTTCAATGACTTGATACTAGCATACAAGTTTCAAGTTTTATTAAAATTTTGATGTATCGCAATATCATTAATTCAAAGCGATTTACAATTAAAAACAAGGTCTTAATTATTAGCTACAACTGACACACATGAACATGAGGTACCAATACATAAGGGCAGAGGGAGAACTACAACATGATGCCTGGCTACATGTCAGCTAAGTTCCTCCATACGTCTTAAACAGGCCATTCCGTTACCCACGAGGAAACACATCTCCAAATACCCCCTGGTTGTGCTCTTCAACTACAGAATGCCAGATAAGAGCATAAGAACATAAGCAGTGCCTCTGCTGGGTCAGATCAGAGGTCCATCATGCCCAGCAGTCAGCTCACGCGGCGGCCCATCAGGTCCAGGACCTGTATAGTAATACTCTTATCTATATCCTTCTAACCCCTTTTCCTTCAGGAAATCATCTAATCCCCTCTTGAACCCCAATACTGTACTCTGTCCTATCACACCCTCTGGAAGCGCATTCCAGGTGCCCACCACCCTTTGGGTGAAGAAGAACTTCCTAGCATTAGTTCTGAATCGGTCCCCTCTCAATTTTTCCGAATGCCCTTTCGTTCTTGTAGTTTTCGAAAGTTTGAAGAATCTGTCCCTCTCCACTTTCTCTATGCCTTTCATGATCTTGTAAGTGTCTAGCATGTCACCACTAAGCCTCTGCTTTTCCAGGGAAAAGAGCCCCAGTTTCTCTAATCTTTCAGCATATGAAAGGTTTTCCATAACTTTTATTAATCGCGTCACTCTTTTCTGAACCCTCTCGAGTATCGCCATATCCTTCTTAAGGTACAGCGACCGATATTGGACGCAGTACTCCAGAGGCGGGTGCACTATCGCCCGATATAACAGCAGGATAACTTTTCGTTCTGGTTGTAATACCTTTCTTGATAATACCAAGCATTCTATTTGCCTTCTTAGAGGCCGCTGCGCACAGATGATGATCCTACTCCCATTTCATAACTAGCTAATGGACTCAACTGCCTTCACAGATCAGATCCCTTGAAGGGCTTCTGAACTTTAGGAAAGCAATAAAAACTTACTTATTCACCAAATTCCCCGCCTAATGCAGTAAGGTTAAGAATAAATATACCCTAAATGTATTTTGAATTAGATCCTCTGTATATGTTAAGTTAGGATGAAAACACTGTACTATAAATATAGTAAATTATAAATCGTTTGTCTGTATACACTTCCCCCTCCCCATTCGCGGTTCCTGCACTCGCGGTTTCATATAATCGTGATTTTTTTTCTGGGGAGGGGGAAAATTTTAAAAAGTCTTAATGATAAATAAAAATCCATCGTTTTTTCCTCCCTGCAGCCTTCCCGGCCTTACCTGGTGGTCTAGAAGGTTTTCGGGGCAGGAGCGATCTTCCGACGCTCCTACCCCGTACAGATCGCCATGAGGAAATGGCTGCTGGGAGTTCCCGTAGTCTCTCGAAACTACGTCGAGAACTCCCTACAGCCATTTCCTGAAAGCGATCTGCACGGGGCAGGAGCATAGGAAGATCGCTCCTGCCCTGAAAACCCTCTAGACCACCAGGTAAGGCCGGGAAGGCAGCAGGGAGGTGGGGGTGGGTCAGAGCCGGATAATCGTGATTTTTCGGCATTCGCGGTCCGGCTCTGCCCGTATCCCCCGCGAATGACGAGGGAGAAGTGTACTATGTTTGTTAACCTGTAACCCATTCTGAGCTTGAAGGGGAAAATAGGATAGAAAGCAAATAAATAAATGCCTCTTCTATGGCCACTCCCTCTTTTAGGTTGCCCTGAGATATTTGGGCATGCGTCATTATAGAATAGTGCATAGGTAGATGCATGTGCAAATTCAGATTAGTGCCAATGAAGTCCCAATCAATTCTTTTTAGCATTAGTAATTGGTTGTCGGTAATTAATTGACTATTTTGTGCTCATATCTTTTGCACTGAACTTTGGGCAACTTGTATAGAATTTGCTTTGCTGGGAAGGGTGCTCCTAGGCAGTTGTGAGCCTTCATTTATGATTGCTGTCTTTTTTGTGTTTGTTTGTTTTATAGGGAAAAGACATTTAGAGAAAGCAGTTGAGTACTGTTTTGCATTGATGAACCTGACACTGCAAAAGGAGAACCTTTATATGGACCTCCTGCGGGAAAGTCACCTCTCTCTCATTGTTACTCCTTTGGAGCAGCTACTGCAAGGTATCAATCCCCGTTCCAAGAAGGCAGATCATGTAGTCAATATTGCCAGGTGAGTATTAAGAGTTCTCCTTTGTCTAGTTTTTCTAATACCTTAACATTTGACTTAATGGTTCTATTTTTTGATATCTTAGTTCTAGTACTCTTTGATATCTGTTGTTTTCTATAAGTGCCTCTGCACTAAAGTGATCCAATCTTGTCTTCACAAGGCTTATATTTGTCCACTTGGTATGTCTTACTAATGCATCAAATTTCAGCTTGATTAGACAATATCACTTTAGCATGCACTGTTTGCTTGTGTGTTATGTAGAAACATAGAAACATAGAAAAAAGCAGCAGAAAAGGGCTATAGCCCACCAAGTCTGCCCATTCCAAGTATCCCCTCCCCTGAATTTACTCCCTTAAAGATCCCACATGAGTGTCCCATTTTCTCTTAAAATCCGTCACGCTGCTGGCCTTTATCACCTGGAGTGGGAGTCTGTTCCAATGATCCACTACACTTTCGGTGAAGAAGTACTTCCTGGAGTCGCCATGAAACTTCCCTCCCCTGATTTTCAG
Organism: Geotrypetes seraphini; assembly: GCF_902459505.1. Taxonomy (NCBI): domain Eukaryota; kingdom Metazoa; phylum Chordata; class Amphibia; order Gymnophiona; family Dermophiidae; genus Geotrypetes; species Geotrypetes seraphini. The sequence goes on from NC_047092.1 coordinate 88,788,158, forward strand.
CGGATGCCCTCTGGTGGTCGAGGGTCCCATGAGCCAGAAGATATCATCTTCTGACTCGATGCGTCCCGTGATTTACTTATATGTTTCAATCATATCTCCCCGTTCTCTTCTTTCCTCAAGTGAGTACAGCCGCAATTTTTTTAATCTTTCTTCATACGTGAGATCCTTGAGCCCCAAGACCATCCTGGTGGCCGTTCGCTGAACCGACTCGATCCTCAGCACGTCCTTTCGGTAGCGTGGTCTCCAAAACTGAACACAGTACTCCAAGTGAAGCCTCACCATGGCTCTGTACAACAGCATCATAACTTCAGGTCTCCTGCTGACGAAACCTCTGCGGATACACCCCATCATTTGTCTTGCCCTGGAGGAAGCCTTCTCCACTTGATTGGCAACCTTCATGTCCTCACTAATGATCACCCCTAGGTCGCGTTCTGCCGTGGTCCTAACCAAGGTCTCACCATTTAGTACATAAGTTCTACGCGGGTTTCTCTTACCCAGGTGCATTATCTTGCATTTTTTAGCATTGAAGCCTAGCTGCCAAGTAGTTGACCATTGTTCCAGCAACAGTAGGTCGTGTGTCATATTATCAGGTAATAAGCTTTTGCCTACTATGTTGCAAAGTTTGGCGTCGTCAGCGAACAGTGATACCCTTCCTCTAAGTCCTTGCGTCATATCTCTTATGAATAAGTTAAATAGAATCGGGCCCAGGACCGAGCCCTGCGGCACTCCACTGATCACGTCCGATGCTTCGGATGGGATACCGTTCACCACCACCTTCTGAAGTCTACCGCTCTTCCAATCCCCAACCCATGTAGTTAGAGTGTCTCTTAATCCTATCGATTTCAGCTTGTTCAGTAATCTTCGATGAGGGACGCTATCAAATGCTTTACTGAAATCCAAGTATACCACTTCCAGTGACTCTCCGGCGTCCAGTTGTCTAGTAACCCAGTCAAAAAAGCTAATCAGATTAGATTGGCAGGATCTACCCTGGGTGAACCCGTGTTGGTGTGGATCACGCAGTTTTTCTTCGTCTAGGATTGTGTCAAGATTCTGTTTGATCAGTGTTTCCATGAGTTTACACACTATAGACGTGAGACTCACTGGTCTGTAGTTTGCTGTCTCTGTCCTGCAGCCCTTTTTGTGGAGTGGGATTACATTGGCGGTTCTCCAGTCCAAGGGGACCCTTCCTGTGCTTAGGGAAAGATTGAAAAGAAAAGATAATGGTTCTGCCAGGACTTCCCTTAACTCCCTGAGCATTCTGGGGTGTAGGTTATCCGGTCCCATGGCTTTGTTTACTTTGAGTCTTGATAGTTCGTCATAGACGCTACTGGGCGTAAATTCAAAATCTTGAAACGGGTCTTTCTGGTTATCTCCCTTCTGCAGCTGTGGACCAGCTCCCGGCGCTTCGTGGGTGAACACTGAACAGAAGTATTTGTTTAGTAGTTCTGCCTTCTCAGAATCTGATTCCGCAAAGTTACCGTCCGATTGCTTCAGGCGTACTATCCCATCTTTGTTTCTTTTCCTGTCACTAATATAGCTGAAGAAAGATTTATCCCCTTTCTTAATTTTCCGTGCTAACTCTTCCTCCATTCGGAGTTTGGCTTCTCTGACTGCTGTTTTGACAGCTTTAGATCTGTCTAGATAGTCCTCTTTCGCCCCCTTTCTGCCTAAATGTTTGTAGGTGATAAATGCGTCTTTTTTCTGTTTAACTAGGTCTGAAATTTCTTTACTGAACCATTGGGGTCTTTTGTTTCTCCTGCGTTTACTTACTGTCTTTATGTATCGGCCTGTTGCTTCGTGTAGGATGGACTTCAGAGACGACCACATATCCTCTACATTGTCAGATATTGCTTGTTTATGTAGCTCCTGATGGACAAAATCCCCCATGCGGTTGAAGTCTGTACCTCTAAAGTTGAGAACCCTTGTTGCTGTGTTTGTCTTAGGGAAACCTTTCTTGAGGTTGAGCCATACCATATTATGGTCGCTGGAGGCCAGTGTGTCTCCTACTGAGACTTCCGTGACGCTATCTCTGTTGGTGAGAACTAGGTCTAGTAACGCCTGGTCCCTGGTGGGCTCCAATACCAATTGCTTGAGACGTGCACCCTTTATGGAGGTTAATATTCTTTTGCTGCTACCCGTAGTCGCGGAGAGTTTGTTCCAATCTGCATCTGGCATGTTGAAGTCTCCTAGCATCACTGTGTCCCCGCGCAGAGTGATGTTCTCTATGTCCTCGATTAATTCCATGTCTTTGTCCTCCTGTTGCCTGGGAGGTCTATATATCACCCCAAGGTATAGGCATTTTTCATTCCCTCTGGCCAGGTTCACCCAGAGGGATTCCCCGGTGTATCTAACATCTGTGATTCTGGTGGTTTTGATGCTTTCCTTAGTGTATAGCGCTACTCCTCCTCCCAATTTACCCTCTCGGTCGCAACGAAGTAGGTTGTACCCTGGTATAACCATATCCCACCCATGCGATTCCGTGAACCAGGTTTCGGACATCGCTATCACGTCAAGATCGGCGTTTGTTATCTCAGTCTCTAATGCTAGAATTTTATTGCCCAAGCTGTGTGCATTAACATACATAGCCCTCCATATCTGTGAAGAGATTCCTTTACGAGCTAGTGTGGCTCCTAAATTATCAGTGATATTTCTCCCTGAATTATTGTGGATATCATTGGTACTTACCTTAGACTTGGTAGTGTGAGTGCGACTTGCCTCCTCAGGGTGGTTTCTTACTGCTCTGGGATATAAGTATGTACCCTCTCCCAACTTACCTAGTAAATGATTTTTGCATAATTATTTTGTATGGCATCATCTAATTTGCAATCTGCACCTTGGGAAGCCAATCTTTTAGCTGTCAGCCTCTAGACTGTCACGTTGTGAAAGGCCGGCTGCCTAGCCTTCCACTTGAAATGACCTCGACGCCGGTTTGTAAGTAACGCGATTTGCGAGTGTTTTGCAAGATGAGCAAAACATTCTCGCAAATCATGACTCGCAAACCGAGCATTGACTCGATTTGTGTGCACCCTCACCTTTCTCAATGGCCCCTGTCCTGTCCTTCTTCCTCTTTCTTCTTTCTTCATAGGTACTGCGGCCAGTGAATAAGTGCAGGCCTTCTTGTACACAGGACATCAGTTATTTCTCAGTCCTGTAACTGTCTTTGCATGGACCATGGGAAGAACCTAATAATAATAATAATAATAACAGGCAGTTTCGCTTTTCTGCTGTTCTCAGTCCTTATCTGATGTCCCAGCACATCTCTGTAGAAATGTTCCAGCTGTAGAAATGTCCCAGCACTTGCTCTGAAGTTTCACCATCTGTGCTTGGATACTATCGGTAGTTCAGATGCAGGGCTGTTAGAGTTGAAGTTTCACAGAATCCATGTTATGCACAGGTTTCATTTTGTGCTTAGCCTGTTTTTTTTTGCTTTTCCAGGCCTTGTCCTTAAGCCTTATACCCTGGGCCCAATGATGAAGGGTCTTCTCAGGGTCCCTCAGTTGACTGTATGTTCCTATTCAGAACACATTTTCAGATGACAGCACGACTTACTTGGCTTTGTTTGTCAGTCTTGTGTACATTCGACAGTGGAATGAAGCGCTTATGGGAATTTAGGGCTCCATACAGTGATGTTGAACTACTGTCTACTCTCAATAGATAGCTGAATAAAACTGTTGCAAACATGGTGCTCGCAGCCCTTTCCAGACATCTATAGATTCTGTCCAAGCACCTAGCAGCATTTGCCTCTTTCGTTTTTTTTTTTTAGTTTTTTTTTAAAGTTTTTATTTTAATAATTTTAACAAAAAGAATATATAATACAATGATCTCAGTACAAGACATACATTACATTTTAGCATGATTCATAACCTTGATAAAATAGTAAGATAACAAGTCTTTGTCATGCAAACAATTAAAACAATCCCACTCCCTATCATCCCTCCCCCCTCAGGAGGCCTGGACTCTCTTTTCATAAGGATAGGATAATATACAATTTAAATCTTTCAAAAATCCTCTTTTTCCAATTCAATACATTTCTCCCATATATCTTTAAACTTTGCTCATTGATTTGTTGAAAGGGCCGATAGTCTATATTTTTCACATACTATTCCTAAACGATCTCTCATATCTCTTATTGTGGGTATATTTGGAGTACGCCACTGCTGTGCCAATATTAATTGAGCAGCTACAAATGCCTAATCCATAAGTTTAAATTTAGAGGATGATAAACCCTCTACTCCAACTCCCAGCAGTGCCCTTTCAGCACTCATATCAAGAGGGATCTGGATTAAGTTACTTGCATAATAAAATACTTGCTCCCAATATTTCTGGACCTTTTGACATTCCCACCACATATGAAAAAATGTACATCTTTCACCACATCCTTTCCATCAAGCATCATTATTCTCCTTAGTACATTTACTAATTAGAACTGGAGTAATATACCATCGTACTAAAAGTTTAATAGCATTTTCCACCAAAGTGGCAGCTCTAGCTATATGGAAAAGATGTGATACAATTACACCCCACTCATCAGTTGACCATTCCCTCTCCAAATCTTTTTCCCACGCTTTCATATTTGATGTTTTCATTTTCTTGTCATCATGTATAATGTTATATAACCAAGAAATACACCCTTTTGCAACTGGATTCCCTAACCCCTTTTCAAATTCAGATTTCTTTAAAACTTCTTTTCCCATCCACTTACATGTCATAATATAATTTTTCACCTGTAAATAGGGAAAAAGATCTGTCGCTTCCAATTGATATTGATCCTGAAGGTCTACAAAGGCTTTAACCTCCCCGTCCTCAATAAGTTGACCAAAACACCTCAAAAAATTCCCCCCTCCCTACCTGGTATAAAATCTTGCACATATAACATAGGGGAAAAATAAATACTTTTTTCTTTTCCTAAAAGCTTTTTTTCCGCACTTCTCCATATTCCCATAGAACATCTACTGAAAGGATTACTTATATTCATTAGTTCTTTTACTCCCACCCATGGTAGATATTTCAAATCCCTAATACCCTCAATCCCTTCTAACATTTCTTGTTCTACCCTTACCAACAATTTAAGTGATTATGAATGCCAATCAGCTATCGCTCTCAACTGTGCAGCTCTATAATAATTCTCCAAAGAAGGTATACCTAGTCCTCCTTCCGCCATAGACTTAAACATTGCATATCTTCCAACCCTTGGACATTTTCCTCCCCAAATAAATCTCATTGTCATACTATTCCATTTTTGGAAATACAATTTTGGAATTTCTATCAGTAATACCTGAAATAGATACAAAAACCTATGAAGAATCATCATTTTTACTAGTTCCATACGTCCTAGCCATGAGATAAACATCTTATTCCACCTTTCTAAGTCTTTCTGAATATCAGCTACTAATGGTATATAATTCTGCAGAAACAAGAGTGTCCAATCTTCTCCCAAAATTATTCCTAAATAGCGAATAGGTTCCTTTTCCCATCTCAAAGGCACTGATCTCTGTAATTCCTTAATCATCTCTATAGATGTTGATATATTCATCACTTCCGTCTTAGATGGATTAGCTTTAAATCCTGACAACTGACTATAATCACCCATAATATCTTTAAGAGCCGTCAAGGACAACTCCGAAGCATCAACAATAGTCAATATATCATCAGCAAACAGGGACAACTTTTGTTCTTCACCCGCCACCCTCGTACCTTTTATCTGTTGGGGTTGTCTAATTCTCTGTGCTAGAGGTTCAATAATTAATGCAAAAATCAGAGGGGACAACGGGCACCCCTGCCTTGTCCCTCTCTGAAGTTCATATGTAGGGGAATAAAAACCTTTTATTTTAACACATGCTAATGGACTATTATATAGTGTAAATATCCAATCCATAAACCTTTTCCCAAAGCCCATACATCCCAACACTGCTTCCATAAATTTCCATTCAACTCGGTCAAATGCTTTTTCAACATCGACCGAGACTGCCACCCATTCTGTTCTCTCCCTTTTAGCCCTCCAAACCAAATCTAACACCTTCCTAATCCCATCAACCGTCTGCTTCGCACTAATAAAACCCACTTGGTCCGGGTGAATAAGTGTTGGCATGCATGGTGACAATCTAGCCATGATTTTTGTATCCATTCCCAATAAGGAAATAGGTCTGTAACTGGCACAATATGTATTGTCTTTCCCTGATTTAGGTAGAATTGTAATTCCTGCTAATCTCATAAAATATGGTAATTGTTCCATATCTTTTAGATTATTAAATAATCTTGCCAAAAGAGGGGTTACAAAGGATATAAACTTTTTATAAAACAATCCCGTAAATGCATCCATTCCTGGAGATTTACCTATCTTAATACGATGTTTTATTCCTCGTATCTCATCCTCATCCAATCCTTGGGTCTCTGATTCTTGCAGCTTCTTTAATTCTAATTGAGACAAATACTGTGACAGAGAAACCTCCTTTCCCTGATATTCTGATGTATATAATTCCTTATAAAATTCCAAAAACCTATCATAAATATCCTTCTCTTTTGTCAAGACATTTCCATGTTTAGATCGTATACTCATAATATTACCTTGCATATATTGTACCGTAATACGGTGTGCTAGTAATTTCCCTGCCCAATTCCCAGATTTGTAATGTTTAAGTCTAAGGCAGTTTAAATTAAATTGAATAGCTTCATCTTCCATTTTCCCAAGGCCATATGAATCTCTTTTATTTTAGTCCTAAGCTGTTCCCCCCCCTCACCCTTCTTATGTTGTATTACTAATCCCATCAGTTTCTCTCTCAATTTTGTTTTCCTCCCTTTCTCGAGTCTTTTTCTTATGGGAGGCTATAGAAATTAACTCTCCCATTTAAAACATAAGAACATAAGAATTGCCGCTGCTGGATCAGACTGGTGGTCCATCGTGCCCAGCAATCTGCTCACACAGCTGCCCTCTAGTCAAAGACCAGCGCCCTAACCGAGACTAGCCCCACCTGTGTATGTCTAACTTTGTCTTGAACTCTGGAGGGTGTTCTCCCCTATGACAGACTCCGGAAGAGCGTTCCAGTTTTCTATTACTTTCTGGGTGAATAAGAACTTCCTTACGTTCGTATGGAATCTATCCCCTTTCAATTTTAGAGAGTGCCCTCTCGTTCTCCCTACCTTGGAGAGGGTGAACAACCTGTCCTTATCTACCAAGTCTATTCCCTTCAGTACCTTGAATGTTTTTAGGGATTCCCAAATCGTAATGGGTGAATATTGATTGATACTATTATTATCCAAAATATTTCTGATAGTCTGTTCTATCTTCTGAACATAAGAACATAAGAAATGCCTCCGCTGGGTCAGACCTGAGGTCCATCGCGCCCAGCAGTCCAGGACCTGTGCAGTAATCTTTTATCTATACCCCTCTATCCCCAGCAGGAAATTGTCCAATCCTTTCTTAAACCCCAGTACCGTTCGCTGCCCTATAACGTCCTCTGGAAGCGCATTCCAGGTGTCCACCACACGTTGGGTAAAGAAGAACTTCCTAGCATTCGTTTTGAATCTGTCCCCTTTCAACTTTTCCGAATGCCCTCTTGTTTTTTTATTTTCTGAAAGTTTGAAGAATCTGTCCCTCTCTACTCTCTCTATGCCCTTCATGATCTTGTAAGTCTCTTATCATATCCCCTCTAAATCTTCTCTTCTCCAGGGAAAAGAGACCCAGTTTCTCCAATCTCTCAGCGTATGAAAGGCTTTCCATCCCCTTAATCAGTCGTGTCACTCTCCTCTGAACTCTCTCGAGTAACGCCATATCCTTCTTAAGGTATAGTGACCAATACTGGACGCAGTACTCAAGATGCGGACGCACTATTGCCTGGTACAGCGGCAGGATAACTTCTTTCGTTCTTGTTGTAATACCCTTCTTGATTATACCTAGCATTCTATTCGCTCTCTTAGCGGCCGCTGCGCACTGTGCCGTCGGCTTCATTGTCATGTCCACCATTACCCCCAAGTCCCTTTCTTGGGTACTCTCATTCAATAACATCGCTCCCATCGTATAGCTGTGCCTCGGGTTTCTGATTCCCACATGCAATACTTTACACTTTTCAACATTGAACTTCATCTGCCATCTCTCTGCCCATTCCCCTAATTTGTCCAAGTCCCTTTGCAATTTTTCGCAGTCCTCCTTTGTCCGAGCTCCACTAAATAGTTTGGTGTCGTCCGCAAATTTTATTATCTCACTCTTTGTTCCTGTTTCTAGATCATTTATGAATATATTAAATAGCAGCGGCCCGAGCACTGAGCCCTGCGGAACACCACTCGTGACCTTCCTCCAGTCTGAGTAGTGTTCCTTCACCCCTACCCTCTGTTTCCTACCCGCTAACCAGTTTCTGATCCATCTATGCACGTCTCCGTCCACCCCATGGTTCTTCAGTTTCCGGAGTAGACGTTCATGAGGCACCTTGTCAAAGGCTTTCTGGAAATCTAGGTATATGATGTCTATGGGGTCTCCTCTGTCCATCTGTTTGTTAATTCCCTCGAAGAAGTGCAATAAGTTGGTCAGGCACGATCTCCCCCTGCAGAAACCATGTTGGCTGGTTATCAGAAGTTCATGTTTTTCAAAATGTTCATCGATTTTTTTTCTTTTATCAGTGCTTCCGCCATTTTCCCCGGAACAGAGGTCAGACTCACCGGTCTGTAGTTTCCCGGGTCTCCTCTTGATCCCTTTTTAAAGATGGGCGTAACGTTGGCTATCTTCCAATCCTCCGGAATCACACCTGTTTTCAGAGATAGGTTGCAAATTTGCTGTAGTAGTTCCGCTATTTCCTCCTTTAGTTCCTTCAGCACCCTTGGATGGATTCCATCCGGACCCGGGGATTTGTCAGTTTTTAGTTTTTCTATCTGTCTGCGCACATCATCAAGGCTCACTTCTATGGATGTTAACTTTTGTGCTTGATTGCCATTGAAGATTTGTTCAGGTTCCGGTATGTTGGTTGTGTCTTCACTTGTAAATACAGACGAAAAGAACATGTTAAGTCTTTCTGCGACCTCTTTCTCTTCCTTCACCGCTCCCTTCCTGTCTCCGTCGTCCAGCAGTCCCACCTCCTCCCTAGCCGGCTGTTTCCCTTTAACATATCTAAAGAACGGTTTGAAATTTCGTGCTTCCCTGGCTAGTCTCTCTGCATACTCTCTATTGGCTTTTCAAACCACACGGTGACATTCTTTTTGATAATTCCTGTGCTCTCTCCAGTTTACCTCAGTTTTGTCCCTTTTCCATTTTCTGAATGAATTTTTCTTATTGCCTATCGCTTCCTTCACTATTTTAGTTATCCACGCCGGGTCTTTTATTCGACTCTTGTTGCACCCTTTTCTGAATCTGGGGATATATAGATTTTGCGCCTCGCTCACCGTGTCCTTGAAAAAGGACCAGGCATGTTCTACCGTCTGCCATTTATGGGAAGTATTCTTAAGTTTCTTCTTTACCATTCCCCTCATTGCTTCGTAGTTTCCCTTCCTGAAGTTAAAAGTTGTCGCTATGGTTCTCTTTCCTTTCAGTATTCCTACTTCCATCTTGAACTTGATCATATTATGATCGCTGTTTCCCAACGGTCCCACTACTTCCACTTCCTTTGCAGGTCCCCTTAGCCCATTTAGGATTAGATCCAGAGTGGCATTTCCTCTTGTCGGTTCTCTAACAAGCTGTTCCATGAAGCAATCTTGTACAGCCTCCAGAAATTCTGTCTCCCTAGCGCATCTTGAGATTCCAAGACTCCAGTCTATCCCAGGGTAGTTGAAGTCTCCCATAATAACCTTTGCATTCTCGCTTCATCTCGGCTTCCATTTCTTCATCTATATCTCCGGTTTGTCCGGGTGGACGATAGTATAGGCCTGTCTTTATTTCAGGCCCTTTCCTTCCTGGTATTTTAACCCATAACGATTCTAGCTTGTTGGCCGTCTCCGCTGTGTCCATTCTTGTCGATTGTATGCTTTCTTTTATGTATAGTGCTATTCCACCGCCTTTCTGTCCTGACCTGTCCTGGCGATAGAGCTTGTACCCCGGCAGTGCTGTATCTCATTTGCTTTCCTCATTCTACCATGTTTCAGAGATTCCAATGATGTCTATATCTTCCGCAATGATCATGGCTTCTAATTCCCCCATTTTGTTTCTTAGGCTCCTTGCATTAGTATATATGCAATTTAGCTCCTGGAATTTTGTTGCCTTTAATTCCTTTCCCTGTGCTTCGGTCTTTAGATTCTTCTCTTTGGCTACAATCTTTCTAACCTCCTCTTCTTGGTTAGTCAACTCCTGTAATTTGTCCCTTGTTTCTTCCCAGCCTTTTTTCCCTTCAGTATCTTCATGGGATACCTTTTTCTGAAACATCGACGCTTGGTCGACTGTCGGCTTTCCCCTTCTTCTTAGTTTAAAGCCTGTTCTATTCCTCTCTTGACATTGTTTGCTAGAAGTCTAGTTCCCGCTGTGCTCAGGTGCAATCCATCTCTCCTGTAGAGCTTGCTCTTGCCCCAGAACGTCGTCCAGTTCCTCACGAAGTGGAATCCTTCTTCCTCACACCATCTCCTCATCCACGCACTTATTGATTGTAGTTCCTCCTGCCTTTTCACATCTGCCCTCGGTACCGGTAGGATCTCTGAGAACGCTATCTTCTGGGTCCTCATCTTCAGCTTCCTTCCCAGAATCTTGAACTGTTCTATCAGCGAACTTCTTTTGTAGTCTCTCCTGCTGACATCATTCGTCCCAATGTGGATCATTACTGCGGTCTCTTCCGTCTCCGCTCCTTCCAGGATCTTTCCAATTTTGTCCACGATGTCCTTGGTTCTCGCTCCTGGGAGGCAGGTCACCAGTTGGTCCTCCCTCCCTCCTGCTATGTGGCTGTCCACATGCCTCAGGATCGAGTCCCCCACTAGGATCCCTGATTTTTCCTTCTTCAGTGTTCGCTTCGGTCTCAGGTCAATGTCCTCGGTGTGCTTCGCTCTCTCTTCTTCTGGGCATCGACTGGCCAATTTCTCTTTGTGGGTGTCTTCTTTGAGGTCTTTTGCTTCTTGTTCTCCCTTTGATGTAGGTGTAGCTTCTTCTATCATCTGAAGCTCGTTCTCTTCCACCCTCCTCTTGTACGCTTCTTCAATGAATTTCTCAAGTTCCCTGACTTCCTCCTCGATGTGTCTCTCGCTCGTGAAATCTTCAGCTGTCCTGACTGGGTCTTCAGTGGTGTAAAGTCCTTCTAGTTCCTGTATCTTGTCCTCTAGTCGCTTGACTTCCTTCTTCAAGCTTTCCAGATCCTGACACCGACTGCATACATACGACTGTCTCCCCGAGGGGAGGTAGTCATACATATGACAGTCGGTGCAGAACACTGGAAAGCTCATCTTCTGGTTTCCCTCTGCTTCCATAGTCGTTCTACTTTAAGATAACACTTAAGATTACGTGTTCCTTGTGTGCCTGCTTTCTTCAGCGCTTTCTTCTTGTGTGTTCTGCCTTCGCTCTACCTTACTATACTTTGTTTGTGTTTGTTCTTTGTGTGCCTGCTTCTTGCCTTCTTCTTGTGTGTGCTGCCTTTGCTCTACCTTACCTTACTGTTGTTTGTGTGTGTCGTTCCTTCTGCGCCTGCTTCTTCCGTACCTTTCAGTCTTTCCCTGGTGTTCCTGGGTGTAGTAACTTGGCCCTTCTTGAGGCCCTTCGCAAAGGCGCTCTCGCTAAGGCGAGCGCCTTTGCCGCGCGCCGAACGCCAAACAACCTTAAGGTCTTTTAATAGATTAACATTTAATTTCCTGTACCATATCCCAATCTTAGAATGTCCCCATGTTAGGTTCACCCATATTGAGGCATGATCTGCCCAACTAGTTTCCTCTAGTTGCATCTATTAATTTACCTCCTAAAACTTTGTTCAAACAGATCATATCAATACGGAAATAAACTTTATGAGGGGAAGAGTAGTAAGTATAATCTCTTCCTAATGTGTGTAAAATTTGCCATCATCTAATAAATTTAATACTTCCAAAAATATTTTTTGTTGTTTCCTATCTTTTTTAGTTCTATCACCTTTATTACTCGTAGAATCCCAACGAGGATCCAAAACCAAATTAAAATCCCCTCCCACCAATAATAATCTTTCTTGACTTTTCAAAATTTTACTCAAGAGTTCTTCAGAAAATTTCCCTTGGTTAATATTAGGAGCGTACAAGTTCACCAAAGTCACCTTTTCCCCATTCAACTCCCCTCCCCCCCCATATAATCCATCTCCCTTCATCATCCTTCTATTCAGCCTTTGTAAGGAGTTTCAGTTTTTTTTATCAAATAATATCCCTACCCCTGCTTTCTTTTTCTCCTTATTAGAAGCCCAAATTTGCACCGGGTAGTCTTTAAAATGAATCATCCTTTCGCCCATTTTTTGTAAATGTGTTTATCCCAGGACAAGCAGGCAGGTGACGTGATCCAACGGAGCCCCGATGCGGACGCTTCTTTGAAGAAAAACTCGAAGTTTCGAGTCGCCCGCACCGCACATGCGGAGTGCCTTCCCGCCCAGACCAGGGCACGTCTCCTCAGTTCTTACTTTTCTGCGGAGCCGAGAAGTTTGTCTTTGACCCTCTGCGTGAAGTTTTCTTCACTTGTGCCTTCTAAGTCCACGGTTTTGGTTTTATTTTATCCTAATCGCTGACTTTCGTCGTGTTTTATTGTTTTAAAAAAAAAAAAAAAAATTTGATCTTGCGGCGGAGCTTTTTTGGCCTATGACCCGGCCTATCACTGGTTTTAAAAAGTGTGACAAGTGCCAGCGTGCGATTTTGCTAACGGACCCTCATCGACGCTGTGTTCGGTGTCTCGGGCCTGAACATCTCCCGAAATCGTGCCGGCCTTGCTCCACACTCACCGCACGTGCTTTCAAGCGCCGTTGCGTCTTGTGGGAATCGCTGTTCATGGATCCTCGATGGAGCCATCGACCTCGAAGGGACCTTCGTCTTTGACATCATCCGCAACTCCACAGCCTACTACCTCTGTGGCGCCGAGTCTCATCAAGTCTACCTCGTTTGTCCTGGCTCAGACTCTGGCGCCCGCTGCGTTGCCTTCCTCAACCTCCTCAGGTCAGGTAGCCCAGCAGCCCATTCCCCCAGTAGTGTTAAAAGTGCCCAAGCACTCACACACTGCTCCGAGGGAATGTGAGGCCCGCGCAAGTGGTCCCATTTCAGATGCGGATCCATCCTTGCCGGCCTCGTTCCAGACCATGTTACAGAAGCAATTCATCGAGCTCTTTACCACGATGGGGCCTCAGCTTCTTTCCCAAATCCAACCTGGACATGTGGAGGCCTCCCGCGGGGTTGAACCCCCTCCAGTGCTGCAGCGGGGAACACACTCTCAACAGGGAGCAGAGTCTCTGCAAGTGTCTGGACTGGCAACAACGCATGCATCGCAAAGAGCAGAGTCTTTGCCCATGCCTCCATTGGAACTGATACACTCGATGCAAGGAGCAGAGTCTTTACGAGTGCCTCCGTTGGAGCCAATTCACTTGATGCAAGGAGCAGAGTCTTTGCGAGTGCCTCTGTTGGAGCTGATTCCATCGATGCAAGGAGCAGAGTCTTTGCAAATGCCTCCATTGGAGCCGATCACCCCGACGGGGTTCGAGCCTCTACGGCACCCACCCCTGCTTCGATCGACCACTTCCAGCCCCATCCACTACCTGGGGGCGTTAGCGAAGACCTACTCGCCTCGCCCATCGAGGCCGACCTTTTGGCACAGTCCGCATCACCGATCGAGGCACTCCTCGAGGCACTCGTCCAGGCAGGCCTCGCCTCATCGGAAGCAAGCATTCCTGGAGTATTCGCCACCGACTACTACTCCTCCACCGATGCCAGAGCTCGAGGACACGATGGGATCTCTCTCACCTTCTTGATCCCTGTCCCCCATGGATCCGGAGGCCTTGACCTCATCGATCCCGTCCCGGGGCCCCGCAACAGCCGACCAACTGTCCTTCTCCTTGTTCCTTCGACAGATGGCCAATGACATGGACTTCCCCCTGGATACGGGGTCCAAATTCTCGAAAGAAAACCTCGAGACTATGCGCCTCCCTCAACCACCTGCGGAGTCCCTCAAGCTTCCCTTACACAAGCTGCTGGATCAAACCTTCGCATGGTGCCTCGAGACACCTTATTCGATCCCCGCAGTGCCGAGTAAATTGGACACCAGATACCGCACTGTCCACTGTAAGGGGTTCGACGGCTCACTGATTTCCGACTAATCCCTTTTGGTGGAGTCCTCACTGAAGCGGTCCCATCCCTCCCAGGTCTACGCCTCCATCCCACATGGTAGAAAGGGAAAATCCATGGATCGGTTCGGCAGGAGAGTTTACCAGAACTTCATGATGGCCTCGAGAGTTCTGAATTACAACTTCCACTTCACAACATATTTGGAGTTTCTTTTGTCCGTACTCCAGAAGTTTATGCCCTACGTGGACCCTAGGGCTCAGTTCGAATATCAGGAGGCGCTGGCCTCGTTATCCCAACTTCGGGTACAGCTTATGCAATCCTCCTATGATGCCTTCGAGCTGGCGGCTCGGGCTGCAGCATGTTCGGTGGCCATGCGCCGGCTGGCGTGGCTGTGGACGATCGACATGGACCCCAATCTCCAGGACAGGCTTGCCAACGTTCCATGCGCCGGCTCCAACCTCTTTGATGAGTCCATCGAGGCGGCCACCAGGAAGCTCTCTGACCATGAGAAGTCCTTCAAATTCATCCTGTGTCCGAAGCCCAGGCCTGCTCCTCCTTGTCAAGAGGAGTGGAGAGGAGGCAAAGGGGAGGCAGAGGAGAGTCAGCAAGGGATCGGGAAACAAGGGGTAGCGGCGAGAGGTAGCTCCGCCCACCCCCACTGCGTCAGAACAACCTAGCCCGGACTCCCCCTTTAAAAGGAGGTGAGCCGGCGGCGCGTAGTCCCAAGCCTAGCAAAAGCAGAAGCTGGAGCAGCTTAGGAGACAGAAGCGCTGTGAGAGGAGCATAGAGGAGGCGAAGGGGAGGCAAAGGAGAGTCAGCAAGGGATCGGGAAGCAAGGGGTAGCGGCGAGAAGTAGGTCCGCCCACCCCCACTGTGTCAGAGCAACCTAGCCCGGACTCCCCCCTTAAAAGGGGGGGAGCCAATGGCGCGCAGCCATTCGGCATGCGACGAAGGCGAGCGGCAAAGGCACTCGCCTTAGCGAGTGCGCCTTTGCGAAGGAGCCGTTGCGAAGGAGCCAGGAAGCTAGGAGCCAAAAGAGAGACCCTAAAACTAGCTGCACTCCGGACACCACTTCCAGACAACGAAGGGCTACAGGAAGGAGGACAGAAAAATGGAGGCAGCAGGAACCCAGCGTAGCTTCCCAGTTTACTGCACCAGATTTCATATGTATGACTACCTCCCGTCCGGAAGGCAGGCGTACATATGCAGCCGGTGTCGGGAACTGGAGAGCCTGAAGAAGGAGGTCGAGAGACTACAGATCAAGGTCCAGGAGCTGGAGGGCCTGCGCACCTCAGAAGAATCGTGCTGGGCAACTGAGGATCCCACCAGAAAGAACCACATCCAGGAGCAAGTTAGGGAGCTCGAGAAATTCATCGAGGAGGCCTGCAGGATGGTGAAGGTACAGGATCAACAGCAATATAGAGAGGAACCAGGCCCAGAAGGAATCCACCCAAGGGTACTAAAAGAACTGAGAAATGAAATAGCGGTTACACTCCAGCAAATCTATAACCTATCCTTAAAAACTGGGGAGATCCCGGAGGACTGGAAAATAGCGAATGTCACACCTATCTTCAAGAAGGGATCGATGGGAGACCCGGGAAACTACAGGCCAGTGAGCTTGACCTCGGTTCCGGGAAAGATGATGGAATCACTGGTCAAGGACAGCATCTGCGAGCACATGGAAAGCAATGGACAGCTAAGGGCGAGCTAGCACTGCTTCAGCAAAGGAAGGTCGTCCCTTACGAACTTACTGCACTTCTTCGAAGGGATAAACAGCCAGATGGACAAAGGGGAATCCATTGACATTATTTACCTTGACTTCCAAAATGCCTTCGACAAGGTACCCCATGAACGGCTGCTTAAAAAGTTGTGGAACCACGGGGTGGAAGGGGATGTCTACCGATGGATTAAACACTGGTTGGAGAGCAGGAAACAGAGGGTTGGAGTAAAGGGCCAATACTTCGACTGGCAAAGGGTCACGAGCGGAGTTCCGCAGGGGTCGGTACTGGGACCGCTCCTGTTAAATATATTTATAAATAACCTGGAGACGGGGACAAATTGTGAGGTTATAAAATTTGCAGATGACACCATACTCTGCAGCAGGGTTAGAACCATGGAAGACTGTGAGGACCTCCAAAGGGACCTAACGAAACTGGAAAAATGGGCAAAAAAGTGGCAAATGAGCTTTAACGTAGAGAAATGCAAGGTCATGCATGTAGGGAAAAAGAACCCGATGTTCAGCTACAAAATAGGGGGGGGGGGATCATTGCTAGGGGTAAGTAACCTTGAAAGAGACCTGGGTGTGTTAGTGGATACAACACTGAAGGCATCGGCACAATGTGCGGCAGCCTCAAAGAAAGCAAACAGAATGTTGGGTATCATCAAAAAGGATATCACAACCAGGACGAAGGAAGTCATCATGCCACTGTATCGTGCAATGGTGCGCCCCCATCTAGAGTACTTTGTCCAGTACTGGTCACATACCTCAAGAAAGACATGGCAATACTTGATGGAGTCCAGAGAAGAGCAACTAAATTGGTAAGAGGTATGGAAAACCTTTCATACACTGATAGGTTAGATAAGCTGGGGCTTTTCTCCCTGGAAAAGCGGAGACTTAGAGGAGACATGATAGAAACCTTCAAAATCTTGGCATAGAGAAGGTAGACAGGGACAGATTCTTCAGACTGAGGGGAGCCACAAATACAAGGGGGCACTTGAAGAAATTGAAAGGGGGCAGGTTTAGAACAAATGCTAGGAAGTTCTTCTTTACTCAGAGGGTGGTGGACACATGGAACGCGCTTCAGGAAGCTGTGGTAGGGCAGGGCATGCTACAGGGGTTCAAAGAAGGTTTGGATAAATACCTACAGGATAAGGGGATTGAGGGGTACAGATAGACATAGAGATAGGTATAGGAAAGGCAGGGACAGATAGACATAGAGATAGGTACAGGAAAGACAGGGACACTTAACAGGTCAAGGACCTGATGGGCCGCATTGGTTGCGGGCTGCTGGGCATGATGGACCTCTGGTCTGACTCGGCGGAGGCAACTCTTATGTTCTTAATCACGCCCACTGTTGATTTACCAGCGGCGTTACCCCCCAAAACAGGCTCCCCCCATATGACAGCCTGTGAAGAGACAGTACCCGCAGAAACATCAGCAAAAGCCTCAACCATCTGCAGTCCCTAAGGCTCCTCAGCCCTTTTGACTGTCTCAAAGAGAGCATAACCTCTGTCGCTCTGCCAATTTCAGTGATTCCACCTATCGGAGGTCGCATCCATCATTTTTTCCATCGATAGACGTCTATCACCACCGACCTCTGGGTCCTCTCCATCATCAAGGAGGGATATTCCCTTCAATTCCACCAGATTCCTCCGGAACATCCTCCAAGAGAGTATCCTTCCAACTTGACACAGACCGCCGTTCTTCTTCAGGAAGCCCAGGCTTTGCTGCAGCTTGGGGCCGTCGAGCCAGTCCCTCGGGACCAACAGAACAAAGGGTTTTACTCCCGGTATTTCCTTGTTCCGAAGAAGATGTGCGATCTGCGACCCATCTTGGACCTCAGGGTGCTCAACAAATTTCTGGTCAAAGAAAAGTTTCGCATGTTGACCCTGGCATCCCTGTACCCCCTCATCGAGCAGAGCGATTGGTTATGCTCTCTGGATCTGAAGGAGGCCTACACTCACATCCCCCATTCATCCGGCCTCCTGCCAATTTCTCAGATTCCGGGTGGGAAATCTTCATCTGCAATACCGAGTGCTCCCCTTCGGCTTGGCTTCATCCCCCAGAATCTTCACCAAGTGCCTAGTAGTGGTAGCCGCTGCACTCAGGAACCACGGCCTCCAGGTGTTCCCATACCTGGACGTCTGGCTCATCAAGGATTCCACGTCTCAAGGAGTCACCCTTGCGACTCAGAAACAATTTGGTTACTACAGCATCTGAGTTTCGAGATAAACTTTCCAAAATCCCATCTAAAGCCTTCCCAGACTCTCCCCTTCACCGGGGCAATTCTGGATACTACCAAACTCCGAGCATTCCTCCATCCCCTATGCATGGAGGCTCTGCTTCATCTCTGCCACTCAGTGTCCTCTCGCCCATCCATCCCGGCGAGACAGATGATTGTCCTGCTAGGCCACATGGCCTCTACAGTACACGTGATTCCGTTTGCCAGACTTCACCTCAGGACTTCTCAGTGGACCTTGGCGTCTCAGTAGTCCCAGACGTCCGACCCTCTGACTCAACATATCCAGGTCACTCCTGCTCTATAACAGTCTCTTCGCTGGTGGATGCTATCCTCCATTCTCTCCAGAGGTTTATTTTTCCAAACCCTCCGCCTTCAGAAAGTCCTCACAACCGACTCGTCGACTTATGCTTGGGGGGCTCATCTGGATGGCCTCCGCACCCAGGCGTACTGGACCAGCGCGGATCGCCAGTGCCACATCAATCTCCTGGAACTCAGGGCGATCTTCAACGCTCTCCAAACCTTTCAACACCACCTTTGCAACCAGGTTGTCCTCATTCGCACAGACAACCAGGTCACCATGTACTATGTGAACAAGCAGGAAGGCACAGGATCGGCCTCCCTCAGCCAGGAAGCTCTGAAGGTGTGGGAATGGGCGACTTGCAACAACACCTTCCTGAGAGCGGTCTACATTCAGGGGGCGGACAATGCCTTAGCAGACAACTTGAGCCGTCTCCTGCAACCTCACGAGTGGACTCTCAACTCCACGCCCCTTCATCACGTCTTCTCCCTGTGGGGGACGCCGCAGATAGACCTCTTTGCAGCCCCCCACAACTCCAAACTGCCTCACTTCTGCTCCAGGATCTACACCCCACAGCACCTCGAGGCAGATGCATTCCTCCTGGACTGGACAGATCGCTTTCTATATGCGTTTCCTCCATTTCCTCTCATTCTGAAGACTCTGGTCAAGCTGAAGTCAGACCATGCCACCATGATCCTAATTGCCCCACGGTGGCCCAGAGAACCTTGGTACTCCCTTCTACTCCAACTCAGCAGCAGGGAGCCATACCTCCTGCCAGTTTTTCCATCTCTGCTTACACAGCATCATGGATCTCTGCTTCACCCCTTCCTGCAGTCTCTACACCTGACAGCTTGGTTCCTCTCAACGTGACCGCTCTACAGTTTTCCCAATAAATGAGGGACGTCCTAGAAGCTTCACGGAAGCCCGTTACTAGGCAATGCTACCACCAGAAATGGACTAGATTCTCTGTTTGGTGTGTCTCTCAGTGCCAGGAGCCTCAACACTCCTCCTTGTCTTCGGTTTTGGACTATCTTTTGCACCTGTCTCATTCTGACCTCAAGTCTTCCTTGATACGAGTCCATCTCAGTGCAATTGCTGCTTTCCATCAGCCTCTTCGAGGGAAACCTCTATCTGCTCATCCTGTGGTTTCCAGATTCATGAAAGGACTGTTCAATGTCAATCTTCCCCTCAAACCGCCTCCAGTGGTTTGGGACCTCAATGTTGTTCTTTCACAACTTATGAAGCCTCCATTTGAGACTCTTCACAAGGCTCACCTGAAGTATGTTACTTGGAAAGTGGTGTTTCTCATTGGCCTCACTTCTGCCCGAAGAGTCAGTGTGCTACAAGCCTTGGTTATGGACCCACCGTTTACAGTATTTCATCATGACAAGGTGGTTCTCCGCACGCATCCGAAATTCCTTCCTAAAGTTGTCTCAGAATTTCATCTCAACCAATCCATTGTGCTTCCAGTATTCTTTTTGAAGCCACATTCTCACCCTGGAGAATCTGCCCTGCATACTCTGGACTGTAAGCGTGCTTTAGCTTTCTACCTAGAACGCACCAAGCCTCACAGATCTGCTCCTCAACTTTTCATCTCCTTTGATCCGAACAAGTTGGGGCGTCTTATCTCTAAGCGTACCATGTCCAACTGGAAGGCGGCTTGTATCTCTTTCTGCTATGCCCAGGCTGGATTGCCCCTTGACAGTAAAGTCACAGCCCATAAGGTCAGAGCGATGGCAGTCTCTGTAGCCTTCCTCAGATCAACGCTGATTGAGGAGATTTGTAAGGCTGCTATTTGGTCCTCGGTTCATACCTTCACCTCTCATTATTGTCTAGATACTTTCTCCAGACGGGATGGACAGTTTGGCCAAACAGTATTGCAAAATTTATTCTCCTAAGTTGCCATCTCTCCCGCCATCCCATTGTGGTTAGCTTGGAGGTCACCCATTAATGAGAATACCTGCCTGCTTGTCCTGGGATAAAGCAATGTTACTTACCGTAACAGTTGTTATCCAGGGACAGCAGGCAGCAATTCTCACATCCCACCCACCTCCCCTGGGTTGGCTTCTCTGCTAGCTATCTGAACTGAGGAGACGCGCCCTGGGTCTGGGTGGGAAGGCACTCGCGCATGCGCGGTGTGGGCGACTCGAAACTTCAAGTTTCTTCAAGCAAGACTGCTTGTGAGGCGATCACATCGGGGCTCTGTTGGATCACGTTACCCATTAGTGAGAATAGCTGCCTGCTGTCCCTGGATAACAACTGTTACGTAAGTAACATTGCTATCTCCTTCAGGCAGCAGTCCCACCTCCTCCCTTGCCGGCTGCTTCCCTTTAACATATCTGAAGAACAGTTTGAAATTTTGTGCTTCCCTAGCTAGCCTCTCTTCATATTCTCTTTTTGCTCTTCAAGCCACGAGGTGACATTCTTTTTGTTGCTTCCTGTGCTCTTTGCAGTTCTCCCCGGTTTTGTCCTTTTTCAATTTCCGGAATGAGTGTTTCTTTTCTCCTATCGCTTTCATCACTTCTTTGGTTATCCATGCCGGGTCTTTTGTTCAGTTCTTTTTGCATCCTTTTCTAAATGTGGGGATATACAGATTTGCTCTTCGCTCAGCGTGCCCTTGAATAAAGACCAGGCTTGCTCTACAGTCTGCAATTTCACTGAGCTGTTCCTAAGTTTCCTTCTTACCATTACTCTCATGGCTTCGTAATTTCCTTTCTTGAAGTTAAAAGCTGTCGCTTTGGTTCTCTTCCCCTTCGGTATTCCTACTTCAACTTTGAACTTGATCATATTGTGATCGCTGTTTCCCAACGGTCCCACTACTTCCACTTCCTTTGCAGGTCCTCTGAACCCATTGAGGATTAGATCCAGGATGACAGTCACTCTCGTTGGTTCTCTGACAAGCTGCCCCATGAAGCAGTCCTGTATAGCCTCCAGGAAACCGGTCTCCCTAGCACATTTTGAGTTTCCAAAACTCCAGTCTATCCCGGGATAGTTGAAGTCTCCTATAACAACCGTGTTACCACTTTTGCATTCTTGCCTCATCTCGGCTTTCATTTCTTCATCGTTTGCTTCGGTTTGCCCAGGTGTACGATAGTACAGGCCCATCTTTATCTCGGGTCCATAGTGATTCCAATTTGTCGGTCATCGCCGCTGTGTCCACTCTGGTTGAGTGTATGTTGTCCTTTATGTATAGGGCTATTCCTCCTCCTTTATGACCTGACCTGTCTTCGTGATAGAGTTTGTACCCCGGCAGAGCTATATCACATTTGTTTTCTTTATTCCACCAAGTTTCAGTGATCCCAATGATGTCTAGGTTCTCCTTTTTGGCCATGACTTCTAATTCTCCCATTTTGCTCCTTAGGCTCCTTGCATTAGTGTACATGCAATTTAAGTCCTGGTATTTTCTTGGCTTCATTTTCTTTTCTTTTGCTACATTCTTCTTATCATCCTCTTCTTGGACTGTCAACTATTGTTTTTTGCCCATTGTGTCTTTCCCCTGTGCTATGTTCTTTTTATCATCCTCTTGATCTGTCAACTCTTGTTTTTTGCCCGTTTTGTCTTCCCAGTATTTCTCCCACTCAGTATCTTCTTGGGATACCTTCTTCCGTATCATCAACACTTGGTCGACTGTCGGCTTTCCCCTCCTAGTTTAAAACCTGCTCTATTGCTTTCCTGACGTTGTTTGCTAGAAGTCTGGTTCCCGCTGCGCTCAGGTGTAGTCCATTTCTCCTGAAGAGTTTGTTCTTGCCCCAAAATGTTGTCCAGTTCCTCACGAAGTGGAACCCCTCTTCCTCACACCATCTCCTCATCCATGCATTTATTGTTTGTAGTTACGTCTGCCTCTTCACATCTGCCTTCGGTACTGGTAGGATCTCTGAAAACGCTATCTTCTGAGTCCTCATCTTCAACTTCCTTCCCAGGATCTTGAACTGTTCGATTAGTGCATTCCTACTGTAGTCTCTCCTGCTGACATCATTAGTCCCGATGTGGATCATCACTGTACTCTCTTCCGTCTCTGCTCCTTCTAGGATCCTTTCAATTTTGTCGACAATGTCTTTTGCTCTTTCTCCTGAGAGGCAAGTCACTAGTCGATTCTCTCTTCCTCCTGCTATGTGGCTATCTACTTGCCTTAGGATTGAGTCTCCCACTACGATCGCAGACTTTCCTTTTTTCAGTTTTCGCTCTGGTCGCAGGTCTGTGTCCTCGGTGTGCTTTGCTGCTTCCTCTTCTAGGCATCGATAAGACTTTCCCTTCCCTTCCTGTGGAATTCCTCTATGAACTTCTTCTTCCTTGGGATCAGATTGTTCCTGTTCTCCATTTCATGTGGGTGTATCTTCGTCGCTCCTGTGATGTTGGTGTTCTTCCACCCTCCTGTAGGCCTCAATGAATTCCTCGAGCTCTCTGACTTGTTCCTCGATGTGCCTCTCTCTCATAGGTCTTCAGCTGTCCTGATTGGGTCTTCTGCGATGTAAAGTCCCTCCAGTTCCTAAATCCTGTACCTCAGTCAACTAACTTCCTTTTTCAAGCTTTTCAGCTCCTGACACCGACTGCATACATACGATTGCCTCCACGAGGGGAGGTAATCGTACATATGGCAGTCTGTGCAGTACACTGGAAAACTCATCTTCTGGATTCCCTCTGCTTCCATTGCTGTCCGCCTTTTTGGAGTACCTTCTTGCATGTGTGTATGTGTGTTCTCTTCTGTGCCTGCTGCTTGCTACTTCCCTATTTCCTAGTTGTATGTTTTTCCTTGTATACAATCCTAATGTGCCGTGTTGACTAGTGTTATAGAGTTCTGTGTTGGTTAGTGTTGGTGTTCCTAACTTTAAGTCTGCAGTTTGCGTACGTCCTGCTGTTGTTTCGTATGTATGTTCCCTCCATGTTTACTGCGTTTTGTTTTTATATACTTTTTGGTTATTTAGCTGTTATTTGTTGGCGATGTTAAAATTTTATTCAGATACTTTTTATCAAAATTTGTATTCTCTTAGATTATCTAAACCATTCTCAACACATTACACGTACTCCAATGGGTATTTCCTAATATCAAAAAAGATAGGCGGTCTCCATCCCATTCTGGACATTTATGTTCTCATCAAATACTTGGTGATGGAGAAGTTTCACATGGTCTCTCTGGAAACTCTGTTACCGCTGTTAGAACAGAGTGACTGGCTCCACTATCTGGACCTTAAGGAAGCTTACACCCATATTTCTATCTTACCTGCCTACAGGAAATTTCTTTGCTTTCAAGTGGGGACATGCCTCTTCCAATAGAAAGTACTACCATCAGCACCAAGATTGTTCATGGGGGGGAGGGAGGGGGGGTCACGTGATGACACGCTGCTGAGCGGTGGCTCTCTGCTTGAACTCCGATCTCTCCCCGCTCCTTATTCTTTTTTATCGTCATGAAATGTAGTTTTGCTATAATTTACCTTCGCCAGTGCTGCTCACCTGCGGGAAACGGCGGGAGTGCAATTTGGAATGAACAGGGGCACACACGGGGTGTTATGCCCGCTAAGATTCCACGGCCGCCAAAACTCCGGCAGACCATGCTCTCGCCCAAAATGGCATCGAATGGGACTCCGGCGCGCACAACTGTTGCTTTGCAGGAGACGATGCTGCGGAAACTTACCAGACACTTATTGATGCAAATTTGCAAAATTCCAGGCGTCCATCGACAAACTGAAGGATTGTATGGAACGGCATGGGTCTCAACTTACCCAGCTGGAAGAGAGAGTATCGACACAGGAGGACCGCGGTACCCAGGACGCTACTCACCTGCACGCTTTTGAGTCCCAGTGCTCTACCCTGCTAGCCCAATTGGAGGATCAGGAGAACTGTGGGAGAAGAAATAATCTGTGGGTCTTCAGGCTGCCAGAGCGGGTTCGGGAGGCGGACTTATGGAACATCATGGAGCACTGGCTGCCGACTCAGTTGGGCCTCGATGTGGTGGGGGCTCGAGCGGCGGTGGATTGGGTTCACCGTATTGGGCCCTTATGGCAAGGAGAGCCTAAACCTCGCCCCATGATAGCCCGGTTCTTAAATGCGGTGCTCAAGGATCGCATTCTGGCTCTGTACAGGAAGGCGGATTCATTGGAGTATGAAGGCGCCAAATTGCTTCTCTTTAATGATTACTCGCCGGCTGTGGCTGCTAGCCACTGCGCCTTGGCCCCTTATTGTGCTGAATTGCAGAACTGGGGGATCTGCTTCACTGTCCTGTTTCCAGCAAAGGTTTGCATCCACGCAGAGTCTGGGCCTCATCTTTGCATTACCATGGCGGAGCTCAAGACCTACACCAAGGGACTTCGTGGTGCGGCGGCTCCATGACCTGCATTTGGTAACAGCTACAGGACTGAGGGCTGGCTGTCTTTGGACTGTGCTCTCCTGATTTCACTTTTTCATTTGGCTCCTTTTTGACTGAGTCATTCCTGGTCCCCCTCTGTCGTGGTTCTTGGGACTCCTTCCTCGCTGGTGCCTTCGGACCTTGGGATGGCTTGTGGCGAGGAGGGGAGTGGACCCTTTTCCTCCCTCTGTCATTTTTTTCTATCTTCCATGCAGAGCCCCTGCGATCTGTCCCTGGGCAGTGCTTGGCTGTCAGTGTTTGTTCGTTGGGGATGGACACTGTAACTTTGTGGACTGCTTGTGTGGAGGGGGCCGTCATCGCCATAGGGCCTGATGATGTTGATTGGAGCTGGCTACTGGGTACAGCTGGGTGATGCAAGGGGGATATCGAGTGTGCTGTGAGAGGACTGACACTCTGTTGGTGAATCCTGGAGAGACCACCTGCCCTGCGGGTCCCCAGATGGCCTCCTGCTCTGTGCTGCTTGTTCTTCTTTTTTCTTTTCTCTCCTCTTGGTTATTTCGGGGGTGGTTGGTTGTTGTTGCTTTATTCATTTTTATGCTTGCTGGGTGTTTGTCTTCCATGTTAATTCTTGCTGATTGGGGTGTTACTATGGGAACATTTCTGCTGGTTTTATAGTTGTTATTTCTTCATGCTGGTTTTCCTAATGGGTCTTCCTTTGAATCAGGAGGGGGGAGGTTGGGAGCGGGCATCTCTTATTTTTCTTAATCTGGTTGGGAGAGAGGGGGTGGCTGGAAGTGGCGAGGGGAGGGGTGTGGTAGAGTATGTATGCCTGTTTTTGTGCTAGGTTATGTTTGTACTTGGGGTTGGTTTGGTTGACTGGTTTGTGGGAGTGGGGGAGGGGGTGAATTACCCTCAGTGATTGGGGTTTCTCCTTCTTGTGTTCCTGTGGGTTTGGCTGGGAGGCCCACTGGGGAAACTGTTTGCTGTTTCTTTTTATGCTGTTTTCAAGTTTCAAGTTTAATATTTATTTGATTAATCGCTTTGTCTATATTCAAAGCGATTTACACATGAATTAGAATTACAAAATAAAAGAAATTTTAAAATAGTTAAAGACTAACAAGACACAGACAATAACTACACAAACTAGAAACGAAGGGAAAGGTAGGAGAAGAAGTTACAATGTAATTAAGCAGAGTGAGAAACCAAAAATGGAAAACACATTAGGATGGGATAAAAGAATAATTGAATAAATTTTGTGGGGAGAAAAAACAGTTAGTTCCAAGACTTGTTGAATATTAATCAAAAGAAACCAATAGTGTTAGATTACAAAAGCGTCGTTAAATAAGAAAGTTTTCAGTTTATTTTTGAATTTATCTAAATTGATTTCTTCTCGTAGATAAATGGGGAGAGAATTCCAGGTTTGGGGAGCTGTGACTGAAAAGATATACTGACGGCGCGTATTTATTATTTTTAGCGAGGGGATCATTAGTAGATGCTGTTGGTCTGATCTTAAAGTTCTGTTGGAGGAATAAGGGATTAATAATTTATGAATAAAAGCCGGAGTTTTAAATAGAAGATATTTAAATGTGAGTAAACTAAGTTTGTATATTATTCTGTGGGTCACTGGAAGCCAATGGGCTTCCTTAAGAAGAGGAGTTATATGGTCGAACTTGTTAGCTTTTGAAATAAGTCTGATGGCTGTGTTTTGTATAATCTGAAGACGTTTGATTTCTTTTTGTGCTATACCCTTAAACAAAGCATTACAATAATCTAATTTTGAAATAACAAGAGAATGGATAAGGATTTTCAAGGAGTCAGTACTAAATAATTGAGAAATAGAGCGTATTTGTCTCAGTCTAAAAAATGAAGACTTAATAACGCTGCTAATGTGGTCATGAAAGGAGAGTTTATGATCCAGAATTACTCCGAGTATTTTGGTTTTTTGTACAACTTGTAAAGGGAGTCCATTAATTGAAATTGGTAGGATAAGTTTAGGGTTATCTTTCCAGGGAAAGAGCAGTACATTGGATTTATTGATGTTTAATGCAAGTCGGTTATTGATTAACCAGTGATGAATTTTTTCAAGTTTTGTATTAATTAAAGTTATGTCTGAAGGGTTATTAGAGTCTATAGGATGCAGAAGTATGTCGTCGGCATAAGCGAATGTGATTGACATAATGTCAGCAGAGGTGCTAGAAATATGTTAAATAAGAGAGGAGATAATATAGAACCTTGAGGAACACCATACGTTGTAGAGAAAGTATCAGAAATTGTGTTGTTGAAAAAGACAGTTGAGGAACGATTCGAGAAATAAGATTGGAACCAAGATAAGACTTGGTCTGTGATGCCTATTGATTGAAGTCTATGTATTAATAAATCATGATCGATTGTGTCAAAAGCCGCCGAAAGGTCTAGAGAGACTAGAAGGACTGACTGATGATGGTCCAAGAAGTAATGGATGGAGGTGGTCATACCGATTAAGGAATGCTCAGTGGAATGGTATTGCCTGAAGTCAGTCTGATTAGGGTGAAGAATGTTAGTTTTTTCGATGAAGTCAGAAATCTGGTTATAAACTACCTTCTCAGTTAATTTAGATAAGAATGGGATGTTGGCTATAGGTCTGTAATTTGAACAATCTCCAGCACTAATTTTATGATTTTTTGAAATGGGATAAATAATCGAGTGTTTCCAATCATTTGGCATAATGCCTTGTTTTAAACTTTCACTAACTAAAGTATGTATTGTTGGACCAAAAATGCAAAAATAGCGTTTTAGAAGAAAAGGAGGAATAGAATCAGTTTGAGAGCCTTTTATATTAATAGTTTTAATGATAGATTCGATCTCCTTTAGACTTGGGATGTTGAAAGAAGAGCATTTGGAAGAGAATGAAAGGAGATCAGTTGATAGTTGAGCAGATTTAGAGGAAGAGTTTATTGTAAAAAAGGATCTAATTTCTTCTATTTTTTTTTTTGAAGTATGATGCAAGTTCGTGGGCTGTGAGATTAATCTCAACGGCTGGGATTTTTCGTTTGTTAGAATAAAAAATTGAATTTAATATTCGGTATAAAGTAGAGGAATTTGGAGCTTTTTGAATTAATCCTGAGTAGAATTTTGTTTTGGCTAGATTTATTTTCATTTTGTAGAAATTAGAATGTTTTTTAAATAGCTCATAATTAGATTTTGATTTGTCTTTTCTCCATTTACGTTCAAGAGATCTTAATTGTTTCTTCTTTGCCTCTCTCATGGCTATGGTTGACCTGACTTATTACTCTTAACATAGCTGGCCTTCACTCACCAATCAAATGTAAGAAGGTGTGGTCCTTTCTGAAGCGGGAGAAGGCTTCCATGGCCTTTTTGCAAGAGACGCACCTTACTTCTGGTGAGCATTCAAAGCTAGTGTGGGACTGGGTGGGAGAGGCTGCATATTCCTCATACAACTCTAGACAATAATAATAATAACTTTATTCTTCTATACTGCCACAATCTTGCAACTTCTAGGCGGTTTACAATCAAGAGTGCTGGACATTCAGCGAAATACAATAAGTAGATATTCAGAGGAAATACAGAGATCAGAGACCTCAGGAGGCAATAGTATAGAAATACAATTTGCTGAGTGAAAATGTAATATGTACATTTTAGTAGGTAATGTCCGACAGGACCTGTTGGGGATAAATAGCAATGTAAAGTTACGATAAGATGAAGATAACAGATTATATTTATAACAGTGATGTAAGTTCATGTGGAATAGGGAGGGGGGAGGGAGAGGGAGAGCGGGTCAATTGTTTAGGTATTTCTGGAACAGGTATGTTTTTAGGCGTTTCCTGAATTCCCCGTATGTAGTGGGCGAAAGCAGTTGGTCTAGGTCTTTGCCCCATAGGACTGCTTGGTGAGAGAGAAGGTGTTCGTGGTGTTTTTTCATTTTGCAGCCTCTAACTGGAGGGGAAATGAGTTTTGGGTGTGTGTTTCTCTTGAGTTTGTTATTAGAAAATGCGAAAAGGTCCGTTATGTACTTGGGGGTCAGGCCGTATAGTACTTTGAAGCAGAGGCAGACAAATTTAAACCTTACTCGGGCTTCCGTTGGTAACCAGTGCAACTGCCGATAGTAGGGTGTCACGTGGTCGAATTTCTTCAGCCCGAAGATAAGTCTGACCGCAGCATTTTGCATTATTTGGAGACGTCTCATATTCTTTTGTGAGTTTGCTAGATAGGCGATGTTGCAGTAGTCAAGCTGACTCAGTATGAGGGATTGCACTAGGATTATGAATGTTGACGCATCAAAGTATGATTTAATGGTTCTGAGTTTCCAGAGAGTAAGGAAACCTTTTCTGAATAGGGAATCCACTTGTTCCTTCATTGTTAGGCATTGGTCTAGAACACAGGTGTCAAAGTCGGTCCTTGAGGGCCGCAGTCCAGTCGGGTTTTCAGGATTTCCACAATGAATATACATGAGCTCTATTAGAATACAATGAAAGCAGTGCATGCAAATAGATCTCATGCATATTCATTGGGGAAATCCTGAAAACCTGACTGGATTGTGGCCCTCAAGGAGGGACTTTGACACCCCTGGTCTAGAATAACACCTAGTATTTTCATAGTGGGCTGAATAGGGTAGTTGAGTTTATTGATGCATAGTGGGGTTTTATTGTCAAGCGGATGAGGGGAGGCAACGAAGAATTTTGTTTTTTCTGGGTTGAGCTTGAGCTTGAAATCTGTCATCCATTGTTCCATCTCATTTATGGCATCGGCTGCCTTGGGAATGGTTTCCGAGATGGAGTTGGCGAATGGGATGATGATCGTAAAGTCATCTGCGTAGCTGAATAATTTTATTCCTAGTTGGGTTAGTTTCATACCTAATGAGGACATGTAGATATTGAAAAGCAGTGGGGAAAGCGGTGACCTTTGTGGCACTCCGGATGAGTTGCTCCAGGTGTCAGAGTGTTCATTGTTAAAGCGTACCTGGTAAGAACGGGATGTGAGGAAGCCACAAAACCAGTTTAGTACCTCAGCTCTTATACCAATGGCATCTAAGCATTGCATCATTTTCTCATGGTCTACCAAGTCGAATGCAGAGCTCATGTCGAATTGCATGATCAGGGCGTTGAGGCCTTTACTAAATAATAGGCGCAGATAGTCTAGGATGGCAGCAATTACTGTCTCCATACTGAATAGGGTTCTAAAGCCAGATTGAGTTTCATGCAGGAAAGAGAATTGATTAAGGTAGTCCATTAGTTGGGTGTGTACTAGACCTTCCATGATTTTTACAATGAATGGGATAGATGCTATTGGTCTGTAGTTTGTTATTAGCGCTGAGGATTCTTTTCTATTTTTTGGGATGGGGGTTATTATTATGTGGCCGTTGTTAGTGAGGAAAGTCCCATTTTTTAGGTTGTGGGTTAGGTAGTGTAATAGTGATATTTTGAATTCAGGTGGTGCCGCTTTCATAATCTCCGGAGGGCACGTATCTAGGATGCAGTGAGATTTAGAGTATTTGTTGTAGAGTTTGGTGTAGGTATTCCATTCTGGATCTAGAAAGGAACTCCAGATCATGTCTGTAGGTATTTCATTGTCATGTGAGTTGGCTATTTGGTAGTTGCTGGGGATGATTGTTACATCGTTATTGCTTATACAGTTATTTTTTAGGTTTTTAATTTTGGAATCAAAATATAGAGCTAGGTCCTTCGCGATGGGTAACTTCGTGTTGTGCTCAGGTGTGATGTAGCAGGTGGTGTCAAATAGGTTTGTGACTATGTTGAATAACTCTTTTGAATTGATTCCTTGTGAACCTTTGCATGATAAGTTAATTTTGGTGGAGTAGAACGCTTTGCGTTTGTCTTTTATCAGTTGTTTGTAGGTTTTTATGTAGGCTCTCCATTTGTTGCGGTCTGTCAGTTCTCCTGTTTTATTCTAAATCCTTTCTAGTCGCCTAGCTGTTTGTTTCGTTTTTAATAGTTCGGTGTCGAATCATTTGTTTTTGTTTGCGTTGCTTTTGCTTTTATGTATGGGGGTGATTTTATCTAGGATGGAAGTACTGGTTGTATTCCAATGGTCCCAGAAGTCTATTCCTTCCTCTATTACTGTATGTGGTTTGTATTCTGACCAGTATTCTTCTGGATTAATATAACCTCTTGTTTGATGTTCTTTTTTTATCATCAGACGTGTTTTAGATTTTCGGTGTGACCAGATCAGCTTAAAATAATAGGTGAAGTGGTCGGACCAGATGTCGTGATGCCAGGTGCCTTCAGTCAGAGAGATGATTGGGTCAAGGTTTTCCTTTGTGGACATGGCAACTAGGTCTAAATGATGGCCTTTTTCGTGAGTTTGTGTGGGTACGGGGATGTTGTAGTTGAGTAGAGTTAGGAAGTTTTTTAAGCTCTATTGCGTCTGTGTTGTTCTCTTCGTCTAGGTGTAAATTTATGTCCCCTGTGATGATGTTGTAGTTGGGGCTGATAGAATTGTGCAGGACGAACTCGCAGAAGTCTTCTTTGGCTTTGGGCCAGCTTTTAGGCGTGATGTAGAATAGTATGCTGGATAAGGATTCTTCTAGCTGGGTATTATTGATTTTACAGGCTAGGATTTCTAGGTTTTATCCCAGGACAAGCAGGCATGATATTCTCACATGTGGGTGACGTCATCTACGGAGCCCCGGCGCGGACAGCTTTTCAAGCAAACTTGATTGAAGTTTCAAGTTTGCACACTGCACCACGCATGTGCGTGCCTTCTCGCCCACTAGAGGGCGCATCCCACCTCGTGGTCCTCAGTTCAAATTTTTCCGCGGAGCAAGAAAGCCCTGTGGATCTGAGCTCCAGTGTTTTTGCCTTCTAGCTGCCGCGTTTAGTTTGTTTTTCCCTTCGAATTAGTTCGCGGTACTCTTTTCCTTTCGTTTCTTTTCAAAAAAAAAAAAAAAAAAAAAAGTCTTTCGTTTTTCGTCGGGTTCCGGGGGCTCCCGGAAGCCGTGGCCGCGGGACGTCGGTACGTTCCCGGCCTTCTTCTTTTTCTTCGTGGATGTCCCGTCCTGTTACGGGATTCAAAAAGTGCAGCCGGTGTGAGAGGTTGCTTTCCATCACTGACCCTCACCGGTGGTGCATTGTCTGTCTTGGGCCCGAACATCCGACAGACTCGTGTGATCGCTGTGCTACCTTCCAAAACAGGGCCCTCCGTCGCCGTAAGGCAAGAATGGCCGAATTGTTCGCCGTCGACGCGCCGCCTAAGGCCTCGACGTCGGCCTCGGCTTCGGCCCCGGCCTTGACCTCGGCCTCGGCGTCCTCGGGGGCCTCGGCCTCGCCTCGGCCCTCTTCCTCGAAGGCGTCGTCAGTGAAGCAAGCTTCGGGTAAGTCCTCTGTTCCATCCCCTTCAGCAAAGAAGCCATCCTCGAGTCAGGCCAAGGCGGGTGGGTCGACCCCGGCCCCGCATCGGACCTCGACTCCGCACACCCCGAGGGAATACTCGAGACCGAGGTCGCCCTCCAGGGAGTGTGCCCCGGACTCGGAACTCCCCACCTTCGTGGGGATTCCGGCCTTCCAGGATCTCCTCCGAGCACTGATCTCATCGGAGTTGTCGGGAGCCCTGGAAGTGTTGCAGCGTGCTGCGGTTCCGGCGGCCTCGACCTCGGCCTGGACGCCTTCGGTCTCGGAGGCCCCGGCCTCGGCTCCCTCGGGAGCCCCGGCCTCGGCGACCTCGGTCTCGGGTACTGGGACCCCGTTCACCTCGGCCTCGGCCCCGCCCCGGACCTCGACCTCGGGGGAACCCCCTGAGCGGAGTGTAAGGCCCAAAGAAAAGTTGCGCAGAGTGCGCCGTCTTTCCTCCTCTTCCTCCGTGTCTTCCAGACACGCCTCGCCCTCGACGCGACCTCGGACGGGGCGTCGATCGAGGAAGTCTAAGCGGCCCCGAGGCTCGCCTCGGCGCGACCGTTCCTCGTCGTTCGGGGGCGAGGCGTTGCAGGTGTCGGAGTTGCGCCTCGACAACCCGAGGCTCCTCCGCTCACCCCATGGGAAGTCTTCCCGGGCCGCCTCGCCGAGGAAACGGGAGAGTGTCCCACGAACCCCGGGGTCCTCACCCAAGGGTTCTGCGAGGAGGACAACTTCCCCTTCCCCCTCGAGGGCCCTCGAGAGGGGATCCTGGGATTCGGGATCGGTTAGGGATCCTCATTATTCCCATGAGGCCTCCCCCCTCTCCTCGGTGGGGCGGTCGAGAACCCCCTCTCCCCAGGCTAGGCCGTCCTCATTTTCATCCTTCGTTCAGGACATGGCCCAAGCCCTGGGGATTGACCTGATGGTAGGCTCTCGGTATTCCAAAGAATTTTTGGAGGAACAGGACCTCCCCATTCTTCCTAGGGAGGTGCCTAGACTCCCTCTCAACAGTGTCCTTCTGCAAACCTGGCTGAAGAACTTGTCAAACCCTCTTACAGTCACGTCTGTGCCTTCAAAAATGGAATCGAAGTATAGGACGATTCCCCCTAAGGGGTTCGATAAGGCGCAGCTCTCACACCAGTCTCTTCTGGTGGAGTCTGCTCTTAAAAAATCACAGCCCTCACGGGTTTCTGCGGCGGTTCCACCAGGCAGGGAGGGGCGGACCCTGGACAAGTTTGGCCGCCGCCTCTATTCAAATTCCCTGATGGCCACCAGGGTTCTAAACTACGCCTTCACCTTTTCCTCCTTTTTGCGTGGTATGGTGAAGGACCTTCCTCAATATCGAAACTCGTTACCGGACTCCCAAAGAGCAGGATTCGACAAGTTTATGTCCAACCTGTCTCAATTGCGGTTGTACCTATTCCATGCAGTGTACGACGCCTTTGAGCTGGTTTCGAGGGTGTCGGCCCTCGCGGTGGCCATGCGCCGCTTGGCCTGGCTTCGCACCCTCGACATGGACCCAAACCTGCAGGAACGCCTGGCAGACTTGCCTTGTGTGGGGTCCGAGTTATTCGACGAGTCATTGGATGCGGCGACCAAGCGCTTGTCGGAACAGGAGCGCTCTCTAGCATCCCTGGTCCGCCCCAAACCTAGGCCCCCGCCGCAGAAACCCTTTCGGCCTCCGCCGCGCCGATACCCTCAGAAGTCGACCCCGGCTTTCTCGAGACCGCCTCCGAGACGTCCGTCTCAGCGAGGCAGAGGGGGACAACCCCAAGCCCCGGCGCAGGGCCCTTCTAAGCCAGCGCCTTCCTTTTGACGGGATGAGCGGACGGGGCGGGTTCCCCTCCGCACTTTCTCAGGAACCCCTTCCTATCGGGGGCCGTCTTCGGTTCTTCCGGGAAGCATGGACCGGGATTACCTCAGACGCTTGGGTGCTCCGGATCGTCTCCGAGGGCTACTCGCTCAACTTTGTGTCCTCGCCGCCGGACAGTCCCCCAAGTTTAGTCCCCTGCAACCGTTCGCAGCTACCGACCCTTATAACCGAAGCCAAAGCCCTCTTGAAGCTTCGGGCGGTCGAGCCGGTCCCCAAGGACCAGTGGGGTACGGGGTTTTACTCCCGCTACTTTTTGGTCCCAAAAAAGACCGGGGACCTGCGCCCCATACTGGACCTCAGGAAGCTCAACAAATTCCTGGCCCGGGAGAAGTTTCGAATGCTATCTCTCCCGGTTTTGTACCCCCTCTTGGGGGAAGGGGACTGGATGTGCTCCCTCGACCTGAAGGAAGCATACACCCATGTTCCGGTGCACCCCGCCTGTCGAAGATTCTTACGATTCCAGGTGGGGGACCTCCACCTCCAGTACAGGGTACTGCCCTTCGGCCTGGCCGCGTCCCCACGAGTATTCACGAAGTGCATGGTGGTGGTTGCAGCAGCCCTCAGGTCACGTGGACTCCATGTGTTCCCTTACCTGGACGATTGGCTCATCAAAGCCCCGACCAGGGAGGGGGTTATCTCAGCGACCCGACAGTCTATTGCCTTCCTGCAAACTCTCGGGTTCGAGATAAACTTTCCAAAGTCTCAGTTGAGACCGTCGCAGTCTCTTCAATTCATAGGTGCGGTGCTGGACACGGTGCGCCTACGCTCCTACCTGCCGACCCAGCGGGTGGAAACCTTGGTACGGATGAGCCGCCAGGTCTCCCAACTATCGAGGGTGTCGGCCAAGCGCATGATGATGCTGCTGGGCCATATGGCCTCGACGGTACATGTCACGCCGTTTGCGAGGCTTCACCTGAGGATCCCTCAGTGGACCCTCGCGTCCCAGTGGCGCCAGGAGTGCGACCCGGTGTCTCGCCTCATTTCGGTAACTCCGCCCTTGCGGAAATCGCTGCGTTGGTGGACAGACTCTTCAAATCTGTCCATGGGGCTATTGTTTCGCACTCCGCCTTTTCGCAAGGTCCTGACCACGGACTCCTCGGAGTACGCGTGGGGAGCCCATCTCGACGGTCTTCGCACGCAGGGCCTGTGGTCGTCAGAAGACCATCAGTGTCATATCAACGTGCTAGAGCTGCGAGCCATCTTCCTAGCACTTCGAGCCTTCGTTCACATATTGCAGGACCAGGTGGTCCTCGTCCGCACGGACAATCAGGTGGCAATGTATTATGTGAACAAGCAGGGAGGAACTGGGTCATGGCCCCTCTGCTCCGAAGCTCTTCGCCTCTGGGAGTGGGCGGCCTCCCGGAACATCTTCCTCCGGGCAGTCTACATCCAAGGAGAACGGAATTGCCTGGCGGACAAACTGAGTCGACTTCTGCAACCGCACGAGTGGACTCTACACTCAGCAGTTCTACGCGAGGTCTTCGCTCGCTGGGGAACGCCACAGGTGGATCTGTTTGCCTCTCCGGAGACAAACAAACTACCACTATATTGTTCTCGGATGTACTCGCAGGACCGTCTGGAAGCGGATGCCTTCCTACTCGACTGGGAAGGGAGGTTCCTGTATGCATTCCCTCCGTTCCCTCTGATCATGCGAACGTTGGTACACCTAAAATCGTCCACGGCCACGATGATTCTCATAGCACCTCGGTGGCCGCGTCAGCACTGGTTCTCCCTGCTGCTCCAGCTCAGTGCCAGAGAGCCTCTTCCCCTGCCTGTCTCTCCTTCTCTGCTGTCTCAGAGTCAAGGATCCATGTTACATCCCAATCTGCAGTCATTGCACCTGACAGCCTGGTTTCTTGTTCCCTGACTCCTCCGGACCTGTCTCAATCGGTGAAGGAGGTGTTGGAAGCCTCCCGCAAGATCTCGACGAGGCTTTGCTATGCGCAGAAATGGACCAGGTTTTCCACCTGGTGCTCGTCTTTTCACCTGGATCCGGTATCAGTTCCGGTATCCTCGGTTTTAGAATATTTGTTTCATTTGTCGCGCTCCGGCTTGAAAACCACTTCGGTGCGGGTTCATCTCAGTGCGATTT
Source organism: Geotrypetes seraphini (assembly GCF_902459505.1). NCBI lineage: Eukaryota > Metazoa > Chordata > Amphibia > Gymnophiona > Dermophiidae > Geotrypetes > Geotrypetes seraphini. Next base: position 88,824,199 of record NC_047092.1, read on the forward strand.
CTGCTTTCCACCAACCTCTGGAGGGACGCCCTCTGTCACTCCATCCCTTGGTGACACGCTTCATGAAAGGGTTACTCAGGGTTTGTCCCCCTCTTAAGCCTCCGTCTGTCGTGTGGAATTTGAATGTGGTTCTGGCTCAACTGATGAAACCCCCGTTTGAGCCACTCAACAAGTCCCTCTTGAAATTTCTGACTTGGAAGGCGGTGTTTCTAATTGCCCTCACCTCCGCCAGGCGGATCGGGGAGTTGCAAGCCTTGGTTGCGGACCCCCCTTTCACTGTCTTTCATCACGACAAGGTGGTTCTCCGCACCCATCCTAAGTTTTTACCGAAAGTTGTTTCTGACTTCCACCTCAATCAGTCCATTGTCCTTCCGGTGTTCTTCCCGAAGCCCCACTCCCATCCGGGCGAGACGGCGCTTCACACGCTTGACTGTAAGAGGGCGTTGGCATTTTATCTTCAACGCACCAAGCCTCATCGGAAGGTTCCTCAATTGTTTTTGTCCTTCGATCCCAATCGATTAGGGCATCCAGTTTCCAAGCGCACTCTGTCTAACTGGTTGGCCGCTTGCATTTCCTTTTGCTACGCTCAGGCTGGCCTTCCTCCCCCGGGTCGAGTCACGGGGCACAAGGTCCGAGCGATGGCAGCTTCGATAGCTTTCCTCCGATCCACTCCGATGGAGGACATATGTAAGGCTGCCACTTGGTCTTCGGTTCATACATTCACCTCTCATTACTGTCTGGACACTTTATCCAGGAGTGACGGCCGGTTTGGCCAGTCAGTTTTGCAAAATCTGTTTTCCTAAATTGCCATCCTCCCACCTGCCCTTTTTTGGTTAGCTTGGAGGTCACCCACATGTGAGAATATCATGCCTGCTTGTCCTGGGATAAAGCACAGTTACTTACCGTAACAGGTGTTATCCAGGGACAGCAGGCATATATTCTCACAACCAACCCGCCCGCCTCCCCGGGGATGGCTTCCTTGCTAGTTATGGAACTGAGGACCACGAGGTGGGATGCGCCCTCTAGTGGGCGAGAAGGCACGCACATGCGTGGTGCAGTGTGCAAACTTGAAACTTCAATCAAGTTTGCTTGAAAAGCTGTCCGCGCCGGGGCTCCGTAGATGACGTCACCCACATGTGAGAATATATGCCTGCTGTCCCTGGATAACACCTGTTACGGTAAGTAACTGTGCTGTCGGTCATTTTAGAATCTAGAAGTTCGAACTCGAATCCTTCTTTAAGGATTATGGCTAATCCTCCTCCTTTTTTTCAGGTGCGGTTTAATGTAAGGATTTTGAAATTGTTTGGTAGAAGATCAGATATAATAGGATCATCTTCAGATAGTAACCAAGTTTCAGTTAGAAAGAGGCAGGCTATTTGTTTGCTGGTGATCCAGTCATTTATGAGGAATGCCTTGTTTCTAACAAGATTAAGATATGCACATGGGATGGAGGTGGTTGCAGCATTTACTGTTGAGTTAGTGGTTTTGATGTTTTTTATTTCCCTTGTTCTTTTTTTAAGGGTATGGTGGTATCTTTTTTTATATGAGATTACATTAATATGATTTGTAGTGTCTTCTTGCAGGTTGGTGATGTAGGGGAAGGATAGTAATTGAGGGTAGAGAGAGTGAACGTCTTTGATGTTACCGCTTATTAGGTAGATCAGTAGGATTAGTAGGAGATTCATGATTGGGAGGTAGATTGAGTATTCCTGAAGTCCTGAGGCAGGGGAAGGTTTTGTTTCCCTAGAATTTTTTTTTTTTTGTGACCCGGGAGAGGAAGGTGCTCAAGGAGACCTGGCTGGCTGATCCAGGTGGGATTAGTTCTTAGGAGGTCCAGGTAATAGCGACTAATAATTGGGCATGTTTCTAATAGATATTCCTGCGACTGATTAATGTGTCACTTGCAGTTGACTCTTGTGGTTGATCAGATGCTACTAATACATTCGACTAACATATGCAACTAACTTGTTGTACATGCATCTAACAATTATATATGCGCTTAACAGTTACTTTGTGCCTAATAGTTATACATGCGACTAATAGTTGTTCATGCAGTTAACAGTTGTACATGTGATTAACAGTTGTACATGCAATTAACAGTCTCTGATAGTTAAGAATGTGGCTAACAGTTATTTATGTGGTTAACAGATGGAGGGTATGTGTATCTAACAATTATACTTGGTTGCTAGGCAGATCTTTATGAGGGCCTATAGGGAGTCCTAGTTCAAGCGACTAATAATTGCGCGTGTATATAGCAACTATTCATGCAGCTTAACAGTTAGGCTTGCCTCTGACAGTTAATTATGTCTCTAATGGTTGTTTATGCTACTAGCGTTTAATTAGGCACCTAACAGTTATAAATGTATGGAAGAACTGGCAATTATAATTTGGCCTTAAAGAGGGAAACTTAGCTGACAGTCTGTAGTAGATGAGGACGCTTCTCCTTTTCAAAGACGCTTTTGATTAATAACTTTTAATCTGGAACACAATGATTCAATATTTAAAGAAAATAAATTCCTACCTTATGTTTTTGCCCAACCTCCTTTTAATTATATTTTGTAGTTCTTATCCCTTTTTTTTCCCTAAATTCATGTCATGTCATGTTTTTTGTCTCTTTTACATTTATTTTTACTATTATGTATAATTAATGTTTTAATTTTTGTTTTTAAGATTGTAATTTTAAATAATTCTATTTATATATATGTATGTTCATCGCTTTGAAAAATGACAAAGCGATTAATCAAAAATTTTAATAAACTTGAAACTTGACGCTTCACAAAGGCGCGTGCTAAGGCACACGCGCCTTTGCCGTGTACCTTAACCGCGCGCCGAACGGCGGCGCACCGTTGATGCGGCAGTCTATTCAGCAACCCCGCTAGTTCGGGGAAGGGGCAGCACGGTGCTTGCGTGGTTCTCTAGGGCTGGTTCACGAAGAAATGGCTGGTCCTGTGCAGTCCCGTCGGGAGGGGAGAGGGGCGGAGAGTGCTCCCACGCCGGCAAGCCTCCCTGCCTGCTCCTGGGTCCAGCGATGTGACCAAAGTGAGATTCAAACGAAAAACAAGAAATAAACAGAAACTAACAGAAAAACGGGTGCTGAGAAACTTCCTGAGCTTCCAACTGTCTCAGTGTAGTCTCGTCGGGTGGGGGGAGGGGCGGAGTGCGCTCCCACGCCGGAAAGCCTCCCTGCCTGCTCCTTGGTCCAGCGATGTGGCCAAAGTGAGATTCAAACCAAAACAAGAAATAAACAGAAACTAACAGAAAAACGGGTGCTGAGAGACTTCCTGAGCCTTCCAAGTGGCTCAGTATAGTCTCGTCAGGTAGGGGGAGGGGTGGAATGCGCTCCCACGCCGGCAAGCCTCCCTGCCTGCTCCTGGGTCCAGCGATGTGGCCAAAGTGAGATTGCTAATGGGGTGTTGCTATTCTTATCCACAAAACTGTAGTGGCGGTCCCAGATAAGATTATCACGGATCCTCAGGGTCGTTATGTTCTATGGGCTGGCACCCTCCAAGATCGACTCGTGGTATTGTGCATTATTTATGGCCCGAACGTTTATGCTCACTCTCTTTTTTTCAGCAGTCTTAGCCCACCTGATAGCCCTTCCCAATTATGAACTTATAGTTGCAGGGGACTTTAATATTACTAGTGACCCCTCTGTTGACTGTTAATCTCCTCAGGTGGTGCGGAGTGATAATGAAAGGCTTGGAGTGAATTTTCTAATGGGCGAACTAGGCCTCATGGATGTCTGGCGGGTTTACCATCCGGGAGAGGTGAACTTCACTTTTAACTCGGGGGGTGCACCACACTCATTCTAGGCTGGATTATAGTTTGTTGCCGTCCCAGTCCATTGGACGAGTGGTGCGCTCCCATATCATTGATGTTCCCTTCAATGGTCATGCAGCTGTCACTCTCACTTTAAAATGGCAGGGCCCTGCCTCTGATAGTATCTGGCTCCTTAATCCTACACTCTATCTAGACAAAAATTTTCTTGCGTATCTCACTGATGAATGGGATCAATTTTGCCAATTTGGGAGGGGAAGTCTCGGACACTATTTTCTGGGAGGCTGCTAAGGCATACCTCCGCGGACAGAATATCGCCTACACGGTCAAGCAGAGGAGGCAAAGGGATGCAGCTTTTGTGTCGCTTGCCCAGCAATTACGTCTTAGTAAGAAGACCCTTATTTTGCAGCCCTCGGAGACTTCTCGTGCAGAGTACCTCAGTCTGTTTAAACAAATTGACGCCATATTCACTGAGCGCACTATGAGCCATATTGATGTTTATAAGTTCCGGTTGTATCAGTGGGGCAACAAGGCGGGTAAGTTTTTGGCTAACTTGGTGAGGCCATTTCAGAAGGCCACCCACATTTCCCATATTAAGGAGGGTCACCATACTGTTCATATGGAAGAGGCAGCGATCCAAGACCAATTTGTTCGTTTCTATAGGGATCTTTATGGGCTGGGCCCCTACAATCTGGAGGCTATAGACTCCTTTTTTCATGATCTTGCTCTACCTCAGGTGTAGGCTTCTCAATTACAACTGTTAAACACGCCTATTTCTTGCGACAAGGTTTGTATGGTGGTGGGAAAGCTGAAGCTGGTGAAGGCTTCTTGCCCTGATGGCATGGAGCCTGAGTTTTATAAAATTTTGAACACTCAGATAGGGCCTGCCTTGGTTGCCATGTTTGCCGATATGCAAAGTTCTGGGCGTATTCTCCCTGAACAAAGCCATGTTCACATCGTGGTTTTACCTAAACTGGGAAGAGACCCTGAACTGGTGGGGTCTTATCGCCCGATTTCTTTATTAAATCAAGATATGAAGATCCTTACCTCGATTCTGGCGAGCTGGTTAGCACAGATAGTACCCTCCATGGTCTATGTTAACCAAGTTGTTTTTGTCCCTGGGCACTTTGCTTCCTCTAATATCTTGCGGGCCTTGTTGGCACTTTGGGAGGGTGGGGGATGGGCGGGTGATGACCTCCTGGCTAGCTTAGAAGCTGAGAAGGTGTTTGATAAGGTAACCTGGCCTTATCTCTTTTGAATTGTTCAACAATTTGGTATCTTAGGGCCGTTCCATCAGTGGATAGTTAGTCTCTATACAGCCTCCATGGCGCAGTTGCATATTAACAAACGTCGAACTGCATCCTTCTCGTTTTATAGGGGTATGTAGCAGGGTTGCCCCCCTATCTCCTCTCTTATTTTTTCTTTCCTTGGAGCCTTTGGCTCGCAAGATTAGGACTAGTCCTGACATCTCAGGCATTAGAGTCGGTACAGAAGAGTGCAAGATAACCCTCTTTGCGGATGATATGTTATTGTTTGTGAGTAGGGCGCGGGAGATGATCTCCCGTTTGTCTGCCCTTATTGGCGAATTTGGTGCTTTCTAGGGTCGATGCATCAACTTCGGCAAATCTGAGGCTCTGTCTGTCTCCTCCCCATGCGAATCGTGTTATGACCCGGCTTTTCTGTTCTGTTGGGCAAGCGGGGCACTTAAGTATCTGGGCATTTTTCTTAGTGCAGATTGGGCCACTGTTTATTGACGTACCATCTCTGCCAAGTTAAAGAACCTACAGGATTATTGTGCCCGCTGGGGGTAATTACCTCTTTCTCTGTCTGGGAGAATTGTTTTGGTAAAGATAGTCCTATTTCCCAAGCTCATTTACCCCCTGCAGATGGTCCCTTTATGGATTAAGCCTGCAGACGAACGCTCTTACCGGTCTTTTATAGGATTTTTTTATCTGGCATCATAGGAGAGCGCGCATAGGATAGTGGAAGCTTACCCAGATCAGGGACAGAGGGGGTTTGGGAATCCTGATATATAAATATGTAGGACTCAGAGAGATCAATGTAATCCAAACAAAATACCTCTCTGTAGTAACTTTTAGTATTTTCAAATGAAGACCAGTGATAAGTATTCTTCCATCTAAACTTATCCTTAATAGATTTCAAAACCTTCTCACTTTACTTTGTAAAGGAAGTGGCCTCAGATCCCCGTGTGCTGCCAGCAAGTTAACTAAACAGCTGCACTGGAAAGGGAAGCAACCTCATTAGCTTCTCTCCCCCTCCTGTCTAGTGTTCATGACCAAAAAAATATATAAGAAAAACTTAGGTCAGGCAGGGATGGTTGTTAATGTTAAATTCTTTCTCGCTGTCCTTGCTTTTTACTTGTCCGCTCCCACCATGAAGCTGGACACTCGGCGATTCTAATCACCATCCCTGTCCGAGCTAAGTTTTTCTTATATATTTTTTGTTCATGAACGCTAGGCAGGATGGGGAGAGAGGCCAATGAGGTTGTTTCCCTTTCCAGTGCAGCTGTTTAGTTAACTTGCTGGCAGCGCACGGGGATCTGAGGCCACTCCCCTTACAAAGTAAAGTGAGAAGGTTTTGAAATCTATTAAGGATAAGTTTAGATGGAAGAATACTTATCACTGGTCTTCATTTGAAAATACTAAAAGTTACTACAGGGAGGTATTTTGTTTGGACAGAGGGGAGCTGGCCCTGCCGGATCTTTGCTTATATAATGTGGCCACTCTTATGTGCTGGATACATGAACTCTTTACCTCTGAGGCTAGATTTGCTCCTCTAGGGCTCTTTGACTCTTGGGTGGCTCCTTATACCGCGTTGGCATGTCTGACCTGCTCCCAGTGGCAGTGTGCCCGTTTGGGCCTCAACTCTGTTTGGCTACTTCCATTGCGGAGGGCGCTGAACTGGTGAAGGCACCGAGTTGGCAAAGGTCAAGGTAATTGGGTCTTCCGGATCCTCAGGCAGAACCCTGATTTTCTGCCAGGAGTAGGGACCTCTAGGGGTATTGAGGCACGGTTTGGCTCCCATCTCTGTTTGGGTCATGTGTCTTTAGTGGGCCCTGCTCCATTTGCCTTTCCTTCCTATGATACCCTCCGCACCTCCTGGGCTTTGCCTAGTATGCCCTTTTTTGCACACTTACAACTGCACCACTACTACCTGGACCACCTCCGCCATTGTCCGGGAGGTGGTTCTTTATTACGGGTGGACCAGATATTCCTGTCTCTCCCTCCTGCTCTCAACTCTTTGTCCTTTTGGTATGGGACGGAGCGGGCAGAGAGGGAGGACACCCAGCTGCTATTTTAGCTTCCAAGTGATCGCTGGAGCTGGGGGAGAAGATTGCCCCGGAGGTGCTCAAAGCATGCTTCTCTAATATTGCTCAAGGGGTCCTTAATGCTCAGCTACAAAAGCTCCAATTTAAGCTGCTTCATCACACTTATTTCATCACACTTATTTCACTTATTTCACAGCTGGGGTTGCAGTTTGGTATCTGGGACTCTGATGACTGCGTGAAATGTAAGCGTATACCCGTGACTTTATTGCACATGCTCCTTGAATGCCCGGTCTTGGGTGTTTACTGGAATGGGGTCCTGGATTTTCTTTGCTTAGATCTTGGGGGTGCCCGTTCAGTGGTCAAACAGGATTTTGGTGTTGGGTCATGGGAAGGAGTTTTTGGATCAGGGATTTACCGCAGCCCATTGGCGTTTTGTCTATGTTAAGCATAAGCAATGCCACTGCTGGGTCAGACCTGAGATCCATCATGCCCAGCGGTACGCTCACGCGGCGGCCCAACAGGTCCAGGACCTGTGCAGTAATCCTCTATTTATACCCTTCTATCCTCTTTTCCAGCAGGAAACTGTTCAATCCTTTCTTAAATCCCAGTACCGTACTCTGCCCTATTACATTCTCTGGAAGCGCATTCCAGGTGTCCACCACGCGTTGGGTAAAGAAGAACTTCCTAGCATTTGTTTTGAATCTGTCCCCTTTCAACTTTAACGGATGCTCTCTTGTTCTTTTATTATTTGACAGTTTGAAGAACCTTTCCTTCTCTACTCTCTCTATGCCCTTCATGATCTTATAAGTCTATCATATCCCCTCTAAGTCTCCTCTTCTCCAGGGAAAAGAGACCCAGTTTCTCCAATCTCAGCATATGGAAGGTTTTCCATCCCTTTTATCAGACGTGTCGCTCTCCTCTGAACCCTCTCAAGTATCGCCATATCCTTCTTAAGGTACGGCGACCAATATTCCAGATGCGGGCGCACCATCGCCCGATAGAATGGCAGAATAACTTCTTTCGTCCTGGTTGTGATACCCTTCTTGATTATACCTAGCATTCTATTTGCTTTCTTAGCGGCCGCTGCGCACTGTGCCGTCGGCTTCATTGTCATGTCCACCATTACCCCCAAGTCCCTTTTCTGGGTACTCTCATTCAATAACATCCTTCCCATCGTATAGTTGTACCTCAGGTTTCTGCTTCCCACATGCAGTACTTAACATTTCTCAACGTTGAACTTCATCTGTCATCTCGTCGCCCATTCCCCTAGTTTGTTCAGGTCCCTTTGCAATTCTTCGCAGTCCTCTTTAGTCCGAGCTCCACTAAATAGTTTGGTGTCGTTTGCAAATTTTATTATCTCACACGTCGTCCCTATTTCTAACCAGTTTCTGATCCATCTATGTACGTCTCCATCCACCCCATGGTTCTTCAGTTTCCGGAGTAGACGCTCGTGAGGCACCTTGTCAAAGGCTTTTTGGAAATCTAAGTATACGATGTCTATGGGGTCTCCTTTGTCCATCCGTTTGTTGATTCCTTTGAAGAAGTGCAATAAGTTAGTTAAGCACAATCTCCCCTTGCAGAAACCATGTTGGCTTGGTATCAGAAGTTTGTTTCTTTCCAAATTTTCATTGATGTTTTCTTTAATCAGCGCTTCCGCCCTTTTCCCCGGAACCGAGGTCAGACTCACCGATCTGTAGTTTCCCGGGTCACCTCTTGATCCCTTTTTAAAGATGGGCGTGACGTTGGCTTTCTTCCAATCCTCTGGTATCACACCTGTTTTCAGGGATAGGTTGCAAACTTGCTGCAGTAGTTCTGCTATCTCCTCCTTTAATTCCTTCAGAACCCTTGGATGGATTCCGTCCAGACCCAGGGATTTGCCAGTTTTTAGTTTTTCTATTTGCCTGCGCACATCTTCAAGGCTCACTTCCATGGATGTTAATTTTTCTGCTTGATTTCCATTGAAGAATTGCTCAGGTTCCGGTATGTTGGTTGTGTCTTCGTTTGTAAATACAGACGAAAAGAACATGTTAAGTCTTTCCGCGACTTCTTTCTCCTCCTTCACTACTCCCTTCCTGTCTCCATCATCCAGCGGTCCCACTTCCTCCCTAGCTGGCTGTTTCCCTTTAACATATCTGAAGAACGGTTTGAAATTTCGTGCCTCCCTGGCCCATCCGTCCCAAAGCTCCGCCTACTGGTGGGGCCTAAGGCACGTGGGCCAATCAGAATAGGCCCTGGAGCCTTAGGTCCCACCTGGGGGCGCGGCCTGAGGCACATGGGCCCAACCCGACCAATTTGAATCTTGGAGTTCAGCCAAAGGGACTGACAGGTGGATTTATGAATCGGAATAGGTGTTAAATTATTAATAAATTTCAATGCCAAGTGTCCAATAAAATTCTATTGTCCTTATACACCATAGGTAACTTGATACTTAAAATGTGAAATAATCTCAATGGAGACAGGAGTTGCCATTCCAATCATAACCAGTCTGGAAGATTTTCCATGAGCTCACTGAGGATCCAATACATACCCTGATGCAGTATATAGATCTGATGGTACCTATAAAAATTGGGAAAATTTACCCTCCCCCCCACCATTGGTTTTTGTAAAGATACTAAAGCAATTCCCGCAGTTTTACCTAGCCAAATAAATTTAGTAAGAATGCTATTTAATTTCCTGTAAAAGGACCCCTGAAAAAACACTGGCAACATACCCATTTGCAGTGTTCTCCCCAGGGCCTTTCAGCCGGGCGCTCCACCCAGCTAATTTAGATGACCGCCCAGCTGTAATCTCGATCGCAATCCTACTGCTGCTGCTGCCACCTTCTGCTCAACATAAAAAAAAAAAAAAACCTTCTCACCGGCTTGGAGATTTACTGGGCTGACTCGGCACAGCCTGAATCGCAGGAGCCTGACTTTTTTTTTTGTTTGTTTTTAACGCCAGCAAGCGACTTGAGCCCATGCTCCGGGGCTCTAACATGTGCACGCCGCTTCCCTTCTCTTCCCTCCGAAACCGGAAGTCACGTCCTTGGGGGGGGGGGGGGAAGGAAGAGAAGGGAAGTTGGCATGCACACGCCACGGAGCATGGGTTCGCTAAAGGAGACAGGTCAGCTTACAACTTGCTCTTGCTTGCTTTGGGCTTTACTCGCGGCCGGGTCCTGCCTACTTTCTGTTTCCGTGAAGGCAGGACCCGGCAATAAGGAAGGCTCGAAGCAAGCAAGAGCAGCGAGTTGTAAGCTTCCCTCCGTTGCTGACTTATGGAAGATAGGTCAGCGATGGAAGGAAGCTTACAACTTGCCTTAGTCCAGCCCTGCACAACATGCGGCCCAAAATGGATCTCACTGCGGTCCGCGCCCGATATGGCTCTCACTCCGCTCTTCTTTGAAGATCAGCTCAGGAGGCAAGATTTAGCCCGAGATCAGATGAACATTAAAGGGCATCTGAGCAGATTGAGGAGAACATGTCCTGTTTTTCCATGCCTAAAAATACCACCTTGTCTAATGTAATCTCTGATCAGATCCTTAAGAGTGATGCAACTATGTATGCTGGACAGTCTCCTCCAGTAAACAGAGCTTTAAAGCCTGCAGCCATACAGAACCAGATGGTCAAAGGGCTCCGAAGTATAGTATTGCCAAGGGATCTGTCTCACAAGTTTCTGCTGCTGGCAGATGTAAACACAGCACAAGAAATAGAGACTTATGGCATTCTGTGTGGAAAGCTGATGCATAATGAATTTACTATTACCCATGTAATAGTGCCAAAGCAGTCTGCTGGACCAGACTACAGTACAGTGATATGGAGAATGTGGAAGAATTATTCAATGTTCAAGATCAACATGATCTCCTCACAAAAGATGGAGAGAAAGAGAGAGGCCTGGACCAAAGGGGAAAGACAGGAGGCAGATACTGGAGAGGGAGGAGAGAAGGGAAGGAGATAGAGATGTCAGACCATGGGGTGGAGTGGGAAGGAAGGAAGGAAGGAAAGGAGAAGAGAGATGCCAGAGCATAGAGGAGGGGTGGAGACAAAAAATGAAGAGGGAGTGAAGCTGAAATAAATCATGTACAAAGGAGAGAAAGGGCACAGGATATAGAGTTTATTGAAGGGACATAGAAAGAGGGAAGATACCATATGGAACAGAGAGAGGGCAGACACTGGATGGAAAAGGCAGAAAGGGTGGACAGTGGATGCAAGAGGCAGAGAGAGGGTGGACAGTAGATGGAAGGGGTAGAGAGAGGGCAGAGGCTGGGTGGAAGGGGCAAAGAGAGAGGACAGATGTTGCATGGAAGGGAGTGAGGACAAATGCTGAATAGAAAGAAGAGAAAATGACTAAAGCAGAAACGACAAAAGGTAGAAAAAAAATATTTTTGTTGCTTTACGTAGAATCAAGTAGTATTGTAACTGTATTGATTAAAATTTATCAATAGGAAATGGAAATAAGGCAATTTGGGGGGGGGGACTAAACCCCTTTCCTCAGGTCAGGACAGGATACCATAACAGCTGTATACTGTACTATCTTGAAGAAAGATTTGGCCTCTGAAAGCTAATTGAAAAATGGATTAGTCCAATAAAATGGTATTTTCATATTTCTCATTATTTTATTTCTATTTGTTAATTTGTAAAGTGGTGACTTATGTAGAAGTTTTTTTTCAAATTTACATCTACTGTCTTTATATTTTGCACAGTATTAGGGGACATGTCACTGTTTCTGTGGTGTTGCATTGTATGCAGAGTCTGGTTTCTTGGTTCAGTTTAACTTTTGCCTACATATTTCTATTTTTAGTTTGTGATTATTCCATATTGGGTGAGGGTGTATCTGTGTTCTGTGTGTATGAAAAGGACATGGCTTTCTGTTAGCAGTGACTATACAGGATCAATTGACTGTGTAGGATCTGGTTTGTTTAGTTTTACAATGCGTGTGTTGGTGTTCTAGTGCTCACTGCAGTGTTTAAGATGCTGCCTTTTCCTAGATGCACCCTTATTGTGTGACTCATGGATTATTACTAAAAATATCTTTTTTTATATAGAGGAGGGGGTTGTTAAAAAATGATTAGCACTGGCTGTCATATATACTAGGTACACCATTGGATTTAATGACCCTATTCTAACTTTACTGTTGACGTAGGTGTTGTCCCCCCCAACACACAGACACACACATTATAAAAAATTAAATTTAAGTTGTATTATCATCAAGCAGCTTTCAAATGACATTATAAGAAAAAAAAAAAAATATTTTTAATACATTGCTAATTATTACCTGCATCTTTACCTATACTGTTTTGTCCTAGCTCTTACTTTGCACTATAGCAAAATAAAAAAGAAGCAGATAAAGATCAATCACACAGGTGTCCTTCAAAGCTCAGTAACACCTCTCCATAAATTATGTGGAAGAGGTCTGGAAGTGGGGATAGCATCTATTTCATATCTTCAGTGAGACCTCAGGAAGGAACCTAGTGATCAGAACATTATTAGAGGTGTTGTACAGCCATTTCTTGTATGACTGGATGAGCTATATTTATCTTTTTTTTTAGTTGTTTAAATTCATGCAGAAATAAATGGTTAGATTGAACCTAATGACTTCATTAACACATTTCCCTTTTTTAAACCTCTATACCATTTGAAAGAGGGTGACCATCTAATTATTCACTTCTAGAATTGGATACTTATTAAATTTAGTAAAAATATTCTGGCACAAGTGTCAAACCTTAAAAAACGAAGTCATATTGAACATTGGAAAATAATAATAATTAACTAATAAAAATAGTATACATTTAATTTTTCCCACTACCAAATTTCCCTGCCCCACCCCTCCTCACCCGGCTACTTTTTCATGCCACCTGGCTGGAAAAAATTTCTGGGGAGAACATTGCATTTGGTAGCAAACCACATCAGAACTGGCAAAATCATCATAACTGTTTGAACTCTCCCCCACCAAGACAGCTGTAAAGGGTTCCATTGCTCACACATTTCTGTAACCTTCAGCAATAAAGATTTTTCGTTTACTTTCATTGTCTCTTCCAATGTTTTTTGTATCCAAATATCTAAATATTTTGTACCCTAAAAAAAAAGGGAATGTATCAAATAATCCTTTTGGACAATGTACATTTAGTAGAAGAACCTCAGATTTACTTTATAGTCAAAAAATTTGCCAAAACGGTCAATCAAATCCAGTAAATGCGGGATAGAAGTTTCAGTATTCCTCAAATGAAGCAAAATATCATCTGCATGCGCAGAGACTTTATATTCCCGCCCTGCATAAGGAATACCCTGTATCTTCCTTGCCTGTTGAATAGCCAATAGCAAGGGTTCCAGTACAATGTCAAAAAGCAAAGGAGATAACGGACACCCTTGTCTAACTCCCCTCTCCAGACAAAAATGTTCTGAAAAAGTATTATTAATATATAATCCATTGCTTGATACATGAAGGTCCACTACACACGATCAAAGGCTTTCTCTACATCCAAGGATACAGAGAAGGTCGGATCTTCCATGGGTTTTGTTAAATTTAACATGTGGAAAGCCAGTCTGGTGGTGTTTGAAGAATGTTTTTGAGCAACGAACTCCGTTTGGTGCATACCAATAATATAAGGGAGAGCCTTGGCCAAGCGTAAAGCGAATAACTTAGCCAGAATTTTTCCATCTACATTAATCAAAGAAATAAGTTTGTGGTCTTTTTTACACTGCAGCTGCTTCATTTCCACTTTCTCCACTCGAGTTTCTATCTGTTCCATTCTGGTGTTTACAATCTCCAACTTTTGTGCCATATTTGCCAGTCTTCCTTCACTGCTGCCAATTGATCTGTGTTATCTTTCATTACAGATCTGATATTTCTCAGCTCTTCAATTAGCTCTATCATATCAAGAGCATCCACAGGCAGAGGAGCCTTGGAAGGTGTAGGTGTAGGTGGATCTGCTTTTGGTCTTTTAGCCTTCCCACCTGTATTGAAAGCTGTTTCTGGCTTGGTTTGCTTGTTAGAAGACATTGTTGAGTAAAATTTCAAACTTTCTACCTTTGAGGAAATAAATTTAAAAGCTGAAAATAGCCAAAAATATGCCTGGGACTGGGAGCTACGGCTCCAAGTTCCGGAATTGATATGGGAACATTTGTTAAGAAAGAACTGAATATTTCATGGGGTGTCCTGATTTTATCTCATGACTGTATCTGGATAATCCAGGTATTCATTTCTCGGCGTTGAGTATCTAGTGTTAATTCTGCCCACAGTGGTTAGAGTCTTAAAAACTGCTGACCAAGGTGTGGGCTGAATTATAATACTCGTGTGTGTGATGTTTGTCTTCCCTGTCCTAACACTTCCTTCAGAAGGCCTCCACAACAATTTGGCTAAAAGTATGCACTTTGTGGAAACAACATATGTACTATTACCTTCATATAGATAGGCAGTGTTCAGTTAGGTGGTTTACATAAGTAAAATGGTTTTTTACATGTGGAATTCTCTTTCAGAATTGTTTTCTGAAAACACATGTACTTTTAGTATTAGGACTCCAAACAATAGAAATGTTTGGAGGATAATGTTTTCTCTAAGTGGAATTGGTTTACTGTCTTAAAGGATGACTACTTTTAGATCTTGCTTGACATGTTGCACTTAATGTTAATGCCTCATCAGAAGTCAATAGGGTTGTCCAGAAAAATCTAAAGTTAGAAAAAACTGTAAATTGAAGTTTTTCCCATTAATTTGATTGTGCTTTATCAGAAAATAATTAAAAAAAAAATTTTAAAGGCCATCCTGGGATTGCTAAAAGCTACTATTACATAAAGCAAAACCTCATTGCCCCCTCAGTGAGGCCGTGTTTCAAGGAGTCAAACAGCATTGCAGGCTTTATCCTGAGTATCTCAAGAAGGCATTGAATGCTTGAGTGTTTGGAACACCATTAGTGTGTGGCGCAATGGATAGAGCTATAGCCTCAGCACTCTGCAGTTGTGGGTTCATATCCCATGCTGCTCCTTGTGATCCTGGGCAAGTCACCTAATCCCCCATTGCTCCGGGTACATTAGATAGAGCGTGGGCCCACTGGGACAGATAGGGAAAAATGCTTGAGTATCTGAATGTAAACCACTTAGGCTATAAGTGGTATATAGCTTAAATAAAAATAAATAAATGACTACATCAAAGTATACGTGTTTAGCTATTAGCGAAGTATGTTAAATTTCTGTTATTTTCCACAATAAAGTGCAGATATTGAAGGTTCATTTAATAAAATACTGCTAGATTTCTTGCATAAAATGTCTTCATCAATATATCATTGCTGAATGTAAAAAATAAAATTTATAGCTATAATACCAAGAAATTTGCTCCATTCAGCAAAACTAATAGCAAATTTTAAGAAAAATTTATCTTTTTGTAATAAGTGACTTTGAGCGAACCCAGAATGAGCTTCAAAAAATTTTAAATAATTATTTTATGTATATTAGTATTATCCCAGGATAAGCAGGCAGCCTATTCTCACATATGGGTGACGTCATCCACGGAGCCCGGATGCGGACAGCCTCGCAAGCAGACTTGCTTGTGGAAATGTAGAAGTTTCGAGTCAGCCGCACCACACATGTGCTAGTGTCTTCCTGCCCAGCACAGGGCAAGTCTCCTCAGTTTTCTGTGGAGCTGAGAAGTCTGTCTTTGACGCTCTATGCCAAACTTTTCTTCTTCATGCCTTCTCACTACGGTTTGTGTTAGTTTTCGTCGCAAATCGCTGTGTTATTTCTTTTCTTTCAGTTTAAAAAAAACCAAAAAAACCCTAAAGACTTTATTTTTCTTTGTTCGACTGGTGGGGCAGGCCGCTTGGCCACAGTCTGCAGGCTTCGACTTCGTTTTTCCTCTTATGTCCCGGCCAGCAACGGGCTTCAAGAAGTTTAACCAGTGCCAGCGTACAATTTCACTCACGGACCCACACTGTTGGTGCCTCAAGTGCCTCGGGCCTGACCATAATCCTAAGTCATGCGAGCGCTGTGCTATTCTTCAACCTTGAGCCCTTAAACGTTGTCGGATTTTAATGGAGAAACTGTTCGGAATGGACTGTTCAGTCACACCTTCAACCTCGAGCACTGCCTCGGTCCCATCTTCCAACGAGGGTCCTCCTGCTTCCACGACTCTGACCTCGAGCCTCATCAGACCTTCCTCGTTTGGGACGTCTCTGTCCTCGAGTAAAACTGCTATCTCTTCTCCTGAGCTTTCCTCAGGTCAGATGCCTAAGCAGAAGGTTCCGGCGGTGGTCTTCAAACTTTCCAAGACTTCTAAGACGAAGCACATCTCCACTGCCACTTTGGAGCCTATAGCTGCAGCGTGTGGCCCGGTTTCAGATGCGGATCCATCTTTGCCGGCTTCCCTCCAGACCATGTTAGAGCAGCAGTTTGTCCAGTTACTGGCAAAATTTGGGCCTACGCTGTCTTCACTATTCCAACCTGGGCAATCAGCAGTCTCCCGCGAGGTCGAGTATCTGACTTTGCCTCGAGCTGAACCTTTACACTCTATGCAAGGAGCAGAGTCTTTGCAAGTGTCTGGTCTGGCATCTATGTGCACTATGCAAGGAGTAGATTCTTTGCGAGTGCTTCAAGATTCCCCCATCAAACCTCCTGAGTTTCGATCTACTGCTTCTATCCCTATCCATTCACTTGTAGCATTGCCTACTTCCATCTCTAGGGTGATGTCTCCTCGATCCTCGAGACCTGCTTCCACACACCACTCTCATCGTCGATCGAGGCCTTCATCGAGACATCCATCCAGGCATAGGTCTCCATCCAAAAAGCAACCTTATTCGTCTAGGTCTTGTTCCAGACCTTCCAGCTCTTCCAGACCACCAACTCCTCGTTCGAGTTTTCAAGTTTCAAGTTTTATTAACGTTTGATGAATCGCTTATACAAATTTTCTAAGCGATGTACAATTTAAAAGCCACTAGATAGTGGTCACACATACAATTGGACAAATCAATCACAGAACAAACTACATGAATCAGTTAACATTTTAGCAATCGAATTAGAGACAAACATGAATGAAGAGGAAAGGAGGGAAAAGTTACAATTTCATTTTCTGTTGGAATTTACATAAAAGGAAAAATACAATGGGGAGGGAAGGAGATTAATGAGTCTGATAATTGTAACAAAATGTAAGGGGTCCAAGATATGCCGTATTACACATGAAAAGCGTCTTGAAACAAAAAGGTTTTTAAAAAATTTTTAAAAGATGAAAGATCTTTTTCATTTCTAATATAACTTGGCAGAGAATTCCACAATTTAGGGGCCATAACGGAAAATATATCATTTCTTCTTGTGCCGATGATTTTCAAGGAGGGAATTGTTAGTAAGTTTGAAGAAGATGATCGTAGAGAGCGTGGGGCGTTGTATGGGATAATCATTCTTGACATAAATTGTGGTTCGTTGAAGATTAGTATTTTAAATACTAAAAATATAATTTTAAAGTTAATTCGATGGGAGATGGGAAGCCAATGTGATTTAATCATTTGTGGTTTGACATGATCATATTTTTTCGCTTTGTGAATTAGTTTTATTGCCGTATTTTGAATTATCTGAAGTCGTCTTTTTTCTTTCTGAGTTATATTGATTAAAAGAGAGTTACAGTAATCAATTTTAGATATGATCAAAGAATGGATTAATATATTGACAGATTTAGGATCTAGGAATGTGGAAATTGAACGGATAAGACGTAATCTATGGAATCAAGATTTAACTATTTCACTGATGTGACTGTGAAATGATAAGTCAACGTCAACCACTACTCCGAGAATTTTCAGCTTAGGTACAGATTCTAGAGGGGTACTATCAAGAATGAACGGTGATATTGGCGTTAAGTTTCCTTTCCAGCTTCCTCTTCACAAGCTTTTGTCTCAGACTTTCACACGCTGCCTGGAGACTCCTTATACCATTCCTGCTGTTCCAGGCAAATTGGACTCCAGATATAGAACTTTACTTTGTAAAGGATTTGAGAATTCACAGTTGTCTCACCAATCCCTTCTTGTGGAGTCCTCCTTAAAGAGATCTCATCCTTCCAGAGTCTATGTTCTTCCTGGAAGGGAGGGGAAAACTAAGGACAAGTTTGGACGTTGTCTTTATCAAAATGCTATGATGTCCTCCAAAGTACTTAATTATAATTTTAACTTCGTTACTTATCTCAAGTTCCTCATTGATCTCCTTCCCAAATTTCTCAATTTCCTGGATACACAGAAGCATTTCGAATTCCAAGAAGTTATTGCTACTCGGTCACAACTCAGATTGCATCTTCAGTCCCCTTTGATGCCTTTGAATTGTTAGCCAGGGCCACTGCTTTCTTTGTAGCAATGTGTCGCTTGGCCTGGCTTTGCAAAATTGACATGGACCCTAATCTTCAGGACTGTCTGGCTAACATCCCTTGTGCAGGCAATGACCTCTTTGATGAATCTATAGAGGCAGTCACCAAGAAATTGTCTGAGCATGAAAAAATCTTTTGCTTCCATTGTCAGACCAAAGCCTAAGCCAGCTCCTGTGAAACCTTCACACCCTACTCCAATTTTCCAGAAGCGTTATACTCCGAGGGCGGCTCCTTACAATCGAGCGCCTCCCAAGAAACAACAGCAACAGAAGCAACAGAAACCATAGCCTTCTGCTGCACCTAAGGCTGCGCAGGCTTTTTGACTGTTTAAAACAGAGCATAACCTCCATCGTTCTCTCTCTGTCCTCTCTTCCCCCCATAGGAGGTCGTCTCCATCATTTTTATCACTAATGAGAGACCATTACTTCCGACCTCTGGGTGCTGTCAATCATCAAGGAATGATACACTCTTCATTTCACTCAGGTTCCTCCAGAGCTTCCTCCAAGAGAGTATCCTTCCAATCCATCCCAGACCACCCTTATTCTTCAGGAAGCTCAAGCTCTGCTTCTACTCCGTGCCATCGAACCAATTCTTTTGGAACAGCAGAACAGGGGGTTTTCACTCCTGTTACTTCCTAATTCCGAAGAAGACGGGCGATCTGTGACCCATTCTGGTTCTTTGGGCTCTCAACAAATTTTTAGTCAAATAAAAATTTTGCATGTTATCCCAGGCATCCCTTTACCCTCTTCTAGATCAGAACGACTGTTTATGCTCTCTGGATGTCAAGGAGGCTTTCTTTATTTAGATTTTTATCCCGTCTTCCCAGTAGCTCATAACGGTCTACAAGCAAACATTCACAGTGGAGTACATTTGGACAGTACAAAGACTATAAAGTAGTTTAAATACATTTGGACAATACAAAGACTCTACAGTGTTTTAAATACAAGGACTATACAGTAATTTAAGTACAGGTTAAGAATGGACTGTACAGCAATTTAAGTAGAAGTTTCAAATGGAGAGAGAGGTTAAAGGGGAGGGGGGCTTAAGGGGGGTGAGGCGTAGACTGTGGAGGGTCTTTACCGCTTCCTGGAAGGTCATCAGTGAGTTTTGTAGTCTGATTTGTGGGGGAGTTGGTTCCAGAGTTGGGGGATGAAGTGGCTATAGGAGCGTTTGTGGGCGGTTTCTGACAGGAGGGACCTTATACTCATATTCCCATTCATCCGGCCTCCCGTCAATATCTCAGATTTCGGATGGAAAATCTGCATTACCAATTCAGAGTACTACCATTTGGCCTGGCTTCATCTCCCAGAGTGTTCACCAAGTGCCTGGTGGTGGTAGCAGCAGCTCTAAGGAACCATGGTTTTTAGGTATTCCGCTACCTAGACGACTGGTTCATCAAGAATTCAACATCTCAGGGGGTTATTAACGTGACCCAACGGACTACGTGGTTCCTACAAAGCTTGGTATTAAAAATCAACTTTCCCAAATCCCAACTTCAGCCCTCTCAGAATCTTCAGTTCATTGGAGCTGTTCTGGACACTATCCAACTCAGAGCATTCCTTCCTCAACAACGTCTGGAGGCTCTTCTTCAACTCTGTCATGCAGTGTCTTCCCCACTCTTCAATCTCAGCGAGACACGTGACGGTACTCCTCAGTTACATGGCCTCCACAGTACACATGACTCTTTTTGCCAGACTTCACCTCAGAATTCTTCAGTGGACCCTGGCATCTCATTGGGCGCAGGCTTGCGATCCACTCTCTCAACACATTACAGTCACTCCTTTGTTGAGACAGTCTCTCCGATGGTGGATGCTCTCTTCCAATCTCTCCAGGGGCTTGCTGTTTCAAACGCCCCCTCATCAAAAGGTCCTCACAACAGATTCCTCGACCTATGTTTGGGGGGGCTCATCTCGATGGTCTCCGTACTCAAGGCCACTGGACCAGTACAGATTGTCAGTGTCACATCAGTCTGTTGGAACTCAGAGCGATCTTCAGTGCTCTCAAAGCTTTTCAACATCTTCTTTACGACCAGGTAGTCCTCATTCGGATGGACAACCAAGTCGCCATGTACTATGTCAACAAACAGGGGGAGACGGGATCTCCCTCCCTTTGTCAAGAAGCTTTGAGGGTTTGGGACTGGGCAATCCTCCACAACACCTTCCTCAAAGCTGTCTACATCCAAGGGGTAAACAACTGTTTAGCGGACAAATTGAATCGTCTCCTGCAACCTCAAGAATGGACACTCAATTCCTCGACTCTTCATCACATTTTTTTGCAGTGGGGAACGCCTCAGATAGATCTCTTTGCAGCTCCCCACAACCACAAACTGCCCATGTTCTGCTCCAGGATCTATTCTCCTCATCGCCTCGAGGCAGATGCTTTTCTACTGGAATGGACAAATCTTTTTCTATATGCATTCCCTCCATTCCCTCTCATTCTCAA
Source organism: Geotrypetes seraphini (assembly GCF_902459505.1). NCBI lineage: Eukaryota > Metazoa > Chordata > Amphibia > Gymnophiona > Dermophiidae > Geotrypetes > Geotrypetes seraphini. Next base: position 88,845,011 of record NC_047092.1, read on the forward strand.
GGCTCTTGTCAAGTTGAAGAACGATCATGGCACCATGATTCTGATAGCTCTTCGGTGGCCGAGACAACCTTGGTACTCCTTTCTACTTCAACTAAGCAGCAGGGAGCCGTACCTTCTACCAGTTTTTCCGTCTGCTTCCACAGAGTCAAGGATCTCTACTTCATCCCAACCTGCAGTCTCTACACCTGACAGCTTGGTACCTCTCAACATAACTCCTCTTCAGTTTTCTCAACGTGTAAGAGACAGTTTAGAGGCTTCTAGAAAGCCTGCCACTAGACAATGGTATCACAAAAAATGAAGTAGATTTTCTACGTGGTGCATTTCTCATGATAAAGAACCTCAAAATTCCTCCTTATCATCTGTTCTAGATTATCTTTTGCACTAATCCACCTCTGGCCTCAAGTCTACATCGATCCAAGTCCATCTCAGTGCAATTGCTGCTTTCCATCAGCTTATTGATGGGAAAACCCCCTCTTTTCATCCGGTGGTTTCCAGATTTATGAAAGGACTTTTCAATGTCAAATCTCCTCTCATCCGCATCCAGTGGCTTGGGATCTCAGTGTTGTTCTTACTCAATTGATGAAGCCACCATTTGAACCAATGTCTATGGCTCATCTTAAGTATCTTACTTGGAAAGTGGTTTTTCTATTGCCCTCACATCTGCTTGCAGAGTCAGTGAGCAGCAAGCATTAGTTGCTGATTACCTTTTCCATCATGAATAGGTGGTCCTCCATACTCATCCTAAATTCTTGGTACTCTCTTCTACTTCAACTCAGCAGTAGGGAGCCATACCTTCTACCAGTTTTTCCGTCTCTCCTTACACAAAGTCAAGGATCTCTACTTCATCCCAGCCTGCAGTCTCTACAATTTAAGGCTTGGTACCTCTCAACATAACTTCTCTTCAGTTTTCTCAACCTGTTCGAGATATTTTAGAGGCTTCCATTTGACAATGCTACCAGCAAAAATGGACTAGATATTCTACGTGGTGCATTTCTTACAGCAAGGAACCTCAACAAGGAACCTCAACAAGGAACGCCTTATCTTCCGTCTTGGATTATCTTTTGTACTTAATCTACCTCTGGCCTCAAGTCTACATCTATTCGAGTCCATCTCAGTGCAATTGCTGCTTTCCATCAGCCTATTGAAGGGAAACTTCTCTCTGCTCATCCGGTGGTTTCCAAATTTATGAAATGACTTTTCAATGTCAAACCTCCTCTCAAACCACCCCCAGTGGTTTGGGACCTCAATGTTGTTCTTGCTCAATTGATAAAGCCTCCCATTTGAACCAATGTCTACAGCTCATCTGAAATACCTCACTTGGAAAGTGGTGTATCTCATTGCCCTCACATCTGCTCGAAAGGACAGTGAGCTGCAATCTTTAGTTGTTGATCCACCTTTCTCAGTTTTCCATCATGACAGGGTGGGCCTGCATACTCATCCTAAATTCTTACCTAAAATGGTTGCAGAATTCCATCTCAATCAATCCATTGTACTTCCAGTGTTTTTTCCAAGACCTCATTCTCATCCTGGAGAATCAGCTTTTCATACTCTGGACTGTAAACGTGCTTTGGCCTTCTACTTGGAACGCACCAAACCACACAGAACTGCTCCTCAACTTTTTGTCTCCTTTGATCCAAACAAGTTGGAACATCCAATCTCTAAGCGTATCATCTCCAACTGGATGGCTGCTTGTATCTCTTTCTGCTATGCCCAGTAGAGAGTCGAGTCACAGCCCACAAAGTCAGAGCAATGGCAGGTTCAGTGGCTTTCCTAAGATCAACACCTATTGAGGAAATTTGCAAAGCTGCTACCTAGTCCTCGGTTCATACATTCACTTCTCACTATTGTCTGGTTTTTTCTCCAGACGGGATGGCCATTTTGGCCAGAGAGTATTACAAAAACCCTACTCTTCAAAAAATACATAAAACCTATCTAACACGACCAGTTCCTACCCAAACCCCACCTACCCTCTCTATACCCGTAATATACTCTAATATGCCCCCAACTACCTAACTAATGCTAAATGCCTCTATTTACCCAACACTTACCATCTTAAGATCTCGACAACTCTTTGGTAATTCATATATAACTCTTACGACATCTCTTATGCTATTCCTGTAAACTTTTATGTAATTTCTGAAAACTTTTATGTAATCCGCCTTGAACCGCATGGTATTGGCGGAATAGAAATCACTAATGTAATGTAAAATTTATTCTCCTAAGTTGCCAACACTTCCACCATCCCATTCTGGTTAGCTTGGAGGTCACCCATATGTGAGAATAGGCTGCCTGATTGTCCTGGGATAAAGCACAGTTACTTACCGTAACAGTTGTTATCCAGGGACAGCAGGCAGCTATTCTCACAACCCACCCACCTCCCCTGGTTGGCTTCTCTGCTAGCTATCTGGGCTAGCTATCAGCGCACATGCGCTGGGCGGGAAGGCACTCGTGCATGTGCGGTGTGGTTGACTCGAAACTTCTACTTTTCTATAAGCAAGTCTGCTTGCGAGGCTGTCCGCATCCAGGCTCCGTGGATGACATCACGCATATGTGAGAATAGCTGCCTGCTGTCCTGGATAACAACTGTTACGGTAAGTAACTGTGCTTTTAGACCCCCCTAGTATGTGTCAAGTTAGGTTAAAATCTTATAAACTTATACTTAAATTATGGCCAATCTAATGCAAATTGTAACCTGTGAATCTTATTATATATGTTTAACCTGCTCTGAGCTCTTTGGAAACAATAGGATAGAAAAAGAATTAAATAAATAAATTTTCTGATCAAGCATAATCAAAATCATGGGAATAATAATAATAACTTTATTTTTATATATCGCCATACCATAAACAGTTCTAAGCGGTTTACAAGGGAAGAGACTTTATAAATAAGATCATAAGAACATAAGAATTGCCGCTGCTGGGTCAGACCAGTGGTGCATCGTGCCCAGCAGTCCGCTCCCGTGCTGGCCCCTAGGTCAAAGACCAGCACCCTACCTGAGATGAGCCCTACCTGCGTATGTTCCTGTTCCACAGGAGCTCGTCTAAACTGTGTCTTGAATTCCTGGAGGGTGTTTTCCCCTACGACAGCCTCCGGAAGAGCGTTCCAGTTTTCTACGACTCTTAGACAGCGACATTACAGTGAACTTACGAATTTACATTGGCATGTTAAGTTGAGTCAAGTTTATCTGGAAGTGTATTGAAAGAACATCTGGTTGAGGTGGGAATCAGAGAAATTTGTCAAAGAGGTAGATTTTTATTGATTTTCTAAACGTTTGGTACGAAGGTGCGTTTGCAGAATTTTTCCAACTTTAGGTTTTCTGGACAACTGTAGAGGACAACTGTGCAAGATAAGTTTTAAAATCTGATTAATGTCTTTAGCAACTTTTCTAAAAGATTTTTTAAATTAATTTATTTACAAGATTTCATTTTACTCTTAAAGGTATCTGTACCATGGAAGCAGTAATCCTGAATTGGCATTTGAAAGTGCAAAGATTTTATGCCACATCTCCTGTAATTCCAACATTCAGATAAAGCTTGTGGGAGACTTCACTCGTGATCAGGTACTCTCAATTTACACAAATTATTGGGAAGGATGAAACTTGTAGTAGGTTTTCCTAACATTTTATATATGGACTTTTAAATTACAAGTTAAGTGATCATTGCTACAGAAATACAAGTTGTTAGTCAATCCAAAAGTGAGAAAACAAAGGGAAATAAGCATCTTCTGTGTATGCTAAGCAGGTGGAATTTGTCCAGCACTTGCTGAGGAGCACAACTCTAAAGGTGCACTTGTCACATTCTTGTACCAATTCTACTTTATTCCAGGACGATTGGGTTATTTCCTTCCTCCTGCCAGGGATCTGTAGGAAGCATCAAAACTTTTGAAACTTTTACCCCCTTCCTTCACACCTTACCATTGAGCATGCCCCTGTGTACTCCAGTTTCAATTCCTAAAGGTCATGCTTATGAGCTTATCTTTTTTGCTCGTGTTTCTTTTTGTGATTTTACGGTAAATTTCGGTAATTTTTGGTCGTGTTCACCCTCATGCTGTGGAGGTTCCCTGTGGGAATGTCCTTGACTGCGGGAGATCGCAGACTGATGGAGAACATCTGCTTCTTGGGGGTTCCCTGCTCAGCAGTAAGCCCTCTAGCAGCCTGCACATCAGATCGAGCTCTGGGACCTTTCCTTTGGTTGCTGGCTCACCCCAGGTTTGTCCACTAGTTGGGTGTAGCGCAGGCTGAGCAGTTCCGTGGAGGCGCAACTGAGATAGGAGCTAGACTGCGTTCCTCCGCCAGGCATTAGCATGATGTGTCCATGGGTGGTAGAGGTCTCCGGCCGCGGTGGTCAGGCTGGTGGGACAGTCAGAAGGCTTGAAATCCAGATTTTCAGTTCACTGAGGTAAAGGGATCTCCCTGTAAGCTGTTTTCAGCTCTGCATGCAGTTTCTCTCATCACAGTAAATGTTGCAGTTTCCTGTCAACACATGGCAATTGGTCAAGCTAAAAGCTTGAATCAGAGATTTTGGGGGTCTTTAAAGGGGTCTTTAGGTGGTTTTCCTGCATGTCCTATGCCCCCCCCCTTAAAATCCAAAAATCTCAGTTTTTAAGGGTTCTCTGTGGTTTTCCTGGGCTATTTTTAGTCAAAACAGGGCTTCAGTGACCATTTTGAATTTTTACAGATTTGATTTTAAAGTTATTTTTCATACTTGCCAGCTTCATTTTTTAAAAGAAAACCATATAGATGTCCTCCTCAGGGCAGGATGTGATGGATTCATGCATCATTTGTGGTGGATGGCTGTCGGTTGCTCAGCAATGTTTCATATGTGCTGCGGCCTGTGATGCCTTTGACCTCCAGGGAGATTCTTCAAGTGTCTTATGCCTCGTCTCCCATGAAATTGGGAGGGGGGGGGGGCCTGGGGAGTGTGCTGGTGACATTTTGGTGAACCTCAAGTGCGTCTCCGACGATAAATCTCATATCTTCCAAGCATTCCAAATCTATCATGCAGAAGTCTGCTTCCGCCGCCGAGGAGAGTTTTCCACCGGAAATTGTGAATATGCTTTATCAAGCATACATTACATTACATTAGGAATTTCTATTCTGCCATTACCTTGCAGTTCAAGGCGGATTACAAATGGATTGTCCGTAGATTAGAAGTATTTAGGGAGTAGTTTATACATTTCTTTGAGTTGCTAAGGATTACATCTGAGTTGTCATGATATTGGAGGTACATATGTAGTAGTTGCAGGTGATGCTTGGGACATTCCTGATTGTGTTCGGTTTTATGTTTTTTTTGAATAGAAGGGTTTTTATTTCTTTCTTGAAGGTTTTGTAGTCTGTTGTGGTCAATAGGTTGTAGAGTTGTGGGTTATACTTAGTTAAAAAGTCTATGCCTGTTTCCCTTCCACCTGCCTTGGTGCTGGTAATAGGGATCCCTGCTCCAAGAGACCAGGGTCTACTTGCCTCCCTGCGGATGTACCAGGGAATAAGCCAACTGTGCCCACAGTTGCGCCAGACACTCTTTCCATTCTTCTGCTTATGCCAGGTGGCACTGCAACAGCAATAGATGTGGCAGATCTCCATAATCCAGACCTGTGTGGAGCCCGTGATTTGGGGGAGGACCCCACAATACGTAGATTCTTTAAACTTATGCACCTTGTGGATTTAATATTTGAATCTCTGCAGAAATTGAAGCTGCAGATGGAGCAGTTGGTCATTGCTGAATGTTCCCTCATGATTGTCCAGAGGCCACAGTTTGCCTCTTTTCTGGATAATCCTGACATCATTCAGATTCTGGGATAATCCAATAGGTCTCTTGAAATGTGCATGGAGTCGTGGCATGGCTTTATCCCGTGGTGGATGGCTTTAACAAGCGCTTTATTTCCCCGAAGGTTGATTATTCGGTGATGCAGGTCACAAGCGCACATCTCTCCCCAGCGATGGGGAAGGGGGAGGATGGTCCTGAAGAATGTCCCAGACCGATGTGTGGATTTCATCCTTAAGCAACTATTTGCTTCAGCTGCAGCTGGTGTTAAAGTGGCAATGGCCTCTTCCTTTGTGGTCCGGCGTGTCTTTCCAAGCTGCTCCATGATCCTGATACTGGTGCTTCATGATTTGGATTGCTTGGCTTATGCCTTGTACGACATCTTGAAAGTTTTTGCCAAGCTGAGATCATATTCTGTTTCAGCTCGCAGAATGTTCTGGATCCGGTGCTGGTCTGGGGGATTCCTGTTCTAAAGTTATGTTGTGCCGGTTGCTCTTTAAGGGTCAGCTTCTGTTTGGCCAAGGACTGGATGCCCTTGTAGCCAGTGTTCAGGATAGTAAACCCAGGGCATTGCCAGGGAGCAGGTCCTGCTCTGCTGGGAGTTATGGGCATTCTAATTTTCATCTTTCCAGTGTTATCATCTGTGCTCCGACCTTATACAGATCAACACTCCTCTTCATATGCCAGACCATGCTTCAGCGGGCCTGGCATCAGCAGTCCGCGACAATTGGCTGGCAGCTTATACTATGATACAGTTCTAATGCCAGGGAAATGTCTCCTCCTCAGCACTTTAGGGGGAGGTTATCAGACTTTCAGGCAGAATGGGAAGCCATCACTTCCGACCGCTGGGTTCTTGAGGTTCTCAAAGATGGCTGAAAATTGGAATTTCTCCGTCCTTTCTGACTTTCAGAGTATTTTCTGGATTCCCCTGTGGGCCACCCCAAGAAGGTGGTTTGGGTACAGGACACAGTCTGCAGATTTTTTGCTCTTGTGGCAGTCGCCCCATGCCACAGCGAGACTTAGGCTCTGGGAGATATTCTATATCAGGAGTGCCCACACTTTTTGGGCTTGCGAGCTACTTTTAAAATGACCATGTCAAAATGATCTACCAACAATAAAATTTAAAAAAACACAAAGCACATTGTACGCAGAGAAAATGTTAATTATCATTTATATTCTGGTTTTTTTTCAAAGAGTTCAAGGCAGATGACTTTATGCAATGTCACCTCAGTAACGACTATATAAAAATAGACAACTATACCCCCTCCCTTAAACTGCGAATAGTGGTTTTTAGCGCAGGGAGCTGCCCTAAATGCCCCGCGCTGCTCTCGATGCTCATAGGCTCCCTGTGCTAAAAACCGCTATTGCAGTTTAGTAAAAGGGAGCCATAGTGCAAAATATAGACAGCAGATATAAATTCTCAAAATGGACACATTTTGTTCACTAAATTGAAAATAAAATCATTTTTCCTACCTTTCTTGTCTGGTGATTTCAGAGTCTCTGGTTGCATTTTCTTCTTCTGAGTGTGCATCCACTATTTCTTCCCTTCTTTCTGCCTCCTGTAAGCTTCCTCTCCTCCAGACCTTATTCCCTCCCCCAACTTTTTCTTCCTCTCTCCCTGCCCTTTCTTTCTTCCTGCCCCATTTCTTTCTGTCTGTCTTTCTCTCTCCATGCCCCCTTTCTTTCTTTGTCTCCCTGTCCCCCCTTTCTTTCTCCGTCTTCCTTTCTCCCTGCCCTCCCCCAAGCCGCCACCGCCATCTGGTGCTCACCTGGGAAGTAGCAATCATCAAACAGTTTGGTTTGATATAACGGCTAAAGTGGAGAGTGGCCGCACGATACTTAAAGTCCTAGATTTCAAACATACGGACTTTAATGAAATGGGAGAGTACCTGCAGAAAGAGCTGTTAGGATGGGAGGACATAAGAGAAGTGGAAAGACAGTGGCCTAAGCTGAAAGGAGCGATAAAAATGGCTACAGACCTTTATGTGAAGAAAATAAATAAAAACAAGAGAAAAAGGAAGCCGATATGATTCTCCAAACTAGTGGCGGAGAAAATAAAGGCGAAAGAGTTGGCATTCGTGAAATATTAAAAAACACAAGAAGAGGAGTGCAGAAAGTACTACAGGGTGAAACTGAAAGAAGCCAAGAGAGAGATATGTCTGGCGAAAGCACAGGCGGAAGAGCAAATGGCTAAAAGGGAGACAAAAATTTTTTCAGATATATTAGTGAAAGGAGTTAGATGAAAAATGGAATTGCTAAAATAAAACATGCTGGGAACCGATATGTGGAGAGTGATGAGGAAAAAGCAAATGTGCTAAACAAATATTTCTGTTCTGTGTTCACAGAAGAAAATCCTGTAGAAGGACTGAGATTGTCTGGCAAAGTTACACGAGAAAATGGAGTAGATTCTGCGCCGTTCACAGAGGAGAGTGTTTATGAGCAACTTGAAAAACTGAAGATGGACAAAGCGATGGGACCAGACGGGATCCATCCCAGGATACTGAGGGAGCTCAGAGAGGTTCTGGCGTGTCCTATTAAAGACTTAGTCAACAAATCTCTGTAGACGGGAGTGGTTCCCGGGGATTGGAGGAGAGCGGATGTGGTGCCTATTCACAAAAGTGGTCAAGGGATGAAGCAGGAAACTACAGGCCGGTGAGCCTCAATTCGGTTGTTGGAAAAATAATGGAAATGCTGCTGAAAGAAAGGATAGTGTACTTCCTTGAATCTAATGGGTTACAGGATCTGAGGCAACATGGCTTTACAAAAGGTAATTCGTGCCAAATGAACCTGATTGAATTTTTTGATTAGGTGACCGGAGAGCTGGATCGAGGACATATGCTAGATGCAATTTACTTAGATTTCAGCAAAGCCTTTGATACGGTTCCTCATAGGAGGCTGTTGAACAAACTTGAAGAGCTGAAGTTAGGACCCAAAGTGGTAAACTGGGTTAGAAACTGGCTGTTAGACAGACGCCAGAGAGTGGTGGTTAATGGAAGTCGCTCGGAGGAAGGAAAGGTGAGTAGTGGAGTCCCTCAGGATTCGGTACTGGGGCCGATCCTGTTCAATATGTTTGTGAGTGACATTGCTGAAGGGTTAGATGGAAAAGTGTGCCTTTTTTCAGATGATACCAAGATTTGTAACAGATTAGACAACGAAGAGGGAGTGGAAAATATAAAAAAGGATCAGCAAAAGTTAGAGGAATGGTCTAATGCCTGGCAAGTAAAATTCAATGCAAAGAAATACAGAGTAATGCATTTGGGGATTAATAATCGGAAGGAACCGTATATGCACGGATGGGGAGAGGGACCTTGGGATGATAGTGTCTGCAGATGTAAAGGCAAAAAAACAGTGCGATAAGGCGGTGGCTGCTGCCAGAAGGTTGCTAGGTTGTATAAAGAGAGGCATAGCTAGTAGAAGGAAGAAGGTGTTGATGCCCCTGTACAAGTCATTGATGAGGCCCCACTTGGAGTATTGTTTTCAGTTTTGGAGACCATATCTGGCGAAGGACGTAAGAAGACTTGAAGCGGTCTAGAAGAGGGCGACAAAATTGATAGGAGGCTTGCGCCAGAAGACGTATGAGGAGAGACTAGAAGCCCTGAATATGTATACCCTAGAGGAAAGGAGGGACAGGGAAGATATGATTCAGACATTCAAATACTTGAAGGGTATTGACGTAGAACAAAATCATTTCCAGAGAAAGGAAAATGGTATAACCAGAGGACATAATTTGAGGTTGAGGGATGATAGATTCAAGAGCAATGTTTGGAAATTCTACTTTATGGAGAGGGTGGTGGATGCCTGGAATGCGCTCCCGAGAGAGGTGGTAGAGAGGAAAACAGTGTCTGAGTTTAGAAAAGCGTGGGATGAACACAGAGGATCTAGAATCAGAAAATAATATTAAAGACTGAACTAAGGCCAGTACTGGGCAGACTTGCACAGTCTGTGTCTGTATATGGCCTTTTGGGGGGAGGATGGGCTGGAGAGGGCTTCAATGGCTGGGAGAGTGTAGATGGGCTGAAGTATGTTTTGATGGAGATTTCGGCAGTTGGAACCGAAGCACAGTACCGGGTAGAGTTTTGGATACTTGCCCAGAAATAGCTAAGAAGAAAAAATTAAAATTTTTTTAATTGAATCAGGTTGGGCAGATTGGATGGACCATTCGGGTCTTTATCTGCTGTCATCTATTATGTTACTATCGGGGAACAGACCCCCAAGCCATCTCCACCAAGTTCTGCACTCTTCCTGCTTCCCAAAGCAGTAAACAAGATGCAGAAGCGCCGGGCCGACCAGCCTTCCAGCCCAACTTCAATTCTGACGATGGAGAGGAAATTCCGGGCCTGCCATGCAGCGATTGGCTGGCCCGGAACTTCCTCTCTGACTTCAGTATTGATGTCGGGATGGGGGAAGGTTGGTCGGCCCAGCGCTTCTGCGTCCTATTTACTGCGCTGAGAAGCAGGTAGAACGCGAAGGCAACACAAGTATATCACAGAGCCCAGGATGGGCTCCGTGATCGACTCGCGTTGCCTTTGCGATCTACTGGTCAATCGCGATCCACCTTTTGGGCACCCCTGCTCTATATATTCATCGTTCCAAAGATTGGATCTGACAATTGGTGCCCAAATCTGGACCTCAAGGCAGTCAAAGCAGCCCAGAAGGTTCTTTGATTCCGCATGGAGATGGTGCGTGCAGTGATCGCGTTGATGGATTTTCTAGCCTTCCTGGATCTCATTCACATTTTCCTGGACCAATGGAAGTATCTGCAGTTCCATGTTCTGAGGAAACATTTCCAGTTTCCCACACTGCTCTTTGGATTGGCGACAGTACCTTCGATCTTCACCAAAGTGATGGTGGTGGCGCCCCATCTTCGCGCCCTGGATGTCCTCGTTTGCCTGTCCCTGGACGACTGGTTGTCCAGAGCTCCCTTGCTGTTCAAGGGGCGTCTGTCAGGTGGTGCTATTGTTGCAAAGTCTGGGCTGGAGGATCAATTTCATGAAGCGTCACTTCGAGCCCACCCAGGACTTGGAGTACCTTAAAGTTCAATTTCACATGGATTAGAACTGTGTGTTTCTACCCGTATCCCGTCAGGTATCCTGGCAGCTTAGCAATATTTCCTGGTTCTGGAGTACATGATGACAACAATTGATGTGGCCCCATGTGCCAAAGCCCGTCTGTAGGAGGTTCTGCTTTCACACTGGAATTCATAGCGGAACTCGTTACATGCACCTCTGCCCTTTTTTGCGGTGGTATTCAATTGCCTAGCATGGCAATTGCGCCCGCTCTTGCTGTCCATTGGCCTTCCACTCCGGATTGGGTGTTGCTGTCATTGGAGGCAGGAGTAAATAGCTGGGGAGCAGTGTGTATGACTGTCCCAGTTCAGGGCCAGTGGACGCCATCAAAGCGCATGTTCTTGATCAATCTCCTGGAGCTGCGGGCGATTCAGCTGGCCCTTTTCCACTTCGAGGGTCATCTCCATCTTCTCCGTCCGTGTGTTCTCGGATAATGCCATGGCTTACGTCAATTGTCAGGGGGGCTCGAAGAGTCCCTCTCTGAGCGGGGAGGCTCAGCTGCTCTTTAGTGGGAGGAGAGGTGTCTTGTGGCTCTGTCTGCCGCACATGTAATAGGAGTGGACAATGTTCAAGCAGACTTTCTCTGTCATCAGACTCTGGACTCGACTCTCAAAGCAGATTCGATGGCATAGTGGATCAGTGGAGGTTCCCCATGTTTCGACCTCATAGCAACTGCAGCCAACTAAAAAGGTCAATTGGTTCTTCATTAGTCGTCGAGAGGCTGGCAGCGAAGGCTTGGATGCTCTGGTTTAATCCTGGCCCAGAGAGGATTTTCTTTCTTTTTCATCCATGGCCCATGATAGGGCGTCTGTTGAGGCAGATAACAGACCACAAGGGTCCGGTGATTCTGGGGTCACCGATGGTCAGAGGTGGCTGTGGTATGCCGTCTTGGTTCGGCTTCAGCAGGATCGGGGCTCCTGTTGCCTTGTCATTCTCGCCTCCTCAAACAGGGTCCGATTACGACTCAGGATCTGGACTGCTTCGGTCTGGCATGGCTCTTGTGCGCGTGGCCTTGACTGGCCAGGGCTATTATTTGGCAGAGATTGTCGGGTTGCTTCACTGCAAATGGAAGTCCACAGTGGTGGACTAGGCGGAGGCTTGGAGGTGTTCCCAGTCTTGGTACGCCCTGAGACAGGTTGACCCTTCTCTTCCAGTGATTTCTTGAGTCCTGGAGTTTCTGCAGGAAGGCCTGCAGAATGGTATAGCAGTAGCTTTGTTCTGGGTTCAGCTTACTGGTCTATCGTGGATGGGCCCTCCTTCCCTAAGGGGTTCCATGGCACTTTATCTGGATGTGGGTCATTTGCTTTGGGGTGTGTTACATCTAAGACTTTCCCTTGCACCTTCCCTGTCTGACCTAGAACCTTAATGTAGTTATTTGCTCTTTAGCTAATCCCTCGTATGAGCATCTTGAGAAGGCATCTCTGCTAGATATCTCGATAAAGGCAGGTCTTCCTTGTGGCTGTTACTTCAGCCTGGAGAGTTTCAGGGCTTCAGGCTCTTTTCTGCAGTGATCACTTTCTGTGTTTCACGAATTCCACAGTGATGTTGTGTATTGTCTCTTCTTTTCTTCCGAAAGTGGTTTCCGATTTCCATGTAATTCAGCAAGTCTAGCTTCCTGCTTTTGGCTTCCTCTGGATCGAGGGAGCAGGGTCGGGTGTTGTGGACCTTAGTCACATGCAGGCTTCTGTTGCGGTATGTGAAGGCACCAACAAGTTTGGCCTCTTTGACCACCTGTTTAGTCTGACAAGTTTTGCCCGCAAAGGTAGGCCAGCCTTTAAGGCTACCATTTACAGGTGGCTTCACATGGCCATTTCCGCAACTTATGTATTGGCCGGGAAGGATCCTCTCTAGGGGTGTGGGCTCCTTTGATCAGAGGAGTTTCTCCTTTTGGGCAGAGTCCTCAGCTGTCTCTCTGCATGAAATTTGCATACTTTCAAATTTTGTAGAATCGATGTGGCGACCAAGCCGGATATTACTGTTGAGTCCTCTGGGTTGGCAGTAGGCTCATCAGCCCCATCCTGAGTTTTCGGGACTGCTCTGTTATGTCCCACTGGTCCCAGATCAAAGTGGGATTGTACAAGAACGAAAACTTGGTTCTTACCTTTGCGAATTTTCTTTCTTGTAAATCCTCACTTTATTTCTGGAACCGGCCCTAGACTCGCTGATTTGCTGATTGTCTGCATTACAATTTTAGGTAAGCTGGGTTTCTGATAAGAGTGCCATCAAACTGGGTTTAGCTCTTCATTGGGGAGGGGGTTCCCTAGTTTAGGCGTCCCCCTCTGTCTGTGCAGACAGTGTCTCCCTTTAGCACTGTTTTGTCGTTCAGGATTTCACTGTTTTATTACCTTTTATTTTGTTTTACATAAGAATTGCCGTTTCTGGGTCAAACCAGTGGTCCATCGTGCCCAGCAGTCCGCTCCAGCGGTGGCCCTTAGGTCAAAGATCAGGGCCCTGAGTCTAGCCTTACCTGCATACGTTCTGGTTCAGTAGGAAGTTGTCTAACTTTGTTTCAAGTTTCAGCCTCTTAATTCCTTGATTCATGTGAAGCTTTGAAACATCTAATACTTATTTTGAAATTATTCTCCTCCTAATGTTTTTGCCACTCCCCATTTACCGTCCTAATTGTCCCTTACAATCTTTTTATATTGTACACCGTCTAGATACTTGTTTTGATAGATGTTATTGTTTCCTGCATATAGCCTCTTGGCTTTTTGTATGTTGTGTATATCCTCTTCGGTAAATACAGATGCAAAAAATGTTTTCAGTTTGTCGGCGATGACTTTGTCCTCCTTTAGCACTCCCTTTATTCCATGGTTATCCAACGGCCCCACCGCTTCCTTCGCGGGTCATTTCCATTAATATATTGAAAGAACGGCTTCAAGTTTTTCACCTCGTTGGATATTTTTTCCTCGTAGTCTCTTTCGGTCCCTTTCACCACCTTATGGCACCTTCTTTGATGTTTGTGATTTTTCCCGTTTTCGTCCATTTTTGACCTTTTCCATTCCTTAAAAGAAGTCTTCTTGTCTCTGATCATTTCTATCACCGCTACAGTGAGCCACGCCTGTTCCTTGTTCTTTTTCCTCTTGGATCCCTTGTTTGATATGCGGTATATATAGATTTTGCGCCACAGTGACTGTGTCCTTAAAAAGGGACTATGCTTGCTCTAGCGTTTTTACAGTGTTTATACTCTTCTTTATCTTCTTCCACTTCATGAGTCTCATCCCTTCATAATTCCCTTTTCGGTAGTTCAGTGCCGTGGCCATCATTCTGGATTGATGTTTTGCCTCTGTGTCCAGGTTGAAGCGGATCATATTGTGATCACTGCTTCCCAGCATCCCTTTTACTTCTACACTTTGCACCGGTCCTCGTAGTCCATTTAGAATTAAGTCCAGAATTGCATTTCCTCTCATATTTTCCTTGACAAGTTGTTCCAGGAAGCAATCGCCTACAGCATCCAGTAACTTGGTCTCCCTAGCGCAGGCGGAGGTGCCTAGTTTCCAGTTTATTCCCGGATTGTTGAAGTTACCCATGATAACTGCATTGCCTCTCTTGCAGTTGCATTTAATCTCATCCGTCATTTCGCTATCAGTTTCTTTGGACTGCCCTGGGGGTCAGTAGCAGATGCCAATCTTCGTTTCTGTTCCATTTGTTCCCGGAATTTTGGCCCATAGAGACTCTACCTTATTTTTCATTTCCGGCGTGTTCTCTCCAGTAGACTGAATTACCTCTGTGATGTATAGGGCAATACCTCCATCTTTTTGACCCACTCTGTCTCTGCAGTAGAGCTTGTATCCTGGTAGCACAGTGTCCCAGATTCTTTCCTCGTTTCACCATGTTATCCGTGATGCCATTGATGTCAAGGTTATCTTTTCGTGCCATAGCTTCCAATTCTCCCATCTTATCCCTTATGTTCCTTGCGTTTGTGTACATACACTTGAGTTAGCGGCCTGTTACTTTCTTTCATTTCCTCCCCTCTTGTTTCACTTTCGATCCATCAGGATTTCTGCCTTGCCTATGATCCGCTTAGTCTTCCCCGCAATCTTCCCGAACAGTATCCTCTGGGTATACCTGTTCTCAAACCATTGACTCTTGGTTGACTGCTGGTTTTCCCCTTCTTCCTAGTTTAAAAATTTCTCAATTTCTCGCTTGATATTGCTTGCAGGTAGCCTCAATCCGTCTCTGCTGAGGTGGAGGCCATCGTTCCTGTATAGCTTGCTCTTCCCCCAGAACATCGTCCAGTTGCGCACAAAGTGGAATCCTTCCTCATACCAGCGCCTCATCCACGTGTTGACTGCTTGCAGCTTCATCTACCTCTTCTCATTGGCCCTGGGTACCAGCAGTATCTCCAAGAAAGCTTCCCTCGGCATTCTGGTCTTCAGCTTCTCTCCTAATATCCGGAACTGGTCCTTCAGTACTTCCCTGCTGTAGTTCCTATTGCTCATGTTGTTTGTTCCCACATGGATCACCACCGCTGTATTTTCCTCTTCCATGTTGTCGATGACCTGTCGATGCGGCTCACTATATCTTCTATCTTGGCTCCCGGTAGGCAGGACACCAGCCTATCCTGTCTTCCATCCCGCTATGTGGCTGTCGACTTGACTGATGATGGAATCCCCCACGACGATCGCTGTCCTCTATCTTCTCTTGTCTTTCCTGCCGCAGGTCCGTGTCCCTGTTGTGTGTCTGTCTCTTCAGCCGTAGGTCTGTGCACTTCCATCTTCCCTAATCCTGACATTGGTTTGCACCGGACTCGTCTTCCTGTGGGTTCCCTCTGCTGTTTCCAGGTATCGCTGCTGTGTCATCCATTTCTTCCTTGTGGTGGTCCTCAGTTACTGTAGGTGTATCTTGATAGTTCCACTGTTGCTGGTGATTTTCCACGGCCTCTCTGTATGCCTCCTTGATGAACTTCTCTAACTCCCGTACTTCTTCCTCAATGGTTTCCTCTGTCTTGAATTTTTCTGCCTCTCTGTCCTCCTCCTCCTCCACTGCTCGAAGTGCTTCTAGTTTCAGTATTCTTCCTTCCAGGAGTCTAACTTGTTTCTTCAGGCCTTCCAGTTTCTTGCATCGAGTGCATACAGAAGACAGCCTCCCATATAGCATACGGTGGAGAAAACTGGGTAGCTCAACATCCTGCTTCTGTCTGCTGCTTCCATTGCTGTCTGCTGTCTGAAGTGGCTTCTCCCTGTTTCCTCATGTATTGTCCTAGGTGTGATTGTGAGGTCCCTCACCTGCTACCCTTGCTTTCTTGTTGCCTGTTTGTCCTCTGTGTCTGCTTTGGTTGTCCTCTGTGTCTGCTGTGGTTCTTTAGCTTGTCTATCCTGTTTCCCTTGTGGTACTTGCCTGTGTAGGTGTCCTTCCCTAATGTTTCTTCTTTGCAGTGAATCGTCCCTTGTTAAGGCCCTTCGCAAAGGCACTCTCGCTAAGGCGAGTGCCTTTAACGCTCGCCTTCGACGCTCGCTGAATGGCTGAGCGCCATTGGCCTGTCCCCTTTTAATGGGGAGCTCCAGATCAGTGTTTTGCTGATGTCAGAAAGGTGGGTGGAGCTACCTCTTGCAGCTGCCCCTCACTCTCACCTGCCTTCTATGCCTGCCTTGTTCTTTCCCCTCTTACTCCTCTGTCACTTTTCTGCTCCTTCTGCCTCCCGACTTTTCTCATGCCTGCTTTGCTCTCTGGGCTCAGCTGTTCAGTTCACCCCTCCCCTTTTAAGGGGGAGCTCCGGATTGGTGTTTTACTGACGTTGGAGGGGTGGGCGGAGCTACCTCTTACCGCTGCCCCTCACTCTCGCCTGCTTTCTCTGCCTGCCTTGTTCTTTCCCCTCTTACTCCTCTCTCACTTTTCTGCTCCTTCTCCTTCCTCCCGACTTTTCTCCTGCATTGCTGCATTTGTTTAAATGAGCAGAATTGATTTGCTAGTCAGGGAGTTTCCCATTCCTCTCTCTCTTGTTCTTATCCTCTACAGATGTTCCTAGCTGATTTAAGACTGACTGGATGTCACGATCCTGGCACCGCCTACCCGAAGGGCTAGGCCGAGTCTCCGCTTACCGAGGAAATAGGCCAAGTGTTCCTTCACTCTTATGCTCAGAGAGGGTTTTGGGCTTGCCGAGGGTTAGGCACTAGGCCTGCATTCCTCCCCTCGAGGGTCGTCCACGATCTCCTGTTTCCAGGAACTCTCACTATGCTCTTTTCTGTTGGTAGTCCATTAAAGAACCCCCACTGTCAGTTCAGGGTGAGGTCCCTCTTTACCCCCTTCAAAATGTCCCCCCAAGGATTGAGGGGTCCAAGCCAAAGCTCTTCTCCCTATCAGGAGTCCAGTTTAAGGTTCTAGGAGTCTCTTTTCTATACAAATCACCACTTTTCTCTGCCACTTGATTCTTATGCAAATTAGGATGCAAATTAGTAATTCAAGTCCAGTGACAATGTCATTCAGTCTTTACTATTGGGCAACAGAATACTCCGGAGTAATAGGGGTAGCTGGTTCCTATCACCAACCACCTAGTCTTCCACTATGACTAGAACCACCCCATTAGGAACTAGTTGAACCCAGCTATTCCCTGTTTAACCCTGGGTTATCTATTACCCCTAGGCACTTCTGGGGAGAGGTAGACTGATGTAGCCTTCCCTCGGTGCGGTCCTCTCTCACGTGATGGGACATACACCCCATCACACTGGAGTACACAGGAGCATGCTTAATGGCAAAGTATGAGGGGGAGGGGGTAAAAGCTTCAAAGGTTTTGAGGCTTCCTACAGATTTCTGGCGAGAGGAGGGTAATAACCCACTGGTCCCGAAATAAAGTGAGGATTTACAGCAAAGAAGATTAGCAAAGGTAAGAACCTAATTTATCATTCTCTGCGAGCCCAAGCAGAGATAGGTAATGAATCAGAAACAAGTAAAATAATTGCATTTTGGCTTGAAATAAATGTCAGAATGCAATCCCTGCAAAACTGTGGAATGCTTGGACAGCAAAAAATACCTAAGCTTGTAATGAAAGAAAAAAATTGGTCTGAATAGGGTAGTGAATTCATTACCTCACCTTCCCTTTTGTCTTCTGCCTTTTCTGCTATGAAGCTTCAACATCTTCTCATTCAACTATCCCATTCTGTTTGAGTGCATCTCATTTCCAGTGCTGCTGTTATGCCTCTCCTACTTTTGTCCATACTCTTTTTTGTTTGCACTCTTCTGGGGATATCAGTCCCAATCCTGGTCTTCCTAATTAATTCTCACTCTACTCATGCTGGACACACCGCAATGTCTCCAATCTTTATTTCTGTTCCTTCCCCCCCTCCTCTCTACCTTTCTCATGTGCTCTGTGGAATGTCTGTTCCAACAAGCTTGCTTACATTCATAACCTCTTTATTTCTTGAACTCTCCATTTGCTTACACTGAAATCTGACTCTGCTCTGAAGACTGCTTTAGTTGGGCAGGCAAGCAGGAGAGAAGCAGTGATTGGAGAGTGAAGTAGAGGGAAAAGGGAAGCAAAAGGAGTGAAAAGAGCAGGAGAGGGGTAGAAGAGGCAGGAAACTATGAGGGGAATCGGCGAGAAATAGCTCCGCCCACCCCCGATGTCAACTACCGAAACTCCCCCTTAAAAGGGGAGGGGCCAACGACGCTCAGCCATCCAGCATACGTCGAAGGCGAGCGTTAAAGGCGCTCGCGTTAGCGAGAGCGCCTTTGTGAAAGGGCCTTGAGAAGGGACGAGCCACCACTAAAGGAGAGCAGAAGGAGACCACAGCATGAGCAGAGGAAACACAACCAGGCGCAAAGAACACATGACCAGGCAAACACAGCAGGTACAGAGGACACACGACCAGGCAAACACAGCAGGTACAGAGGACACACGACCAGGAAGGTGCAGAGGATACACAGCCAGGCTGACACAGAGGACACAGGCGCAGAGGACACACTACCAGGCAGGCACAGAGGACACACTACCAGGCAGACGCAGAGGACACAGCAGGTGCAGAGGACACACAACCAGGCAGACACAGCAGGTGCAGAGGACACACTACCAGGCAGACACAGCAGGCGCAGAGGACAGCCACAGCAGACACTAAAGACATCCACAGCAGACTGGCAAGCGGGCAGCAATGGACGCAGCAGACAGAAGCAGGATGTTGAGCTACCCAGTTTTCTGCACCATCTGCCATATGTACGACTACCACCCCTCTGGGATGCGGTCTTACATATGTGCTCGATGCGGAGAACTGGAAAGCCTGAAGAAACAAGTCAGACTTCTGGACGGCAAAATATAGGAACTGGAGGCACTACAAGCAGTGGAGGAGGAAGACAGATTCAGAGAACATCAAGACAGAGGAAACCATCGAGGAAGAAGTCCGAGAGCTGGAGAAGTTAATTGAGAAGGCATATAGGGAGGCCGTGGAAAATCACCAGCAACAGTGGATCTGCCGAGATACACCTACAGAGAGTGTGGAACACCCAACGGAGAAATACCAGGAAGAAATGGGTGATAGCAGTATGATCTGCTATCACCCATAACCCATAAACAGCAGAGGGAACCCATAAGAAGACGAGTCAGGTGCAAGCCAACGCCAGGATGAGAGAAAATGGATGGGATCGAAGGACACAGATCTACAGTTAGAGAGATGGACAGGGACTTGCGGCTGGAGATTCAAGAGAAGACACAGAGGACAGGAGTCATCATGGGGGATTCCATCATCGGACAAGTCGACAACCACATAGCAAGAGGAAGACTTGATCGATTGGTGACCTTTCTACCGGGAGCCAAGATAGAAGACATAGTAAGCCGCTTCAACAGGATAATCGACAGTGTGGAAGAAGAAGATACGGTGGTGGTGATCCATGTGGGGACGAACAAGGTGAGGAACAGGGTCTACAACAGGGAATTACTGAAGGACCAGTTCCAGATGCTAGGAAGGAAGCTGAAGACCAGAACACAAGAGGATAGCATTCTTGGAGATCCTGCCAGTACCTAGGGCCAACGAGAAGAGGCAGATAGAGCTGCAAGCAGTCAACGCGTGGATGCGGTGCTGGTGTGAGGAAGAAGGATTCCACTTTGTGCGCAACTGAATGATGTTCTGGGGGAAGAGCAAGCTATTCAGGAAGGACAGTCGCCACATCAGCAGAGACAAAACGAGGCTATTTTGCAAGCAACATCAAGAGAGAAGTTTTTAAACTAGGAAGAAGGTGAAAGCTGACAGTCGACCGGTTCGGGAACCGGTATACACGGTGGATAACGTGAAGGAAGATAGAGGGGAAGACTCACCAGATCACAGACAAGACAGATCGAAAGTGAAACAGGAGGGAAGAACATGCAAGAAAGGAACAGGCCACAAACTCAAACGAACGCAATGAGCCTAAGGAATAAGATGGGTGAATTAGAAGCTATGGCACAAAGAGATAACATGGACATCATCGGCATCTCAGAGACATGGTGGACTGAGGAAAATATCTGGGACACTGTGATACCAGGGTACAAACTATACCGCAGAGATAGAGTGACTCAAAAAGTTGGGGGGGGGGGAGGGCATTGCCATATACATCAAGGAGGGAATTGAATCTACTGGAGAGACATAGTAAGCCACGTCGACAGGATAATTGACAGTGTGGAAGAAGAAGATACAGTGGTGGTGATCCATGTGGGGACGAACAAGGTGAGGAACAGGGTCTACAACAGGGAATTACTGAAGGACCAGTTCCAGATGCTAGGAAGGAAGCTGAAGACCAGAACACAAGAGGATAGCATTCTTGGAGATCCTGCCAGTACCCAGGGCCGACGAGAAGAGGCAGATAGAGCTGCAAGCAGTCAACGCGTGGATGCGATGCTGGTATGAGGAAGAAGGATTCCACTTTGTGCGCAACTGAACGATGTTCTGGGGGAAGAGCAAGCTATTCAGGAAGGACAGTCGCCACATCAGCAGAGACAGAACGAGGCTATTTTGCAAGCAACATCAAGAGAGAAGTTTTTAAACTAGGAAGAAGGTGAAAGCTGACAGTCGACCGGTTCGGGAACCGGTATACACGGAGGATAACGTGAAGGAAGATAGAGGGGAAGACTCACCGGATCACAGACAAGACAGATCAAAAGTGAAACAGGAGGGAAGGACATGCAAGAAAGGAACAGGCCACAAACTCAAACGAACGCAAGGAGCCTAAGGAATAAGATGGGTGAATTAGAAGCTATGGCACAAAGAGATAACGTGGACATCATCGGCATCTCAGAGACATGGTGGACTGAGGAAAACATCTGGGACACTGTGATACCAGGGTACAAACTATACCGCAGAGACAGAGTGACTCAAAAAGTTGGGGGGGGGGGGGAGGGCATTGCCATATATGTCAAATAGGGAATTGAATCTACTGGAGAGAATATGCCACAACAGACGGATAAGTTAATCTCTATGAGTCAAAATTCCGGGAACAAATTGACTGGAAACAAAGATTGGCATCTACTACCGACCCCGAGGGTGGTCCGAAGAAATTGATGGAGAAATGTCGGACGAGATTAAATGCAACTACAAGGGAGGCAATGCAGTTATCATGGGTGACTTCACCTATCCGGGGATAAACTGGAACCTAGGCACCTCCGCCTGTGCTAGGGAGACCAAGTTCCTGGATGCTGTAGGCAATTGCTTCCTGGAAAAACTTTGTCAAGAAAAATACGAGAGGAAATGAAATTCTGGACTTAATTCTAAACGGACTGCAAGGACTGGCACAAGGTGTAGAAGTAGAAGGGACGCTGGGAAACAGTGATCACAACATGATCCGCTTCGACCTGGATGCAGGGGTGAAACATTGGTCCAGAATGACGTCCACGGGAATTACGAAGGGATGAGACTCATGGTGGGGAAGAAGATTAAGAAGAGGATAAGCACTGTATAAACGCTAGAGCAAGCTTAGTCCCTTTTTAAGAACACAGTCACCGAGGCGCAAAATCTATATATAAACTGCGTACAGTGGCGTACCTAGGGGGGGGGGCGGGCCGCCCCGGGTACCAGCTCATTAGGGGTGCTCGAGCCTTGGAGTCATGGCCCGGGAACTTCCCTGCTATGGCCCGACTCCAAGGCTTCCGCGAGTCCCCGAAGTGATCCTGCCTGAGCCCTCTCTCAAATTCCATTCACCCACGGCCACACCCCCCGTCGCCGTCGGAGCTTGATCAGCAACTTCCGGTGTCCGGCTGGGTGGAAGCAAGAAAGGGAGCCCGAGCCGCGTGGAACACTGCAATTAAGGCAGGAACTGAGGGTGAGTATCGCTGGGCTGCTTGGTGGTGGTTTTATTGTTATTTTATTTCTGCCCGAATCAATTTTTTAAAAAGCCCAAAATCGGCCTCCCGATTCATCAACTGACCCTCCCCCCCTAAAGCAGGATCGGCAATTTCCTCTTGCTAGCCTGCTCCTGCTTTAGAGGGCGAGGGGGGAGGGTCAGTTGAGAATTGCTGCAATGTCCTGCTTCCCCTCTGGCCTCCTGACCCGTACCTAATTGCATTAGACAGTACTAGATGGGGGGTGTAGGCCTTAAGGGGTGGGGTGTAGGCCTTAAGAGGGAGGTGTAGGCCTTAAGGGGGGGGGACAGACCTTTGGGTGGGGGGTAAAGACCTTCGGGGGGGTGTAGGCTTTCAGGGGGGGACAGATCTTCGGGTGGGGGGGTGCAGGCCTTCAGGGGGGGTGCAGGCCTTCAGGAGGTACAGACCTTCAGGGGGGGGTGCAGGCCTCCAGGGGGGTGCAGGCCTTCAGGGGGGTGCAGGCCTTCAGTGGGGTGCAGGCCTTCAGGAGGTACAGACCTTCGGGGGGGTGCAGGCTTTCAGGGGGGGACAGATCTTCGGGTGGGTGCAGGCTTTCAGGGGGGGACAGATCTTCGGGTGGGGGGGTGCAGGCCTTCAGGGGGGGTGCAGGCCTTCAGGGGGGTGCAGGCCTTCAGGAGGTACAGACCTTCGGGGAGGGTGCAGGCCTTCAGGGGTGGGGTATAGGCCTTCAGAGGGGGACAGACCTTTGGGTGGGAGGTAAAGTCCTTCGGGGAGTGCAGGCCTTCAGGGGTGGGGTGTAGCCCTTCAGAGGGGGGACAGACCTTCGGGGGAGGGGGGTCCTGGTGTAAAAGTACACAGAGGGAGAGAGGGAAGGGGGGGTTCAAAGATACGTGCATATGCCAAACTTTGTGGGTTAGAAATAATGGGTCTAAAAACAGAGGAGTGGGAGAGAGATGGTACATAATGGGATTTAGGGAGGGAAGGAACAGAAAAGGAGAGAACTTGGAAACAGGGGATAGTGTGGAGGGGGGATAGAGATACTGGATAGGAGGATAGTTGGGAACAGAAAGGGAGAGATGGTGGATCCTGGGGTGGTGGGGAGTTGAGAAAAGGTGAATCTGTGGATCGAGACAAAAAAAGGAAAGATGCCAGATCTCCGGGAAAGGGAAGGGAAACGGAAGGGGAGGACAGAGATGACAGACGGATGGTTAGCACGGAGAAAGGAGACCCTGGCAAGCAAGACAACAAGAGCCTGGGACCAACAAGATTTGAATATTGACCAGAGAACAAAAGGTAGAAAAAATAATTTTATTTTCTGATTACAATATGTTAGATTTGAAAAGTGTACATGAGACAGCTTGAAATGGGAACTTTTCTATTTTTGTGAATGGCAAGGCTGAGTTCAGTTAAAATATATGCTTTATAAGAAAATATAATAATGTGTTTTATAAAGTTTATAAGCATTGCTGGCATACTCGGTGAGGTGTTCCTAGTGTTGGTGGTGGTGGTAGCATGTCAGTGTGTTGAGAGGAAGAGGTAGTCTGGGAAATTCTGCTGAGCAAACTCTGGGCCCATTTCCACCCCCAGTTAGTCCACTCCACTCAACTGGTTCACACACTGAGTGGGTCTTTGGGTGTTATTTCTGGGTAGTTGTTTTAGAATCTCTTCCAATGGTTTGTCAGTATCTCCAAGGAAACTTTGTCAACCTTAGCATTGACCTTCAGAATATGTTTGTAACAGCGCTGCTTGTGTGGCATTAGGCTATGTAGTGATCGAAAGAAAAAAACAGACCTTTGCACATTTTTGCACTATATGGTGGGTGTATGAGGAGATTCATTTCCTGCACAGTTAAGTCCGTGTGAAGTTACCTTGTGCTGTAGTTGACATCTAGCAAGGTCTCTGTTTGGAAGGAAAGATCTAAGCTTAAAAATGAAGTGGCCAGAAGTTATGTTAAAAGTAGATAGCGTAGCTGGTTTTAAGAAAGGTTTGGACAAATTCCTGGAGGAAAAGTCCATTGTCTGTTATTAAGACATGGGGGAAGCGTCTGCTTGCCCTGGATTGGTGCACTCAGCAGCAACAAATACTAGTTTTGGCTGGCTCTTTCCCCGCATTTCTCCTCTCTTCCCCATGATTTAATATCCAGTTCAGGCAGTAAGTAAATACATCGGCAGGGGGGGTCTGGTAAGTCTTGGGGGCTGGGGATGGAAGGTGAGAATCAGTTCTGTAGGCTATCAGAAATTTGCTTAATTATCTACTCACACAGAAAAGCAGTAAAGTCAATAGATTCTCTGAGTGGGAACAACCTGTTTGATCTTGCACTCTTGTGATTGACCAATTGTTTATCACTGTTTAATTTATCACATTGATTAATTTGAGCACACTTGAGGTGTCCTTTGATGCAGGCAGAGGGTGATTAACCTGTGCCTTATTGTGTAAAGCGCTGGAGAATTCTCTCCTCTCGCTTACCTCTCACGCTGAGGACACCCTGCTTCAGTATAATCATTTATATGATTTATGTTATAAACATTATTACGTAGTCTTTTCCTCAAGTGCTGAGACATCAGGTTGTTCCCACTTGGAGAACCTATTGACTTTTACTGCTTTTCTGTGTGGCTTTAACATTTTTGCTATTCAGTATACCTAAACTATTATTCAGTAGAAAAATTTGGTTTGTTCAATCAAATCCTGTGTGGACATTGGACTTCTATGAGTGAATGTTCTGCTTGATTGAACAAACTACATTTTTTCTACTGAATAATAGTCTAGGTACAATGAAAGTAAATAGCAAAAATGTTTGAGTAGATAATTTAGGAAATCTTTTTCATATTGCTTGCTTATGGACTGGGAAAAAAGACTGTTCAAGCAAATGTCTCCAGAATTGCATTAATGGAAAAATGTGATTTTTTTTTTAAGTACTTTGTGAAATTTATTGTTGTTGTGAAATTTATTGTTGTACTTTGTTTAAACTTAAAAAGCGGTGTCATTAACAGTGAATCGAATCGAGAAATCGATTCAACAGGGTGAATCGAATCGAATGAAATATTTTTCTCTGAATCGGGCAGCACTATTGGCTACCATGAGAATGGGCTACTGGGCATGATGGACCAGTTAGGCTATTCTTATGTTATGTTCTCATCTGTAGGGGCCTTTGTTTTCACTTCTTATTTTAATGTATTTTTTTCCTGGGAACTTATCAGTGTTTTTTTATAATGGGAACAAAAATGGAAGAGAATTCTAAGTTGCTTTTAAGTTTGTTGTTTTAACCTTCTTACTCAGTCTCCAGATATGCTCCACTATCCCTACTAACCAGAATGGCCACTGCCTTGATCTTGTCAACTTCTCCAACTGTTCACTCTAATTTTTCCTCCTTTACTTCTTCCCCTCTCTGATCATCTAATAACTTTAACACTTAATCAGCCCCGCCCCTCCCCATTCCTGTTCAGCCTTTACCAATTCATTTAGCAATGTTCAGGCTATTTGATCCTTGTACTCTCCACCACTGCTTCATCTCTTCTCATACACTATGTTAACCAACTCTGTCAATTAAGTGATTTCTTCTTAACATACATTATGGATTTTCCCCCCTTTCTTTGACCGCAGACTACAAAACTTTCAAAAAATAAATAAAAACCCTTCTATTCAAAAAACACATAAAACCGAACTAACACAATCAGAACTGTCCCAAGCATCACCTGCAACTACTCCATATGTACTTCTAATGTCATGACAATTTAGACATAATTTATGTTATGTTATGTTTGGAATAATGGTTACATATATGAGGTTCAATAAAAGAAAATTTTCACTGCCTGTTTCTATTCTGACCATTTATTCCATTTCATGGTTATTGCAAAAAAAAAAAAAAAAAAAAATTTTTACATGGGGGGGGGGGGGGTGTCAAAAAATGATGGGCCCCGGGTGCCACATACCCTAGGTACGCCACTGACTGCGTAGCAATAAGGGATCCAAGAGGAAAAAGAACAAGGAACTGGCGTGGCTCACTGTAGAGGTGAAGGAAGCGATCAGAGACAAGAAAACTTTGTTTGACGAATTCAGCGAGAAGGGGAGGCTGTCATCCAAGGCTGCCATTTACAGATATATTAGGTCAGCTATTTTGTCCTACATTGTCTGCGGAAAGCAGCTGCCTTTTGCTCTTTGAGCACATTTAACTAGAGGAATCCCCTGTTCTTGGGCTGAATCTAGAACAATCCTTCCAGATGAGATTTGTCGAGTGGCGACTTGGTCGTCTCTTCACACTTACATCATGTTTTATAGGGTGGATGTGGCAGCACAGGAGCCTCTGTTTTGCAGGCAGGCTTTTCTCCCACCTGGAGTTTTGAGATTACTTAGGTATGTCCCTTGGTTCAGCATACCATCTCTATTGCACTGAAAAAAGAGATTAGGTTCTTATCTTGATATCTTTTCCAGTAGATAAGGATGGTAAGTTGAACCCCCACCCATTGTTGTCATTGCACCTTCCTGAACTATCTGCTGCCTGGAGGCTGCGACTCTGAATTTCTGGCAGCTGTCCTTATTTGACAAAACTGAACGTTTCTTATGTGGTATATTCACAAAATAACTATATCTCTTCCTTCTTTCTGTTTTAAATTCTTTATTCATTTTTGCATATTACAACAAGTGTATTAGATAAAATCATATGAACTTATAAATACACACTTGATTAACTCTCATATAACACATTAAATATAATATTTCATTACATATTTATATTCTATAATATCTTGAATATTATGTAATACACCTAATATCTAAACAATTATTATTAAATAGAAACCCTCCCATCCCCATCCCCTCCCGTAACAGAATTTCATACAAATATAGTGAGACTACTGATATATTCATATGCATTATGAGATAAATAAAAATAATACCCACCCTTTTCCCTTCTATCAAATATCTTACTTTGGGAAAATGTTATCATAGAAACATAGAAATTGACGGCAGATAAGGGCCACGGCCCATCCAGTCTGCCCACCCTAATGACCCTCCCCTGTCTTTACTTTGCGAATAGATCCCACGTGTTGATCCCATTTGGCCTTAAAATCAGGCACGCTGCTGGCCTCAATCACCTGAAGTGGAAGACCATTCCAGCGATCTACCACCCTTTCGGTGAAAAATAATTTCCTGGTGTCACCGTGCAGTTTCCCGCCTCTGATTTTCCACGGGTGTCCTCTTGTTGCCGTGGGACCCTTGAAAAAGAAGATATCCTCCTCTGCATCGATGCGGCCCGTGAGATACTTGAACGTCTCGATCATGTCTCCCCTCTCTCTGCGCTCCTCGAGCGAGTATAGCTGTAATTTATCTAACCGTTCTTCGTACGGGAGATCCTTCAGTCCCGAGACCATCCGGGTGGCCATTCTCTGGACCGATTCCAGCCTCAGCACATCCTTACGGTAATGCGGCCTCCAGAATTGCACACAGTATTCCAGGTGCGGTCTCACCATGGATCTATACAAAGGCATAATGACTTCAGGCTTACGGCTGACAAAACCCCTGCGTATGCAACCTATGATTTGTCTTGCCTTGGAAGAAGCTTGCTCCACTTGATTGGCAGCCTTCATGTCCTCACTGACGATCACCCCTAAGTCCCGTTCTGCTACCGTTCTTGTTAGGATCTCGCCATTAAGGGTATAAGTCCTGCATGGATTTTGGGTACCCAGGTGCATAACTTTGCATTTTTTGGCATTGAAGCTGAGCTGCCATGTCTTAGACCCGAACGGCTGCGCGCTGTTGGCACGTCCCCTTTTATGGGGGGAGAGAGAGAGAGATCGGGTGTGACGTCGGCAGTGGGCGGAGCTACCACCCACCTCTTCCCCTCTCCGTGACCCGACTGCCTCTTTCAATATCCTCCTCCGATGGCAGTGCTGGCTTTCTCCGCCCCCTCTGTTCGCCTCTCCTGCCTTCTCCGCTCCCCTTAACTCCTCCTCCGGTTCTCCTCCGCTCCTCCTGCTAGTCCACCCGCCTTCACTGCTGTGTCAGCCTGCACGTAACCTGCAATAGGAATCAAGCACACTCTCCTGCAGATCCTCCGATCTGCTTCACCACGTGCTTGCACCCCCTTCGGCTTGCCCAGTGCTGAGTATCCTCCGTTGGCACGTCCCCTTTTATGGGGGGAGAGAGAGAGAGATCGGGTGTGACGTCGGCAGTGGGCGGAGCTACCACCCGCCTCTTCCCCTCTCAGTGACCCGACTGCCTCTTTCAATATCCTCCTCCGATGGCAGTGCTGGCTTTCTCCGCCCCCTCTGTTCGCCTCTCCTGCCTTCTCCGCTCCCCTTAACTCCTCCTCCGGTTCTCCTCCGCTCCTGCTGCTAGTCCACCCGCCCTCACTGCTGTGTCAGCCTGCACCTAACCTGCAATAGGAATCAAGCACACTCTCTTGTGGATCCTCCGATCTGCTTCACCACATGCTTGCACCCCCTTCGGCTGGCCCAGTGCTCATTCATTACAAAAGTCTGTTAATGGTCTCCAAATTTTCTGAAATTTACCAAAATATCCTTTTTGTGTTGCTATTGTACGTTCCATTTTATATATATGGCATACAGAATTCCACCAAAAGTTATAATTTAATCTGTCATAATTTTTCCAATTGTATGTTATTTGTTGAATTGCTACTCCAGTCAGAATAAATAAAAGTTTAATGTTATTTGACAAAATTTGACTCTTTGCTCTCATTGCCGTTCCAAATAAAATAGTATCATATGTCAAGGGTACCGGATTATCCAACATCCTATTTATTTGAGGCCAAATGATTTCCAAAATAATAATATGAATGGACAATAGAATAAAAGATGATCTAATGTCCCAGCTTCAAGATGACAGTGCCAACATCTATTAGACTTAGAATTATCTAGTTTTTGTAAATGAACAGGAGTGCAAAAAGCTCTTCTTTCTTAAATTATGATTTTAATTTTTAATCCTTTGTATATTTAAAAAAAAAAATCACAGAAATATACTTTTGATTTTCTAAATAGTTGTCCTATGTTTCTATGGAAATCTTGATTGTCACATGAGTTAATGTCTATTGTTTCTTTATAAAAATGTTAAACTGCTAACTGTTTATTTCTAACCTCCTGTCTTACTATCCTTTCCTGAAAACAATTTTATGTTCCCATCTTCTTTTGTACTGTTGCAGGTTATAAGTCAGAAGTTGATGGCTGGCTTTGTGGAGTGCTTAGACAATGAAGATGCAGAGGAGCTTGTTAACCTAGAAGAAGGTCTGTATATATGTCGTGGGAAAATCTTTTATAATTATTTAGTTTTCTTTTAATTTAACTTGGGTATTATTATCTTCAAAATTTCTATTTAGGGCCAAGGCAGCTTAGTTAAAGAAAACCAACATCCTTTAGGGCAGGGATAGGGAACTCCGGTCCTCGAGAGCCGTATTCCAGTTGGGTTTTCAGGATTTCTCCAATGAATTTGCATTGAAAGCAGTGCATGCAAATAGATCTCATGCATATTCATTGGGGAAATCCTGAAAACCCGACTGGAATACGGCTCTCGAGGACCGGAATTCCCTACCCCTGCTTTAGGGATTCACAATTAAAAGAAAATCAATTAAGACAGTCCCTTAACATTCTTTTTTTATATTTTTATTGAAAATGGCAAATGATCCAGACAAGGAGTCACAAACAGCAAAGTAACCATATAGGAAGAACAAAGATATCAATAAAAGATGTAACAAAGGCAATCCTCCCCAAAGAGAGAGTCCAACAGTGAACTGGTCCATGTCTAGTAAAGATGAAAAAAAAGCAGACCATCCCAGACCCAGACCATCCAGGACTGGTACAACTCCAGACCAAACCACCAGCCATAGTACTCTTTTACTTTAGAAAACCCACCAGCTCACA
Organism: Geotrypetes seraphini; assembly: GCF_902459505.1. Taxonomy (NCBI): domain Eukaryota; kingdom Metazoa; phylum Chordata; class Amphibia; order Gymnophiona; family Dermophiidae; genus Geotrypetes; species Geotrypetes seraphini. The sequence continues at coordinate 88,874,922 of NC_047092.1, forward strand.
AGCAAACAAGCACCAAGCTAGAGACCCCAAGCCACACAACATACACACAGCATGCATACCACAACCAACACAAACATTCTACACAAATAATCCACCCTTGCTAATCCCCCCCTCCCTTGGAGTACAGGCAAGGGAGCCTACGCACCACAGTCGGCATTCCAGAAGTTCCAAGATAAGGATAGGGACAAAGAACAATTAAGAATCGAGGAGAGCCAACAAGCCCCCCCCCCCCCCCCAAAATAACATAATGCCTCATGTCCAATCGTTGGGATTTATTATAGGAACAAATCTCGAATTGAGCCATCTCTCTCAGCTTTGCCCGCCATTGAGCAGCTGGAGTTCTCGGAAGCTCAGTAGGTCAGAATCATCCTTTTTGTCACAAGAACAGCATTGTAGAGGAATCTACATTAGGGAAGGGAGAGGCCCTGCTCCCATAATGATCCCTGAATGCCCAGCAGATGGATGCCATAATCCCATTCAATAGACCAATGGAGGACTGAGTCTAGGAGACCCAAGAGTCACCGCCAAAGTGATAACTCAGTGCACTCTAAGAGAGAGTGGATGTAGATGCCAGGCCTACATTTACATTTAACACAAAGATCACCGCTTCCCAATCCAAGCTGCGCCCCCCTATGCTGTGTGATAAGGGCTCTGTGTAATATTTTATACAGCATTTCCCGATAGTCTGCTGACTTAGAAAAAAGGTAAAGGTCCGGAAGCAGTCCAAGAATTAGGAATTGGCAATGTACTGGCCCAGATCCCCCTCCCATTGCTCCCGCAGTTTGCTCCTCCCAGGGATCCGGGAAGAGACCATACCAGTGGGACAGCCAGTTGAGTTCAGGTGGAGTAGCTGCAAAGATCTGATCCAGTGGCCTAGAGTCCCAACCTCCCCCATATTCCTGATGCGTAGTGGCCCAGTAATGTTGAAACTGAAGGAAGGAAAACAGGTAAGTGGAAGGGATCGCCCATTTCGTCTGCACCTGTTGGAAGGAGGGAAAAGGAGCCTCTGAGAGTTCCAGCTTCTGGCTCATAGAACGGCAGCCTCGCTGAGTCCATTCCTGAAACACTGACCACCCCCAACCAGGAAGAAACCCCGAGTTACCCTCAAACAACAAATAAGGGGAGACTGCAGTCGGTAAACCCTGGCATCTCCGCCTCCACTGCCTGGCCTGCTTAAAGGGCGACAAAAAACGAGAGCTGTCCCCTGAGCGGACAGCATGATCTGGCTGAGTGCAGTAAATTGAAGAACTAGAAAGGTTGGCTTCAGCCCATGAACCACCCAGAGGGGAAATAACAATCATGCCCCAAATAGCCCTCGTGGATCCAGCACAGAAGGACATGTATGACTGTATATCCAGGACATTCAGCCCGCCTGCCCCCTTAACCAGGGTCAGCTTGGCCAAAGCCACTCGAGGGGCCTTAGACCTCCAAATAAAGCGAGAAATAAGAGATTTAAAGCGAAGTTTGTCCTGGCGACGAAACCAAAGGAGCACTGTCTGAAGGGGATAAAGTAATTTAGGAAGCAGGACCATTTTTACCAGTGCCACACGTCCCATCAGACCCAGTTGGAAGATCCTGCCATGCCTGACACAGTTTCCCAATGACATCGAGGTAGCGAAGGACATTCATAGAATAAAATGTGACGGGGTTAGTACTCAAATATATACCCAGATAACAAACAGGGGCAGCTGAGGGCGGTATAGAGAGCAAAGCATGTTGTTGTTCCATGGGGCCCCCAGCCAATAATGTAATGTAATTTTATTTCTTATATACCGCTAATCCGTTAGGTTCGAAGCGGTTTACAGAAAATATACATTAAGGATACAATAAAAATAAGATAAGTAAAGATAGGTACTTAGAAATACCCTTATTGTCCCGAAGGCTCACAATCTAACTAAAGTACCTGAAAAACAATTAGTAAATGGTAGAGAAGTAAAATAAAGACAGAGGTAAAAATAAGATAAGAAACATCCTAACAAGAATACATAGATCTTTTTAAGTATAGGTCCTTCCTCACCCTGAGACACCATTCCAGCGATTCACCTGGCTTATTTTCACCTCATAGATGTTACCATAATTAATTCCAACTTCATTCAAATATTCATTCTAGGCAGAGGCAGTGGAACACTTTTATGTTTGGGGGGGGGCGAAGACCCCACTCCCATAATAGTGTTAATTGTAATACCAATAACAAGAGCTCAGACTTATTGCAGTTAACCTGCAAACCCGACAAGGCCCCAAAGTCCCGTACTATCGCCAGCGCCTCGTTCAAATAAATGGGAGCCTGTTCCAGATACAGTAAGATGTCGTTAATGAACAGGCTAATTTAGCATTCCCGCCCCCCCCCCCCAAATTCCCCCAACACTAGGGGCCTGTTGTTTCTTGTGTGCCAAATGCTCAATAGCCAAAAGAAATAAAAGGGGGAGAACGAAGAACCCTGTCTGGTCCCTCACTGTAGCCCAAACGCCTCTGTCAAACTCCCATTGATAAACAACTGAGCCCGAGGGTGAGTGTACAGTGCCTTGATCCAATCCAGGAAGAGCCCCATGAAACCATAACCCTCCAAAACTCAAAATAAATACTCCCAGGAGACGCTATCAAACACCTTTTCCATATCCAAGCCCGCCACTGCAGATTGCCCCCCCCTTACCCTTATGCTTGTGAATCACCCCCCCCCCCAATACTTTCATCAGATTCATCGAGTCATAGCAACCAGGCACAAATCCCACCTAATCTGGATGGATCAAGACTGGCAAGAAATAATTTAGGTGCTGCGCCAAGGTCATAGCTAGTAACTTGACATCCTGGTCCAATAGAGAAATGGGTCTGAAGGAGCCCACCAATTTAGGGTCCTTCCCTGGCTTTGACAGCAGCACGATATGTGCCAGGTTCTCAAGGAAGCGGCCTACAGCTCCTGCCACTGCATTACACATGTGACAAAGCGGACCAACTATCAGGTCACAAAGCATCCGATAATATTCTGGACCAAAGCCATCCGGGCCCGGTTCCTTGGCTAAAGTTAGGGAGTCAATCATGGTGGATATCTTGTTCGCTGTTATGAGTGCATTCAAGGCCGCCACTTGATCCTCTGTCAGCCTGGGGAGCCCCAAATCTACTAAGAAAGTAGTCATGGCTGCCCTATCCAAGGGCCGTCGACCATACAAGGACTGGTAGTATTGGACAAATTATGCTGCAGTATTACACTCCCCCCTCATGTTGCACACCCCTAGCATCTTTAATAGTGACCTGGTGTATTTTATGCGGGCGGATCAGATTGGCCATCAATTTCCAAGTTTTGCCCTCCCCAGTGATAAAGCTGATACCTCTGATAGTACAAGGAACGTTCCATGTGTTTTATTAAGAAGCATCTAGAGCTGACACCGGACCTCCTTAAGCTCCAATTGGTCTGCTTCCGATATCGTGCTGATGTAGGGTTTCCTAAGGTCATGGAGTCTCCCAGAAGCTCCCCTTCCCATTTTTGCCATTGACCAGCCATGTATGCAATAACATGCCCGTAAAGGACCGCCTTAGAGGCACACCAGAAAGGACAGGGTCCACCTCAGCAGTGTCATTTGTAAGTTGATAATCTACCAATCGCACTCGCAGAAAGTTACAAAATTCAGTGTCATAATGTAAGTGAGAGGGCAATTTAATAATAATAATAATAATAATAACTTTATTCTTATATACCGCCAACAATCTTGCGACTTCTAGGCGGTTTACAATAAAGAGAAACTGTACAGACAACTACTTACAGAGTATGGCAGTGTTCATCTGATAGTAACAGCATTAACAATAATAACAACAGGTTGTATACTGCAGGACCATGAAGTACCATGCGGTTTACAATGAATTAGAAAAATTCCATAAATTGAATGGAGCATTCATTGTTAGTGATTAGGGGTTAGCAGTTTACAAGATCAGATATGGGTGGGATTGTGAAGGGGGCTATTGTTCTTGTTCGTTACCTAGGTATTTCGAGAACAGGAAGAGGTTCGACACGTTAGGGCTATACTCAACCGGAGTCCCAGCGGTGCATGGTCCGAAATGTTGCTCTCATAGATGTCAGAGTGAGTGGCCATGGAAAACAGACACTTATCCAGGAGAATGTAATCCAACCTGGCATACATCTTATAAGCGTTGGAATAGAAGGTGAAGTCATTGTCATAGGGGTGCAGAGTATGCCAGATGTCTACCAGGTCCAAGTGCTGAGCAAGAAAGCCCATCTCCCTATTGTCATGATCCTTTGTGCTCACCCTAGGCAGCTTGCAATCTACCCTGGGGTTCACGGTGATGTTGAGGTCCCCACCCACAACCAAATGATACTCAGGGTATTGAGTGATTTGGGCAAGAATAGAGGAAAATAATTTATGGCATACAGGTTTCAAAGTGAAAACTTAAGACCCCACGGCTCACCCAGAACTATCAAAAAGTAGCCCTCTTTATCTTGGATCTGTTTATGAAGATGAAAAGGCAAGCTCTTATGTATGAGGATGGCAACCCCCCCGTGGTCTTCCCTCAAAAGCTGACGAGAACACCTCACTCACCCAGCCACATTTAAGTTTGGCATGTTCCAGCTGAGAGAGATGGATTTCTTGTAGGAAAGCAATATCAGTTCCCAATTTACGAAGACTGGACAAAACTCTAGATCTCTTGATTGGGGACTTAATGCCATCCACGTTAAATGTGGTCACTTTCAATTCAGCCATATTCACCCTGAAAGAGGGTGCAGTCAAACAGCAATACACCAATCCCAGCCACTCCAGGGCCTCCCAGCTGAGCCCTGTGGCTGTGCAGCAGAATGAAAGAGAGAGCCCACCAAAGTGCCCATGGTACCTCGACCCTCCCTCCCTCCGCCCCCCAACAGTCACAGCCCCCTCATACATACACCAGGCACACCACACTTGCCCCCACTCTTCCCTTCCACCCTCCCATCTTCCCTGCCCCAAAAGCATATCACCACATCCAGCATACAATCCCATTATCAATCCCCCAGCCTACCCGGGGAGAACCCCCCCCCCCCCCCCCCGTTACCAAAGGCTTTAGTTCCACAACCCCTCCAGAACAATACAACAAAAACAGCCAAAGGCAATCTCCAATACAAACAATACAGAACATAACAGGGCAAAGCTCTGAGTCAGGAAGCTAATAACCCAAGATCAGAGAGGGCCTTCAGGCAGCCGCTGTAGGTCCCCAGAGACATCGGGGCCCAGACCCCAAGCCCCCACAGACAGCAGGAACCAGAGCAGCAGCCCCAAACTCCATATGGCGGTGCAATAGAATCCTCGATCCTCAGGAGCAAAGTGATATGAAGGCTCTCTGGCAGCAGTCAAAAATACCGTGCACAACTCGGGAAAACCCGGCAGCCGTGCCCCAGGCAGGCAGATCCTAATCAGCTGGCCAGGAGCAAATAGTCCAGTGAACGGAGTCCAAGGCTCTTCAAAGGTTTCAGAGCAAACCCCAGTCGGCAGGTGCAGATTTCCAGGACTGCCGATGCCCAGGACCCAAGCCTCCTACAGTCCTCCTATATCAGGGTAACTTCCCCAGATTCTGGGCGTTGAGCAAGAGAGTACATTGTCCACAAAAGCAAATAACCCAAAGGCACATAATCAGTGTCCAAAGGCCCCACAAAGACCGTAATGCCAATAATCAGAGTCGCAGCCCCTCCCCCCCATAGGTCTCAGCCGGGGAGCCCCAGTCCAGCAGACCAGGGAGCCCGAGGCAAGAGCACTCCGGGCCTCCCACCAAGCAGGGCATCTGGGTCAGGTGGCGAGCCGAGCCAGAAAAACTCGAGCTTCCTCGTGTCTTATTGGCATACCAGACACGAAACTTCGCAGGGAACACCAGTGCAAATTGAATTCCTCGATTGTGCAGGTCAGTGCAGAACAGGATCATGGTCTTCCACTGAGCCGCCACACTTACCGAGTAGTCATTGAAGACCAACACTCTTGCGCCTTCATATTCCAGGGCTCCCATCTTCCTGAAAGCTTTAAGAAGAAGCTCCTTCTCCCTCCAGTTAGCATTTTGGGCTATGGCAGAATGTGCTCTCCCCTCACTCAACGGTCGAGCTCCGATGCGGTGGATCCGCTCGCATTCAAATCTTGCTGTGTCATTGGCTTGACCCAATTTCTCTGGCAACCATTTACTGAAAATCTGGCACAAATCAGTCTTTTACCATTTCTGGCAGGCCCACCAGATGGAGGTTGTTTCACCTACTCCGGTTCTCATATTCCTCGAGTTTGTCGACTATCTCCACAGACTGCTTCTGGAGGTCTGCCATCTGCGCTGCCAGTCCCATGCATGGGTCTTCCTGCATGGGTCTTCCTGCATGGAGACCCTCTGCTCCACTTCAGTAATGCGTCGGCTGTGTGCACTAAATTTTTCATTCATCTTCTCGACTGCAGACTGCATCTTGTTAAGGCAATCTGCAAGGGCTGCCGACACTGACTTTGTGATGTCCTAGATCCAGTCTCCCGCCAGTATGGTAAAAGTAGCAGGCGCTGCCGGCGTCATCTTGGGGGGAGTCAGAGAGGGTTTGTCTCAGGAACTACGAGTTGCTTTTATAGGCATTCCCGGCCCGACCACCTGTTCTGTTCGGCACCAAACGGGGCACAAATGGTCTCCCAACACTCTGTGAGAGTGTGTTCAAGGGGGGGATGCAGAAACAGCTGAAAATATCGTGGATAAAGTCGGGGTTTGAGTTCTTCTCCTTTCATCTGCTGAAGCAGGCTGCACCACGTGACCCCTCAGTCCCTTAACATTCTAATATTAAAATTTATACACTTCAAGGATTTTAAACAAAAATGGTTTTCAGTGCTTTTTGGAAAGAAGAATAAGATAACTGTTGTCTTATACTAAGTTGTAGCTTATTCCAAATTGAAACATTCTGGAATGAAAGCAAAGCCCTAGAAAACACTTATGTTTAATTCTCTTTAAAGTAGGAAAACAGAGCAGTCACAGTGACTTAAAACAATTTAAGCTTTAATTAACTGGGGAAGTTAGAATTCTAGATAAACAGGCAGGAGTCTGGTCTGTTAAGCGTTTGAACACCATACATGTGGCTTTAAATACAGTTCTTGTATTAACAGATAGTCAATGTAGTTTATGAAGTGATGGAGTAAATCTGTTGTGTTTTTGAGCATGATAGATTAGCCTAGCAGCTATATTTTGCCAAAACTGAAGTTTATTAAGGTAGAATGTTGATATCCCTAAATAGAGCATTATAGTAACCTGAAGAAGGATGTGTTCCTGGACCAAAAGTCCAGGGTTTCTCTATAAAATAAGATCGAATACTGTATGTCTTAGTTACGTTTGAAGAAAATTTTCTTAAGCTATTTATTTAAGGCTCCATAGATAGAAAAGAATCCAGTGAAACCCCTAAAATTTTTGAGGATTTACCTGAACGTAGGAACATAGTAGATGACGGCAGATAAAGACCTGAATGGTCCATCCAGTCTGCCCAACCTGATTCGATTTATATTTTTTTTCTTAGGTATTGAAGAAAATGGAATAACTATAGGTACAGAATCTTACCATTATAAAAAAAAGAATTAGATTTTTGTATATTTATTTAGTTTTTAAAAAATGCTCTGGAATCCATTTTTCCACAAGATCGGTGTTTTCCTTAACTTTCACAGTTAAGTCATCTAATAACAGTTCTCAAGATTAGAATGCCATCTGCATTTGTACTTTTCAGTCTCAGAAAATTGCTAAGGAACCAGTGTAGATGTTGAACAACAAAATTGACAAAGAAAATCTTTGAGGGATACCACTGTTTGGGTCCCAGGTTCCTGACATGAAACTAGTCTTAGTAACAGCATAATGGATGTTACTTTGGAATTTGCTGAACCATTTAAAAACCAGTAAAGACACAACAAATTCACTCAGCCTGACCTCCACTGTCTCAGGTACATTAGATAGATTGTGAGCCCACCGGGACAGATAGGGAAAATGCCTAAAGTACCTGTATGTAAACAGCTTTGAATGTGGTTGTATAACTACAAAAAGAGATGGTAAACAAGTCCCAATCCCTTTCCTATTATGATATTTGTAACTTGAGGAGAATGAGTCTCTGTTGTAGAAGAGCTTCTGAATCCAAATTGGGATGGGTGCAGGCAATTATGTAAATCTAAATAATGAGAAAGCTGATTGGTAATCAGAGCTTTTCACAATTTGGCAAAGATTGGGATGCTTGCAATAGGGTTATAACAAGCAGGCAAATTCAAGTGAAGACATTCTACTTTTGAGAATAGGTGTCAGAATAATCTTCCTTAAAGAGATTGGAAAACTGTTTAAATAAAGTAATTTATTTTATGCTATATAAATCAGGTTTTCTATTCTGCCTTTACCTATTCAGTTCAAGGATGGATTACATTGCAATAAACTGGGTCAGTTACCCAGGAAGTTGCAATGGATAATTTGACATGGACATTCAATAGAGTTGCTAGTACAGGTATATCAGTATAGTTATTAATGCAGTTACAAATACATAGCTACAAGTTCTTGTACAATCCTGCTCTATTCCTGGACAAGTGGGTTATGCATCTATGGGAAGCCAGACAGCTTGTAGGAAGCCTCATTTACATAATGTTTTCAGTCCCTATTCTGTTACATCAGGACTAACCTCAGGAATCCAATTGCATTCCTACAAGCTAGACAGTAGGAGCTAGTCTTTTCTGCTTGTGTTTATTTTTTTCCTTACTCTCAGTCTTTTTGTTTGTGATTCGCACCTTTGTGCTACAGAGTTTCCCACGGGGACAGCTCTGTCTGTGGTACATCATGGGCTTTGCGGAAGGTCCAAGGGATTGGCTGTGTGGAGGTGTACCCTGTGCTTTTGGATCACGACTCGGGGACCATTCCCTTGGGAGCTTGCTCACTCCAGGTTCATCCTCTAGTGGGTTTGAGCACAGGCTGTGTGGCTCCTTGGAGGTGTGCCCAGGATCATATCCAACTTCATCCCTCTACCAGGTTGTGTCCATGGAGGTGTCCGGTGATGGTGGAGGTCTCTGGCCATTGATATTTGGTTGGTAGGGCAGTCAGAAGACCAACAGTGCACTTTGCATGTTTGTTGCGGCAGAGGATCTCCCTGTAAGCTGTTTCAGCTTCCTTTCCTGCCGTTTCCAGCACCTCATGGCTCAGTGAGTACTGGGCTGACAGCTTGGTCTCGGAAAGTGGTTTTTGGGCTGTTTGGTCATTAGCCCTAGCCTCCCCCTTGAAAATCCAAAAATCACCTTGTTCAAGGGGGGTTCCTGTGCTTTACCCAGATCAGGATTCTTTGGATTCATGCCCTGTTTGTGGTGGATGGCTGTTCAGTGAACAGCCATGTTCTGTGTGCTGTGGCATGGGAGGGGGTGAAATCTTATCGGCCCAAGTTTCCTTGATCCCTGAAAGGGGTCCTGATGCTCTTTCCAGCTGAAGGCACCATAAAAGGTCAAGTGTCGTCCAAAGCAAAGGGACTCAAGGATCTCCCGTACGGGACTCAAGGATCTCCCGTACGAAGAACGGCTGGATAAATTACAGCTATACTCGCTCGAGGAGCGTAGAGAGAGGGGTGACATGATCGAGACATTCAAATATCTCATGGGCTGCATCGAGATGGAAGCAGATATCTTCTTCTTCAAGGGTCCAGCGGCAACAAGGGGGCATCCGTGGAAAATTAGGGGCGGAAAACTGCATGGGGACACCAGGAAATTCTTTTTCACTGAAAGGGTGGTTGATCGCTGGAATAGTCTTCCACTTCAGGTTATTGAGGCCAGCAGCGTGCCTGATTTTAAGGCCAAATGGGACAGACACGTGGGATCTATTCACAAAGAAAGGTAGGGGAGGGTCTTTGGGGTGGGCAGACTGGATGGGCCGTGGCCCTTATCTGCTGTCTATTTCTATGTTTCTATGTAAAGCTCACAAGTCCTCCAAAAAGTTCTACGAAGTTTCCGCACTGGAGTCGGCTTCTGTCTTGAATGAAGGATTTTCCCCAACATGATGTATCAGACTTATTTGACAAAGAAAAAGGCACCATTCACATCTCAGGACACAGGTATTAAGCCCTGAGGTGTCCCAATCTGTTGTGCCATAGAATAACTAGGATGATCTGGATGCCCTGACTGTACCTTTACTCACACCGGCTAGCACTACTACCGCTCGTGGATCTCTAGGATCAGGATCTGGGTGAGGATCCCACAGTGCGGAAATTTTTCAAACCCCCAAACCTGATTGATTTGATTTCTGAGAGGCAGGTGAGGCTGGACTCATTTAGAACACTGGTCTTTGACCTGAGGGCCGCCATGTGAACCGACTGCTGGGCAGGATGGACCACTGGTCTGACCCAGCAGCGGCAATTCTTATGTCCCTCCAGGAGTTGAAGTTGGAGGTTCTTGTACAATCTCACTTTATTCTGGGACCAGTGGGTTATTTCCCTCCACCCTCACCCTCGGAGAGTCCGTCAGCTTTTCCGTTTTTGCGTACGCTGACGATATTCAATTAACACACCCAATCGATCTCACTAACATTGAAGACATTTTTACTATCAACAAAAAACTGGAAAAAATAAGTGACTGGCTCTACTCCAATATGCTCTCTCTCAATGTTAACAAGTCCAAATCTATGATCTTCCCATTCAGGCAAGGTCAATCGCTACTTTCGCCCATAGAATTCAGATCCTTGCCAGTCTAGCTAGTAAAAACCATAAAGCTCCTGGGTTTTATTCTAGATGAGAAACTCATATTATACGATCACATCAGTACAGTTGTAAAGAAATGTTTTCATTGCCTCCGTATGATTCGCTCACTTGCAAACTTCTTAGATTAAGCTTTGCTTAACACTCTCACTCATTCCTTAGTAATTTCTTGCTTAGACTACGGCAACGCTCTATTCAAGGGAATTACTAAAAAGGAAACTCGACACCTTCTGATTATTCAGAACACCACTGTCAAACTTATTTTTAACACAAAAAAATTTGACCACGTAACGAACGCCTTTGATGGTCAAAGCACACTGGTTGCCAATCTCTCACTGTATCACTTACAAAATACTGCTATTAACGTTCAAAACTATACAAACAGGACAGCCAGAATTTATTAATAGACTTCTAACACCCCTTAGTTCTCAACGTGCTCTACGGTCATCCAATCAAAATCTGCTAACAATTTCATCACTAAAAATTATTAACACTCTTTGCAATAATATTTTCTCTATTACTGCCCCCACGCTCTGGAATTCTACACCGGCTTATCTACAAGAAATCACACGTTAGATAATTTTAAGACCAGCTTAAAAACAATGTTTTTCAAATATGCTTTTACTATATGATTGACTTTTTAAGGATAATTTATTTGATCATTAGCACAGAAGGAAAGATCTTTAGTAATCCTTACCTCTTGTTTTTTCCTTAAATGTCCTTTTATTTCAATATATTGTAGTTCTACCCTTTTCCCTTTTGTGTCAGTTGGTTTGTGTGTTATTGTACCCATTTTTATGGGATATTAATCAGCCTTTAATTTAACTTGTTAGTATTACCATGTTTTTACTTTTTATTGTAAAGCCGCATTGTAATTTTGAAAAGGCGGGATAACAAATTTTTAATAAACTTGAAATTTGACTTCATAGGAAGATTCAAACTTCAGAGGAGGCTTAAAACCCAACCCCATCTTACCTCATCACTGTCCCTATGAAAGTCAGGAGCTTGTCTTTTTTGCTCATGTTTTATTTTGTGTAATTTCAGTCTATACGCTTATAGTTTTTGTCCTCGTATTGCGGAGGTTCCCTGCGGGGACATCTTTGACTGTGGGAGATCACAGAGCTTTGGGAAAAGTCTGATTCTGGAGGGTTCCCTGTTGTCAGTAAGCCCTCTGGACAGCCTGCACACCAGACCAGGGCTCAGGGATCATTCCCTTGGGAGCTAGCTCACCCCAGGTTTATTTGCTAATGGGTCAAGCGCAGGCTGTGTGCTTCCATGAAGGTGCGCTTGGGATTGGTGCCAGACTGTATTCCTCCACCAGGTATTCTGTGCAGGGTGTCCGAGAGTGACAGAGGTTACTGGATGTAGATGTCAGGCCGGTGGGGATGTAAGAAGATTCAAAGTTCAGCTTTCTAACAAATTGAGGCAGAATATTTCCCTGTGAGCTGTTTCAGCTCTGTCTGCAGGTAAAGGGAGGTTAATACCTTACTATTTGAACAAATCCCAATTAATACTATCCACAGGTCACAAAGATTAGATACTTCTCCTTAGCACATTTACATCACATGTTCAGCAAGGACCATTTTCCATAGAAACAGGTGTGCATAATAATTTTCATTCCGCATGCATTGTTCATAAATGGCCCAGACAGATTAAATCTATTCATTTAAACCCTGTAGTTTTTTCTAGTTTTACAGATATCTCCTGCAGTTGTTTAAACTTGAGATCAGTCAGAAACAAAGCTGTTCTACTTAATGACTGGATCACTAGTAGACAAATTGCTTGTCTTTTTCTGACAGAAACCTGGCTACTTTCAAATGATCCCATAATTAGAGATTTATTACCAACTGGTTATAAAATTCTCCCTTTTTGTAGAGAGAATAAGAGAGGAGGAGAGCTGGCCGTTATTCTGCAGGACAATTTTGAATTTAGCATCCTGGAATCTAGATCTACCAATTCCTTGGAGATACTGTCCTGCAGAAGTAGAAAAGATCTGTCAGACTCCCTTTCCTGTATTTTGTTTTACGTTCCTCCAGGGAGTTGGTCGAAAGCTAAGAGTGATTTTCAGGAATTTGTTCTGCATAATTCTATCTCTTCCCCCCTATAGTATTTTGCTTGGGGATATCAACTTACACTTAGAGGAAGACACCACTGACAAATTAGATGTTATGACACACTTAGAGGAAGACACCACTGACAAATTAGATGTTATGACTTTCTTGTCCTCTCTAGATTATTTTCCTCATGTCTTTTCGCAGATTTTGTGAGAATAGGCTGCCTGCTTGTCCTGGGATAAAGCACAGTTACTTACCATAACAGTTGTTATCCAGGGACAGCAGGCAGCTATTCTCACAACCCAACCACCTCCCCTGGTTGGCTTCTCTGCTAACTATCTGAACTGAGGAGACTCGCCCTGTGCTGGGCAGGAAAGCACTTGCGCATGCACTGGGAGGGAAAGCACATGAGCGGTGCGGCAGACTCAAAACTTCAGAGTTTCTACAAGCGAGTCTGCTTTCCGCAACCCGGCTCCTGACGTCACCCATATGTGAGAATAGCTGCCTGCTGTCCCTGGATTACAACTGTTATGGTAAGTAACTGTGCTTTCTCATCAACGCACTGTATTTGACTGGTACCGATGTCGTCGAAGGAGCCCTTCTTGACATTTTCACAGTGATTGTATTTCTCAGACAAGGAAGCATTGTTCTTGTCCTTCCTATAGAGAATCTCCTGGAGTTTCAGATGTTGATTCTGATCTTTCTCAATGAAATACTGATTCTGATCTTCAACCCGCCTTATCTGCTCCAGAGTTATATGATATCCCATCAGATCCGTCTCCTCCAGAAGGTCTTTCTTTCACTAAATTCATCAGGCAGATGGGAAAAGCTTTGCCTGTTAAGCAGAGCTCCTTGATGAGATATACTTTGATGAACCTCCTAAAGAGCTCTTTAAATTGCCTCTTCACAATATCTTTTAGGAGGCTCTTTTTAAGAACTGGAAGACTCACTCTTCCCATAGCTCTAAGGAAGATAGACTCTTTGTATAGAATGCAATCCTATCCCGGCTCTGATAAACCACAATTAAAACATAAGTCTTTACTGGTGGAATCTAATCTTAAAAAAATCTTCGAGTACCAGAGTATATGTTACTGCTCCACCAGGACATGAAGGCCACTCCACGGATAAGTTTGGACGTCACTGTCAGTTTTGTTCGTGGCCCCCCAATGTATGGTGGTAGGGGTTAAGTGAAATGTGCACTGACAGACGCCAGGTCCCAGGTTCAGTTCCCTCACAGATGACTCACCAGGAAGTAGAATAAACGAGCACAGCCAGAGGTGATTATATAAAGAATATATTATAGAAATAGGCTTACAGAAAAGTAATATTTATAAGCATTACAATGAAGCATTACAATTAAGCAGAGAGCATTACACTTAAGCAGAGAGCAATGCAGTTTCCCTGCCTTACAGAGTCCAGAAGACAGCGTGAAGTTCTAGGGAAAGGCAGAGAAAGAGAAAGGGGGATGGGGTGATGTTTCATGTTCCATAGATAAAGAGAAGGATAGACAGAGAGATAGAGAGAGCTCAAGAGAGAACCAGAGTGCCAAGCCAAGAGCCAAGAGATAGCTAGATAGAAAGAGAGATAGATGTGTGTTGCAGAGAGGAGGCTTTTATACCTTGGAATCTTATTCTGAATAAAGAAATTATTGTATCTTTCTGTTTAGAATTTGTAAATTGTTTGAAACAATGGTTAATTTAATGGATAAAGGAGGGTGTAATACTTGCAAGCATGGTGATGGGATTAGCCTCTGGCTTCTTTGTTCCATTCAAGCAGGCTATCGTCCTAAGCACCCTCTTAATCAGACATTAACACCTTTTAGCTAGTCATGATTTAATCAGGGCTATCAGGGCTACTTAAAACCATATCAGGGATACTTAAAACAGTTTTCCTGTCCTCAAGGTCTATCTGCATTCCCATGCCAGAGTCAGATTGATATAATTTCCCATAGGCCTCGCTGACATAAGTAATGCCAACTAAAAATGCTGAATGGTAGCGATAGCTAGGCTGACATCCACCTCTTCCAAAAATCAATGTTAGCCAACAGAGTTCTCAGATACAAGTTTTATATGTCATTTTAGCTTAAAGAACTCATTAAGAAATTGGCTGATTTTCACAATATATTCCATCTGAGCGACTTCCAGAATTCCAGGAGACCACTCATAGCCTCTTTCAAATCAGAAAGCTTATAGCCAGATCAGTTTTTGACGCATTTGTTGTGACATCTAGAGTAGTATTCTTCAACCTTTTTACACCGGTGGACTGGCAGAAATAAAAGAATTATTTTATGGACCTGCAAACTACTAAGACTGAAATTTAAAAAAAACATTTCCGCCCCATCTCCGTGAGCTCGGTCCCCGCAAACCATCTGATCCCTTCCACACATGCCTCAGTTATGATTTTATATTGAACCTATTTTATTGAAGTATAAAAAGAAACAATATTCTGTACAATTGTCATTTTATAAATATAAATATACAGAGCCAAGGACCAACAAAAACCCCTGTCTCCCCTCCCCTTCACATATATCCCCTCTACTATCAAGAAAACTGAACAAGCCAAGCTATTACAGAATGCTATACAGAAATATCATGCTAACAGAATACTGCAGTCACACATGACAGGAATAGTGTTAGGGGAGTGCCCTCTGGTCAAAGAGAGCCCTAAGCCAGCTGGAAACTAAAGAATCACTGCCTGGGCTTTGCAGTCCCCAGTTATGTCTCTAGAAGGATATATATTTCAAATCTGATATATTCTAATGACAAAATAGAAATAAAATTATTTTTTTCTACCTTTTGTTGTCTCTGGTTTCTGCTTTCATCTTCTTTTCACTCTTTTCCTTCCAGCGTCTGCCCTGTCTCTTCAATCCATCATCTGCCCCTTCCATTCACTGTCTGTTCTCTCCCCCTTCCATTTTTTTATCTGCCTTCTTTCTATGCCCCTCTCCCCTTTCTATCCAGCCTGTGCCTCCTCTCTCCTTTTTACATGATTCATTCCAGCTTCACTGCTTTCTTCATTTTTATCTCTCCTAAACCAGATCTATTTATCCCTCTCTCATTTCTCTGCTGACTACCTTTCCAGCATCAATCTCTCTCTACTTTATCATTCCTCTGTCTCTCCCCTTTCCCTCATCTGATCTCTCCATTCCACCCTGACTCCTGACCCCCTTCCTCTCCTGTAATCTCCCTGCCAGCTGTTTCCTTCTCCCTTCCCCTATTCAACAGTAGCTCTCTTCCCATCCCTTTCCCTCCTCCCCTCCCAGCAGCATCTCCTTCTACACCCCTCCAGGTCCAGTAGCAGCTCTCTCTTTATCCAGCAGCTTCCCAGCCTTCAACAGTGGCTTCCTCACCTTCCAGCACCTCTCAGTACTTGCCTGCAGCTGCGATTTACTTAGGCAGCCTTGGGTCCGTTGCCGCCTCTGAGGAAAGAGGAAGTTGCCAAAGTGAATCACTGCCCTGGCAAGTACGAGAGCTGCTGGGAGGGGAGACAGCCACTGTCGAAGGCTCCCCATGATCTTGCTCCCGCGCACCCTGCACATCCACGGTCCCGCCCCCTAAGCCGGCACAAACAGTGTTGCACTGCTGGCCCTGCTGCCCAAGACGAGCCAGAGGCCCCTACCCGCCATTCTTCTGTCGAGTCTCCATGAGTGAGTGGCCCGAAGACATGAAAGCTCAGGGCCAGCGCCACACAACTCACTCACCCGTAGACACTGTCAACAACCTGGTGTCAACCAGCGAACACAGCATGACCCCGCAGCTGCATGGGCTCAACCCGCTGCACCTAGAGGCACCCTCTCAACCGCTGGGTGCATGCACGCATCCCACATGTGGGCGGACTCTGGCCCTGCACACGATAACCTTCTCCCCTTTACCTGCACCTGTACATGTACCTGCTGCTCTCTCCCTTCCACCTGCACCTTCCCCGCGGCCCTCTTCAGCGACTCAGCAGGGGTGGGGATCAAGACAGGCTGCCGACGTCGGGACCTTTCCTCTCTGAGTCATGCCTATTTTGTTTCAACTTCCTGTTTCTGCATAGGCAATACTCATGGAGGGAAGGCCCGACGTTGACAGCCTGTCTTGATCACTCTAGGTTGGGTGGAACAGCAGCCTTCCGCCAACACCACCACAGTCGGCAGGAAATTTAACCACGTCAATCTCGCCAGCCCGGCACGGACCGGCAGGAATTTTCTGTGGACCGGCAGTTGAAGAACACTGATCTAGAGCATTGGTTATGTCCATTGCTATGAGATGACTTGCATGATTGCGAGTCTTTGACATGGACATTAACGTTCAGGATCATTTAACAAATGTTCCCAGTCTTGGTGAAGAGCTCTTTGGGGATAAAATGGAGGATGCCATCCAAAGACTTACCCAGGACGAACAAAGCTGGACCACCTTAATGGGATCCAAGACAAAAACTCAGCCATCTAAATCTATTCATATAAGAGGCATTATCCAACAACCTTGTCTTCTTCAAAAAACCCCACCACAGAAGAGGCATAAATCATAAAAGCCTCAGAAACCTCAACCTTCTGCTTCTCAGGAACCAGCTCAATTTGTTTTTTACTTGCTTCTAGAGAGCATAGCCACAATACCTCCATCTTAGCCATCTCCCCAACCCATCGGAGACTGACTTAACTTATATCATCAACACTGTACTCAGTATCACAGACTCCTGGGTCCTTAGTGTCATTCAGGAGGATTACTCTCTTAATTTTATCATCATTTCTCCAAACAACCCTCCAAGAGATAGTCCTCTTTCACATCTCAGCAGACATCCCTTCTTCAGGAAGTTGAAGCTCTGCTTCAACTAAATGCCACAGAAGTAGTGCCCCCTTACTAGAAAAATCAGGAGTTCTGCTTCAGGTATTTCCTAATTGCAAAGAAGACTGGAGGTCTTTGCCCCATTCTTGACCTCCGAGCTCTCAACAAATATTTAGTCAAAGAAAAGTTTTGCAAGTTATCCCTGGGAACCTTATACCCTCTTCTAGAACAAAATGATTGCCTGTGCTCTCTATACTCAAAGAG
Source organism: Geotrypetes seraphini (assembly GCF_902459505.1). Lineage (NCBI taxonomy): Eukaryota > Metazoa > Chordata > Amphibia > Gymnophiona > Dermophiidae > Geotrypetes > Geotrypetes seraphini. Next base: position 88,892,675 of record NC_047092.1, read on the forward strand.
GTATACATACACATATCGGAGGCAACATAGATTCACTAGAGGTAGGTCTTGTCAGACAAATCTGATCAATTTCTTTGACTGGGTGATCAGAGAATTGATAGAGGATGTGTGCTAGATGTGGTCTATTTAGATTTTAGCAAGCTTTTGACAGTGTTCCACATAGACATCTAATAAATAAATAAACTGAGTGTTCTCGGGATGGGTCCCAAAGTGACAGGCTGGGTCATGAACTGGTTGAGTGGAAGGCGACAGAGGGTAGTGATCAATGGAGATCACTCTGAGGAAAGGGATGTTACCAGTGATGTGCCTCAAGGTTCTGTTCTTGGGCCTGTTCTTTTTAACATTTTTATAAACGATATTGCTGAAGGGTTGTTGAGTAAGATTTGCCTCTTTGTGGATGTTGGGAAAATCTGCAAAAAAGTAGACATGCCAGATGGTGTGAATAACATGAAGAAAGACCTAGCGAAGCTTGAAGAATGTTCCGAAATTTGGCAGCTAAAATGTAATGCTAAGAAATGCAAGGTCATGCATTTGGGTTGCAAAAACCTGAGGGAATGGTATAGTTTAGGGGGTGAAAAACTTATGTACACAACGGAAGAGAGGGACTTGGGTGTGATTGTATGTGATGATCTTAAGGTGGCCAAACAGGTTGAAAAGGTGACGGCGAAAGCTAGAACAATGCTAGGTTGCATAGGGAGAGATATAATAATAATAATAGTTTATATACCGCAGGACCGTGAAGTTCTATGCAATTTACAATGATTAAAAGATGCTACAGATTGAATGGAGTTAACAAAGTTCAGAATTAGTGATTAACAGTTCTAAAGATCATTTGTTGAGGACTAAGATTGTATAGGCCAGTTACCTAAGTATATTACCTAAGATATGGCCAGTAGGAAAAAGGAGGTATTAATGCCTCTGTATAAGACTCTGGTGAGACCTCATTTAGAATATTGTGTACAATTATGGAGGCCACACCTTTGAAAAGATATGAAAAGGATAGAATCGGTCCAGAGGAAGGCTACTAACATGGTGTGTGGCCTTCGTGATAAGGCGTATGGGGACAGACTTAAAGATCTCAATCTGTATACTTTGGAGGAAAGGCTGGAGAGGGGAGTTACCTATGTAATATAAATGTGCATGAGTTGAGTCTCTTTCATTTGAAAGTAAACTCTGCAGTGAGAGAGCATAGGATGAAGTTAAGAGATTATAGGCTCTGGAGTAATCTGAGGAAATACTTTTTTACAGAAAGGGTGATAGATGCATGAAACAGTCTCCCGGAAGAGGTGGTGGAAACAGAGACTGTATCTGAATTCATAGGGCCTGGGATAGGCACGTGGGATCTCTCAGAAAGAAATGATGGTTATTGCAGATGAGCAGTCTAGATGGGCCAGTAGTATAATGGGTACACCTCATGTTAAAATGATTGACAGCTGTCAGAGATAAGGATCGACCAATCAGCGTTCCGGGTTAAGCCCCGCCCATTGTCCCGCCTTACTCTCCGCCCATGCCCCGCCCCTCCCATAGGAATGAATGGTGGTGGCCCCTGCCCATGGCCCACCCCACTCTTTACCTATGCCCCGCCCCTCCCATAGGAATGAATGGTGGTGGCCCCACCCATGCCCCACCCATGGCCCCACCCCTCATGCCCCGCCCCTCCCATTGCTTCACCCCCTCATGTCCCGCCCCGGAAATGCACTTTTTGATGACATCACCGGAAATGGGGGCATGTTTGACTCCGGAAATACACTTTCTGATGACATCACCGGAAATGGGAGTGCCTGCCCTACTGGAAATTCGCTTTTCTGATGACGTAGGCGTAAATAGGGTAAATGAAGCGACAGAAATGCGCTTTTCTGACCACGTAGGCGGAAATAGGGGAAACAGACTTAGTCAAAACCCCTCCCGGAAATGATGTGGCCAGAAAAAAGAAGCGTCTTTATTTTAACAGTTTTTAGTTAAAAGACAGGGTTTAAGAGCTCATGGATAGAGCAGATCACAAAACAAAAGACATTCACAAAATCTTTCCTGTTTTTAAAACAAAGCAGGGGCAGAAACAATTGAGAAAAGGTTGCATTTGCTTTTAACACACTTTCAGTAGGAATTCTGAGCTAATGGTTAATGGGCCAGCTCCCCTATTGTCATGGTAACAGCTGATAAGCCCCTGGCGTTCCCCCTCCCCTGATAAAGCCAAGGGGGAGAGAGGTGGAGGTGTGTTTAAACATGTCTGAACTTATCCCGGCCCTCTACTGTTGTCTTAACAATGTTAAAAAAAAAAAAACAAAAGCAGCTGTCACCTAACAGGGCTCTGTTAAAAAGGCAGAGCTATGAAAGAATCTTTATTGAAGCAAATTTATTATGATCCATATGCGGCAGGAAGCTATGGAGGCATTAACCCTCTACTTCAAGCGGCTAAAAAGAGTGATATAACAGTCCGGAGAAAAGATGTGGTGGATTGGGTCACCGGTCAAAACACATACAATTTACACAGACCGGCTAGAATCCATTTTAAAAGAAATAAAATAATTGTGTCGGAAGTTGACGGACAGTGGCAAAGTGACTTAGTCGACCTGTCAGCCTTTGCCCGTTATAACAACAGTTACAAATACATCTTAACAGTAATAGATATCCTGTCAAAATATGCATGGGTCGTGAGTTTAAAAACAAAAACCGGTCACGAAGTTACCAAAGCCTTTGAAACAATATTTAATTTAGGGGGTACACCTGAAAAACTTCAAACAGACAAGGGTAAATAATTTTTAAATAAGTCTCTGAAGAATTTATTAAAACAAAAAGGTGTTAGCCATTTTATGACCCATAATGATGTTAAAGCAGCTGTAGTGGAAAGATTTAACAGGACTTTAAAATCCAAAATGTGGAGATATTTTACAGCCCATAATACCTTTACTTATCAAGACGTCCTACAGGCTATAGTGCACAGCTATAATTATAGTTTTCACAGAGCGAAACAGACGAGGCCTGTAGATGTGACACCCTCAAACTCTTTGCAGATTTGGAAAACAGTCTACGGCAGTAACATCAAATGCGATCCCACCAAGGATCTCTTAATGAAAGGAGACCACGTAAGGCTATCAAAACTTAAAGGAAGATTTCTGAAAGGTTACGAGCAAACATGGACGAATGAGATATTTATAATAAAAGATGTTTTAAACAGGGGTCAGAGAACAATATACAAGATACAGGATTACGATAGCGAAGCTATACAAAGTTCTTTTTATCCTGAAGTATTACTAAAAGTCAAGCCTCTAGAGGACAGAATATACCATATCGAAAAGGTTCTAAAGGTAAAAGGAGGGGGTAAGAACAAAATTTGTCTCGTGAAATGGAAGGGGTGGCCTGATAAATTTAACAGTTGGGTGAAGGCCTCAGAGATTCAAGACATCTGATTTTGTCTTTTGAAGCAGCACAGAGAGGGAAAAAAACAAAATGAATGACGGTGGCTTTTATATCACATTGCCTAGCAATGCTTCGGCAGCTATGTTTCCCCATAATACCAGCTCTAATTTCACCATACAAATAGCTAGGCCTTTGGACTTACAGGGTCCATGGGAAGCGGGGCTGGTGGAAATACAATACCCACATACTTGGGAAAATATTAAGGAAGACATAAAGTACGTTGTCACCTCTGGAGAAGGAAATGTACGCCAATTTACAATCCAGAGAGGATATTATGCGACCATGGGGAGGTTATTGGAAACCATGAATCATGACATTAGAGGCGCCTATGAGTCTGAGAGACCGCCGAGAATCATATATGACCCCCAATACGCGAATAATTCATGTAAAATCAGAGGATAAGTCTGTTATTTCTGCATGGGGTGATTTGGCAATCATTTTGGGGGTAAAGACTAACGTTAATACAAGGCATTCTCATTTCCCAGTAAATATCGAGGCCAGCTTTAATACCCTCTACGTGTACACCTATATTGTAGAGCACTAGTTAGTAGGTGACCATTTTGTACAACTGTTGCGCTGTGTTCCAGCTCTAGGGTCAGCGGATAAGTTTATCACCCTCACGTACGATAAACCGCACTATGTACCTGTGAACAAGCAGCACATCGATACCATCACATTTGAAATAAAGACGGATCAGAACAGGAACGTCTCATTTTGTTACGGGAAGGTGATCCTTAAGCTTCACCTGCTGCCCAGGAAGACTGTTGTGTTTTAAAATGTTGGTGTCTAAAGATTACGGAGACCCCAAAGCATACAAAAATTATTACACAGCACAAGCCGGTTATGGACTTTCAGGATATCATGGAGCCCCTGTCATGTACGGTGCTGGTGTAGGTGGCGTATTTCGTAGTCTCTTTAGAAAAGCAATACCGCTTTTGAGGAGGGGTTTTGAAAATTATTAAACCACATGTGAAAGGAGCCACAAAAACATAGCTAAAGATGTCATGGGCCATGTCGCAACAACCGTTCTAAATAAAATAAACCATTCCGCAGAGCAGGCGGGGTCGGGACTGGCTGTGGTTAGACGGGCTGTTAAAAGAAAGAGGACTCATCCTCAAGAGATTCTGCAAGGACCTCCAAAACCTTTTAAAAGAAAGAAACCTCAAGGTAACAAATCACAGAAGCTATCCAGCGGATCCAAGAAGAGAAGGACCCATTCTACGAAACGTGATATATTCTAAAAAACCATGGCTTTTGTACACAACGGCTCTGAAGAATGCGTTAAATCAGAACTAGATCTGTTTGAGCTATCCCCAACCCAAACCAGTATCGAAAAAAGCATCTATGTGGAAATACCACCATTATCAGCTTTATCGGAAACAGCACCTTTGGACTTCTACATAGCGGGGCACGGTGAAGACTACATTGATTTAAACAACACTCTCCTGCATCTGACCTGTAAAATTGTGAAAGAAGACGGTTCAGACATTGACGCAGCCGCCAAAGTAGCCCTGGTAAACTACCCGATTGCATCTATTTTTAGCCAATTGGATGTTACTCTGGGAGACCAGCTGATTAGTCAGAGTAATAACTGTTACCCCTACAGAACCCTCATAGAGCTGATCCTCAATTACGGTGAAGGAGCCCTCAAATCACAGTTCACAAGCGGCCTGTTTTATAAGGATACAGCCGAACCTCACGACGTTAGAGATATAGGTGCACGTAATGTGGGTTTTACCGAAAGGGCTCACTTTACAGCATCTAGCCACAAGGTGGAACTGTTGGGACATTTACACAGCGATCTATTTTTTCAAGAAAAGCTACTCATCAACGGCGTAGATCTTAAAATAAAACTGTCAAGTAACAAAAACTCTTTCTGTTTAATGAGCGGTGATGCTGACCAAAATTATAAACTCCTTATCTTAAACGCTGCCCTCTTTGTAAAGAGAGTTAAAGTGGCCCCTGTAATGCGCTTGGGACATGCTGAAGCTCTACTGAAAGCTAACGCCAAGTATGCGATAGACCGTGTGGGGTTGAAGGTGTTTAGCATACCAGCCGGCGCCCGTGTGACTAATCAGGAAAATCTCTTTTTGGGACAGTTACCAAAGCTCATCGTGTTGGGCTTTGTGGATAACGACGCTTTCAGTGGTAATTACGCTAAAAACCCTTTCAATTTTAAACATTACGATATTAATTTTGTATCTCTGTATGTAGATGGTGAACAAGTACCCGGAAAATCTCTACAACCCGACTTTGAAAATGGAAATTGTGTGAGAGAATATATGCAGCTTATTCAAGCGACCGGTAAACACCTGAAAGACAATGCCCTCCTGGTTGATCGTCAGGAGTTTTACAAAGGTTATGTGCTGCTAGCCTTTGACCTATCGCTGGACCAGGAGTGCGCTGACCACTACTCGCTGATCAAAACCGGTAACCTGCGGGCTGAAATACGTTTTGCCAGAGCTTTACCTCACACTGTGAACATGATTGTGTATGGGGTTTTCGACAACGTGATAGAAGTTAATCATAGAAGGAATGTTCTTTTTGACCATTATTGAACATGAACACCGTACAGATCTTCCGTGTTTTAAAGAAGGACTCCTGTGTTGCAGAATCTTTTTTAGATGTACTGCCCAGTGACTGGTTAACAGGATTAGAAATATCAAGGAAACCCGTGGGAATTGTCGTGAACACACACCCACACAACCTACCAGGTGAACACTGGTTGGCCCTCTATGTGACCGGGGACGGGACAGGAGAATTTTTTGATTCTTACGGACAACCACCGGATAGTTTATTCTTTCCTAACAGCATTATGAACTTTTTCAATAAACACTGTAAGGCCGTATTATATCATAACAGACAGTTACAGCACCCGCTGTCTGAGGCCTATGGCTATCACTGTGTGTTTTTTTTACATCATCGCTGTAAAGGGCAACCTTTTGAAAATATTTTAGAAATGTATTCTGAAAATTTAATGCAAAATGATGAAATGGTACTGAAATTTGTAAAAAATAAAAAACAAGTCTTGTGTAGACCTTTTCAAAACCCGTTTCATACACCCCAGGGCTGTGTTTCCTACTATGAATGTCATGCTGTTTCTAAATAAAAAAAAGTAAACCGTAAAATCAAAATGTCTGCAGTCTTTTATTTTCATTTTTAAAAAGCATTATTTTATTGAAGATATGTTTTTATACACTCAGCCACCGGTAACTGGGTAATAATTTACGTCTTTTATGAGGAAGGAGTTCTTTGGTCTTGACAGGTTTTGTATATAGTTCAGGAACCTTCATAGCTGGGCTCTCCTTGAGGCGTAACAGTACCTCTCTGTTGGCTGCGTTACCCATAACCGAGGAAGGCATATTTAATTGAGCTAAGGTTTGCATGAACTTCCCCCAGCCTAGGGGCCTTCTTTGCTCTGAAAGAGCATGGGTCTGCATAACACTGCGAACGAGGTCGAACAGGTTAGAACCACTGATAGGTGTTCCTTGGTATACAAATGTACCATCTCCCACCCAGGATGCAACACTTTTGTTTTTTGACAGTTTGTTAAGCAGGACTTTGGCATTTTTCCTATAGCGCGTATTGATGCTGTTTAACACTTCTTGAACCACACAGTCGGGAGATATACTATTTTCTGGAGCGGGGGTTGTTGAAGCATCAACCGGTCCCTATAGATACACATTTAGCTTTTCTTTTTCCATATCCCTTTGTCTGTTCAACACGAGATAACGTTATAACACTTCTGAATAACGTTTAACTTTTTCATGGTCAGACATACCAGGGCTCAGCAGTATGTTTTTCATTTCCTCATCTAACCTAAGTATGGTTGAGGTTCTAATATTTTCTTCCCGGTCTATGGGGTTTCTCAAACGCTCGAGTTGTTGACTAGGGACCAGGTACATTTTTTCAGCGTGATGCATCAGTGATTTGTCAGAAAACCCGTTATCAACGGTATAGCAAAACTTAACAAGGGCCCTATAAATCCGCCTGATTGTTTCACCAACTGCTTCTTTTTTTTCTTAAGGGTTAATCTTTTATCACACAGTCTTTTTATAGCGTGACGCTTCCCTTTTAAAACCTTTATCTGGTTTTGTGAAAGCGGGATGTTACCTTTTAGGGTGTTGAGAGCGATTTCAGCTATAGCAGCCACCAAATCATCAGAAGCTGTATTCAGGATGGCTTTTCTGTGCTGCAGCGAGGTTTGGACTAAAAGTTTTAAAAGGGGCAGGTTTCTCTTTACACGGCTAGACATGTTACCTGAGACACGCCCCAGCGTATATGAAGGGATCTGGTTATGTATTCACAGCCTTTTATGGGTTGATTGTGGTTTTACACAATATACCGTTGTCCAATCTGGCGGGAAAATATCCGTTCTCAATCTGTAAGCCTCAGGCGTTGTGGTATTTAAGTCCACACAGAGATAGCCGTACGGCTTTCTGGTGGCATCCTCGAAGGCCTCTAAAAAGAATTGTGATTTTCCAGGGTACATCTGCCTAGCTAGAATGGCTACCTGTAACTTATCTCTAGGATTCTTAAAGAGAACCATGTATTTGGTGTTTAAAGTTATAGTTGAAAACATTCTGAACTATATATGTGATGCTCAGGTTTCTGTGATGTACGTACTTAGTAAAGGCATTCTCTATTTCACCGCTTTTACAGGCAGAATCCATTAGATCATCTATAATAACCAAGTTTACTTTATGGGTTGGAAACATTCGGTCATCGTTAAAAGTATCAGGTAAAATGTCCGTAAAAGTAATAAAAGGATATTTATTTAACATTTCTTTATACAAAGGTTGCCAACAACTATAACACCAAGCAATATTGTCAGGCATGACAGACAATACACGGCCAGCGTGTTCTAACAGTTTTTTAACAAAGAAGCTCTTGCCTGAATTGGACGGTCCTGCTAATATACAAGAGAAAGGGTGTGACCAGCGGGCATCCACCATTCTAGTATCCATAGGGTAGTGTGCTGAACCCATCCTCCTCCTTCACTCTTTTGTCATACACAACTTGCTGTGTTTTTTTAATCACACCAGTCTCTATAGCCCACCTCTTTTTGTTTCTTATAATACCGATTTGTTGCACCCCTATCTTTTTCTGGGGTAAACCCTCTGCACCCGGTTTGTAGTCAAAAACTAGATCTTTTAAACTAGTAAAATTGATTTTCTGTTCGTTTTTTACATTTAATGTTATCCCTTTCACTTTCATACAGGTCTTTCCACTTGTCAGTTTGTAACCGTATGTTTTAGGATCCGCTGATACATACTCAGTTATATGTTCATCGGCAGGTATCTCACTGGTGAGCTCCCCTAAATAATCGCCCAGAGGGGGGTTCCAGTCACCCTCCCGGCTCACAAATATCACAGAATCTGTATCGTGGTACAGACAACGTTCTTGTAGATTGTCTAGAAGTTTGTACAACTCTAAACGCGCATAGGCTGTTGTAAAACAGGCTATGAAAACATTAGTATTACCGGGCAAAGTAGTGCGGTCTTATGAGTGCTTCCAAGACACGCAGGCTGTTTCATCATCGATAAAGTCACACGATGAAACCTCAAATTCAGGGGAAAACAGATATTTAAAGAGATCATCAGGCTCTTTAGGCAGGTAGGCAGGTTTGTCCTTTGACCAAATTTCCCCCACAGAGAATTTAAGAAAAGTTTTGCTATTTGGCGTTTAGCAGGGTTTAACTGAATATGGTCTGCCCGCAAAAGTACACCTTCTTTTCTATAGAAATCAGAGATGTACATGTTTTGTTTTTCTGTATCATTGCACCACCGGGGGTAGTCAGAAGCCTCTTGTTTTTGACGGAGGTGTATTTTGATGTATTCAGAAAAGAGACTGTCAGATTTTTGCTCGAAATGCCAGATTTCATAGATTTCAACAACCACATAACCTTTTGCAATGGCAACATCCATCTCCACCGTGCACCAAGTCCTCACAAAAGCTCTCTCCTCATCCGTATGGGCTCACGTTTCCTGTTGCCTTGCATTGGCACACGTACGGCACAAAGGAAACATAAGCTTACCCCCCACCTTGACGGGTAACACCGGGAAAAAGAGCTTTCTTGGAGGATATACTTTGCTTTTATAAAACCAAAGTAATTTGTGGGTGGACCAAAGTTGTCATAAATGATTTGCGGATGGCCTGTTGGATATTCCTTTGTTTTATTGACAAATGGGTATAAGCTGGTAAAATCGTAATAGTGTATTTTTTCCCCAGGTTTTGTTTTGTAGTATAGAGAAACAGCATTTGTTCTACCCCCCAAAAAGGGCATCTCGTGGGACCAAGGGTTGCGATAATGCAGCGCTAGCCAGGAAGTCTGCACAGCCCCTATCATTTTCTTTGACCATCCGCTTCCACTCATGCTCCCACAGACTTACGACCTTGAAGCCCAGGCTTTCCAGGTAGGCTGTCTTTAGCTGCTTTTTGTAATAAAGAAAGCCATAGGTCGTGGCTGCTACAGGATTCTGGTCTTTATCATTATAACAGACCGGACAGCCGTGATAAAAGCAACTATTAAATTCAAAAGCTGTTTCTACCCCATCAATGACAGCGTAACCGTCAAGAAAATAAGACCCCACCTTTCTTTCACCCCCATGATGATCTGCATGATGATCTGTATATCTTGTGCAGCCTCTTGATACAGCAACTATTGAATAGAGGGGGATGAATATCTCTTTTTGTGTCTGTGATAGTTATCTGGGGGGATGAGCGCCACGGTCTTGGGTTCTAAAAACATAAATCTGAACATGGCCATACATACAGAGGCTAGGGTTATATACTGGAAAGGGTCTAAACAATTCATTAGAATTTCTGAAGTACCCTCACGTTCTACAACCACATCTTTCTGTGTCATTTTCATGATTTCTGCTCTGTAGAGAACACATGCCTGTCGCAAAATAGCCACATCCTGTTGACAGTAATAAGCCAGCTCTTTTTGCAAATCAAACGTCTTGTGCTGGTTGTCCTTGTACCATTTTAAAAATTCCTCTTTTTCTTCAGGCATCATGTTTCTCACACCATAATGCTCCATATCCGGCATACGCCCCACATAGTTTTGATTTTCCTGAGTATTAAAAAAATGCGGGAAATAACCCTTACAGCCTGGAAAACCTAAGGCCTTTGTAAGTTTGCTAAGTTTCATAGGTAGGAAATTTAGAGAGTCTATGAAACGAATAGCTAAAGGTTCTACTGTGATTTGTAAAAGCTTACCACCTTGAACCAACAGATCTGTGTCCATCTTTTCCTTTAACAGTTGGCTAAGAACAAAATACCTATCATAGCCTTTGGCATTATGGGCTATGAAGGTATAGTCTTTAAATTTTTTGTCACAAAAAACCTGTATAAAAGCAAAAATACACTCAAGACCCTTGAATTCCCATTTTCTTGTTTCATACAAGTCCTCGGCATATATGTAATTAGGAATGTGCCAGCCCGTTTCCTGCATACATTCGCAATCGTAAATATACTTTTCAGATGTTTTGAGTTTATCGATGGGTGTCATAAAACATAAGTGTATGTCATCACCGCTTAAGGGTTCACGGCACAGCTTACACATCCTACCCTTACATTTATGTTTTTCGTTCACATAGGACTCACATTTCCGACACAGTTTTTTAGATAAACACTCCATTTCTTTTTTCTGCGCAAGCTGCATATGTCTATCTAAACAGTTTTTAGAGCGAGAACACATCTTGCAATTAGGACACCTCTGCTGTTTACCGTCATTGTTCAAACACGTCTGTGTCGAACAAAGACGACACCATAATGTACAGGAGTGGTCGTGAATATAGGGCTTCTGGCAAAAAGTACAGAAATTATGCTCCCCATAGAATTTTTTGACATCGGTTATGCCGTAGAAATGATCGTCATGTAGCAATAAGAAAACCGTTTTTGGATAAATGGGCTGGTCTGATGTTTTAAAGCAACACCACGAGTTTGTATAAAACACAACTCTTATATTTATCTTTAAATGTTGTTCTATGGTTGCTACATCATCGAGCATGACTTTTTTATGTACCGACCACCCCAAATCATTATGTAGCTTTTCAGCACCTATTAAGAGTTCAGCATCTGTGAGTTTTACGGGGGACATAAGGGCTGTAAGGCTACCGGCAAAACACAGGTTATTGCCTGTGTTATTCAAATCTATTAAATACATCCTTTTTTTCTGCAAAATCTGGCTAAACAGTATAGATTTTAACACCCTACAACCCCCACCACCCTTGTTTCTTATTACAAGTACAACAACACGGAATAAATCACAGACCTGTATTTCTCTGTGACTTTGAAGGAGTTTAGCAACCTGGTCTAAGAAATCATCAGCATCTAGCGATTCGGGATTTAATTTACCAGAAAACAAGGAGTTGTGAAAAAGTGACGAATGTAGATGCACTTGTACGTAGTCACCGGGCGATACTCTGTTGCTAACATCGTCCAGGATATGTTGAATGCCTTGGCGTATAGCATTTTGAGCATCACTTAATGATGTTATCCTGTCTAAATTAATGAAACAAAATTCTTCTGAATAAAGCACACCATGAAACTTGACCAGTTTACGATCCCATCTTTTCACAAATTGGACATAGTTGATTGGTTCTGAATCTTCAGAAGGACCTAATGCACCCTTATTTGAACCATCCTCTGACACTTTGCTGCTATCAGAATAATTATCAACTTCATAACATTCTCCTTCTGTGCTGTCCGGCTGTGCTTCTGTGCTGTTAAACTTTTCTGTCGGCTTCACGGTATCTGCTTGTGACTTTCTAACATTTTCTTGATCTACAATTTATAACATAGCATGACCGTTAATACTTTTTCCCCTTTGAGGATCTGTCTGTGCTTAACATTTTTTTCATCAACCATTATAAAAGTAATGACATTTTCTTTTACACTAGTCTCCTTACAAAATCAGAATACTTACTATTTCGTTTATCTTTTGGTTTCCTGTAAGCACCTTTGGACTCTGGTTCCCCATGTAAGAAGCTTTTACTATGCAATCTTTTCCTGTTATACTTTTCCGTCAGGTTCATGGTATCTGCTTGCGACTTTCTAACATTTTCCCGATCTACAATTTATAACATAGCATAACCGTTAATACTTTTCCCACCCTTGAGGATCTGACCGATCAACCATTATAAAAGTAATGACATTTTCTTTTAACCCTAGTCTCCTTACAAAACCAGTATACCTACTATTTCGTTTATCTTTTGGCTTCCAGTAAGGAGCCGGTTGTTGGTTAGAACTTGTCGATGTAGAAGGTGTCTGCTCTCCAGCCGTTTCTTGGTCTAATCATAACGTAAAAAATAATGTTTTGTAGATGTTTTTTTTAAAAACCAACATATGTGCCAGATAATACATTTGTCACTTACTGTTTAATATCTGTTGTCTTTTTCTGGTTAGAGAGAGTTTATTTCTACCATCAGATCCCCGTTCCTGTTTTTAAATGCAATGATAGATTCAGAGAAAGAAAAAATGATATCCCTAAAACCAAAAATAAAAGCCCCTTTTCTACTCACCATGTTAGCGGTTGATATATCTGGGGTCCGGTGTAACACCCACAAAAACCAGAACGCTTGCTGGTCTTCTCGCAGTTTATTTTATACACTTACACCCCCCTCTATAGAGGTTATCTATTCACAAAGGCTTTATTGTATGTCTAAGGCCTCTGCTAGAGCTTGTTTATCTTGGTTAGTCATTTTAGATATCAAAATGACCCCTACGTGTCTAGAGCCTAGTTCCTTATAACCTGTCACACCTTCTATTGTTTTAGTTTGGGCTGATAATACATGTGGCTAGCCATTTCTAAAACACACCACACATTTTGTAATTTTTTTAAAAAATCTTCTTTTTACAACAATAAAATGTTTAAACTTTTATACAAACAAATATGCCGTTACACACTGTATTTCCCACAGTCCTGAGAATAAAAAACATGTTTTAAAAAGCATTTCTTTTGAAGAATGATTTATAATCGGTGTTACGGATTAAATCATTTACAGTCTCTACATATTCACCATCTCTCATGAAATTGACCAATCTATTGAGTAGTCGTGGCCCGTTTATAGAAGTCTTAATATCTCTGATTAAATCAATGATTATATTAATGCTTTCATTACAAAGCATCAATATTTTCATTTTATAGCCTACAAAAGTGACTACATTTACCACACGTCCTAGGCATAGCATGTCACAAGTTTTTTTGAGTTTCTGCTGTATTTCCTTATGTCCCCATATCAAGCAATCGTGGTGTTTTTGCCCACCAGCACGTATTAAGCAGGCTCCGCAATCTTCATCCTTCACGCCTTGCAGACATTTATTTAGAATGCAGTATACAGCTACCTTTATAACTGATTTAAGTTCTGTTGGTGTTTTGGAAAGGCCTATGCCGGTCCACAGACCATAATCACAAGAATCTTCAGGTTTACGCTCATTCACCGCTGGTTCTCTTTGAAATGAGCAGAAAAAACACAAACATGATAGATTTATCATCGGTATGTACACCTTGTCCACAGGTTTCTGTGATCGTGAAGATCCACCACTTCCCTACAAAAAAAACCAAACATATAGAAATAAATTTTCTTTTTTAAAACACACAAACACATTCAGCTTCATAAACCCTTCAACGACCCCTGGTAATAAAAAGTGCGTGTGTGTCTCTCTTACCGTGGAAGATCCTGGCTTTTCCAACATGTCTGTTGCTTCGGCTTCAGCAGCGGCTTCATAAAATTCAATATCTGAAATATTATCCTCTGGTAGTTCATAGCCTACATCTTCATTTTCTGTGTCCGAATCATATAGCTTTTGAGCATCTGGAAACTCTTGTATTTCAGAATCTGTTAATTCATGTGTATGCTCCCGGTATCTGCCGTCGCGTCAATCGGTTTTTCAGCCGGTGGGTAACCCTTTTCTCCGCATTACAGTCTTTAAGAAAGTTACGAGGCCTCTTGGTAGGCCTTTTCTCAGTTACCTGCGTGTTAAAGGGGTCCATATTTTCTTTGTCTGATTCGTACAGTTTTTCTGTCTTTGGGTAACCCTCTTTTTCTACATCACGATCTTTAAGAAAGTAACTCAATCTACGAGCCTTCGTGATAGTCATTTTGTTTGACGGCTTGAGAACCTTTATTTCGGTTGCTAACAGCTGTGAGAACTTTTTATTTCTGATGTTAACAGCTGTTAAAGATCTAAGACATATGTCATTATGACAACACCAGGGGGGCCGGGACAGGTTTAAACACACCTCCTCCCTCTCCCCCTTGACTTTATCAAGAAGGATGAACCAATGAGCTGTAAAGTCCTGTTAAATCTTTCCACTACAGCTGCTTTAACATCATTATGGGCTGTAAAATATCTCCACATTTTGGATTTTAAAGTCCTGTTAAATCTTTCCACTACAGCTGCTTTAACATCATTATGGGTCACAAAATGGCTAACACCTTTTTGTTTTAATAAATTCTTCAGAGACTTATTTAAAAATTCTTTACCCTTGTCTGTTTGAAGTTTTTCAGGTGTACGCCCTAAATTAAATATTGTTTCAAAGGCTTTGGTAACTTCGTGACCGGTTTTTGTTTTTAAACTCACGACCCATGCATATTTTGACAGGATATCTATTACCGTTAAGATGTATTTGTAACTGTTGTTATAACGGGCAAAGGCTGACAGGTCGACTAAGTCACTTTGCCATTGTCCGTCAACTTCCGACACAATTGTTTTATTTCTTTTAAAATGGATTCTAGCCGGTCTGTGTAAATTGTATGTGTTTTGACCGGTGACCCAATCCACCACATCTTTTCTCCGGACTGTTATATCACTCTTTTTAGCCGCTTGAAGTAGATGGTTAATGCCTCCATAGCTTCCTGCCGCGTATGAATCATAATAAATTTGCTTCAATAAAGATTCTTTCATAGCTCTGCCTTTTTAACAGAGCCCTGTTAGGTGACAGCTGCTTTTGTTTTTTTTTTTTTCAGATTGTTAAGACAACAGTAGGGGGCCGGGATAAGTTCAGACATGTTTAAACACACCTCCATCTCTCTCCCCCTTGGCTTTATCAGGGGAGGGGGGCCGCCAGGGGCTTATCAGCTGTTACCATGACAATAGGGGAGCTAGCCCATTAACCATTAGCTCAGAATTCCTACTGAAAGTGTGTTAAAAGCAAATGCAACCTTTTCTCAATTGTTTCTGCCCCTGCTCTGTTTTAAAAACAGGAAAGATTTTGTGAATGTCTTTTGTTTTGTGATCTGCTCTATCCATGAGCTCTTAAACCCTGTCTTTTAACTAAAAACTGTTAAAATAAAGACGCTTCTTTTTTCTGGCCACATCATTTCCGGGAGGGGTTTTGACTAAGTCTGTTTCCCCTATTTCCGCCTACGTGGTCAGAAAAGCGCATTATCCCAGGACAAGCAGGCAGCATATTCTCACATGTGGGTGACGTCATCTACGGAGCCCCAGTGCGGACAGCTTTTCAAGCAAACTTGATTGAAGTTTCAAGTTTGCTACACTGCACCACGCATGTGCATGCCTTCTTGCCCACTAGAGGGCGCATCCCACCTCGTGGTCCTCAGTTCAGTTTTTTCCACGGAGCCAGAAGCCCTGTGGAAATTGAGCTCCTATTTATCTGCCTTCTGACACCGCGTCTGGGTTATTTAGCTTGGTCGCTGTGCTTTATTTGTTGTTTTTTTCCTTCTTGGCGTCGTTTATCGTCAAAAAAAAAAAAAAAAAGTTTATTTCTTCCGTTCGGCTCCGGGGGCTCCCGGGAGCCGCGGCCGCGGGACATCGTTCGTTCCCGGCCCCTTTTCTTTTTCATGTCCCGTCCCTTGACGGGCTTTAAGAAATGCACCCGATGTGAGCGGTTACTATCCATCACTGACCCCCACCGGTGGTGCTTGCTCTGCCTTGGACCCGAGCATCCGACTAATTCCTGCGATCGGTGTTCCACTTTTCAGGCCAGAGCGCTCCGTCGACGCCGCGCCAGGATGGCAGAGCTTTTCGCAGTTGACTCCGCGCCCGGGAAGGTCTCGACGTCGGCCTCGGCTTCGGCCCCGGCCTTGACCTCGGCCTCGGCGCCTTCGGCTTCGCCGCGTCCCTCGACCTTGAAGCCGACGCCTGCGACCAAACCTGCCTCGGGTAAGTCCTCTTTTCCATCCCCGACTCCAGGGTCATCGAAGAAGCCATCCTCGAACTCCTCTGCGGCGGGTGGGTCGACTCGGCCCCGCCCAGGACTCTGGCCACTAATGCCCCGAGGGAATACTCGAGACCGAGGTCGCCCTCTAGGGAGCATCCCCCGGCCTCGGACCTGCCTACCATGGTCGGGATTCCGGCGTTCCAGGACCTGCTCCGAGCATTGATTTCCTCGGAGCTGTCTGGCGCCCTCGAACAACTGCAGCGGGCTGCGACCTCGACTGCTTTGACCTCGGGGGCACCGACCTCGGCGACCTCGGTCTCGACTCCCTCGGTCTCGGCTACCGGGGCACCACCGACCTCGGCCTCGACCTTGCCCTCGACCTCGGGGGCCCCGCCTGAGAGCAGTATACGGCCCCGGGACAAGGTACGCAGAGTGAGACGGATTTCCTCCTCCTCCTCCTCGAGGTCCTCCCGGGGTTCCTCGCCCTCGGGCCGGCCTCGGGCAAGGCGTCGCCCAAGGAAGCCGAAGCGTTCGCGAGGCTCTCCTCGGCGACGTGGTCGCTCCTCCCCGCTCGGGGCGAGGCCTTGCGGGTTTCGGAGATTCGTCTCGATAACCCGAGGCTTCTCCGTTCCCCTGCGAGGGGGGGTTCTCGTGACTCCTCGCCGAAGAAAAGGGGGCGTGCCTCGGTCCCTCGGGCGCCTGGGACGTCTCCCAGGGGTTCTTCGAGGCGGAGACGTTCCCCGACCCCCTCGAGACCATTAGATCTGGCATCATGGGGCTCGGGGTCCGGTAGGGAGCCACGTTATTCTCACGAGGCATCCCCCTTTTGTTCGGCGGAGAGGTCGAGAACTCCCTCCCCGCCTGCCAGGCCGTCCTCCTTCTCCAGCTTTGTGCAGGACATGGCGCGTGCCTTCGGCCTGGACCTCATGGCTGGGTCGCAATATACTAAAGAGTTCCTCGAGGAGCAGGACCTTCCTACTCCCCCAAGGGAATCCCCTCGGCTGCCCCTGAATAAGGTCCTTCATCAGACCTTGCTTAAGAACCTGACTTCACCTCTTACAGTCACAGCGGTGCCGTCTAAGATGGAGTTAAAGTACAGGACGATACCACCCAAGGGGTTTGAGAAGGCTCAACTCTCCCACCAGTCTCTACTGGTCGAGTCTGCGCTCAAAAAGACGCAACCCTCCCGGGTTTCTGCGGCGGTTCCGCCTGGCAGGGAGGGTCGGACCCTTGACAAGTTTGGTCGTCGCCTCTATGCCAATTCCTTCATGGCAACCAGGGTGTTGAATTATGCCTTTACCTTTTCCTCCTATCTGCGTGGCATGGTAAAGGATCTGCCCCAATATCGTGAGGCCTTGCCGGACTCCCGCAAGGAAGGGTTCGACAGGTTTATGTCCAACCTGTCTCAATTGCGTTTGTACCTTTTTCATGCGGTGTACGATACGTTTGAGCTGGTATCGAGGGTGTCGGCCTTTGCGGTAGCTATGCGCCGGTTGGCATGGCTACGCACCCTCGATATGGACCCAAACCTGCAGGAACGCCTTGCGGACTTGCCTTGCGTGGGGTCCAAATTATTCGATGAATCCCTGGAGGCGGCGACCAAACGGCTCTCGGAACAGGAGCGCTCGTTAGCCTCCTTGGTCCGTCCGAAACCTCGAGCCACGCCGCAGAAACCCTTCCGGCCTCCCCCGAGGCGGTACCCTCAAAAGTCGACCCCGGCTTTTTCAAGGCCACCGCCTCGGCGCCCCCCTCGACAGGGCAGAGGGTGACAAACCAAAACTCCAGCGCAGGGTCCTGCCAAGCCAGCGCCGTCCTTTTGACGGGATAGGCGGATGGGTCAGGCCCCCCTCCGCAATCGCGCTGGACCCCCTTCCCATAGGGGGTCGACTCCGGTCCTTTTACGCGGCCTGGACCGAGATAACATCCGACGCTTGGGTGCTCCGGACCGTCTCCGAGGGCTACTCTCTCAACTTTTGCTCTGCGCCGCCGGAACATTCACCGGGGGCTTGCCCATACAACCGGACCCAGCTCCCCGTCCTCATGGCCGAGGCCAGGGCCTTGTTGAGGCTTCGGGCGGTGGAACCTGTACCCTCCGACCAGCGGGGGCGGGGGTTTTACTCCCGTTACTTTTTGGTCCCAAAGAAGACCGGGGACTTACGCCCCATTCTAGACCTCAGGAAGCTCAACAAGTTCCTGGTCCGGGAGAAGTTCCGGATGTTGTCACTTCCGGTATTATATCCTCTCTTGGAGGAAGGGGACTGGATATGCTCCCTGGACCTGAAGGAAGCGTACACCCATGTTCCGGTGCATCCCGCTTTCCGCAAATTCTTACGGTTCCAGGTGGGCGAGCTACACCTGCAGTACAGGGTCCTCCCCTTCGGCCTGGCCTCGTCCCCTCGAGTCTTCACGAAGTGTATGTGGTAGTCGCTGCAGCACTAAGGTCTCGGGGGTTTCAGGTCTTCCCTTACCTGGACGATTGACTGATCAAGGCCCCGACCAGGGAAGGGGTTATCTCAGCGACCCTACAGTCTATCGCCTTCCTTCAATGACTAGGGTTCGAAGTGAACTTTCCCAAGTCACAATTATGCCCGACCCAATCACTTCAGTTTATAGGCGCAGTGCTGGTCACTGTTCGCCTCCGTTCATTCCTCCCTCCTCCGCGGTTAGAGGCTTTGGTTCGGTTGGGTCGTCTGATCCTTCAGCTGCCGATGGTGTCGGCTCAGCGCATGATGATGCTTCTGGGCCACATGGCTTCTACGGTCCACGTCACGTCGTTCGCCAGACTGCACATGAGAATTCCTCAGTGGACTCTGGCCTCTCAGTGGTGCCAGGAGTGCGATCCTGTCTCCTCTCGCATAACGGTGACTCCTTCTTTGAGACGCTCGCTCCGTTGGTGGACCGACTCTTCGAATCTTTCCGGGGGTTTGCTCTTTCTCGTCCCTCCGCATCGCAAGGTTCTGACCACGGACTCCTCGGAGTACGCGTGGGGGGCCCATCTCGACGGTCTGCGGACCCAAGGCCTGTGGTCGGTGGAGGACCGACGCTGTCACATCAATGTGTTGGAGCTTTGCGCCATCTTTCTGGCGGCTCGAGCTTTCTGCCACCTGCTCCGCGATCAGGTAGTCCTCGTGCGAACGGACAACCAGGTGGCCATGTATTATGTGAACAAGCAAGGTGGGACAGGCTCTTGGTCCCTTTGCCGGGAAGCTCTGCGCCTTTGGGAATGGGCGATCTCCCAGAACATCTTCCTACAGGTGGTCTATATCCAGGGGGAACAGAACTGCTTGGCAGACAAACTCAGTCAGCTTCTCCAGCCGCACGAGTGGTCACTCAACTCCAGAGTCCTGTGCGAGGTCTTCGACCGCTGGGGGACTCCAAAGGTGGATCTGTTTGCCTCCCCGGAGACTCGCAAACTACCCCTGTATTGTTCTCGGATGTACTCCCCGGACCGTCTGGAAGCGGACGCCTTTCTTCTCGACTGGGGAGGGAGGTTCCTTTATGCGTTCCCTCCTTTTCCCCTGATCTTGAGGACGTTGGTTCGTCTCAAATCATCCAGAGCCACTATGATTCTCATTGCGCCTCGGTGGCCTCGTCAACACTGGTTCTCCCTGCTTCTTCAACTCAGTGTCAGGGAGCCTCTGCTTCTGCCTGTGTTTCCCTCTCTGCTATCTCAGAGTCGGGGTTCGCTGTTGCATCCCAATCTTCAGTCGTTACACCTGACCGCTTGGTTCCTTTCCCCTTGACTTCGGTTCCGGTTTCTCAGTCGGTGCGGGAAGTTTTGGAAGCCTTGCGCAAGGTCTCGACCAGGCTTTGTTACTCCCAGAAGTGGACCAGGTTTTCCTCCTGGTGTTCCTCGCGTCATCTGGATCCGGATTCGGTCCCGGTGTCTTCGGTACTGGACTATTTGTTACATTTGTCTAATTCCGGCCTGAAGACGACATCTGTCCGGGTACATCTCAGTGCCATTTCGGCTTTCCATCGGCACTTGGACGGACGTTCTCTTTCGCTTCATCCTCTGGTGACGCGTTTCATGAAGGGTCTAATCAATGTTTGTCCCCCTCTGAAGCCTCCTCCTGTCGTTTGGGATTTGAATGTTGTCTTAGCTCAACTGATGAAACCTCCCTTTGAGCCTATCGACAAGTCTCTCCTGAAATTTCTTACTTGGAAGGTGGTATTTCTGATTGCCCTCACATCTGCTCGACGGATTAGTGAGTTGCAAGCTTTGGTTGCGGACCCGCCTTTCACTGTGTTCCATCATGACAAGGTGGATCTCCACACCCATCCTAAATTTTTACCTAAAGTTGTGTCTGATTTCCACCTCAATCAGTCCATTGTCCTTCCTGTGTTCTTTCCTAAGCCCCACTCCCATCCTGGCGAGACGGCGCTCCACACGCTTGACTGTAAGAGGGCATTGGCTTTTTATCTCCAACGTACCAGGTCTCATAGGAAGGTTCCTCAATTGTTTTTGTCCTTTGATCCTAATCGTTTAGGACATCCTGTTTCCAAGCGCACCTTGTCCAACTGGTTGGCTGCTTGTATTTCTTTTTGCTATGCTCAGGCTGGTCTTACGCTCCCGGGTCGAGTCATGGGGCATAAGGTCCGGGCGATGGCAGCTTCGGTTGCTTTCCTCCGATCTACTCCTATGGAGGACATATGTAAAGCTGCCACTTGGTCTTCGGTTCATACATTCACCTCCCACTACTGTCTGGACACTTTGTCCAGAAGCGACGGCCGGTTTGGCCAGTCGGTGTTACGTAATCTGTTTTCCTAATTGCCATCCTCCCACCAGCCCTTTTTTGGTTGGCTTGGAGGTCACCCACATGTGAGAATATGCTGCCTGCTTGTCCTGGGATAAAGCACAGTTACTTACCATAACAGGTGTTATCCAGGGACAGCAGGCAGATATTCTCACAACCCGCCCGCCTCCCCGAGGATGGCTTCTTTGCTAGTTATGGAACTGAGGACCACGAGGTGGGATGCGCCCTCTAGTGGGCAAGAAGGCATGCACATGCGTGGTGCAGTGTAGCAAACTTGAAACTTCAATCAAGTTTGCTTGAAAAGCTGTCCGCGCTGGGGCACCGTAGATGACGTCACCCACATGTGAGAATATCTGCCTGCTGTCCCTGGATAACACCTGTTACGGTAAGTAACTGTGCTTTTCCGTCCCTTCATTTACCCTATTTACGCCTACGTCATCAGAAAAGCGCATTTCTGGTAGGGGCAGGCACTCCCATTTCCGGTGATGTCATCAGAAAGTGTATTTATGGGGTCAAACATGCCCCCATTTCCGGTAATGTCATCAAAAAGTGCATTTCCGGGGCGGGACATGAGGGGGTGAGGCATGGGCGGGGCCACCATTCATTCCTATGGGAGGGGTGGGGCATAGGTGAAGAGTGGGGTGGGGCCATGGGTGGGGTGGGGCCATGGGCGGGGCTACCACCATTCATTCCTATGGGAGGGGAGGGGCATGGGCGGAGAGTAAGGCGGGACAATGGGCGGGGCTTAACCCAGAAGTGAACGCTGATTGGTCGATCCTTATCTCTGACAGCTGTCAAATCATTTTGACATGAGGTGTACCCATTATACTACTTGAGCCATTTGGCCTTTATCTGCCGTCATGTTTCTATGTTTCTATATACTTACACCCCGCATACAAAAAGTTTCTTTGTTTTCATTTGGATTATGAGCATTTCCATTACAAAGTTCCATTTGGTCTTGCTTCATCTCCAAGAGTGTTCAAAAGTGCCTGATGGTGGTAGCAGCAACCCTCCATACCCTTAGATTTAATGTGTTTCCTTTTCTGAACTATTGGTTGATAAAAGTTTCATCACCTCATGCAGTGCACTCAGCAACACAGGTGGCCTTAGCTTTTCTTCAGCTTCTAGGGTTCAAGTTCAGCTTTACAAAGTCTCATCTTCAACCTTCTCAAGTGTTGGAGTTTATCGGAGCATTGATCAACAACACCCTTCTATGGGCTTTCCAACCCCAACAAAGATGAAATAACTTGCTTCACCTTTGTAATCA
Organism: Geotrypetes seraphini; assembly: GCF_902459505.1. Taxonomy (NCBI): domain Eukaryota; kingdom Metazoa; phylum Chordata; class Amphibia; order Gymnophiona; family Dermophiidae; genus Geotrypetes; species Geotrypetes seraphini. The sequence goes on from NC_047092.1 coordinate 88,915,248, forward strand.
TGTGTGTACTCTGCAAAACATATCAGCAAGACAAATGGCATGTCTCATGGGTCACATGGCATCCACAGTTCATGCAATTCCCTTCACTCGACTAAATATCAGGTCAGCTCAGTGGACCCTGGCTTCTGGGTGATCACAGTCCACGGATTCCTTTTCCCAATGAATCTATGTCACCCTCCCTCTTCGTCAGTCTCTCCAGTGGTGGTTGAATGCAACAAATCTCTCCAGAGGCTTGTTGTTTCACATCCTGCCACATCACAAAATACTCATGATGGATGCATATATGTATGCTTGGGGAGCTCGCCTAGATGGTCTCAGGACTCAGGATGTGTAGTCTGTTCGAGAGAAAACATTCCACATCAACCTATTAGAGTTGCAGACAATTTGCAATGCTCAGAAAATGTTTCAAGATAGTCTCTTCAGTCAAGTCCTTCTTGTTCGCACAGACAATCAAGTAGCCATGTACTACATCAACAAGCAGGGAGGAACAGGCTCTCTTCTTCTCTCTGAAGAAGCCAAGCACATTTGGAATTGGGCAATTCCTCAAAGCATATTTCTCAAAGTCATATATGTACGGGAGAAACTGAATGCTCTAGCCGTCAAGTTCAGCAGATTTCTTTGGCCACGCTCCAAAGTTTTATGCCCCATCTTAGTATGGGTGGACTCCTCAGATAGCCCTGTTTGCGTCTTCCCACAACCACCAGTTGCCTTAATTCTGCTCCAGACTTTATTCTCATCATCATCTGGAGGCAGTTGCTTTTCTTCTGGATTGGTCACACAAATTCCTGAATGCCTTTCCGTCAATCCCTCTAGTTCTGAAGACATTAGTCAAACTCAAATGAGAGTCAGCCACCATGTTCCTAATAGTTCCTTGGTGACCCAGACAGCCTTCTACTTCGACTGAGTGTCAAGGATCCAGTTCCATTGTAGATATCAAGAGTTAAGGATCTCTTTTACATAATAATAATAGTTTATTTTTATATACCGCCAAGCCATAAGTTCATGGCGGTTTATACAATGATATTACACTAGGGAATAAAAATACAAAGTCATAAAACAATTGTTAAAATAGAAGAAAACACAATTCAGTATAAAAGCACTAGGCAAAAGATAAAACCTTGTAAGACTTGTAGAAGATAATGATTACACAGTACTATTAATTACAATATAGTAAATAGAAATTACACAATATAGTTGATTGTACGAATAATCATATATTGATTGGAAGCTTAATACCTTAATAAATTTTAAAAAATAAAATCAAATTTTTATTTCATATTTTTTGAATAAATAAGTTTTAAGATCTTTCTGGAATTGATAATAGGTGAGGGATGGAGAGATAAGAGCGTTCAAACATGAATTCATTACTTCTGCCTGAAATGCCAAGGTCCTATCCAAGAATTTTTTATAACTGAGGGAAAAGAGAACCAACCTAAGCTTCGGGTATTTTTCTTAATAGGATAAAATCTAAAATGGGAAGAGAGATAAGTTGGTGCTAAACCAAATAAAATTTTAAAACAGATACAACCAAATTTGAATAACACTCTGGCTTCAAACGGCAACCAATGAAGCTTTTGATAATATAAACTGATATGATCATGTTTTTTAAAATTAAAAATCAAACAAATTGCTGTATTTTGTATTATTTTCAATCGACTGATTGTTTTTTTATAGGAACCTAAGTAAATGATATTACAGTAATCTAATATGGAAAGAATTGACGATTGAACCAAAATTTTAAAGGATATAAAATCAAAATATTTCCTAATGGTATGCAACTTCCAAAGGGTAGTAGAGCATCTCTTGACCAGTAAATCTGTGTGTGCTTTAAAAGATAAAGAGCGGTCTAATGTAACACCTAATACTTTTAAAGTAGAAACTATGGGATAATTTTGACCATTTAAGAAGAGCGTTATTTCAGTAAGTTTGTCATTTGGCTAGCAATTTGCAATCGCTGTACCTAACAGTTTGGTACCTCTTGACCAGATTTCAGCAGATTTCAATCTTTCTGACCCAGTACAAGCCATTATAGCTGCTTTCAGAAAGCCGCCTATTCAGCACTGCTATCAACTCAAATGGACACGCTTCACTTCGTGGTGTAATCTCCATCACCTGGATCCTTCCACATCTTCTATTCCTTCAGTATTGGACTACCTTCTCCATTTATCCAAATCTGGACTTAAGACCACTTTAGTCAGAGTTCACCTCAATGCTATTAGCGCTTACCATGCTCCTTTCAAAAATGAATCTCTGGCTACTCATCCACTTGTTTCCTGGTTTATGAAAGTACTCTTGAACTCGAAACCTCCACTAAAACTGCCTCCAGTTGTCTGGGATATCAATATGGTTCTCGCTAGTATGATGTCTCCATTTGAACCACTGGCATCTGCTCATCTTAAGCTTCTAACTTGGAAAGTGGTCTTGATGTCTATCACTTCTGCTCATCGAGTGAGTGCACTTCAAGCACTTGTTTGCGATCCACCATTTACAGTGTTTCATCATGACAAGGTGATTCTCAGAACTCATCCTAAATTCCTTCCCAAGGTAGTCACAGAATTTCAACTGAATCAATCCATTGTGCTTCCTGTCTTCTTTTCAAAGCTTTATTCTCTCCCTGGAGAAACTACTCTTCATACATTGGACTGTAAGTGTGCCTTGGCTTACTATTTACAAAGAATTAAACCACACAGGACTTCACCTTAACTGTTCATCTCTTTTTATTTATTTAATTTTCTGTATCGTTCTTCCAGGGGAGCTCAGAACGGTTTACATGACCCTAACATGTTGTACGTGCTTGTAACCCAGCAAACTATTTCCGCATGGTTAGCGACCTGCATTTCTTTTTGCTGTGCTCTGGCTGGGCTGCAATTCGAGAGATGTGTTGCAGCATACAAAGTCTGAGTTATAGCAGCATCTGTTCCACTCTTATTGAAGATATTTACAAAGCAGCTACTTGGTCCTCAATTCACACATTCACATCTCACTACTGTCTAGAATCCTATTCCAGATGAAAATGTTTCAGCCAAGCAGTTTTACAGAATTTATTTTCTTCCTAATGGCCAACTCACCCACCATCCCTTTCAGTAAGTTATGGAGTCTCATATTTGAGAATATGCTGCCTGCCTGTCCAAGGATAAAGCACAGTTACTTACCGTAACAGGTGTTAGTGTTTGCATGATTTTGGTTATGCTACTATAGTGTCTAAAATGCATAGATTAAGACATTACATAGTCTGTTTTCTGATACCTTTATTGAAACATATTTCAGTTTGTCATATGTTATCTTAATGTAGAAAGGTGACTGGTGGCATGCTCTAGGGATCTGTATTTGTACCGCTGCTTTTTAACATAGTTATAAAATGATCTCAAAATTGGAATGTGTTCTGCCACGTATTTATATTTAGCAAGGGTATGTAGAAGTCACCTCCACCAAAGCTTCATAGTAATATGATTCTTTATTGCATAAACATCAGATAATATACAAATAATGTAGATAGACATCAGATATTATACAAGATATCAGCAGAGAATATCTATATATACCAAATAGAATACTTCACCATGTCTGGCACGCCCCCTTCCAATACTGATTGGGAATCTGATCGATCAAGGGAAAGGACCCAATCCACGGCACTCCCAAGGCCGCAAGATTCAAAATCCAGTCTGTGACTCTCAGTCTTATATAGCACAGAAAGTGCTGAATCTCTTACACACACAGACACTGCTGTTTCTGCAGTAACAACAGTTGTCTCCCTTATCTCCTAACTTTCACAGATGGAATGTTAACCGCTGCTCGAACCCTCCCTTAGCATGAGAACTCTTCCTCGGCAAGATATGAAACAGTATAAGATATAGGACACAAGCTGATAACAACTTGCTCTCACAAAAAGGCTGCCTAATTGTCTGGCACAGATGTAAGGCAAGGATTGCAGCTAAAATGCAAGCAGCCATGAAGATTCACACCTATTAGCCAAAGTGGCCACATATAACTGCCAAAGGCTGCCCTGGCCAGCCTGGCATAACAGAATGATTTTGATTATCAAATTTGCAGGTGATAAAGTAGATTGTGGGAAATTAAGAGGACTTTGCAAGACTAGAAGATAAGGGATCCAAATAGCAGATAAAATTTAATATGAACAAGTGCAAAGTGAGGCATATGGAAAAGAATAATGCAAACTATGCAATGTCAATAATTTATATTTAAAGTATTGTTAAGACTGAGTTTATATTACAATTCTTTGTATCTTAGATATTGTTAAATTTTAATTATACACTGCTTTAATACTTTAATATAAGCAGTATATTAAGTAACAAATTCATTCCACTCAGTTTTTACAATTAGGAGTCATCACCCAGGAAAAAGATCTAGATACTATTGCAAATCCTTCTCTGAGTGTGCAGCTGTAGCCACAAAGGTAAATAGGATATTAAGAATTATTAGGAGAAATGGAGAAAAAACAGAGACTATCATGATGCCTCTGTATCTTTCCATTGGTGTGATTACATCTCAGAAAAGATATAGCAGAATATAGAAAAAGTACAGAGAAGGGTAGCCACATTTCAATGTCAAGTTCAGCATTGCAAGGAAACATTTTTTTCAGGATATATATCAGAAGGTTGAATTGGAGCATGTGCATGGTAAAACCCAGATCAGCTTATCAAGATATTAAAAGATTAAGGCAGACATTTCTTCCTTTATTGGGGATGCTTAAAGATGCCAATGGAATAATATTGAATGACCCAGAAGACAATAAAAAGAGAAAGAATATATGAAAAATCTATACAAAAAAAGCATTGTAGAAAATGTTGGGGAAATTGAATTAGATATTGACACCCAAGAAGAACCAGGTATTTTAAGGGAGGACATTATAGCAGTAATTAAGGCTTTATCAAACAAGAAGTCACATGGTATTGATTATATTCCAATTGAGACAAGAATTTAAGGAATGGAAAAGGTCAAAAACGGATGAAAAGTGGAATAAGCAAAAGAAACATCAACACAGGTGCCATAAGGCGGTAAAAGGGTCCAAAAGAGACTATGAGGAAGAAATAGCCAAGGAGGCCAAAAACTTCAAGCCGTTCTTTCGATATATTAAGGAGAAACAACCCACGAAGGAAGCAGTGGGGCCATTGGATGACCGTGGAATAAAGGGAATGCTAAAGGAGGACAAAGAAATCACTGACAAACTGAACACATTTTTTTGCGTCTGTATACAAAGACGGGAAACTGACAGGGTTGACGGTCAGTCTAGAAGAGATATGCAGGCAGATCGATAGGCTTAAGAGTGATAATTCCCGGAACCGGCTGGCATCCATCTGAGGGTCATCAAGGAACTGAAAGGGACTATAGCTGAACTGCTTCAGCTAATAGCCAATCTGTCGATCAAATCGGGAAAGATTCCGGAAGACTGGAAGGTGGTGAGTCTGACCTCGGTACCGGGAAAGATGATAGAGGCGCTGATAAAGGACCGCATCTTTGATCACCTTGACAGACACAATCTGATGAGGACCAGCCAGCATGGTTTCAGTAAAGGCAGATCTTGTCTGATGAACTTCTTCAAGAGAGTAAACAGGCGGATAGACAAGAGCGACCCGGTCAACATTGTATATCTGGATTTTCAGAAGGCGTTCGACAAAGTTCCACATGAACGACTACTTCGGAAAATTGCATACCATGGAATCGAGGGTGAAATACTCACGTGGATTAAAAACCGGCTGGAGCATAGGAAACAGAGAGTGGGGGTAAATGGACAATTCTCAGACTGGAAGAGCGTCGCTGCGCGGGGTGCCGTAGGGCTTGATGCTTGGACCCATGCTCTTCAACATCTTTATAAACGATCTAGACATTGGTCCGATGAGTGAGGTGATTAAATTTGCGGATAATACAAAGTTATACAGAGTAGTTAAGACACAGGGGGATTGCGAAGATCTGCAACGTGACATAATCAAGTTCGAGAAATGGGCATCAACATGGCAAATGAGGTTCAACGTGGATAAGTGCAAAGTGATGCATGTTGGTAACAAAAATCTCATGCACGAATACATGATGTCCGGGGCGGTACTTAGAGAGACCTCCCAGGAAAGGGACTTGGGAGTTCTGATCGAGAAGTTCATGAAGCCATCTGCACAATGTGCTGCGGCAGTGAAAAGGGCAAAGAGAATGCTAGGAATGATCAAGAAGGGAATCAACAAACAGATCAGAGAAGGTTATCATGCTGCTGTACTGGGCCATGATGCACCCTCACCTGGAGTACTGCGTCCAGCACTGGTCACCGTACATGAAGAAGGACACGGTACTACTCGAAAGGGTCCAGAGAAGAGTGACTAAAATGGTTAAGGAGATGGAGGAGTTGCCGTACAGTGAGAGATTGGAGAAACTGGGCCTCTTCTCCCTTGAAAAGAGGAGACCGCGAGGGGACATGATCGAAACATTCAAAATACTGAAGGGAATAGACTTAGTAGATGAGGACAGATTGTTCACCCTCTCCAAAGTAGAGAGAACGAGAGGACACTCTTTAAAATTGAGAGGGGATAGATTCCGTACAAACATAATGAAGTTCTTCACCCAAAGAGTAGTAGAAAACTGAAACGCTCTTCTGGAGTCTGTTATAGGGGATAACACCCTCCAGGGTTTCAAGATAAAGTTGGACAAGTTCATGCTAAACTGGTGAGACTGGACTCATTTGGATCACTAGTGTTGACCTAGGGGCCGCCACATGAGCAGGCAGGATGGACAGGATGGACCACTAGTGTGACCCTGCAGCAGCAATTCTTGTGTTCTTATGAATTAATTAAAGACTCGGAAGGTGCTATTATGGCTCTCACTGCACTGTATTAACAGATTTGGGAGATAAAAACATGGCCAACTGACAGGAAAATATCATTATTTGTATCTATACCTAAGAAAGGTGATGAGAAAGACTGTAACAACTATAGAACAATTTGAATAATTCCACAAGCCAGTAAAACAATTGATTTAACATTACCATTCTAAAATCTGAAAAATTCCAAAAACCGAAATAAGCCTGGTTGCAAAGATTTTCATAAAGGATCTTGTACCAGTACTTGATTCTTCTAGACCAAAAAGCTGTTTCTTAATAATTGAGTATTTCTAGATACATCTGGAAAAATTTGTATGGTTTTTCCCCTGAAGTGCATGGATTTCTTCTTAAAATATGCTCCCCTTCATAAGTGAATGTAACCTGGAGAGTAGCCCTAGCAGAGATAAAGAGTCTTCCAAAAATGCAGTTAAATTTGCACTAGCTGTTGGACTGACAACTGCCTGGGAATCCTCTTATATGAAGAAATATACTCTCAGAATTCGACAAACCAGAATTTCTGCAACAAATAATGGGTTTTGGGAAAATTGAAGATTCTAAGATTGATTTCTCAACATTTCCCATCATATCAATCTTATGATGGAGAAACAAAACTATTTTTAATAGTAGAAATACTGGTATTTTGCAATGATATAATCTTACTCTCATCAGAATAACATAAGTCTTTATTTGTATACCATAAAATGCCTTTCGATTCAATGCAGTTACAGAAATGTAAATACAGCAAGAAGAAGAAGAGTTTAACAATAGAAATAAATAGAACCATTTGGGTAAAAGAGTAAGGCACATAAAATTACCCTTATCTGTTCCATAATTGGGATCACAATTTAAGCTAAAGTGCCTAAGAATAAATGGTATGAACCTTATGTTACAGAAGAGAAGGTAAATAAAATAAAAATGAAATAATTGAGGGAAAAATACAATGAAGCAACATAAGTAAGAATAATGTAGGATTCAGTACAATATAATAAGCAAGAGACAGAATGTACTTGAGTAGAAATAGTCTCCACTTTGATATCCCATTTCCTTAAACTTAGAAATTGATTCAGGTGTAAAACTACCACTATTACTTCTTATTTCTGTAGCGCTACCAGACGTACACAGTGCTGTACAGAGTCTTGAAGAAGACAGTTCGTGCTCGAAGGAGCTTACATCTAAACAGAAAAGACAAATAGGATGCCTTGGATACAGTTAAGGAGAATGGTTAATCTGCTGGCTAGGTTGGTGGGCAATGGGGAATGGGGTTATGGATTGAAGGCTATATAAAAAGGTAGGTTTTTCAGTCTGCTTTTAAACAAGGGAAGGGATGTGGCGGACAAACTCAGGTAGTTTATTCCAGGTATAGGGAGCAGCTAGATGAAAGTAACAAAGTCTGGAATTGGCAGTGAAGGAGAAGGGTACAGCTCAGAACAGCTGAACGCTGGAACGCTCTCCCGGAGGCTATCATAGGGGAAAACAATCTCCAGGGATTCAAGACAAAGTTAGACAAGTTCCTACTGAACAAGGTCGTACGCTGGCAAGGCTAGTCTCAGGGCACTGGTCTTTGACCAAAAGGGCCGCTGTGTGAACGGACTGCTGGGCGTGATGGACCACTGGTCTGACCCAGCAGCGGCATCTCTTATGTTCTTATCTGAGGAATGGCATTCTCTGGGAGGTGTATAAGGAGAGAGAAGAGATATTGAGCATAATTGTGGAACTGCATTCCTCAAAAGTGACTCAGTTCTTGAAACTATAGTCCAAATGTTTACCAAAGAAATATCTTTTTGAACAACTAGTGGTGCATGAATCAATTCTGATGGGAAAAAAACATGTTAGGAAGAAAATTATCTTGTGTTGCGAGTCCAAAACCACCTTGGGTTTGGCTTCTTAACACAGATGGGGATAATACTGCTGATGGTTGTAGGGGTGGAGTTCATTCCAAGGAGCTAAAAAGAAGCTCTTTCAGGGAGGAAACTACTTGATTTAAGAATGGCTTCTCAACCAAATTACATATTTGTTCATTTGACCTTTTTTCACTGGAGTAGAAGTACTTACTACTTCTTTTTCTCTATCAATAATTATGATAGTAAAGTCAAGTCAAACAGAAATAAGCAAACTTCTCAAGTCCTCAATTCTCAGTGCTCCAAGGGGATACCAAATGGCTTAGCATGCCCCTTAGGGCACATCCCTTTAGCCACATTATATGGTTGCGCACCACAGGAGCAGCAGCACTTTTCTGGGGAATGGGGCAGCAACCCCTGGTGATCCCAGATGCAGCGGAGTGATGGTATGCTCTCCCAACCATGGAAAACACTTCCCAGTAATCCTTTTCCTCACAGGTCTGTTTCAGGTGTCTTCCGCTCTCTCTCAGTAGTGGCAATGCTTTACCGGGGAATGGGGTGGCACCCTTTGGTGATGTCAGACGCCATGAGGCATGATATGCTATCTCAACTGTTGCAAACACTTTCCTGTACTTCCCTTCTTCACAGATCTCTCTCTCAGATATTCTTCTCCTGTTCTATCTTAACCAGTTGTTCTGCCAACATTTTTTCCTAAACCTCATGCCCATCCTGTTGAAAGCTCACTGCACACTTTGGACTGCAGGCCAACCTTGACCTGCTGTGTGGAGTTGACTAAAGCCCATAGATAGCCCACACAGATTTTTTCCCCCCCTGACCCAAATAGGATGGATTTAGCCATCAGTAAATTCACCTTATCCAACTAGCTGATAGAGTGTATTGCTTTTACTTATACCTAGGCTAGCCTGACTTTGGAGGATTATGACATGCTTCACAGCGTCAGAACTATGGCTATATCGAAAACTCAATTGAAGTCCATCTCCATTGATGTGATTTGTAATACTACAATGTTGTCATTAGTCCACACATTCACATTTCACTACTACGAAGAGCAAGATTCCCTATGTGACAGCTAGTTTGGTCAGACAGCCCTGCAGAATGTATTTAAGGTCTAGATTAGAATCCAGCTCCCTTACTTAAGGCCAAGGCTGTATCCAAGGAGGAGGGGGAGGGGAAATATCTGCCTGATATTTCCTTTTCCAGCAGACTTCTTTATTTAGACTACCTAATTTGTTTTATTGTTCTTATCTGTTACAGGCCTTATAGCAGGGGTGCCCAATACGTCTATCGCGATTGACTGGTAGATCGGGACGGCAACGCGAGTCGATCGTGGAGCCCATCCTGGGCTCCGTGATAGACTCGTGTTGCCATCCCAATCTACCTGGACGATCAGCCTTCCTCTCCCCAACGTCCCCCACTGCCCCCCAAGCTATCCCTGCAGAAGCTTCGGACCGACCAGCATTCCTCTCCCCAATGTCAATTCTGACGTCAGAGAGGAATTTCTGAGCCAGCCAATTGCTGACTGGCTGGCCCAGAACTTCCTCTCTGATGTCAGAATTGACGTCGGGGAGCGGAATGCTTGTCAGTGCGACTCTTCTGTAGGGAGAGCTTGGGGCGGCGGTGGCTTGGGGGCCCCAATGGCAGCAATTCTAGTGGCTTGGGGGCCTGTTCCCCGATGGCGGTGGTGGCAAACCTAGTGGCTTGGGGGAGGGCAGGGAGAAAGAAAGAAAGGGGGCGGGCAGGGAGACAGGAAGGAAAAGGTGGAGGAGAGAATGAGGTCTGGAGGAGAGGAAGCATACAAGAGGCTGAAAGAAGGGAAAAAATATTGGATTTGTCAGAAAAAGAAAGTGCAACCAGAGACTCATGAAATGACCAGACAACAAAGGTAGGAAAAATGATTTTATTTTCAGTTTAGGATTAAATTTATATCTGCTGTCTATATTTTGCAATATGGTTCCCTTTTACTAAACTGCAATAGCCTGTAGTTGCAAGGAAAAAACACAATTTGAAGTGTCTGTATGCAAATGCCTAGAAGCTTAAAAAATAAAATAGGAGAGTTAGAGTATATAGCACTGAATGATGAGATAGATATACAGTAATAGGCATCTGGGAGACCTGGTGGAAGGAGGATAATCAATGGGACACTGTGTTATGTGGGTAAAAATTATATCGCAAGGATAGAGTAGATCAAATTGGAGGGGGGGTTGCACTATATGTTAAAGAGAGAATTGAATCAAATCAAATAAACATTCTGCATGACATAGATAGCAGTGTGGAATCCTTATGGACAGAAATTCCATGTGTGAAGGGAAGGAATATAAAGGTATGGTTATGCTACTGTCTACCAGGACAAAGTGAACAGACAGATGAAGAAATGTTTTCAGAGATTAAGAAAGCTGGAGAAATGGGAAACACTATAATAATGGGTGATTTCAATTACACACTCACTAAAGAAAAGGACATATATAATCACTCCTACTAACAACTATGTCCCAAATGGAAACACCTCAAAGACATTGCAAAGGGACCTCAAAGACACTGTAAGGCCGCACACCCACCCACACCGGCTCACACATACACAACCCGAGCATTAGATAAATTAGATAGATTATGAGCCCACCAGGTCAGACAGGGAAAAATGCTTGAGTACCTGGATGATCTCATGTAAACTGTTCTGAGCTCTCCTAGGAGAACAATATAGTAAATTGAATGAATAAAAATCATAAAAAAACAAAGAAAAGTGGAGAAAAAGCCTCAGTTCAGCTTCATTTGGCAAAAAACTCCAGTTTCTAGAAAACACTCAAAGGTTGGAAATACTTGCACACATGTGCTGATGATTATAGGTGGAAAAGCCAGCACTGTAGCAGATCTTGGTCACACAATTTGGTTTTTGATTTTGGCATGCCTTTGTATGTGGGTGGTTCCTCTGACGGCTGCTAAAGTGCTGGCTTTTCCACCTATAATTACAACCACATGTGTGCAAGTATTTCCAACCTTTGAGTGTTTTCTAGAAAGTGGAGTTTTTTGCCAAATGAAGCTGAATTGATGCTTTTTCTCCATTTTTCTTTTTTTTTTTTCCTAATTTTGAGTGCTTGGGTTGTGTATGTGTAAACCCGTGTGTGTGTGTGTGTGGGGGGGGGGTGTATGTGTGCAGCCTTGCAGTGTCTTTGAGGTCCCCTGTGTTTCCATTTGGGACATAGTTGTTAGTGGGAGTGACTTCAATTGCCCAACTTTAACTGGTTAAATGTTACATCGGGAGTGCTAGGGAGGTAAAATTCCTAGATGTCATAAATGACTGCTTGGAGCAACTGGTCCGGGAACCGACAAGAAGGGGTGCTATTTTAGATGTGGTCCTTAGTGGAATGCAAGACATAGTACAGGAGTTAACTGTGTTGGGTCCGCTGGGAAATGGTGATCATAACGTGATCAAATTTGAGCTGAAATCGGGAGTAATATCACAAAAGAAATCTACTGTAGGGGTGTTTAATTTTCGAAAGGGCGACTACGATAAAATGAGGAAAATGGTTAAAAAAAGCTAAAAGGATCAGTTGCAAAGGTTAGGACTCTAAACCAGGCATGGATGTTATTTAAAAAATACCATTGTGGAAGCCCAGACCAGGTTTATTCCACGTATCAGCAAAGATGGAAAGAAGAGGAAACGAGTGCCGGGTGGTTAAAAGGTGGGTGAAGTGAAAGAGGCTATTAGAGCCAAAAAAATATCCTTTAAAAAATAGAAAAAGGATCCAAATGAGGAAAGTAAGAAGAAACACAAGCACTGGCAAGTTAGATGCAAAGCATTGATAAAGACAGCTAAGAAAGAATATGAAGAGAAACTTGCAAAAGAGGCAAAAACTCATAGCAATTTTTTTAAGTACATCAGAATCAGAAAACATGTGAGGGAATCTGTGGGACCGTTGGATGATCAAGGAGCAAAAGGGGCACTCAGGGAGGATAAGGCCATAGCGGAAAGACTGAATGAATTCTTTGCTTTGGTCTTTACGGAAGAAGATGTAAGAGATCTTCCTGAACCGGAAATGGTTTTCAAGGGCAATAATGCGGAGGAACTGAAAGAAATCTCTGTGAATCTGGAAGATGTACTAAGCCAAATCAACAAGTTAATAAGTGATAAATCATGTGGACCAGATGGCATACATCCCAGGGTACTAAAAGAACTCAAACATGAAATTTCTGACCTGCTGTTAGTGATCTGTAACTGTCGCTAAAATCGTCTGTAGTACCTGAAGATTGGAGTGTGGCCAATGTTACGCCAATTTTTTAAAAGAGCTCCAGGGGAGATCCGAGAAATTACAGACCGGTAAGCCTCACTTCAGTGCCGGGCAAAATGGTAGAAACAATGATAAAAAATAAAATTGTGGAACACATAGACAAATATGATTTAATGAGATGGAGTCAACATGGATTCAGCCGAAGGATATCTTGCCTTACCAATTTGCTTGACTGCTTTGAAGGTGTGAATAAACGTGGATAAAGGTGAGCCAGTTGATATAGTGTATCTAGATTTTCTGAAAGCTTTTGATAAAGGCTCCTGAGAAAATTAAAGTGTCATGGGATAGGTGTCATGGGATAGGTGGCAAAGTTCAGTTGTTGATTAAGAATTGGTTATCGGATAGAAAACAAAGGGTAGGGTTACATGGTCATTTTTCTCAATGGAGGTGAGTAAACAGTAGGGTGCCGCAGGGGTCTATACTAGGACCGGTGCTATTTAACTTATTTATAAATGATCTGGAAATTTGCAGATGACACTAAATTGTTCAAAGTTGTTAAAATGCATGCGGATTGTGAAAAATTGCAGGTGGACCTTAGGAAATTGGAAGACTGGGTGTCTAAATGGCAGATGAAATTTAATGTGGACAAATGCAAAGTGATGCACATTGAGAAGAATAACCTGAATCACAGTTACTGGATGTTAGGGTCCACTTTGGGGATTAGCGCCCAAGTAAAGGATCTGGGTATCGTAGTGTAGACAATACGATGAAACCTTCCGCCCAATGTGTGGCGGTGGCCAAAAATCCAAACAGGACGCTAGGAATTATTAAAAAAGGGATGGTTAACAAGACTAAGAATATTGTAATTCCCCTGTATTGCTCCATAGTGATGGAACTCTTCTCGTATGAGGAAAGACTAAAATGGTTATGGCTTTTCAGCTTGGAAAAGAGATGCCTGAGGGGAGATATGATTGAAGCTAATGGCAGAAAGCAGAGGGCAGGCAGAGGAGGAAGATAGAAAAAAAGAGAGAAGCAGATGGAGAGAAGCACTGAGAGAAACCCAGAAGCAGAATAGGCAAAAGCAGGGGAAGGAGGCGAGGGACATCGGTGAGAGTTAGCTCCTCCCACCCCCACCGCATCATCATCAGAGCTGCCCCTTAAAAGGGGCGAAGCCAACGGTGCGCAGTGTTAGCGAAGAAGCCTTAAGAAGGAGCCGGGAAACTTGGTCGCCCAGCAGAGTGACTTAGAACAAAAGCTACAAGCCTTAGTTTTAGCTCGCTACACAGCAGGGCACACATTCTCACATACCACACACCTAGAGGGGAAACAAGCACTCAGGTACCAACACAGCAACACCAGCAGACTCACAACAAACAGGAAGACAGCAGACAGGAAGTCAGAAAACATCCAGTCGATAGAGACAGAAGGTTCACAACAAATCACTCAGACAACTCAGAAGGAAAGCAAGAATATGAGCTTTCCAGTCTTCTGTACCGGCTGCAATATGTATGACTACCTCCCTTCGGGGATTCGGGCATACATTTGCAGTTGGTGCATGGAGCTGGATAGCTTGAAACGGCAAGTCCAGCTACTTGAGGAGACAGTGACGGAATTAAAAGAACTCTGTTAAAGCGTTCCCTCTCTCCCTTCTTCGTTGCTTGTAACTTTGACAAAATTTTGTAAATCCGTGTGTCATCGTGGATCTTAATTAACTGTTGTGAACCGCCTAGAACTTCTTGGGTATGGTGGTATACAAGAATAAAATTATTATTATTATTATTTGAAGATAGAATCCACGAACAGGAGAAGTTTCTAGTGAAGTTCAGTGCAAACAAAGAAGTCGAGGAGCTAGAAAGATTCATCAAGGAAGCTCACCAGCAACATGTAGAGATCCCAGGGCTGGAGAACTATACCCGAGCAACCCAGGAAGATGGCCTGGACGAGAGGAGAGTAGACACTCCTACAAATTCAGAAGAGACTGAAGCTGAGATAGGGGATGACCGTACACCAGGAGAAAAAGAGAGAACGCATGAAGACGTCCCCCAACACAAAGAGCCGAAAACAACTTCAAGTGTATCGCAGGAGGAAGAAGATTGGCCCTACACCATGGACGTGGATTTACAACCCCCAAAGAACTCCCGAATAAAGAAGATGGGAATCATCGTAGGAGACTCCATTATACGTCATGTGGACAGCCACACCGCAGGAGGGAGAGAGGATAGAATCGTCACCTGTCTGCCTGGAGCAAGAGTGAAGACCTGTGAGTCTTACGTCTGTCCCCGGCAAGATGATTGAATCACTGATCAAGGATAGCATAGTTCAGCACTTGGACACACACGACTTGATGAAACCCAGTCAACATGGATTCAGGAAAGGGAAATCGTGTTTGACGAATTTACTCCAATTCTTTGAGACCGTGAACGAGCAAATTGATAGTGGAAAGCCGGTGGACATAATATACTTGGATTTCCAGAAAGCGTTCGACAAAGTTCCACACGAAAGACTTCTCAGGAAACTACAAAGCCATGGCATAGAGGGAGATATACAAAGATGGATAGGCAAATGGCTGGAAAACCGAAAGCAGAGAGTGGGCATAAATGGGAAGTTCTCTGACTGGGAGAAAGTGACTAGTGGTGTACCCCCAGGGCTCGGTACTTGGGCCGATCCTTTTTAATATTTATATCAATGACTTGGAAAACGGAACATCCAGTGAGATCATCAAGTTTGCAGACGACACAAAACTCTGCCGGGCAATCAGATCGCAGGAGGATAGTGAGGAACTCCAGAGCGATTTGTGTCGGTTAGAAAAATGGGCGGAGAAATGGCAAATGAGGTTCAACGTGGAGAAATGCAAGGTAATGCATTTAGGCAGTAAGAATAAGGAATACGAGTACAAAATGACAGGTGCAACTCTGGGAAAAAGTGAACAAGAAAGAGACCTGGGTGTACTGATAGATAGGACCCTGAAGCCGTCGGCACAATGCGCGGCAGCGGCAAAGAAGGCAAATAGAATGTTGGGCATGATAAAGAAAGGAATCTCGAGTAGATCAGAGAAAGTAATAATGCCGCTTTATAGGGCAATGGTCAGACCTCACTTGGAATACTGCGTCCAACATTGGTCTCCCTACCTAAAGAAGGATATAAAACTGCTGGAGAGGGTGCAGAGACGAGCAACTAAACTAGTGAAGGGTATGGAGAAACTGGTATATGAGGATCGACTTAAAACACTGGGATTGTTCTCCCTTGAGAAAAGGAGACTGCGGGGGGATATGATCGAGACTTTCAAAATACTGAAAGGAATCGACAAAATAGAGCAGAGAAGATTATTTACATTGTCCAATTTGACACGGACAAGAGGACATGAAATGAAGCTAAGGGGGGACAAGTTCAGGACTAATGTCAGGAAGTTCTGCTTCACACAGAGAGTAGTGGACATCTGGAATACTCTCCCAGGGGAGATTATTGTGGAATCGACAGTCCCATGCTTCAAAAGCAAACTAGATGCATATCTCCTTGAGAAAGGCATATAAAGATATGGTGGCTATAAAATAAACCAGGTGTATACCTGGCGGGGCCTCCGCGTGTGTGGATCGCCGGACTTGATGGACCGAAGGTCTGATCCGGAGATGGCGCTTCTTATGTTCTTATGGATGTGGCCAACAGGATCTCCAGGATCATAGACAGTGCAGGGGGAGAGGACAGTACTGTGCTTATCCACATGGGAACCAACGATGTGAGCAGATGGAAGTATGACAGGGAAGAGATGAAGGGCCAGCTCCGCTCACTCGGAAGAAAACTGAAGATCAGGGAGGTGAAGGTGGCTTTCTCCGAGATCCTCCCGGTACCAAGAGCAGATGGAAAGAGACAAGGAGAATTGCAAGCGATCAACGCCTGGATGAGACTATGGTGTGAAGAGGAAGGCTTTGACTTTGTGCACAACTAGACTGCATTCTGGGGAAAAAGCAAGTACTACAGAAAGGACAGACTACACCTCAACAAGGAAGGAGCAAGAATATTAGCAGGCAACATGAAAAGGACCATTGAGAAGGCTATAAACTAAAGGACAGGGGAAAGCCGACAGTCGACCACCAGTCGATGGCCTGGGCAAAAGGATGCCCCGAAGAAGGAACTGCGGACAACTACTCAGACACAGGAGGGGACTACCACAAAGCAAATAAGGGGAGACAACACAGGAGCTGAAAAGGATACCATAAAAGAAACAGTAGAGACTGCTTAGCTTAGAAAGTCCAAGGCGGTAACACAAAGAGAGCTCAAATGTATGTATGTGAATGCTAGAAATCTGAGAAACAAATTGGGAGAATTAGAGACAATAACAAGACACGATGAACTGGAAATCATTGGCATAGCAGAAACATGGTGGAATGATGAAAACGAATGGGACACAGTACTACAGGGATACAAACTATACAGAAGAGATAGAGTAGGGCAGAAAGGTGGAGGTATTGCCCTTTATGTTCAAGAAGGAGTAGAATCTGTTAGAGAGGTTACGACGGAAAGGAAAGAGAAGCTGGAGTCCCTCTGGATCAAGAGTCCTAGACACAATGGTGCGGACACAAAAATTGGCCTTTACTATTGACCCCAAGGACAGACGGAGGAGACAGACTTAGAAATGATAGAGGAAATTAAACAAGAATGTAAGATAGGTAATGTAATAATCATGGGAGACTTCAATTTCCTGGGGATAGACTGGAACCTGGGAACCTCAAACTGTGGCAAGGAGGCCAAGTTCCTGGAAGCACTAGGGGACTGCTTCCTGGAACAAATTGTGGAAGAACCAACGAGAGGAAACGCCACCTTGGACTTGATCCTAAATGTCATTACAGGACTGACAAAAGAAGTAGAAGTCATGGTCCCGCTGGGGACAAGCGACCACAACATGATCAACTTTAAGCTTGACATCGGGAAAGGGAAACGTACCAAAACTTTAACCACGACCTTAAACTTTAAGAAGGGAAGATACGATAGCATGAGAGCCATGGTGAAACAACGGCTCAAGAAAAAGATGGGCAAAGTTAAAACGGTAGATCAGGCATGGTCCCTACTAAAAAATACTATCACGGAAGCACAAAGGCCCTGATTCTCCAAAGGGCATCCCGATTTTAGGCAGCTGTAGGCGTCCTACAGCTGTCTAATCAGCCAATCGGGATGCACGTTTAAAAAAAAAAAAAAATGCTCCCCAGGCAAGCTTGAAGGCGCCTTCGGGAGCCTAGGGAGACCCGCAAGGTGCCTAAGCTCGTCTAAGGGCCTTAGGCGGGCCTTAGGCTGAACCTAGGCGGCCCTACGCGTCTCCCTAGTAGAGGAGAAGCTTAAAATGTAGGCCAGCAAAATGCTGGCCTACATTGTAAGTAGACGCGGCAGCTATACTTATCGCGGCAAGGGATCTCTCTGCCGCTATAAGTATAGCGGGCCACGGCCCCCTGACCAGGAGGGTGCCCAAACCCTCTGCCCGAAGGTGCACCCCTCCACACACTACCGACCGCCCCCCCGACACTACCGACCGCCCCCCCCCGACATTACCGATCTCCCCCCCCCCCGACAATATCTTTCGCTGGCAGGAGGGTGTCCAATCCCTCCTGCCCGAAGACGCACCCCCCTCCCCGACGCTAACAACCCCCAAACCTCCACTCCACCAAACCTGTTCTTAGATGGGTCTTGCACGTCTTGAGCCGGCAGGCACGCCTCGTCGAAATGAAGCGGGCCCGCCCCTTCCCGGCCCATCCCGCCGAAGCCTAAGGCCTGATTGGCCCAGGCTCTAGAAGTCTGGACCAATCAGGCCTTAGGCATAGCGGGTCCGCCCATCCCCACTAAGTCTAAGGTTTGTTTGGCCAATCAGGCCTTAGATTAAGTGGGGATGGGCGGACCCGCTATGCCTAAGGCCTGATTGGTCCAGGCTTCTAGAGCCTGGACCAATCAGGCCTTAGGCTTCGGCGGGATGGGCCGGGAAGGGGTGGGCCCGCTTCATTTCGGCGAGGCGTGCCTGCCGGCTCAAGACGTGCAAGACCCATCTAAAAACAGGTTTGGTGGAGTGGAGGTTTGGGGGTTGTTAGCGCCGGGGAGGGGGGTGCGTCTTCGGGCAGGAGGGATTGGACACCCTCCTGCCAGCGAAAGATATTGTCGGGGGGGGGGAGATCGGTAATGTCGGGGGGGGGGCGGTCGGTAATGTCGGGGGTGGGCGGTCGGTAGTGGTGGGGGGGTGCTTCTTCGGGCAGAGGGTTTGGGCACCCTCCTGGTCAGGGGGCCGCGGCCCGCTATACTTATAGCGGCAGAGAGATCCCTTGCCGCGATAAGTGTAGCGGGCCATGTCTAATCTAACCCGTTTCTCTAACCCGCGTCTGTAACATGGACGCCGGTTACAGAATCGGGGTTTAGTTTAGGCCGATTCTGAATAGGACGCCTCTCCTGGGCGTCCTATTCAGAATCAGGGCCTAGGTGTCTTGCGGGCCTCGCCTTCAATATAGGCGGCCTGCCTGGGGAGCATTTAAAAAAAAAAAAAATGTGCATCCCGATTGGCTGATTAGACAGCTGTAGGACGCCTACAGCTGCCTAAAATCGGGACGCACTTTTAGAGAATAAGGCCCAAAATCTTTACATTCTGTAGATTTCCAAAGAAAGGAAAACTAAAGGCAATTTATTTATTTATTTATTTAGATTTATATCCCGTTCTCCCAGTAGCTCAGAACGGTCTACAAGTAAACATACACAGTAGAAGTAATTAGGCAAATAAGATGTACAATAGGTTTAGGTGCTTGGACATACAAGATTGTGCAGTATTTATCAGGGTACAAACAATTTTTCAGAGTACAGACAATTTATCAGAGTACAGACTAAGAGAGGACTATACTGAAATTTAGGAGAAGTTAAATAGGGGAGAGAAGAGAGAGGTGGGGTTTAAGGGGGGGTGTAGACTGAGGGAGATCTTTAGTTGAAGAGGAGGGTCTTTACCATTTTACGGAATGTCAATAAAGAGTTCTGTTGCCTGAGTTGGGGGGGGAGTTTATTCCAGAGATGTGGGATGAAGTGGCTGTAGGATCATTTGCGGGCAGTTTCTGAGATGAGGGACCTTCCAGGGGGAATGCATAGGCGTATTTCCGATTTTGAGTGGAGGGTGCGAGTGGGGGTGTAGATGGGAAGCTTAGATTTTATGTAGGAGGGGGTGGTGGCATAAATTCTCTTGTGGGCTACTGCTAGGGCCTTGAAAGCACAGCGCTGGCTAATTGGGAGCCAGTGTTCAGCGCGGAGTGCTGGGGAGATGGGATCATGGTAGTTGAGGTTGTGTAGGAGGCGGATAGCTGCATTTTGGACACGTTGGAGACGTTTGAGATTATTTTTGGTTAGTCCATTAAATAGGGAGTTACAGTAATCCATTCTGGAGAGGACATATGCGTAGAGGAGTTGGGCGAGGTCAGGTGTGGAGATGTAGGGTTTGATCCTTTTCAGTTGGCGGAGGTAGTAGAAGGAGGTGGAGATTACTTGGGATATGTGGGCAGATAGGGATAGGTGTCCATCTAAGGTTACTCCTAGGCTGCGTACCTGATCTGTTGCCGTTAGTAGAGTGGAGTCCCATGCTAGGGTAGGACGTGTGAATTTGGTGCTTTTTTTCCTGATCCATAAGAGTTCTGTTTTAGTGGCGTTTAGTTGAAGTTTGTTGTTTGACATCCAAGTTTTCATATCAGAGAGGCAATGTTGGAGGTTAGTAATTTGGGATGATCGGTTCTCGCCTAGTGGGAGGAGCAGCTGGATGTCATCTGCATAAGAGTGGATTTTAATGCTATATTTCTGCGCTATATCAATGACAGGCCTGATGTAGAGGTTGAATAGGAGGGGGGATAGAAGGGCGCCTTGAGGAACACCATATTTGATAGGCTTGGGGCGAGATTTGTGTGTTCCTAGTAGGACAGTCTGGGTCCTTTGATGGAGGAAGGAGGTGATCCATTGGAGGGCTGTGTCCTTGATTCCGAGGTCATAGAGAACCGGCTTACTAGAGAGGTGAAGGAAGCCATAAAAGAAAAGGACTTTTAAAAAATGGAAACGCACAAAAACAACCGAAGCTTGGAACAAACACAAAGATGATCAGAAGAAATGTGACAAGGCGGTGAGGGATGCCAAAAAGGACTATGAGTAGAAAATAGTGCAAGCGGCCAAAAATTTCAAGCCCTTCTTTAGATACGTAAAAGGGAGAAAACCCGCAAAAGAGGCGGTGGGACTGCTAGATGACCAGGGGAGAAAAGGGTACATCAAGGAAGACAAGCAAATTGCAGACAGACTAAATTCCTTCTTTGCATCTGTCTTTACAAAGGAGGACACCGCAACAATACCAGAAACAGTGAAAGTGTTCAAAGGAGTAAAAGAGGACAGCCTCATGACAGTAGAAGTGAACTTGGACCAGATATACTACCAGATCAACAAACGTAAAATTGACAAATCCCCATGGACCGGATGAAATTAACCCGAGAGTCTTAAAAGAACTGAAGGTTGAAATCAGAGAACTATTGCAAAATTTGCCAACCTGTCAATTAGAACAGGACAGATACCGGACAACTGGAAGATAGAGAATGTCACGCCAATTTTCATAAAAGGATCAAGAGGAGAACCTGGCAGCTACAGACCTGTGAGTCTTACGTCTGTCCCTGGAAAGATGGTTGAAGCACTGATTAAAGATAGCATAGTCCGGCACTTGGATACACACGACCTGATGAGAGCCAGTCAACATGGCTTCAGGAAAAGGAAATCATGTTTGATGAATTTACTTCAATTTTTGAGACAGTGAACAAACAAATTGATAGTGGAGAACCGGTGGACATATATACTTGGACTTCCAGAAAGCGTTCGACAAGGTTCCACATAAAAGACTTCTCAGGAAACTACAAAGCCATGGAATAGAGGGAGATATACTAAGATGGGTAGACAAATGGCTGGAGAACAGAAAGCAGAGAGTGGGTATAAATGGGAAGTTCTCAGACTGGGAGAAAGTGACTAGCGGTGTGCCCCAGGGCTCAGTACTTGGGCTCATCTTATTTAATATTTTCATGAATGACCTAGAAGAAGGAACATCCAGTGAGATCATTAAGTTTGCAGACGACACAAAGCTATTCCGGGCAATCAGATCGCAGAAGGATAGCGAGGAACTTCAGAGTGACTTGTGTCATTTAGAGAAATGGGCAGAGAAATGGCAGATGAACTTTAATGTGGAAAAGTGCAAAGTAATGTATTTAGGCAGAAAGAACAAGGAACACGAGTATAAAATGTCAGGTGCAACTCTGGGTAAGAGCGAACAAGAAAAGAACCTGGGTGTACTGAAAGACAGGACCCTGAAACCGTTAGCACAATGCGCGGCAGCAGCAAAGAAAGCAAATAGAATGTTAGGCATGATAAAGAAGGGAATCGCAAGTAGATCGGAGAGGGTTATAATGCCGCTTTATAGAGCAATGGTCAGTCCACACTTGGAATACTGTATCCAACAATGGTCTCCCAACCTAAAGAAGGATATAAAATTGTTGGAGGGGTGCAGAGACGAGCAACGAAGCTGGTAAAAGGTATGGAGAACTTGGAATACGTGGAACGTCTTAGGAGACTGGGATTGTTCGCCCTTGGGAAGAGGAGACTGCTAGGGGATATGATCGAGACTTTCAAAATACTGAAAGGAATCGACAAAATAGAGCAGGAAAATAAGTTATTTGCAATGTCCAATGTGACACGGACAAGAAGATATGGACTGAAGCTGAGGAGGGACAAGTCCAGGACAAATATCAGGAAGTTCTTCTTCACGCAGCGAGTGGTGGACACCTGGAATGCTCTCCCAGAGGAGGTTATTGCGGAATCCACCGTGCTAGGATTTAAAAGCAAACTAGATGTACATCTTACGAGAGGCAAAGAGGGATATGGGTGACTAAAATTATGCCAGGTGTATACCTGGCTGGGCCTCCGCGTGTGCGGATCGCTGGACTTGATGGACCGAAGGTCTGAACTGGAGATGGTGCTTCTTATGTAACTTATGTAAGTCTACAAAATCCTGAGTAGAGTAGATTGGGTACAAGTGGATCGATTTTTCACTTCCGTGAAAAATTACAAAGACTAGGGGACACTCAATGAAGTTACAGAGAAATAATTTTAAAACCAATTGGAGGAAATTTTTTTTCACTTGAGAATAATTAAGCTCTAGAACGCATTGTCACAGGATGTGGTAAGAGCGGATAACGTAGCTGGTTTTAAGAAAGGTTTGGACAAGTTCCTGGAGGAAGAGTCCATAGTTTGTTATTAAGAAAGACATAGGGGAAGCCACTGCTTGCCCTGTGTCGGTAGCATGGAATATTGCTACTTCTTGGGTTTTGACCAGGCACTAGTGACCTGGATTGTCCACCGTGAGAACAAGCTACTGGGCTTAATGGACAATTGATATGACCCAGTAAGGCTATTCTTATGTTCTTATGCTTCGTAAATCATGGCAGCTATTTTTTTTTCTCTTGATAATGCGCCAACGCTGGAAATCTAATATATATGTTTGAAAGTATGTTACATTTTCTTATTAATGTTTCTACTAGATGAGAGATGGCTTCTGATAGGAGAGGAGTAAAATACATGACATTTGAAATCATCATTTTATTATGGCATAGAGTATACAACATGAACAACAAAATACAAGTGCAAATTGTTTTAACTGTTAACATCCTTCAAAGAAGTCTTCCAGAATGTCTTGTGTGTCATCCAGTTCGTGAGGGACACATTGTGAATGCATAGTATTACACATCATTTCTGCAGTACTACCTGCATCATGCAGTGCGTGAGAAACATCCAAAACTGTTGCACAATGCCATAATCTAACATGACAACACTTTGAAGGATGTTAATAGTTAAGCATACTCTCAAGCTGATTGTGTGTTTGGTATAGTGAAACAGCTAACATTTATTACTTACTTGTTATTAAGACCTTTTCAAATGTCTTTTTTTTTTTTTTTACTTTTCCCCTACCAGAGACCGCTACAGTCATCTCTCATCTGGTAGCAACATTAAAAAGTACATATAGAAGCTGATAAAGAAAAGGCCAAATTGCTTAACAAATAT
This sequence comes from Geotrypetes seraphini, assembly GCF_902459505.1. NCBI lineage: Eukaryota > Metazoa > Chordata > Amphibia > Gymnophiona > Dermophiidae > Geotrypetes > Geotrypetes seraphini. Next base: position 88,939,229 of record NC_047092.1, read on the forward strand.
TTCTGTTCTGTGTTCATGGCTGAAGCGCCGGAACCAGCACCGTAGAAGACAAACATGAATAGGGATGGAGGAGTAATAGACCCTGATCGGTTTTTAGAGGGTTGTGTTCGTGAGGAGCTAGCTAAAATAAAGGTAGACAAAGCAATGGGGCCAGATGATGTACATACGAGGGTGCTTAGGTAAGATCTGGTAGCTCTTTTGACTGATCTTTTCAATGAGTCTCTAGAGTCGGGGGTGGTACCGGAGGACTGGAGAAGGGCGGATGTGGTCTTTTACAAAAGTGGAAGTAAGAAAGAAGTAGGGAATTGCAGGCCGGTAAGTCTGACTTCTGTGCTGAGCAAATTAATGGAAATGCTTTTAAAACAGAATGGAGAAGTTTCTGGAATCCTATGGATTACAGGACTGGAGGTAACATGGATTCCCTAGGAATAGGTCTTGCCAGACAAATCTGATTAATTTCTTTGACTGGGTGACTAGAGAATTGGATAGAGGATGTGTGCTAGATGTGGTGTATCTAGATTTTAGCAAAGCCTTTGACAGTGTCCCACACAGACGTCTAATAAACTGAGTGTCCTCGAGATGGGACTCAAAATGACGGGCTGGGTCAAGAACTGGTTGAGTGGAAGGCGACAGAGGGTATTAATCAATAGAGATCGCTGTGAAGAAAAGGATGTTACAAGTGGTGTGCCTCAAGGTTCTGTTCTTGGCCCTGTTCTTTCTAACATTTTTATAAATGATATTGCTAAAGGGTTGTCTGATAAAATTTGCCTCTTTGCACATGATATCAACATCTGCAATAGAGTAGACACCCCGGATGGTGTGAATAACATGAAGAAAGACCTGGCGAAGCTTGAAGAATAGTCTGAAATTTGGCAGCTAAAATTTAATGCTAAGAAATGCAAGGTCATGCATTTGGGCTGCAAAAACCCGAGGGAACGGTAGAGTTTAGGGGTGAAGAACTTACCGTATGTGCACAACGAAAGAGCAGGACTTGGGTGTGATTGTATGTGATGATCTTAAGGTGGCCAAACAGGTTGAAAAGGTGAGGGCGTAAGCTAGAAGAATGCTAGGTTGCATAGGGAGAGGTATGGCCAGTAGAAAAAAAAGAAGTATTGATGCCTCTGTATAAGACTCTGGTGAGATCTCATTTAGAATATTGTCTACAATTTTGGAGGCCGCACCTTCAAAAAGATATGAAAAGGATGGAATTGGTCCAGAGGACGGCTACTAAAATGTTGTATGTTCTTCGTGATAAGGCGTATGGGGACAGACTTAAAGATCTCAATCTGTATACTTTGGAGGAAAGGCGGGAGAGGGGAAATACCTACGTACTGTAGGGTCATGAAATGGTTAACTGTTGTTTAAAATATTGCTCTGGCCTACATATCTGAAAACAGTGTACAATCTATTGACCTCATCTGCCTGAAATGTATGTCCCTGCCTTACCACATTGTAAGCTAAATAGATAAGAGTTTGAGCCATGATGTACCCTGTGCTCCTGTACATGTAACATTTAGAACTCTAAGATTTAGATAAGCAGAGAAATGAGCTAGTTTCCTATAGGACTATAAGTTGTATCCCTGAACCTATCATAAGTGCTGGCTTAGGACCAATAATAATTGTAGAAAGTTATAGAAGTAACAAATGAAAATTGTAGTTTTTGCATATATTAGTTTGCATATGTTTAGTGAAAAGGGCATAAAAGTCCGTGCATTTCCCGTTTCTAATACTCTTGTAAGCAGGCTGTTCACTGCACTAGAGTCCGGTATGCTGTAATAAACCTCTTGTATGTTCTTCACGCCTCTGACTTTGTGTGTCCAAGTGACCTTTCAGTACTATAAATGTGCATGATTTGAGTCTCTTTCATTTGAAAGTAAACTCTGCAATGAGAGGGCATAGGATGAAGTTAAAGAGGTGATAGGCTCCGGAGTAATCTGAGGAAATACTTTTTTACAGAAATTGTTGTTGATGCATGGAATAGTCTCCCGGAAGAGGTGGTAGAAATTCTGAATTCAAGAGGGTCTGGGATAGGCACGTGAGATCTTTCAGAGAGAGAAAGATAATGATTAGTGCGGATGGGCAGACTAGATGGGCCATTTGGCCTTCATCTGCCGTCATGTTTCTATGTAACACACTTTCAAACATATATATTAGATTTCCAGAGTTGGCCCATTGTTGAGAGAAAATAAATAGTTGGCATGACTTATGAATCAATCCTTGTAGCTTTAGGCCAATTATTTTAATTGCCTTCATAATTTTTAGGCCAAGCTCCTGTTTTGATCTTGTAAGATCAGTGAAAAAGCCGCTGATTGAAGTCAAATATAAATCATAAGAACATAAGCATTGCCTCTGCTAGGTCAGACCAGAGGTCCATTATGCCCAGTAGACCGCTCATGCGGTAGCCCATTTGGTCCAGAACCTGTATAGTATTCTTCTATCTATTCCTTTCCATCCCTTTTTCCTTCAGGAATTTATCTAATCCATTCTTGAACCCCAATATCGTGCTCTGTCTTATCACACCCTCTGGAAGCTCATTCCAAGTGTCCCACCACCCTTTGGGTGAAGAATAACTTCCTAGCATGGGTTCTGAATCTGTCGCCTTTTAATTTTTCCGAGTGCCCTCTCGTTCTTGTAGTTTTTGAAAGTTTGAAGAATCTGTCCTTCTCCACTTTCTCTATGCCCTTCATGATCTTGTAAGTCTCTATCATGTCCCCTCTAAGTCTCCGCTTTTCCAGTGAAAAGAGCCCCAGTTTCTCTAGTCTTTCAGCATATGAAAGTTTTTCCATACCTTTTATCAATCGCATCGCTCTTTTCTGGACCCTCTCGAGTAACACCATATCCTTCTTTAGGAACGGCGACCAATATTGGACGCAGTACTCCAGATGCGGATGCACCATTGCCCGATACAATGGCAGGATAACCTCTTTCGTTCTGGCTGTAATACCTTTCTTGATAATACCCAGCATTCTATTTGCCTTCTTTGAGGCCGCTGCGCACTGTGCCGACGGCTTCATTGTCTTGTCCACAATTACCCTTAAGTCCTTTTCTAGGGTACTTTCACTCAATTCCAGCCCTCCCATCATATAGCTGTACTTTGGGTTTCTGTTTCCCACATGCAAGACTTTGCATTTATCTATATTAAATTTCATCTGCCATCTCGCCGCCCACTCTTCTAGTTTGTTCAGGTCCCTTTGTAAAGCTTCACAGTTCTCTTTTGTCCCAACTCCACTAAATAGTTTGGTGTCGTCTGCAAACTTTATTACCTCGCACTTTGTCCCTGTTTCTAGATCGTTTATAAAAACATTGAACATGAGCAGTCCGAGCACAGACCGCTGCGGAACACCACTGGTGACCCTCCTCCAGTCAGAGTAATGGCCCTTCACTCCTACCCTCTGCTTCCTATCCGCCAACCAATTTTTGATCCATCTATGTACGTTTCCTTCCACCCCATAGGTCTTCAGTTTCCGTAATAGGCGTTCATGGGGTACCTTGTCAAAGGCTTTTTGGAAATCCAAGTATACGATGTCTATGGGGTCCCCTTTGTCCATTCGTTTAATTCCTGCGAAGAAGTGTAATAAGTTCGTTAGGCATGATCTTCCCTTGCAGAAGCCATGCTAGCTTGTTTTCATCAGTTTATTTCTTTCGAGATGCTCATCGATGCTGTCTTTTATCAGCGCTTCTGCCATCTTCCCCGGAACCGAAGTCAGACTTACCAGTCTGTAGTTCCCCGGGTCACCTATTGATCCCTTTTTGAAGATGGGCGTAACATTTGCTATCTTCTAATCCTCCGGGATCACGACTGTACTCAGGGATAGGCTACAAACCTGCTGTAGTAGTTCCGCTATTTTCTCCTTTAGTTCCTTCAAAACTGGGGTGAATTCTGTCCGGGCCTGGAGATTTGTCACTTTTTAATCTATCTATCTGCCTATATACGTCTTCGAGGCTTACCTTCATTGATTAAAATTTTTATACCTGGTCCCCTGTGAAGATTTTTTCAGGTTCTGGCACGTTGGATGTGTATTCCTTTGTAAATACTGACAAAAAGAACATAGTTAGTCTATCCGGCACCTCTTTTTCCTCCTTCACCACTCATTTTCTATCTCCGTCATCCAGCGGTCCCACCTCCTCCCTAGCCGGCTGCTTCCCTTGAACATATCTGAAGAATGGTTTGAAATTTCGTGCTTCCCTGGCTAGCCTCTCTTCATATTCTCTTTTTGCTCTTCTAACCACGCGGTGACATTCTTTTTGATGCTTCCTGTGTTCTTTCCAGTTCTCTCCGGTTTTGTCCTTTTTCAATTCCCAGAATGAATGTTTCTTGTCTCCTATTGCTTTCCTCACTTCTTTGGTTATCCACGCCTGGTCTCTAGTTCGGTTCTTTTTGCATCCTTTTCTAAATCTAGGGATGTATAGATTTTGCGCTTCACTCACCGTGTCTTTGAATAGTGACCAGGCTTGCTCTATAGTCTGAGATTTTTTTTGAGTTGCTCCTAAGTTTCTTTCTTACCATTATACTCATCGCTTCATAGTTTCCTTTCTTGAAGTTTAAAGTTATCGCTGCAGTTATCTTCCCTTTCGATATTCCAACTTCAACTGTGAACTTGATCACGTTGTGATCGCTGTTTCCCAACGGTCCCACTACTTCCACTTCTTTGCAGGTCCTCTTAGCCCATTGAGGATGAAGTCCAGAGTGGCATTTCCTCTCGTCAGTTCTCTGACAAGCTGCTCCATGAAGCAGTCCTGTATAGCCTCCAGGAATCCGGTCTCCCTAGCACATTGTGAGTTTCCAAGACTCCAGTCTATCCCAGGATAGTTGAAGTCTCCCATAACAATCGTGTTACCGCTTTTGCATTCTTGCTTCATCTCGACTTTCATTTCTTCGTCGCTTGCTTCGGATTGCCCAGGTTGACGATAGTACAGGCCCATCTTTATCTCGGGCCCATTTCTTCCTGGTATTTTAACCCATAGTGATTCCAATTTGTCAGTCGTCGCCACTGTGTCCACTCTGGTCGAGTGCATGTTATCATTTGTATATAGGGCTATTCCTCCTCCTTCCTGACCTGACCTGTCTTCGGTATAAAATTTATACCCCGGTAGTACTATGTCCCATTTGTTTTCTTCATTCCACCATGTTTCAGAGACTCCAATGATGTCTAGGTTCTCATTTTTGGCCATGACTTCTAGTTCTCCCATTTTGTTCTTTAGGCTTCTTGCATTAGTATACATGCAGTTTAAATTCTGGTGTTTTTTTGTCTTTGTTTTCTTTTCCTGTGATATGTTCTACTTATTATCCTCATATCGAGCTGTCTGCTCTTGTTTTTTGCCCTGCTCTTGTTTTTTGCCCATTGTGTTTTTCCGCTGTGCTACGTCCTTTTTATCTTCCTCTTGGTCTGTCAAGTCTTGTTTTTTGCCCATTGATTCTTCCCAACATTTTTCCCTCTTAGTATCTTCTCGGGATAACTTTTTCAGAATCATCGACACTTGGTCGACTGTCAGCTTTCCCCTTCTTCTTAGTTCCTCTTCTATTCCTTTTCTGTCGTTGTTTGCTAGAAGTCTTGTTCCCGACGCACTCAGGTGTAGTCCATCTCTCCTGAAGAGCTTGTTTTTGCTCCAAAACGTTGTCCAGTTCCTCATGAAGTGGAATCCCTCTTCCTCACACCATCTCATCCATGCATTTATTGATTGTAGTTCCATTTCCTCTTCACATCTGCCCTTGGTACTGGTAGGATCTCCGAAAACACTTCCCAGAATCTTGAACTGTTCAATCAGTGCATTCCTACTGTAGTCTTTTCTGCTGACATCATTTGTCCCGATGTGGATAATCACCGCAATCTCTTCTGTCTCTGCTCCTTCTAGGATCCTTTCAATTCTGTCGGCGATGTCCTTTGTTCTTGCTCCTGGGAGGCAGGTCACTAGTCGATCCTCTCTCCCTCCTGCAATGTGACTATCTACTTGCCTTATGATTGAGTCTCCCACTAGTATCGCAGACTTTCCTTTTTTCAGTTTTCGCTCTGGTCGTAGGTCCGTATCCTCGATGTGCTTCACAGCTTCCTCTTCTAGGCATCGACAAGACCTTGCCTCCTCTTCCTGCGGGATACTTCTCTGGGCGTCTTCTTCCTTGGAGTCAGATTGCTCATGTTCTTCATTCCATGTGGGTGTAACCTCATCTTCACTGTGCTGTAGGCCTCATCTTCACTGTGCTCTTCACCCTCCTGTAGGCCTCCTCAATGAATTTCTCAAGCTCCCAGACTTGTTCCTCGATGTGCCTCTCTCTCATAGGGTCTTCAGTCATCCCGATTTGGTCTTCTGTGATGTAAAGTCCCTCCAGTTCCTGAATCCTGTACTTCAATTGACTAACTTCCGCCTTCAAGCTTTTCTGTTCCTGATACCAACCGCATACATATGACTGCCTTCCCGAGGGGAGGTAGTCGTACATATGGCAGTCTGTGCAGTACACTGGAAAGCTCCTCTTTTGGATTCCCTCTTCTTCCATTGCTGTCCGCCTTTTTGGAGTACTCTTTATTATATCGCTGGTATCCTTTTGCTTGTGTGTGTGTGTGTTTTCTCCTGTTGTTGTTTCGTATGTATGTGTGCCCCCTCTGCGTGTACTATGGTTTTTTCTTTTGTGCTAGTTTGGTTATTTAGCTGTTCTTTGTTGTTGTCCTTACCTTGCTGGTCTTCCCTGGTGTCCTTGGGTGTACTGACTCAGCCCTTCTTGAGGCCCTTCGCAAAGGTGCTCTCGCTAAGGCGAGTGCCTTTGCCGCTCGTCTTCGCCGTGCACCAAACGGCTGAGTGCCGTTGGCTGGATCCCTTTTAATGGAGAGTTCGGGCGATGATGCGGTGGGGATGGGCGGAGCTTACTCTCGCCGCTGCCCCTGGCTCCTCGCTCCTCTCAGGCTTCTCTTCTCCCTCCTGCTTGCTCGTTTCTTTCTGGCTAGCTGGCTACCTTATTTCTTTTCTCCCTTCCTGCCTGCTTGTTAACGCTGCTCTGGCTGCCTCCTCAAATCACCAAAGAAAATCTTCTCAAGTCCTCCTCGGTTCTCCATGGAACAAAATTTGCCCATTAATAATAATAAGTTTATTTTTATATACCGCCATACCACAAACAGTTAAAAATAGTTTACAGGGGAAGAAACTGTATACAGACAGCGACATTACAGAGAACTTTTGAAATTACATTAGGGCATGCCCCTTTGATACTGATAAACCAGAGAGCTTAACAGCAGAAAGGATGGGGAAATGTAAGCTATTTTTTTGGAGCAATGAGGATAGGAAGAAAAGGGGAAATGAGAGGGAAAATGGCCACAATATTAGATGTGAGGAAGAAGGCAGGAGCAGTGGGAATAGGGGCATTGTTGAGGTGTGACAGTGGCAGTTGGAGATAAGAGTGGACATGGTTTGTGGGTATGAACGTGTTGTGGCATTGTTTGGGGGGTAGGAAGATATGTGGAAGATTACCGTATATACTTTCAGTGATATGGAATGTTACAATATATACTTGAATATAAACCAAACTTTTGAGGTTAAAATGGCCCCTCTCCCCCTTCCCTTGGACCCATCACCCTCCCTTCCCTCAGACCCATCACAGGCCTCTCTGTGGGTCTGCAGTACTGGCCTGGTGATCCAGTAGTGCAGGAAGTCAGAGCTGAAGCTACTGATCCTTTCCTTCCTCACAGTGACTTTCACGCTCAGCTGCCAGCCTGCCCCCTCCCTCTTTCCCATGTCCCTATGCAGGCCTACCTTACATCCATGGTGGTCCAACGGTGAGCAGGAACAATCTTTCAACACTCCTGCCAGGCAGTATCCATAGTATAAAAAAAATAAAATAATAGACTGCCATGAGACTGCTCGTTGTGAGGTTGCTGAGGAAACTCATGGCAGCTAAGAATTTTTTTTTAACCACGGAGACTGCCAGGCGGGAGCGTTAAAAGATCACTCTTGCCCTTGCTCACTGCTGGACCACCAGTGATGTAAGGTAGGCCTTCACAGGTACCAGTAGGGGAGGAGAGTGGGGCAGGTTGGTTGCAGAACGTGAAGGTCACTGTGGGGAAGGGAGAGAGGAATCTCTATCTTTGGTTTCCCACACCACTGGACCATCAGGGCAGTAAGGACCAAGACTGGAAGGTGGTAAGGAGGGGGGACTGACTTGTTGCTTGGCTGCAGACCCAGAAAACAGGACACCTCTGGCAAGGAAGTGATCGCTTCCTCCCTGGTTCTTCAATATATAACATTAATTTATATTCAAGTTAATATTCCCCCTCTGCTTTTTAGGGGAAAAATTTTCTTTGTGTATATTTAGATGGTTTTATTTGCATATTTACGATAGTTCATGCTTAAATCTTATTCACTAGGTCTTAATTTGGTTGTAGATGAATAGACACATTAGATAACCTTTTATGAAATCAAGCCTGTGAAGTGTGCCAAAAAGATGTATTTTGAATCTTATTTCATACATGCGATAAAAGCCCTATATACTTCTCCATCCGTATTTGCGGTGGATGTGTTCCACCAATTGGCGCAAATTTGAAAAAACCCGCAAATAACCAGCTATTTCAGGGTAGGCAGCCAACCAGTGATTTCAGGGCAGGCAGCCAATCAGCTATTTCAGGGCAGCCAACCAGTGATTTGAGGGCAGGCAGCTAACCAGCGATTTCAGGGCAGGCAAGCAAGCAGCAATTTCTGGGCAGGCAACCAGCGATTTCATGCATGCTGGGAAGAAGCCTTTCTCTCTAGGGAAGCAGTGTTTTGCTCAGTGCATATTGGGAAACATGGAAGCAGCAAATTTGTGGGAGAAAGCATGGAAGCAGCGATTTTCAGTACAGTAATGGTAAGTGATAAACTTTTTTCTCGGTACTGTACAGTAAAAGGAAAAAACTTTAGTAATGATGTTTTTTGGGGGAGGGAGTCAACGGCTGAAAAATTGCAAATAAGGGAAACCGTAGATACGGAAACTGCGAATACGGAGGGAGAAGTGTATGTGCTTTTACAAAATAGGTATCAAGGACCAGCCCTATTAGCACACACATCCTCTTGGAGAAATTAATACCTGCTCTGAACAAAGTGTAAACTTGTGCATCACAGCTAGGCTTCTACTACATCTCTGGGAAATTCCCTTATGTAGACCAAGTACATGTGATCCTTGATTTGTTTACTTTTAGTGATTATTTTGGCACACAGTTTCATGCAACTATTTTTGTTTTATCTTCCTTTATAAAAGTTTATGCCTTTAGTTTAGGAATACTAAAAGAGGGATGTTGATAAATCCATAATGCTGATATTTTTATTTTAATAGTACGTTTATCTTGTCTAGACCTAGAATCTGAGAGGAAGCTGGCTTATATTCGACATGAAACAAGAATTCACATCCTGAATCTCCTCATCACTTCACTGGAGTTGAATCCACCCAACCTGGCCTTATACCTCTTGGGTTATGAGTTGAAAAAACCCGTCAGTATCACCAATCTGCAGGATCCAGGTATTGAGTAGGGACCTAATGTTTCTTCATTGCTAATAATATGTTAATATCACATAAAATGATTTAATAATATAGAAAATAACAGATAAAGATCATACAGCCTATCCAGTCTGCCCATCCATACTATCTACAATCCCTTTCTCTCTCTTAGTTCATCTTTTGTGTTTGTCCCATGCTTTTATGAATTCATAGGTCTTCATCTGCATCACTTCCACTGGGAGTCTTTTGCATTAATCTACCACCCTTTCCACAAAGAATTATTTCCTTAGATTACTTTTGAGTTTATTTCCTTTCACCTTAAACTATCTTCCTTATTCTAAAGCTTCATTTCAATTGAAAGAGACTCGCTTCCAGTGCCACAGAGGTATTTATCTTTGTCTCTCATATTTTCCCTCTTCTGCCTCACTTCATCATTTTAGTAGCTACCCTCTGGACTGATTCCATCCTGTTTATCTTTTCGAATGTGCAGTCTCTAGAATTGTACTTAATGGGATCTCACAGGAAACTTATATAGAAAGCACTTCTTTTTCCTGCTATCTATTTCCTGGCTTTTGTTCTTGCCTGATCTGATCGCTTGGTCACTGTTAGATCATTAGATACAATCACTCCTTCATTCACAGAAGTACGTCAACTCTAATACTATACTACTCCCTCATTTATTTGCAGCTCAAATGCATGAGCCTGCATTTTTTAGCATTAAATCTTAGCTGCTGACTTCTGGTGAAGCTCACTCCCAAGTTCCTTACTAGAGGAGTCATTGATGGGCCTCGGTTTTTCCTGCTTCAAAGAGCAGGGTATCGGAGATCCAGACTCTTGTCAGACAGAGAGTTTTCCTTATATTTACAAAGGCTGGTTCCTTCCTGGGAGTGGTACCTTTTTTTCTGCTAAAATTTCTTGGTCTTCCGCGTAAATCAGGAATTCTGTTACAAATACACAGGAGTCCGTACTTTAGTTGTTGATTCCCAATTCCTTCAAAACTGCAGAAAGGTATCACTTTATGATCTTGAATTCCTCAACTTCTGGAGTTGAAAACAGTTCCCTCTTCAGTTTCTTTCTGTAAGCGAACTCAGAAGGTGTGTTCTGATCTGCTCTGCTTCTTTTTGTTATTTTCAGGTATTTTTCATTCGGATTTTTGAATTTCTTTGTGGCTTCAGAACTCGGAGGTCTCCATTTTAGACTTACTCAGTCCCATGTGGTGGATTGTTGCTCCTAGTCCAATCTCATCAAGTACCTGTGGAGCTAGCCTGCTTTGGGTCCTTTTCCCTGGGAGCTATTCACCTGCTGATTTCATCATAGGCTTGAACGTAGGCTGTAAGGCCTTTGTGTAACAACCCTCTGGTTATTAGGGAACGGGCTTTGTATTTTCTCCCCCCATCTCGGGGGTGGGAGTCTGTGGTCATGATCTGTCCGAGCAGCAGCTAGAAGAATTCCTTTAGCAATTGAGGTCTGACAATTTCTGATGCAGAAATCCTTTCCTTGCCAAGACAGACTGATTCAGGCAAACAGGCACCAGAAGTCACAATTATTCGTTATAGGAAACATTTGGGGATCTGTAAATTTCATTTTTAGAGGATTCTGGGATTAGGATTTGGTTCCCTCTACTCCAATATCCTAAAATCACAGTTTTTATTTTTTGATCTTGCTCCAATGGCCTGTTTTTGGTGCATTTTTCTTGATGGTGACCTTGGATTTTTAGCAATCTTTTTTTAAACATCATATTTTCTGCCTCAAATCAATTTTACTAGAGCCTACCTCTCATTGATGCTCCAGACCATTCCAATTGTGGATTCTATGTTTTTTATGCAGAGTTGCCAGTTGAGGAGCGGCCGTGTGCCATGGGATGCGAGAGGAAGGGATGGAGCTCATTCAGTCCTCCAAGGCCTTGAAACTCATGAAATCCCAGAAAATCCAATCTAAGTGGAAGAGATCCTGCTCGGATGACCCAAGAAGTGATGAGACAAAACATAACTAGGCTGTAGAGAATGACATGGGGAAAAAATCTGTCCCCATCACTGCCCCGTCACTGGACCACCGTCCCCCTCACTGCCCCATCCCCGCAGCATCCACCCTTCCCTCTTGCCACCTCACCGCCCTTCAGTGGCCTGAGAATCTCCCTCTCTTCCCCTTATCTTTGCGGTGTAAAGAAACTTAAGGGAGGGAAGGCCCGCGATCACCGATCGCTTTAGAAAATAAACTGATGCTGGCAAAGCCTGCCTATGCCGCCCTGCAGTCGCGTGTGTGTGGGTGGAAGTTTCTCCTTTGACAATTGTCATTTTATAAACACAAATAAAACAGCAAGGTTCAACAAAACCCATCTCCCCTCCCTTTCACAAATATCTCCTTCACTATTGTGAAAACTGAACAAACCAAATTACTACAGAATGCTACATAGAAAAATCAAGCTAACAGAATACTTTAGTCACACATGGCAAGAATAATGTTAGGGGAGTGTAACTAGGGCAACTGCCCCCTTGTCAGAGAGAGAGCCCTAAGCCAGCTGGAAGCTAAAGAAGCACAGCCTGGATTTTGCGGTCCCCAGTTATGTCTAATACCAGCTCTAGCAGGATACATATTTCAAATCTGAAATATTCTAATCATAGAATTTAAAATACATTTTTGTTTTCTTTTTGTTGTCTTGTAATTTTATTCTTGAAATCACAATGGTCTCAGGCTTTGGTGTTAGGTTCCTTCTGTCTTCATTGTGGCATGGCTGGCTTTTGAAGGTAAAATAGACGCAAGAGGAGCTGGGGAGAAGATGGCGAGTCTGACACGGATGCAGTTTTTTTTACCAGAGGAGTAAGACTTTTCACCACTCCCATGGGGCGGTAAAAGGTCTTGTCCCCATTCCTGCGGTAAACCAGTTGCTAATGTCTCCATTCCTGAGGATTTACTGTGATGACCCACGATTTACCGCAGTAAACATTCATAACATAAGAAATGCCATCTCCGGAACAGACCCTAGGTCCATCAAGTCCGGCAATCCACACACACGAAGGCCCCTCCAGGTGTACCCTGGCATAGTTTTTGTCCCCATATCACTCTAAACTTCTCATAAGGAGAAGTGCATCTAGCTTACCCTTACCCATGTCACTTTATGCCTCTCAATGGCAGATGATATGATGCATGACCTACTTCTACTGGAGCACTGGTCTAGGTCCTGGCAACTCAGTTTCAATGCCAAAAAATGCAAAGTCATGCACCTGGGAAGCCGAAATCCATGCAAGCTTTACACCCTAAATGGCGAGATCTTGACAAAAACTGAAGCAGAAAGAGACTTAGGGGTGATTGTCAGGGAAGACATGAAGTCTGCAAATCAAGTTGAGCAAGCTTCATCCAAAGCAAGGCAAATCATAGGTTGCATACGCAGGAGTTTCGTCAGCCGTAGACCTGAAGTCATTATGCCACTGTATAGATCCATGGTGAGACCGCACCTGGAGTACTGTGTGCAATTTTGGAGGCCACATTACCGCAAGGATGTACTGAGACTGGAATCGGTCCAGAGAATGGCCACCAGGATGGTCTCGGGACTCAAGGAGCTCCCGTACGAGGAGCGGTTAGGGAAGTTGCAGCTCTACTCACTCGAGGAACGTAGAGAGAGGGGAGATATGATCGAGACATTCAAGTACCTCACGGGTCGCATCAAAGTGGAAGAGGATATCTTCTTTTTCAAGGGTCCCGCGGCAATAAGGGGACATCAGTGGAAAATCAGGGGTGGGAAACTGCACGGTGACACTAGGAAGTTCTTCTTCACCGAAAGGGTGGTTGATCGCTGGAATAGTCTTCCACTTCAGGTTATTGAGGCCAGAAGCGTGCCAGATTTTAAAGCCAAATGGGACAAACATGTGGGATCTATCCGCAAAGATAGATAGGGAGGGTCATTGGAGTGGGCAGACTTGATGGGCCGTGGCCCTTATCTGCCGTCTATTTCTATGTTTCTATGTTTCTATAAGGAGATGTACATCTAACTTACCCTTAAATCCTAGAACAGTGGATTCCGCAACTACCTCTGGGAGAACATTCCAGGTGTCCACCACTCGTTGCGTGAAGCAGAACTTCCTGATATTTGTCCTGAACTTGTCCCCCCTTAGCTTCAGTCCATGTCCTCTTGTCCGTGTCACATTGGACATTGTAAATAATGTATTTTCCTGCTCTATTTTGTCGATTCCTTTCAGTATTTTGAAAGTTTCAATCATATCCCCTCGCAGTCTCCTCTTCTCAAGGGGGAACAATCCCAGTCTCTTAAGTCATTCCTCGTATTCCAAGTACTCCATGCCCTTTATTAGCTTTGTTGCTCGTCTCTGCACCCTCTCAAGCATTTTTATATCCTTCTTTAGGTATGGAGACCATACTGGTAACAGCCCAGCCTGAGCATCACACCACATGAGATGCTTGTACTGCCACTGCTCCATTGATGCACCATCATGGCTCTCGACACCGGTCATCATCCAGCCATGCATTTAAGCATTGTGCCTCTAGACACTGCTCCAGTTCATCGAAGCATCACTCTTCTTCTTCTCTTCGACGTTCTTAGTCCAGCAAATGTTCTTATAAATCCAAGCATGCTGCTTCCAAACGTCCAGAGAAATGTAAACATCCTGCATCACCTTCCTCATCGGACCAGTACCGTTCTAAGCAGCAACATTGATCTCCATTTCTACTCATCACTGGACTCTGAACTTCAAATGGATTCTAATGTTTACGTTTCTCATTCCACCACAGAGGCTTATGACTCTACTGAGCCACAATCTTCATCTAAGACTCCTCATAGAGATGCATCCCCTGTCGAGTGGCTTTCCTTCACTCGCTTCATTAGACAGATGGGTAAGGATTTGTCTGTCAAGCTTACTAAACATCCTTTGCATGGGATCCTGAGAGAAACCCTTCATAAAAATTGGTAATCTCTTCTCTCTCTGCCTGTTGCTCCCAGGAAGCTGGACTCTCTATACTGGATAATTCCCAGTCCAGGTTTTGACAAACCTCAACTGTCTCATCAATCTCTAGTGGTAGAATCCACACTGAAAAAGTCTACTCTGTCCAAAGTTTATGCTTTAGTACCGCTAGGTCAAAAAGGATGTACTATGGATAGGTTTGGGAGACGTCTTTACCAAAACTCCATATTGGCAAATCGAGTCATTAACTATAACTTCTATTTCATATGCTACCTAAAACATCTGGTCAAGCAATTGACCGCTTTTCGAAAATATCTTCCATCTCATCGAACAAAAGAATTCCAGCACATTGTTTACATCCTTACCCAATTAAGACAGCACATGGTTCAGTGTGCTTATGATGCTTTTGAGTTTTCATCCAGGGCTTCTTTTATGTCCGTGGCCATGAGAGATTAACCTGGCTCAGAATTGCTGGCATGGATGTCAACCTTCAAGGCAGGTTGGCCAACATCCCCTGTCTAGGGGGATGAGGTTTTTGGGAACACAATGGAAAATGCTACTGAAAAGCTCTCGGTGCATGAAAAACAGTTGGATTCCTTGCTTAAGCCTAAATCCAAGTCTGCCTCAGAGGAGCTTCTCAGGCCTCAACAGAAGAAACAGAAGCAGCAACGCCCTGAGAAACCTTGAGCGTCTGCTCCAGCCAAACCAACCTAGTCTTTTTGACGGGCTTCTCGAGAGCATAGTTGCAATTTCTGTACAGCCTCTCCCTCAGCCAGTCGGGGGTCATCTCCAACTTTATTTCCTTCATTGGGAGTTGATCACCTTAGATCTCTGGGTTCTACAGATCATTCGAGAGGATTACTCTCATCATTTTATCAGTGTTCCTCCAAATCATCCTCCAAGAGAGTCTGCTTTGAACCCTCACCAATCCTCCCTTCTTCTTCAGGAAATTAATTCCCTTCTCTTCCTCAATGCCATCAAGAAGTTTCCTGTGGCCAGCAGAACCGGGGGTTTTAATCCTGCTATTTTCTGTTCCCGAAGAAGATAGGGGATCTCCGTTCTATTTTAGATCTCAGAGCCCTCAACATATTTCTTGTTAGTGGAAAATTTTGGATGCTATCTCTAGCCACTCTACCCCTTTTGGCGCAAAACAATTGGTTATGCTCTCTAGATCTCAAGGAAGCCTACACTCGTATCGCCATTCGTCCGGTTTACAGGAAGTACCTCAGATTTCAAGTGGCATGCTACCACTATCAATACAAAGTTCTACCTTTTGGCCTGGTATCCTCTCCCAGAGTCTTCACCAAGTGCCTGGTGGTGGCGGCAGCGGCCTTGAGGTCTCAGGGCCTTCAAGTCTTCCCCTACCTAGACGACTGGCTCATCAAGGATCCTTTATCTCAAAGTGTGCTCTTTTCGACAAATCAGATTATATTATTTCTTCAGAATCTGGGGTTTGAGATCAACTTCTCCAAATCACAACTTCAACCAATTCAGAAGCTTCAGTTCATTGGAGCTCTGCTCGACACCACTGAACTTAGGGTGTTTCTTCCTGAAGAATGTCAAGACACTTTATTTCAACTTTGTCATCAGATTGCCCAGTTTCAGTCAATTTTAGCCAGGTGCATGATGGTTCTGCTGGGTCACATGGCTTCCACAGTGCATGTGACTCCCTTTGTGAGGCTGCACTTCTGGATGCCTCAGTAGTCTCTGGCTTCATAGTGGTTTTAAGTTCTCGACCCACTCTCACAACACATTTCTATCACCTCGTCTCTTCAATGGTTGGTTCAGTGGTAAATGAACCCTTCCAATCTTTCCAGAGGTCTGTTGTTTCACATGCCTCCTCATCAAAAAGTTCTGACCATGGATTTTGTCAAACTATGCGTGGGGAGCTCATCTGGATGGCCTTCGCACTCAAGGTCACTGGTCCCCCCCAAATAACAGTGCTTTCACATAAATCTTTTGGAACTCAGAGTGATTTACTATGCTTGCTCTGAGAGCTTTTCAGCATCTGGTCAATCATGTCCTTCTTGTCCGAACGGTCAATCAACTCACCATGTACTGAATAAACAAGCAAGGAGGAACAGGGTCTCTCCTCTGTGAAGAGGCTCAGAAGATCTGGCTTTGGGCAATTGCTCGCAACATCTTTCTCAAAGCAGTCTTTATTCATGGGGAACAGAATTTCTTAGCAGACAAACTCAGCAGACAAACTCACGAATGGATGCTCAACTCAGCAGTTCTCCATCTCATTTCCTTGCAATGGGGGACTCCTCAAGTGGATTTGTTTGTCTTACCCCACAAAAAGTTACCCTAGTTCTGTTCGTCTGTACTTTCCTCATCGCCTGGAGGTGGACACTTTTCTTCTGGATTGGATGCACAAGTTTCTCTATGCATTTCCACCCATTCCTCTCATTCTCAAGACTTTTGTCAAAGTCAAGCAGGAGTCAGCAGCCTTGGTTCTCTCTTCTACTTCAACTCAGTATCTGTCAATTTTTCAAACTCCTCTCTTTGAGTCACTGTTTTCTTCTACATCCCAACCTTCAGTCTTTACACCTGACAGCTTGGTACCTCTCAAGCTGAGCTCAGCTGGTCTTCACCTATCTCAACCTGTCAGACTCGTATTGGAAGCTTCCAGATCACCGGCCACTCATCAGTGTTATCAGCAAAAATGAACCCATTTTTCTGCTTGTTATCGTCTTCACCAGGATCCAAAATCCATCTCTGTTTCCTTAGTTTTGGATTATTGCCTCCATTTAGCTGAATCTGTCCTGAAATCCATATCCATTAGAGTCCATCTCAGTGCTATCATTGCCTTTCATTAACCAGTTGATGGATAACCTCTTACTGCTCATCCTCTTGTCTCTAGATTCATGAAAGGACTTTTCAATGTTAAACTACCTCTCAAACGGTAGATCAGGCATGGTCCCTACCAGTGTTCCCTCTAAGCGGGCGGGTGTTGTGAGCAAACTTTTTTCACTGTGAGCTAAAAATATCGGGCGCCAGCAAGTTATGAGCCAAATAAATATGTTGCTTTCTACCACAGAACTTCCTTACGTTTGTATGGAATCTATCCCCTTTCAACTTTAGAGAGTGCCCTCTCGTTCTCCCTGCCTTAGCTACTAAGTCTATTCCCTTCAGTACCTTGAATGTTTCTATCATGTCCCCTCTCAATCTCCTCTGCTCAAGGGAGAAGAGGCCCAGTTTCTCTAATCTTTCGCTGTACGGCAACTCCTCCAGCCCCTTAACCATTTTAGTTGCTCTTCTCTGGATCCTTTCGAGTAGTACCGTGTCCTTCTTAAAGTACCAGTGCTGGACGCAGTACTCCAGGTGAGGGCGTACCATGGCCCGGTACAGCAGCATGATAACCTTCTCTGTCTCTTCAGTCCAGCATCTGCCCCTTCCATTCACTGTCTGTCTTTCCCTGCCATCTCTCCTCCTGCCCCCCCCCCCACCCCCCAATTTGGTCTAGCATCCATCATCTTCCTTCTGTTCCCCTCATGGTCTGGCATCTCTATCCTTCCCTCCCCCCTGTGGTTTTTAGCATATCTCTCTTCTCATTTCCTCCACTCAGATCTGATCATTCTCTGCTCTCTCTTCCCTTTTCTTCTCTGGTCTTCCTTCTCTATTTTCTGCCTCCATCTAAATTAAATTCTTTCTTACTATTTAGTCCCGTTTCCCTCTTTTCACTGTGTCTACACACAGCTTGTCACCCCTTTCCCTCACCCCTCCATTATCTTACTATTTTCTTCCCCCTTTATTTATCTCCTCCTTCCATCCAGTATGTGTTCTTTCCCCACTTCCATTCAGCATCTGCTCTCCCTTCTCAACTGACATCCATCTGCCTTCTGCTCTCTCTCCCTTCTTCTCACTTCCATCATCTGTCCCCTTCTCTCTCTCTCTCATCTCCTCCATTCCATCATCTGCCCCTTCTCTCTCTCTCTCTCTCTCTCCCCCCCCCCCAACTTCCATCATCTGCCCCCCTTCCCCTCACCTTTGTGGGTCACTTTCTTTCCCCTGAGGGTGGCTCATGTCACAGGGGAAGCTTTGGCCGAGCAGAACCGCTTGATTGACAGTGGAACTTACTTGATTGATGTCGATGCTGGGGCCCGTTGCCGTTTGAAGGAAAAAAAAAAAGGTGGAAAAAAGGAACCTGTAAAGGCGAGAGGAAGGGAAACCTCCAGGACAGCTGCTTTTTGCCCTCCTTCAGCGGCCCAAGAGTTCAGACCAGCAGCGGCAGCTCTGTATGCTTTTAACTTCGGCACAGAGCTGCCCCTAATCAATAGTTTAGCGCGGTTTCATGAGGCAGCCTCGGGGCCTTTGATAGCCGGCCCGCTTCGATGATGCGATGTGGGCCGGCCTAGCAAAGGCCCCGAGGCTGCCTTATGAAACCGCGCTAAACTATTGATTAGGGGCAGCTCTGTGCCGAAGTTAAAAGCATACACAGCTGCCGCTGCTGGTCTGGAGGTGCGGAGACAAGGCAGGAGGCAAACGCGGTGGAAGGCAGGAGTCCCGGCGAAGGCAGGAGTCCCGGCACAGCGACTACAACAGGAAGTTGCAAGTCAGCTGACGCCGGCCTTTCGTTGCGGCGGGGACCGAATCCTTCGCGGACCGGCAAGATTTTGTTTGCGGACCGGCGGTTGAAGAACTGTGCTCTACACTGTGTGCGCTGTGACGAGAAACTTGTGCGCTGCGAGGTAATATTTTGTGCGTGAGCGCACCCCAGCGCAGCTTAGCGGGAACACTGGTCCCTACTGAAAAATGCTATCACGGAAGCACAAAATCTCTACATTCGGCAGATTTCCAAAGAAAGGAAAACTAATGGGAAAGGAGAACCTGCATGGCTTACTAGACAGGTGAAGGAACCCATAAAAGAAAAGAAGGACTCTTTTAAAAAATGGAAACGCACGAAAACAATCGAAGCTTGGAACAAACATAAAGATGATCAAAAGAAATGTCACAAGGTGGTGAGAGATGCCAAAAAGTACTATGAGGAGTAAATAGCGCAGAAGCCAAAAACTTCAAGCCCTTCTTTAGATACATAAAAGGGAAAAAACCCGCCAAAGAGGCGGTGGGACCGCTGGATGACCAGGGAAGAAAAGGGTACATCAAGGAAGACAAACAAATTGCAGACAGACTAAATTCCTTCTTTGCATCTGTCTTTACGAAGCAGTGGAAGTGTTCAAAGGAGTAATAGAAGACAGCCTCACTACAGTAGAAGTGGACTTGGACCAGATATACTACCAGATCGACAAACTTAAAAGTGACAAATCCCCTGGACTGGATGGAATTCAGCCGATAGTCTTAAAAGAACTGAAGGTTGAAATCGGAGAACTACTGCAAAAACTTGCCAACCTGTCAATTAGAACTGGACAGATACCGGACGACTGTAAGATAGCGAATGTCACGCCAATTTTCAAAAAAGGATCAAGAGAAGAACCGGGCAACTACAGACCTGTGAGTCTTATGTCTGTCCCTGGAAAGATTTTTGAAGCACTGATTAAGGATAGCATAGTCCGGCACTTGGATACACACGACCTGATGAGAGCCAGTCAACATGGTTTCAGGAAAGGGAAATCATGTTTGACAAATTTACTTCAATTTTTTGAGTCCGTGAACAAACAAATTGATAGTGGAAAACCGGTGGACATAATATACTTGGACTTCCAGAAAGCGTTCGACAAGGTTCCACATGAAAGACTTCTCAGGAAACTACAAAGCCATGGAATAGAGGGGGATATACAAAGATGGATAGGCAAATGGCTGGAGAACAGAAAGCAGAGAGTGGGCATAAAAGGGAAGTTCTCAGACTGGGAGAAAGTGACTAGCGGTGTACCCCAGGGCTCAGTACTTGGGCCCATCTTATTTAATATTTTCATCAATGACCTCCTCTTTTCTCTTTCTGTGGAGTTTGATTGTTATTATACGAAATGAAGAGGGAGCAGCTATCCACTGAAGAAGGGGAGGGGTTCATGATCTTAAAGTGATACCCTTCTGCAGTTTCACAGGAAGTGTGAATTAACAGCTAAAGTACGGACTCCGGTGTATTAAAGAATTTCATGGTGACTGTTTCCCGCGGCTATCTGTAGGTAACAGGGGAAAAATTGACTGGTTGCTGCAGGAACAGGGACAAGACTTTTCACCGCCCCATGGAGTGGTGAATTTCCTTGTCCCCACAGTAAAGGATATTTCGTGTGTCGACTCCTTTCCCAACACTCCCGACCAGCAGCACCCTCTGCGACTGCGGATCCAACAGCCCACTTCCTCCCTCCTTCCCTATCATGGGTTTAACAGCCCACCTCCCTCGTACCCTCCCTCCCCCTCTGCCAATTGTGACTACTGGCAACCCCCCCTCCCCCCACAAACAAACCTGTAACTCCTCCTCTGGGTCAGCCCCATTGTGCTTCCTGGGGGCAAAACTAGAAGTTACATCAGGAGAGACTCGGTAAGAAGAAGGTTCCGAAGTAGTTCTTTGTGCAATGTTGCCTCTTTGTTCAGGAAGCTTTGAAGAGGCTGGTAGGCCCACACCAGGAGATACAAAGGAGTTGATCCAGGGGAGTCACATGCTTTTTTTTTTTGGGGGGGGGGGTGTTAGTTTTTTTTTTTTTTTTTTTGCTGGTAGTCACGATCGGGAGTGAGGGAGGGAGGGTACGAGGGAGGGGGGCTGTTGTACCCATGATAGGGAGGGAGGGGACTGCTGCTGCATCCGTGAAGGGGGGAAGGGATTGCTTGGGCTGCTGGACTGGCTGGATCTGAAGGAAAGGGAAACAGTTGCTGGATCTGGTCTGAGGATTGTGGGAGAAAGGAAACAAGTGCTGGGCCCATGTGGTGGGTCGAGTGGAGTTGGAGGGAGGGGAGAGGTTCCAGACCCAAATGTGGGCACTGAAGGGAGGATAGAGGTGTCTGACCCATGGGAAGGGGGCTAGATGGAAGGGATAGAGGTGCAGGAACTGCAAGGAGGAAGAGAGAGCAGGAAATGGAAAGAGAAATGCTGAACTAAGGGGTTGAAGGAAGAGTGAGTAAAGGAAGAAAAGAGAGAGTATGAGAGACACATTTGTGTATGAGGGAAAGAGAGTGGATAAGCTAGACAGGAAAATATACAAAAAGTAGGGAGATGGTAGGCAAGGATGGGAGCATAGGAACAGGGACAAAAAGGGGAATGCTACATGGAGGTGGTATATAGACACATGAAGAAGATGTATCCAAGTCAAGTAACGACCCCCTATACCCATCTTTCTTAATACAGAAAACAAAAAAGACCAATAATCCCGGTCAAATGTCTTTTCGGCGTCTAATGATAGAAGAAGCAACTTAACACCAGTGTCCTGAGCATATTGAATTGTATGGATAACCCATCTAATATTATCAAAAGTTTGTCGTCCTTGGATAAATCTCAATTGATCTTTATGAATAAGCTCTGGCAAAAACTGCTGCAGACGTTTAGCTAAAATTTTGATAAATATTTTATAATCCGTCCATAACAGGGAATTCGGCCTCTAAGAAGCACAAGCATGAGGATCTTTGCCAGGCTTCAGAGTTATTGCCACCAAGCACTAAGAATACGGAAGAGTAGCTGCCTGATCCAAAGAATTGAATACTTGAAGAAGGAAAGGCGCCAATATTTTACTAAAGGTCTTATAGTAACGATTAGAAAAACCATCAGGTCCAGGTGACTTGTCCAAAGACAAGTCTCCAATAGCCCATTGGACCTCTTCAGTTCTATAGGCCTTGACAAATCTATTCCCGCCAAGTCCTGCAAACAAGGTAAGTCAAGAGACTCCAAAAAACTAGCAATATCCTCCTCCAAAGGAGCATGATCAGGAGTATACAAGTCTGCATAAAATTGAGTGAACACCTCACACATAGCTACATCCGTAGAATGTAAAGCATCCACAGAGCCATAAATTGAAGGGATAGAGGCCTAGATTCACAAAGCAAACCGATCGTGTACCGATTGGTTTGCGATCACTTTGCGACCCCGCTCCCATTCACTAACCTTATTCCCGATCCGATTTCTGCTCGATCCAATCTGCACATGCAAATGAGGAATTGCATGCAAATATAGGAAGAAAGTGATTCACAAAATAAAACTGCAGGAACACCGACTGGGCTGGCCGATCAAAAGAAGTGACTGCTGGGGACCAGTCGCTCACTGCCTTTCTGACTGTCTGCTCTCTGCCTGAAATCCCACCCTGCAGCCCTGAAACTATCCAAAAAGCGCCCAGCTCTCTGCCGCTCTCTTCTCTTCCCCCCTTGCCTCTCTGCCCTATTCCGCCATGCCTCATTGCGAGTCCGTGTTTGTAACCCGCAGTTTTAACCCGTGGGTTAAAAGCAGGGCTGCACTTTTCGCCACCAGCCCCGGCTGATCTCCACGTCATTTGCAGGGTCAGAGGCAATCGGAAGATTGGCATGTGTTGGAGCAGGCATTCCCTTGTACAAGTACAGGCAACCTTATTGTGTTCTTGTCTGCAAATATTTTCACCATGATTTGTAAAGATAGCTCATAGCCTCTTTGATTCCCCCTCTCCCTCCCCTGCTTGTACTGAGAGCCAACGCATGCGCGGACTATCTACAGGAAAATAAGATGGTCCGCGCATGTGTCCCGATCACTCTGCAGTGATCCGTCCATTGATTGTGTGGGCGTGCCTCTGAGTGCATTAATTTGCATGAGGAGGCTTGCTGAATCGATCGCTCGAGAAGCCTCATAAACGGATCGGACACGGATCGCCCTGCAAACGTAGGCTTCGTGAATCTAGGCCAAAGTTCCTAGATGCTTGGGACCGCAACAGTCGGCTTGCTTGGTTGCCAAACTCAAAATGTGACTGTCGTGCCCTCTCCAAACGAGCTGCCAAAGACTCAAGATGAATAGTATGAAGTTGCAAATAGAGAATGACACAGGGACAAATTTTTACCCATCCCCGTGGGAATTCATTTTCCCGTCCCATCTCAGAAAGTTATTTTCCTGTCCCTGCCCCATTCCTGCAAGCTCTGTCATTATCTGCATAAGCCTCAAACACTTTAAACTCATAAGTATTCAAGGCTCGTGTGGTTAAGGCATAGCTTACAGGATTGGGACAAGGACAGGGCCAGTGGCAAAACTCGCAGGGACGGGGAAATTGAGTTGCTGTGGGGACGGGGACAAATTTGTCCCCGTGTCATTCTCTAGTTGCAAATGCCTTTCATGTAGCTGCTGGAGCAGAGCTGGATCAGTCCCCCCCACTCTTAGCAATGGCCTCCAAACCTGCCAGTTGATCTAACAACTTAGTTTCTCTGGCATGAGTGGTTTTACACAAATGGGCCTGCAAGGATATCAAGCGGCCCCTCATCACTGCTTTATGCCCCTCCCAGAGAGTGGCAGGAGCTACATCCCCAGTATCATTACAGTCTAGATAATCTATCAACTCCCCTTCAATCTGCAAAACCTGCTCAGGAACCAACAATAAAGCATCATCATGACGCCAACGAAATTATCTATGATCCGGTTCCAAGAACAGCAACTCCAACAACAAAGGAGCGTGATCTGACCAAGTACAGGTCAAAATCACTGCATCACCTAAATTGCCCAAAATTGTGGAGTCCACAAACCAAAAATCAATGCGAGAAATGGAGTTGTGGACTGTGGAGTTATAAGTATAATCCCTACTATGAGGATGCAATTCCCACAAGAGATCCACTAAGTGCCAATTATGTAAAAACTTTTTGAATATCCCCTGGGCAGTACCCCCATATAAAGGGGAGGGTTAATGGAGTGGGTAGACTTGATGGGCTATGGCCCTTTTCTGCCGTCATCTTTCTATGTTTCTTTCTATGTTTCTAAAGTGTTTGGGGCAGAATTGTCCAATACTGGGATCAAAATTCAATTAAAATGTCGCCCCAATAATAGAGAGCCCTCTATGTGCTACAAAAAAGCCGAGTAAGGCTCTCAAAAAAATCCGCTTGACCTTCATTAGATAAGTATACATTCACAAAAGTAAACTTCTGAGTACCAAGGGTGACTCGAAGGAGAAGATAACGACCCTCCTTATCCCGTATTACCTTATGAACTTGTCAGGGCAAATCCCGGGCCAACACAATAAGCACCCTGCAGGATTTTCTCTGCCCTTGATTGAAGGCAAAATAAATGGAGGAACATTGAGCATGACGACAATATTTTTCGTGGCAATGGCAATAAATGGGTTTCTTGTATAAAAACAACCTGTGCCTTAGCTCTCAAGACATCACAAAACATAAGGTGACGCTTTAGTGGCAAGTTCAAACCTCTCACATTCATAGAAATACAGGTCAAAGTAGCCATTACTCACATACAAAAAATGACAGAACCCCCCCCCCACCAGACAGTATACATTCCCAAAAAAGGAACAACCAAGCCATTGATGAAATCGAAAAAGAACCCGCAGGAGGACCACCCATCCTTACTCCCATACCACCCCGACCCATCCCCAATATGCATACAAAACCATAGCAGCCATGCTTGTAATATTTCGAGATACAACCAGATAAAAAAGAGTGGGCATGGAAAAACTGACTACCTTCAACTACTCATCTCCATATAATAAGAACAGAAAGAGAAATAAGAGCAAACAGATAGAAAATAAAGAATAATAATGTCACTCAAAAGCAATACTGAGAAAAATGTCAGCAAAATAAAACTGACCAAAATCAGAAATATCCCAACAAACCTACAGTTCAGATTTCAAGTGCCAGTCTATGAGGGAGCTGTGGATGAAGCTGATTGTTGGGACCGTAGCCTACCCTTGCCCTTGGTAACCAGCTGCCATTTGGGTTGAAGCTGCACAT
The DNA here is from genome assembly GCF_902459505.1 of Geotrypetes seraphini. Taxonomy (NCBI): domain Eukaryota; kingdom Metazoa; phylum Chordata; class Amphibia; order Gymnophiona; family Dermophiidae; genus Geotrypetes; species Geotrypetes seraphini. Next base: position 88,964,381 of record NC_047092.1, read on the forward strand.
TCAGCACCGTGGGCTGCTGCATCTGAGAGGACGAAGTGGAACAATTATTGGCGGGGGGGGGGGGGTGTCGATCGCAGTCGACCTTTTGGGCACCCCTGCTCTACTATATATCTTAACGGAACCCAGGTTATTGAGGTAAGAACCTAATCTGTAAGTCCACTTACTCATGAATAGAGCCCACAGAGAACTCGGTCCTTATCCAGGACAAGTATAAAGTGATGCATGTTGGTAACAAAAATCTCATGCACGAATACAGGATATCCGGGGCGGTACTTCGAGAGACCTCCCAGGAAAGGGACTTGGAAGTTCTGATTGACAAATCGATGAAGCCGTTCACGCAATGTGTGGTGGCGGCAAAAAGGGCGAATAGAATGCTAGGAATGATAAAGAAGGGGATCACAAACAGATCGGAAAAGGTTATCATGCCGCTGTACCAGGCCATGGTGCGCCCTCACCTGGAGTACCGCATCCAGCACTGGTCGTCGTACATGAAAAAGGACACGGTACTACTCGAAAGGATCCAGAGAAGAGCGACTAAGATGGTTAAGGGGTTGGAGGATCTGCCGTACAGCGAAAGATTAGAGAAACTGGGCCTCTTTTCCCTCAGACAGAGGAGATTGAAAGGGGACATGATTGAAACATTCAAGGTACTGAAGGAGATAAACTTAGTAGATAAGGACAAGTTGTTCACCCTCTCCAAGGTAGGGAGAACAAGGGGATAGATTCCGTACAAACGTAAGGAAGTTCTTAGAAGCCATTGAGAGTAGTAGAAAACTGGAACGCTCTCCGGAGTCTGTCATAGGGGAAAACACCCTCCAAAGTTAGAAAAGTTCCTGCTGAACAAGGACGTACGCTGATAGGGCTAGTCTCGGTTAGGGTGCTGGTCTTTGACCGGAGGGCCGCCGCGTGAGCGGACTGCTGGGCATAATGGATCTCTGGTCTGACCCAGTGGCAGCAATTCTTATGTTCTTATTTGTGGTGAAACTCCTGAGATATCAGGAGATGGAAATGACACTGAAGAGGATATGACAAAATTAAGGTCTTGATGCAGAAAAGGTTTCCTTGCAAGTAAAATTGGTTTAACCAGTCTTACTTCATGGAAACTCTCTTGACGATGCTCTAAAGTTGTCTCCATGGCTGCTACTGATTGTCAGTAGCAGCCACTGAGAATCCTATGCAAATGCCTTATAAGAAGTTCATTAGTATTATGAAAGCACTCTGTAATGATCTAAACTTTTTGCCCACTTTTTGCAGGCAAAATTTTCTGGCAGAATCTAACCTGTCGTAGCCTTACTTTTCTGTCATTGCCTAAGCACTGACAGGTAAGTAAGGCTTGACAGCTCAGACCCCCCCCCAACCTTGCAAATTAAAAAAAAAAAGTCCCCAACCTCCCCATATACAAGTTCCAATCATTTCCTTTTCCTCCTTCCTCCATGACTCTGCTCCCTCCAGCCATCCATGGCACCCCCTCCCCCTTCATTGTGCAATTACCTCGGCCTGAGACACCCTTCCTGTGCCCTACACCCTACCCGTGCACTTAAAAATTAAAATCAACAGGAGGGATGCTCCTCCTGCCACAGTGCCTGGACATGCCTCCTCCACACCACCCCATCCCACCCTACTCTACCCCATATCTTTTTTTTTTTGTTGTTGTTTTTTTGAAGTTTGGTAAGAGGGATGCCCATTACCTCCTGCCAGCAGGCCCGCCTCTTCAAAATGTCGGACCTTCCGATTTCCGGTGCATCCTGTCATACACTGGGCAGGGCCTAAGGCCCTGATTGGCTCAAGTACCTAAAGCCCCTCCCAGTGCATCCTAGGATGCACCAGACAAGGCCTAAGGCCCTGATTGGCTCAGCCAGCTAAGGCCCCTGAGCCAATAAAGGATTTAGGTCCTTCTCAATACATTCCAAGATACACTGGGAATGGGCAGGTCTGCCATTTTGATAGGTGGGCCTGCCGGCAGGAAGGAGTAAGCATCCCTTCTTCTGAACTTTCAGTTAAAAGGTACAGGGGTTTGACGGTTGTCAGGGGGTGGTGGTGGCTCACAAGGCCACTAGGTGTATTTTTTGAAGGGGGTTCAGTGTGGTGGGAGTAGGGTCGGGCTTTGGGGACTTGTGTGGGGGAGGGGAGCGGTACATTTTTTATTTTTTCATACTCTCCCTGTTGGCTGATCAGTTGAACTAGCAGTACGCCCCAAAGCTATTGATCAGTGGCTTTGTGGCTTCCCCTAATGGTTTAGTATTGAGCTGGCAGAGGAAATCCTGAAGCTGTGGAGGCTATGGGGAGTCCTGCCAACTCAGATTGGCATGCAGGGAGAGCAGCAGAAAAATTTTGACAGGAGGGATACAAAGGATTTGTGCCTAGCGATTGTTTTCTGAGCAGGTGCCAAGCACAGTTCCTCCCCCTATTTACCAGCTCTGCTCCATACAAATAGTATGCATATAATTTGCATGTTTTTTGTGCAGAGCATCAGTCAGAGAAAAATCGCTCCTGCCATGGTAATTTTTACCATGACGTTGGATCTTTGTGCATCTGAGCCTAAGTTGTGTCAGCATGTCAAATCTCCAACCTACTGATCTCAACCCTAGACTACAAAACCTTCAGAACATAAATAAAAACTCTATTATTCAAGAAATTTGTCAAAATAAACTGAACCCGCGATCTTCAGAACAAATCTTAGACCGGAAATCGGATCTTGTAATATGTTGTTGATCATGTAATCCACCTGGAAATGACCATAGTATCTCTTTTGCAATCCACCTTGAACTGCAAGGTTAAGGCGGAATAAAAGTCACTAATGTAATGTAATTTTGAGACCATAAGGAAAAGGAAGGTACTTTACCTGTTTAAAAATCCGTGAGATATAAGTTTGTAGGTAAGAATGTGGTTACTTACAAAGCTGGTGGTTATGATTCAGGGCTGGTGGAAGTCTTTTACTACTTCTAAAAAGGTCAAAAGTTATTTAAAAATGTCACTTATATCTTCACTCTGGTGCTTTATGTGAAGCTAAGCTGAGTAGAGGGGGTGTTCCCGCTAAGCTGCGCTGGCGCACAAAATATTACCTCGCAGCGCACAAGTTTCTCGTCACAGCGCACACAGTGTAGAGCACAGTTCTTCAACCGCCGGTCCGCAAACAAAATCTTGCCGGTCCGCGAAGGATTCGGTCCCCGCCGCAACGAAAGGCCGGCGTCAGCTGACTTGCAACTTCCTGTTGCAGTCGCTGTGCCGGGACTCCTGCCTTCGCCGGGACTCCTGCCTTCCACCGCGTTTGCCTCCTGCCTTGTCTCCGCACCTCCAGACCAGCAGCGGCAGCTGTGTATGCTTTTAACTTCGGCACAGAGCTGCCCCTAATCAATAGTTTAGCGCGGTTTCATAAGGCAGCCTCGGGGCCTTTGCTAGGCCGGCCCACATCGCATCATCGAAGCGGGCCGGCTATCAAAGGCCCCGAGGCTGCCTCATGAAACCGCGCTAAACTATTGATTAGGGGCAGCTCTGTGCCGAAGTTAAAAGCATACAGAGCTGCCGCTGCTGGTCTGAACTCTTGGGCCGCTGAAGGAGGGCAAAAAGCAGCTGTCCTGGAGGTTTCCCTTCCTCTCGCCTTTACAGGTTCCTTTTTTCCACCTTTTTTTTTTCCTTCAAACGGCAACGGGCCCCAGCATCGACATCAATCAAGTAAGTTCCACTGTCAATCAAGCGGTTCTGCTCGGCCAAAGCTTCCCCTGTGACATGAGCCACCCTCAGGGGAAAGAAAGTGACCCACAAAGGTGAGGGGAAGGGGGGCAGATGATGGAAGTTGGGGGGGGGGGAGAGAGAGAGAGAGAGAGAAGGGGCAGATGATGGAATGGAGGAGATGAGAGAGAGAGAGAAGGGGACAGATGATGGAAGTGAGAAGAAGGGAGAGAGAGCAGAAGGCAGATGGATGTCAGTTGAGAAGGGAGAGCAGATGCTGAATGGAAGTGGGGAAAGAACACATACTGGATGGAAGGAGGAGATAAATAAAGGGGGAAGAAAATAGTAAGATAATGGAGGGGTGAGGGAAAGGGGTGACAAGCTGTGTGTAGACACAGTGAAAAGAGGGAAACGGGACTAAATAGTAAGAAAGAATTTAATTTAGATGGAGGCAGAAAATAGAGAAGGAAGACCAGAGAAGAAAAGGGAAGAGAGAGCAGAGAATGATCAGATCTGAGTGGAGGAAATGAGAAGAGAGATATGCTAAAAACCACAGGGGGGAGGGAAGGATAGAGATGCCAGACCATGAGGGGAACAGAAGGAAGATGATGGATGCTAGACCAAATTGGGGGGTGGGGGGGGGGCAGGAGGAGAGATGGCAGGGAAAGACAGACAGTGAATGGAAGGGGCAGATGCTGGACTGAAGAGACAGAGAAGGTTATCATGCTGCTGTACCGGGCCATGGTACGCCCTCACCTGGAGTACTGCGTCCAGCACTGGTACTTTAAGAAGGACACGGTACTACTCGAAAGGATCCAGAGAAGAGCAACTAAAATGGTTAAGGGGCTGGAGGAGTTGCCGTACAGCGAAAGATTAGAGAAACTGGGCCTCTTCTCCCTTGAGCAGAGGAGATTGAGAGGGGACATGATAGAAACATTCAAGGTACTGAAGGGAATAGACTTAGTAGCTAAGGCAGGGAGAACGAGAGGGCACTCTCTAAAGTTGAAAGGGGATAGATTCCATACAAACGTAAGGAAGTTCTGTGGTAGAAAGCAACATATTTATTTGGCTCATAACTTGCTGGCGCCCGATATTTTTAGCTCACAGTGAAAAAAGTTTGCTCACAACACCCGCCCGCTTAGAGGGAACACTGGCCCCCACCCTAGGAAATCGAAAGGATGGAGAGGATTCAGAAACCTTTCTATTTTAAACGAGACTCTGCAACCATTATAACCGATCTACAGGAGGTGGTGGAGGATTTGGATTCCAGAGATAAAAAGTGGAGTGCTAGGTGTATGCCTTAATATTGTATCACTTTTATTGTATTTTATTGCTTTCATATGATATAATTTTCAAACTAACTCTTCCTCCATTGACAGAATTTTCAAGCTAATCTTTTTGCTATCAAACGTACCTTTGGCTACAGTCCAATACAGTGATATTAGACAGGATTTGCCCAACCATTCTTTGCAGTGGATTTGTGCACTTGTGTAAAAATGCACTTGAAATATATATTTAGGAATTAATCAGAGATGCTGTCATGATCTTATTTATAAGAAGGCCAAGTGTTGTGCTTTGTTTTCTCGCTCAGGTGTCCTTGGTTGTCCACGGACATGTCTTCATGCTATTTTAAACATCCTTGAGAAAGGAACTGAAGGAAGGATGGGCCCTGCAGCTGTACGTGATGCTCCTCATCTGGCAGAGTTGTGTTATCAGGTAACAGAAAATGATTTAGCAAAGTTAATTTTAATTTAATTTGACATTTGGAATGCTTTGCTCATGTGGGTTTAAGGCGGTTAACAAAATTATCATTACTACTATTACTACTACTACTTTTTATCATTTCTGTAGCGCTGAAAGGTGTACCCAGCACTAGGGGTACAATCTTTCACTCAAACAGTAGTTAATAAAATGCAGTGGTACCTTGGTTTACGAGCATAATTCGTTCCAGAAGCATGCTCGTAAGTCAAAGTACTCGTATATCAAAGCACATGTCCCCATAAGCCACAATGTAAACTGAAACAATTTGTTCCACAACCAAGGTTTACTATGGTGGCCCAGGGGTGGGTACCTGCCTGTGGGTGCTGCAGCCCTTGTAGCCTGGTGGCTTCCTTTCCCCGGGGTCCCCGTGCGGCTCTCCTCCCTCTTCGGCCGATGCCTCTGCCGTTCACCAGCGCCTCCCAGCTTCTGATTCAAGCCGGCCGCCATCCTTCTGACGCATGTGCAGGACCTCTGAACTCCCCCATCAAGCCGGCACTGCTCCAACAACACGCGCATCACGTACAAGCATGCAGGACATCCTGCTTGCTTGTACGTGGTGCGCATGTTGTTGAAGCGGTGCCGACTTGAAGGGGGAGTGCAGAGGTCCTGTTCATGCGTCTGAAGGATGGCCGGCTTGAATCAGAAGCCGGGAGGCGCTGGTGAACGGCAGAGGTGACTAAAGTAGGGAAAATCCTGTTATAAATCCTGTGGTTTAGGGTAGCACTGATAGAACCTGCATTTTTGTTTAAAATACTGTGTTTTAGGTGGTATAGAGCCTATATTTCTGTCTTACTAGTATTCAGCCATTGTTTTCTGCTGATTAGGTGGAGAAGGGAGGGGCTCTGGTTTACTTCTAAGGTTAATTGCATTATCTTTGGGACATTGCTGTGAACAAGGCTGCCCTGTGAACTTCTAAAAGCTAAGTTACTCAGCATTTCATATTCTGCTCGTTTCACTGGTTTTCAGCATTATATCTGCTTAATTTCTCTTCTCCCTGTTTCTTACTAAAAAAAATATAAAAAAACACAAAAAAATAAACCCTTCTCTTTCCTCTGTTAAATCTTATTTCCTCTTTCCCTTTCCCTTCATAGGAATAAGGGTAAGACTTATAATCCCACCAACCCCAGGGACCACTATTCATATATAGAGACCCATATAATCAGGACTTCACAACCAATCAAGATGACCTTTATTCTATGCAATCACTGTGGTGCTTTAATTCCAAGACATACTATTTGGAGGCTTAAGGCTTGCCCCATCTGTCTTCAACTTGCCAGTATTAAGGATGAGCTCTGCAAACTTAAACAGGAATTGAATACAATTAAAGCAGCTTTCATCACTCCACAAAATCATACCAACTTACCACCTCTACCTCAAAGAATAAAACAGCCCAGGAATAAATGGGTCACAGTAGGCTCAGGAAGACTGCGACATGTAACACAGAAACATCCACCTTCACTAATATTACCTCTACAGAATTCCTTCGCTCCACTAGTGCACTGCGATACTCAGGAAAACAGAAGGGAGGTGGGACTGGAACCAATGAAGGTAACTCAAGAGAACAAGCGCACCCTAAGTACAAATAAAAAAGCCAAAAACAGAAAACTATTACTGTTGGGGGATTCCATCATCAGAGGCATTAACTTTGGAACACAGGGCGAGGAGACCAAAATAGTGAAATGTCTTCCAGGATCCTCAGCTACCAGGAGTTCCAGGCAAATACTGACTATAATTAAGGAAGAAACTAAGGATTTTAACACTGATGTTATCCATCTGGGAACAAATGACCTGGCCAACAACTCCACACTTGCAGCACAGAAAGCTTTTCGGGAGCTTGGTGAGGGCGTGAAACCTTTTGTAAATACTTTAGCTTTTTCTGAAATACTGCCTGCATATGGAAAGGGAGAGCAAAGAGTGAAAAAAACAGAGGACTTTAATAGATGGCTCAGAGCCTGGTGTCATCAAGAAGGCTTCAGGTACATAGGAGGATGGGGAAATACATGGAAGGACAAGAAGCTATATTGCACTGATGGGCTACATATTACTACAGCAGGAAAAAGAAACCTTGCAGAGAAATTTAGACAATATTTTTCTAGGCATTTAAACTAGAAGGTGGGGGTGGTGTATGTACGAAGGACAATTATAGAGACCACCCCCGGCAAAAGAAAAGATGTGATAGTAGTAAAGGCTACAACATAAGCAATATCAGCAACTCATTTCTTAGTATTGCAACGGAAAGTGAAACGACACAAAAATCCATACGAAAAAGGAGATTATCGCTGAAAAATAGCTGGAAAGCGATGACCACAAATGCTCGCAGTCTAAGCAACAAAGTTCATGATCTGCAAGCCCTGATATTAGAGGCAGATCTAGATATTGTTGCTGTCACAGAGACATGGTTCAGTAAATCACATGGATGGGATGCAAACATACCGGGATATAATCTTTTTAGGAAGGACAGAGATGGTCATAAAGGTGGAGGAGTAGCTCTCTATGTAAAGATCAATATACAAGCGACCAAAATGCAAGGGACCTGGGGAGAGGAAGAAGCGATATGGATTGCTCTGAAAAGAGAAGATGGAACTTCTATCTACGTGGGTGTAGTCTACAGACCTCCGACTGAATCGCAGCAAATTGATAAGGATCTGATAGTGGATATCCAAAAGTTTGGAAGGAAAGAGGAGGTTCTGCTGTTGGGAGATTTCAACCTGCCGGATGCGGACTGGAATGTTCCGTCTGCGGAATCGGAAAGAAGTATGGAGATTGTGGATGCCTTTCAAGAGGCCCTGCTCAGACAAATGGTGACGGAACCCACAAGGAAAAAAGCAATATTGGATCTGGTCCTCACAAATGGAGAGAGTATCTCTAATGTTCGAGTGGGTGCTCACCTTGGAAGTAGCGATCATCAAACGGTTTGGTTTGATATAACGGCTAAAGTGGAGAGCGGCCGCACGATACTTAAAGTCCTAGATTTCAAACGTACGGACTTTAATGCAATGGGAAAGTACCTGAAGAAAGAGCTGTTAGGATGGGAGGACATAAGAGAAGTGGAAAGACTGGTCTAAGCTGAAAGGAGCAATAAAAATGGCTACGGACCTTTATGTGAAGAAAATCAATAAAAACAAGAGAAAAAGGAAGCCGATATGGTTCTCCAACCTAGTGGCTGAGAAAATAAAGGCAAAAGAGTTGGCGTTCATGAAATATAAAAAAACCCAAGAAGAGGAGAGCAGAAAGGCTTACAGGGTGAAACTGAAAGAAGCCAAGAGAGAGATACGTTTGGCGAAGGCACAGGCGGAAGAACAAATGGCTAAAAATGTAAAAAAGGGAGATAAAAATTTTTTCAGATATATTAGTGAAAGGAGGAAGATAAAAAATGGAATTGCTAGGCTAAAAGATGCTGGGAACAAATATGTGGAGAGTGATGAGGAGAAAGCAAATGTTCTAAACAAATACTTCTGTTCTGTGTTCACAGAAGAAAATCCTGGAGAAGGACCGATATTGTCTGGCAAAGTTACACGAGAAAATGGAGTAGATTCTGCGCCGTTCACGGAGGAGGGTGTTTATGAGCAACTTGAAAAACTGAAGGTGGACAAAGCGATGGGACCAGACGGGATCCATCCCAGGATACTAAGGGAGCTCAGAGAGGTTCTGGCGAGTCCTATTAAAGACTTGTTCAACAAATCTCTGGAGACGGGAGTGATTCCTGGGGATTGGAGGAGAGCGGATGTGGTCCCTATTCATAAAAGTGGTCACAGGGATGAAGCAGGAAACTACAGGCCGGTGAGCCTCACTTCAGTTGTTGGAAAAATAATGGAAGTTTTGCTGAAAGAAAGGATAGGGTACTTCCTTGAATCTAATGGGTTACAGGATCCGAGGCAACATGGCTTTACAAAAGGTAAATCGTGCCAAACGAACCTGATTGAATTTTTTGATTGGGTGACCAGAGAACTGGATCGAGGACATATGCTAGATGTAACTTACTTGGATTTCAGCAAAGCCTTTGATACAGTTCCTCATAGGAGGCTGTTGAACAAACTTGAAGGGCTGAAGTTAGGACCCAAAGTGGTGAACTGGGTCAGAAACTGGCTGTCGGACAGACGCCAGAGGGTGGTGGTTAATGGAAGTCGATCGAAGGAAGGAAAGGTGACTAGTGGAGTCCTTCAGGGTTCAGTACTGGGGCCAATCCTGTTCAATATGTATGTGAGTGACATTGCTGAAGGTTTAGAAGGAAAAGTGTGCCTTTTTGCAGATGATACCAAGATTTGTAACAGAGTAGACACCGAAGAGGGAGTGGAAAATATGAAAAAGGATCTGCAAAAGTTAGAGGAATGGTCTAATGCCTGGCAACTAAAATTCAATGCAAAGAAATGCAGAGTAATGCATTTGGGGATTAATAATAGGAAGGAACCGTATATGTTGGGAGGAGAGAAGCTGATATGCACAGACGGGGAGAGGGACCTTGGGGTGATAGTGTCCGAAGATCTAAAGGCGAAAAAACAGTATGACAAGGCAGTGGCTGCTGCCAGAAGGATGCTGGGCTGTATAAAGAGAGGCGTAGTCAGTAGAAGGAAGAAGGTGTTGATGCCCCTGTACAGGTCATTGGTGAGGCCCCACTTGGAGTATTGTGTTCAGTTTTGGAGACCGTATCTGGCGAAAGACATAAGAAGACATGAGGCGGTCCAGAGGAGGGCGACGAAAATGATAGGAGCCTTGCGCCAGAAGACGTATGAGGAAAGACTGGAAGCCCTGAATATGTATATCCTAGAGGAAAGGAGAGACAGGGGAGATATGATTCAGACGTTCAAATACTTGAAGGGTATTAACGTAGAACAAAATCTTTTCCAGAGAAAGGAAAATGGTAAAACCAGAGGACATAATTTGAGGTTGAGGGGTGGTAGATTTGGGGGCAATGTTAGGAAATTCTACTTTACGGAGAGGGTAGTGGATGCCTGGAATGCGCTCCCGAGAGAAGTGGTGGAGAGTAAAACTGTGACTGAGTTCAAAGAAGCGTGGGATGAACACACAAGATTTAGAATCAGAAAATAATATTAAATATTGAACTAGGCCAGTTACTGGGCAGACTTGCACGGTCTGTGTCTGTGTATGGCCGTTTGGTGGAGGATGGGCAGGGGAGGGCTTCAATGGCTGGGAGGGTGTAGATGGGCTGGAGTAAGTCTTAACAGAGATTTTGGCAGTTGGAACCCAAGCACAGTACCGGGTAAAGCTTTGGATTCTTGCCCAGAAATAGCTAAGAAGAAAAATTACAAAAAAATAAAATTAAAAAAAAAATTAAATTGAATCAGTTTGGGCAGACTGGATGGACCATTCGGGTCTTTATTTGCCGTCATCTACTATGTTACTATGTAGAGGTATCAGCCGAAGAGGGAGGAGAGCCTCACGGGGATCCTGGGGAAAAGAAGCCACCACGCTACAAGGGCTGCAGCACCCACAGGCAGGTACCCACCCCTGGGCCACCATAGTGAGAGCTCGTGTAGCGAATCAACACTCGTTTTGTGAGACAAAAGTTTGCTGAGTGGTTTGCTCGTCTTGCAAAACACTCGCAAACCGGGTTACTCGCAAACCAAGGTTCCACTGTAATAGAAAACTATTATCTGGCTTTGTAAACTTTATTTCATAGAGTTAAATCCAGGAAATAGAATAAAAAATTGGTGAATAAGCATGTATAATTCTCTCACATGTGGATGGCATCATCAATGGTTCATGGGACAGACACTGCCAAGTGCACTGTCACTTTAAATCTTTGGGCAGTTCCTGCATTGTGTGCGTGCAGGTGCCTTCCTGCCCGACATTGGCATGCTTGACTCACAGTTCTAAGTTTTCCATGACACTTAGAAACTGTCTTTTCAGTTTATTATCAACACGTCAAACTTTGAACTTTTTTATGTGCCTTCCTGATATTATTTTATTCTTGTTTTCTTCATAACTTTTATTTAATGTTTTCCATCCGCTGGGTGTTTTCCCCCTGAATTTATGTCTACTTGTGGGGGGGGGGATCTTCTCCGGTGCAGCCCCATTCAGCAGCAGTTTTGCTCCCCCTACTCCTCTCTCGTCCAAGCGCCCGAGGTCTCTTGTGATGAGGATTTTTGTCCAGAGGAGCAAGATATTATTGATGAGGACTTGGACCTTTGGGGAGATTTCCAGGATCCTCTTGGGGAGCCACATTCCGCCAGCGAGAGGTTCGAGCAAAGATGTGTCTGTGGTGCACATTTTTCAGCAGGAAGAGCTTCATGAGCTAATTCTTCAGGTCTCTTCGGCTTTGCACTTTGAGGACACCATATCGGAGCCCCCGTGTACGGGTTGGACCCCTTGCCCAAGGGGATCTGCTCTGCTTCCCACTCTTTTCCTTTGCATCAGGATATTTGGGATATTTTGCTTGCACAGTGGCAGTTGCAGGGAGCTCCTTTTTGTTTTTCATGTACTGTGGCCCACCTGTATCACATTCCTAAAGGGGATAGGGACACTCTGAAGTCGCCTGTGGTGGACACGGTGGTCTCGGCCATCTCTAAGAGGCATACCGTGCCTGTTGAGGGCGGTGCGGCCTTGAAGGACAATGAGGAGCGTAAGTTAGAGTCCCTCCTTAAACAGAGTTTTGATGTGACAACTCTGGTGGTCCAGATAGCGATGTGTGGTTTAGGTGTGTTTTTGCTTCACAGGAAATCTGAGGATTAGGAATTGCAAATGCGCGAAGTGGCAATGATTGAATTGTGTGCCTCTTATCTTTCTGATGCCATGTATGACCTCTTGCAAGCTTCTGCCAAATCATTGGCTTTTGGAGTGGCAGCACGCTGTACCTTGTGGCTTCACGCTTGGTCGGTGGATACGGCGTCCAAAGCTAAGTTGACAAAGTTTCCCTTTAAAGGGTCTTTCTTGTTTGTTGAGGACTTGGACAAGTTGGTTCAGTCTCTCACTGATTCTAAAATACCTTGTTTGCTGGAGGATAGGTCTAGGCCGCTGGCTCAAGGTGGTACTGCTCGTGGGCTTGATTTCCGCCGATTCCGCCCTGGTTGAGGGGCTGCCTCTTTTCAGTCTCCTGGGCTCTCTAGAGACAGGTTCTTCCAGCGCATGCAGTCATTTTGTAGAGCCTGCCGGGGTGCATGCAGAGTCCCCACGGGTCTCCTGTTATCCGTCCTGCCCAATGACTCCTTGCCGGCGCCCGCCTTGGTTACGGTGGGCGCCCGGCTGCAAGATTTTTATCCAAAGTGGGCAGAGATCATGTCCGATCAGTGGGTTCTGGAGGTGATTCAGGACAGCTATGCTCTGGAGTTTGTCTATTCCTTGCCAGATCATTTTCTCGCTTCCCCCTCGCAGGTGACGTGGAAGCAGCAGATCTTTTGCCAGACCCTTCAAAGATTGTTGGATCTCCAAGTGGTGGTTCCAGTTTCTCCGCAGGAGTGGGGTACAGGTTGGTACTCAATTTACTTTGTGGTGCCAAAGAAAGAAGGCCCATCCTAGATTTGATGGGGATCAACAGGGCTCTTCACGTGCCTTCCTTCCGCATAGAAACTCAGCAGTCTGTGATTCTGGTGGTTCAGCTGGAGGAGTTTCTGACCTCTCTAGATCTGATGGAGGCCTACTAGCACATTCCTATTCGGGCCTCCCATCATCGCTTCCTGCGCTTTGCGATCTTGGGACAACACTATCAGTTCTGTGCACTTCCCTTTGGTCTGGCCACGGCTCTGCAGACGTTCACCAAGGTGATGGTGGTTGTTGGGCAGCGTTGCGAAAACAGGGCATTCTAGTTCATCCCTACCTGGACGACTGGGTGATTTGAGCAAAGTTGTTCCAAGAGAGCACCCGGGTCACGGCTTGGGTAATGGAGTTTCTGCAGTCGCTGAGATGAGTAGTCAATCTTTCTAAGAGCCAGTTGTCTTCATCTTTGCGCCTGGAGTATGTAGGAGTGCTGTTCGACACCTCTTTGGGGATGGTCTTCCTTCCGGAGACCCGGGTAAGCAGATTGCACTCTCAGATTCGCCTTGTTATAGCGTCCTGGTGTCCTCAGGTGCAGGATTTCCTCAAAGTCTTGGGGTCGATGGCGGCTTCCCTTGATGTAGTGAGGTGGTCATGGGCCACATGCATCTCCTCAGTATGCTGCTCTTCGGAGGTGGTCGCCTCAGAGGCACAGTCTGGATCATCCTGTTCCACTTCTGGGCTTATCTCGGTGCAGTCTTCGTTGGTGGCTCCAGACCTCCCATTTTGTACAAGGGTCAAGTTTGGACCAGCTGCAGTGGATGGTGTTGCTCACGGTTGCCAGTCTTCTCGTTTGGGGAGCTCAGTGTCTAAGTCACTCACCTCAGGGCACCTGGTCCATGGAGGAGGCTTCTTGGTTGATCAATATCTTGGAAACCAGAGCCATCTATCTGGCGCTGTTGGTGTTCCAGTCCTTTCTGATGGGCAAGTCAGTCAGGGTTCTTTCGGCCAATGCCAAGGCGGTGGCCTATGTCAATTATCAGGGGGCACAGGAGGCGGCTCTGCTCATGGTCTGGGCGGAGTCTCATCTTCAAGAAAAATCAGCCTCCCACATAGCCGGAGTGGAGAATGTTCGAGCAGTCTTCCTAAGTCATCATGTGCTAGATCTCGGAGAGTGGTGTCTGAGCCCCATGGCTTTTCAGTTGATAGTGCAGTCTTTGGGTCAGCCCTTCATGGACCTAATGGCCACAAGTGTCAATACCAAAACACCCCGCTTCTTCAGTTGTTTTAGAGACGGTCAGGTCGAGGGCCTAGATGCTCTGGTTCAACCATGTCCAAGGAGGGGCTGTTGTATGTGTTCCTTCCATGGTCATTAATGGGCAGAGTTCTTCTCCGCATAGTTCGACATCCGGACCTTGTGGTTCTAGTAGCTCCGGATTGGCCCAGGCGGCCATGGTACGCAGATCTGGTGAGGCATCTGGTGGCGGATCTTCTTCCTCTGCCTCTCATGGACAACCTTTTGACTCAGGGTCCCATTCTAATGTTCGATCTGGGTCCCTTCTCAAGGCTTGGTCCTTGAAAGGGAACGCCTAGGTAAGAAGGGGTATTCAGATAAAGTGATCTCAACTCTCTTGGGATCTCGGAGGCCTTCCACCTCATGGGCTTATGTGAGGGTTTTGCCTCTATTTGAGGAGTGGTGTGCTGCGTGTGGAGTGGTCTCTCTTCACGCTTCCTTGCCTACCATCTTAAAGTTCTTGCAGGATGGCCTTGGCAGGGGACTGGCTTGGTCTTCTCTCTGGGTTTATCTTGCGGCCTTGTCAACCTTTCATGGGTTGTTGAAAGGTCAGCATTTGATTGTCATTCCTGATGTAATTCGCTTCATGTGGGCAGTCAAATTGCTCAAGCTTCTGTTCCATCTTGGGATCTCAATCTGGTGCTGTCTGTTTTAGTGTGCCCACCTTTTGAACCATTGGACGACTGCTCGTTGAAGGATTTTACTCTTAAAGTGGTCTTCTTGGTGGCCATTACTTCAGCTAGGTGTGTTTCTGAGCTGAAGGCTTTCTCTTGTAGGGCTTCATTCTTAGACTTTTCTTGAGGCCTGTTCCTTCTTTTCTGCCAAAGGTAATTTCTCCTATTCATTTCAATCATGCTGTGGTTCTCCCAGTGTTGGGTAGCTGGGAGGGCTCTTCCGAGCAGAGATAGTTGCGTTAAGTTGGATGTCAGTCAGGTCCTTCACTCTTATGTGCAGAGGACCTAGGAGATCATGATATCAGATCATCTCTTTATCCTTCTTACGGGTCCTCGTAAGGTGGATGTCGCTTCTAAGGCTACTATTGCACGCTGGATTAAGGAGACTATTGCTTCCGCTTATCTTCTGAAGAAAAAGTCTGTTCCAGAATTTCTCAAGGCTCATTCCACTCAGTGTCAGGCTGCTTCTTGGGCTGAGTCTTCTCTGGTGCCTCCAGTGGATATTTGCAAGGCTGCAGTTTGGTCTTCTCTGCTTTCCTTTGTCAGACACTACCGTGTGCATGTTAAAGCGCGTCGGGACGCAGTTTTCAGTGAACGTTTTCTGGTGTTGGCCCTTCGGGGGTCCCACCCTTAATGGGTACTGTTTTGGTATGTCACATTCGTAAGGACTATACCAGTCTACCAGGCACTACAATAGGAGAAATTAGGTTCTTACCTGCTAATTTTCTTTCTGTTAGCCTGTAGACTGGTATAGTCCCCTACCCTCTCTGTCTTTGATCGGTGATTATGGGTTTTTTTTTTTTGTTTGCGTGCAGATTTTGGTTTTTCTACAGGTTGTAGTATTTTTCTAGGGCCAGGGAGAATTAAAAACAGTGGCTATGGGTCAGCTGGCTTAGCTGGTGAGCTGTGGGGATATTTTATATACCAATATTAAGTTCTATATATGTTCCAAAAGTTTTTTACAGATGTTTGTTGTTTTTTCACTCCTGTTCGGAGTCTTTCTTAAGTTCTGCTTGGCTGTTCAGCAGACTGGATTGCAAGAGGGAAAGCTATCCTGATATACAAGTTTGTTCTCAGTCTCCACCTGCTGGTAGGAGTGAGGTATATAACCTATTCGTAAGGACTATTCCAGTCTACAGGCTATCAGAAAGAAAATTAGCAGGTAAGAACCTAATTTCTCCTTTACTGGCTTTGTAAGGCTCATGAATCAAGTTCTGCCTATTAAAATGGATTCAGAAGAACCACCATGAATGTATTGAACTTCTTGATTACGAATTACCGCCAAATGACTTTATCAAAGTACCTTTACATAGAGTCTTGAAAGATATCTATTTTAAGAATTGGAGAACTGCTCTGTTAGTTCAGGTGGCTCCTAAAAAAAAATTGACACAATGTATAGAATACAAGTGTACAGGTAGTACTTGTCTGTACAGACAAACAAATTGCCATGTTCTATCTGAACAAACAAGTGGGGAACAGGACCTTATTCCCTTTGTGTGGAAGCAATTAAAATTTAAACTAGGACAACTGCTCGTGGAATACTTTTCAGAGAGGTTTATTTAGCAGGAAAGCAGAATATTCTCAAAGACAAATTGAGCAGACTTCTGCAGCCTTATGAATGGTTTCTCAGGATATCCCCCTTATATCCAATCTTCTCTTGATGGGAAACACCGGACATAGATCTCATTGTGTCTTCTCACAAGATAAACTTCCACAACAACTTTTTTCAGATTCTATTCCCCCATCCACATTGCATCAGATGCATTTCTGATTCATCGAGAAACAATTTTGTGTAGGTTTTCTCTCCAATTCCTCTTGCCAGGATTGAGGCACCATGATTCTAATAGCACCTCTCTGACTGTGCCAAATTTGATTTCCGCTAGTGCTGCCATATTGAGAGAATTTTTTTTTTCAATTCAATTTGCCTCATTGAATCAATTTTTTTATTCAATTTGCTTTTCCTGCCCAATTGGGTTTGTTTGTTTTTTTTCCAAACACCCTGGCGTGTTATTTTGTAGCCTGCCCCCCCCCCCCTATTTGCCCTCTCCAATCCCATGCCAGTGCTGTGGTGTAAACAAAATAAAAAAGACTTTTTTTCTTTCTTTTCTTTCAGGTCCTTGCTTATGCTCAGTCTTAACACCAGCTCTCCCGCTCACTTCTTTCTACATGTTTGTTGCATCTCTCCCTTCTCCACCCCAACAATTTTTCTTCTCTCCCCTCATGTGCAGCATCTTTCCATCCCTCCCACTCATCCTTCTTTGCAGCACCTCACTGACCCTCCCACGATGAGACCTGACATACCTCCGGATCTCCCAAAGCAGAAGCTTGGCAGTGGCAGTGACGTGGTAGAGTGAAGACCCCAGCAGGGCAGGCTGCGAGCAGCCTGTTCAGAGCGCTGCTTCTGCTGACCGGTCACCGCTGCTGCTGTTGCTTTAGGAAGCATTGAGGTATATTAGGTCTCATTGGGTGGGGGATGTTAGTCACTGAATCGGCAAGACCAATTTTTTCAGACAATGAATCAATTCATTGAAGTGAATCGGTGAATTGGGCAGCACTAGGTTCCACTGTTCCTACAGCTCTATTCCAAGAAACTGGAAATTCCAGTCTTTTCCAACCCTACTAACTCAGAATAAAGGATCTCTCCTTCATCTGAACCTCCACTCATTAGCACCAACAACATGGTTTCTTTGTCTAAACAAGTAAACTCTTACTGCCTTTTGGCTGCATTATCTGTTTTCATAGAAACTTTTTTTTTTTTTAAATTGGTTTTATTGCAAAAGCAAGAACAAGATTTCAAAAGTGTTCAAAATACAATTTTCTGCATCAAACACCAACAGAGAACTTTAAAATTCACCTCAAAGACAATGGACTGGATTCCCTAACCTATCCGATCATGCCCGATCCGCGGCAGGCTGACGAACGGAGGAACATCCCCCCACCAACCACACGGATCGCTAGTGAGCGATCCTGAAGCATGCACAGACCACCATCTTTGTCTGTAGATGGTCTGCGCATGCTTACAGAGCTGCAAGCTGCTTTTTCTTTTTTAAAGTTTTTTTAATACTTTGTAATCCCGTGGTTTTAACCCACGAGGGAAGGGCAGGAGAGTTGGGGGTGGCGAATTGGGGTGGCAAGATGAGATTCGGGGCACAGGGTGATGAGAGTCAGGGCAGAGAGCAGGCCATGAACGACTGGTCCCCACCAGTTGCTTCATTTTTGATCAGCCAGCCCAGTCGGTGTTCCTGATAAAGTTTAGTGAATTGTGTCCTTCCTACTTAGCATGCCGTTTCACCTCATTTGCATGTGCGGATCGGTATTGGATTGGCCACAAGGTTAGTGAATCAGTTCGGGGTTGCAAAAGGGTCTCAAACCGATCGATACACGATTGGTAAGCTTAGTGAATCTAGCCCATAATGTATTATAACAATCCCCTTCCTCTCCCATCCTAAAACAAAAAGAACAAAAATCCTCCCTCCCCCACTATCCCCTGTCTATGTGAAATACCAATCAAACAAAACATTAATGACATGAAGCATACCATCATTCAAAAGAACGCCAAGACCATAGTGCAGTAAGCTTATCTAGCATGTGCCAGTCAAGCAATTTACAGAGTACTAACTCTCATTCTTGTACAATAAACTCTGGAATCTTCACCAGCGGGTTTATGTATCCTCTCTAGCTCTGAGCTTCAGATACTCCATACCGAGCCTTTAGCCCCTCCCTAGGTATATACATCCTGTCATGTGCCTTAGAATTCCAGTCTGTTCCTGCAGCTCTGACTGCTGGTTTGCTTTTTTCTGCTCGTGCATAATTTAACATTTTTAGTTCTTTTAATTTGTCTTTTAGTGTGACTTTTGCTCTTGTGCTGTGGATTCACCCTTCGGGGACATCCTTCGGTGAGAGATTGCAGACTTTTGTATTTATATCGTCTGCTTTGTGGGGGGGATACTGTTAGCAGACCTGAAGTAAACCCCTCAGACAGACAGCCTGCAGGTCAGATTGGGTCTCCGGGATCAGGAGCCACCTCACCCTAGGTTCGTTCACTAAAGGGTAGAACGCAGGCTGCACGGTTCCATGGAGATATGCTGGGATCGGAACTGGACAGTGGGTCTTCCCTAATTTTCCAGTGAGGTCCTGAGAGACTCAGTCTGAGGTGACTGGGAAGGTGAGGTGGTCAGAAGATCTGAAATCCAGTTTTTTATCAGTTCCTGAGGTATGATCTCTCTGCTTGCTCTGTATTAGCTAGCTGCCATTGATTTCTATTGCAGCACATGTCTCTATGTGTGTTTGTGTACTCACGAGTGTGGGGAGTCTGGGAAAGGAGTTTTTGTGTGGTTTTCCTGCATGCCCTAGCCCCTCCCCCACCTTTAAAATAATAACAAAATTGCCATTTTTCCGGGTTCCCTGTGATCTTCCAGGGCCGTTTTAGGGCAAAATCGGCAACCGTGGTGACGATCTTGGATTTTCTTTAAAACTTTTAAAATATATATTTTTGCCCTTAGAAGCTTCGTTTTTGCTCCAAACTTCACAGATGGCCACCTCAGGACAAGATGGCATGGATTCATGCCTCAGTTACGGTGGATGGATGGCGGAATCACGGCTGCAATTCACATGTGCCACGGCCCGCGTGGGGGGCAAGACATGCGCAGATTCCATGTTTTCCTCCTTTGGAGAGTCCCCTTTTGCCTCCACTTCTTTTGGCACATCCGGAACCCCTCAAACTGGTGTGACAAGCTCTGTAGCGAAACGCAAGCGCAGCTTCAGGGGAGAAAGTCTCATTCTTTGGCTAAGAGCACTAATACTGCGGCACATAGCGTGGCTTTCACAGCCGGTGTCTATTTCCCGCCTGCAAGTGTCAGATAATGTGACAGGCTTTTCTGGTTGAAAAAGGCTGTGCCTGCTTCTTCCC
Organism: Geotrypetes seraphini; assembly: GCF_902459505.1. NCBI lineage: Eukaryota > Metazoa > Chordata > Amphibia > Gymnophiona > Dermophiidae > Geotrypetes > Geotrypetes seraphini. The sequence continues at coordinate 88,984,116 of NC_047092.1, forward strand.
AGTTGAATCCAGTTCTGCAGATGGGATTCCAGCATGTCTTTGTGTTTCCTTTTAGTGACACTGGAGAGCAGACTGGCAGTTTCCACCATCGCTTCTGCACCGGTCTCTGTTCCTTTGCTATCGCAGGTTTTTTCTACAGCGTCTACCTATGTGACTTTTCTGGTGGATCTTCGGGATCCCACGGTAGGTTTCCAGTACTTGGGGTTGTACTGGCTATGTGCAGGTTCTTCCAGTCTTACTGGTGTCCTGCACTCCTTTCTCAGTCCTCAGGTTCCTGAACCTAATTTCGGACTACCAGCTGCTGGGAGAATGTTTCTCCATGAGTGATCAGCATCTGCTGCCCGCTTCCTTTCCGGACATTCTGGACTGGGATGGGATGCCTTTAGTGTCTTGGAAGTCCCAGGAGAGTCCCCTTAAATGTGCCAGGATCATAGCGCGCTTGCATCCCATGTACCTGGAATTCTCCAGGCATATAGCTTTGCAGAAGGTGGTTTTGGCTGTGGCACAAGTCACTAACCACACTTTCTTGCCCTCTGTTGGAGGGGTTGTCCTGACAGAGGTTCAGGACAGGTAGCTGGATTTTGTCCTCAAATGCCTTTTAGATTGCACAGCAGCAGAAGTTGAGCTACAGTGGCCTCCTTGTTGCCCGTACATGGCGCTCCAGGCTCCCCCGGGATACTGAGGGAGTTGTCCTTTGGGACTTTGATTTCCTAGTCTCCATGGTAACTTATTTGGCAGATAACTTCCTTGTTGTGGTGAAGGTTTTTGCTAAACTTGGAGCTTCTTTGGTGTCTGCCTGGAGGCTGAGGTGGATTTGCTGGTAGTCCGGTGTTTCTTCTTCTACGGCTGTACTGATCCGGTTTCCTTTCAGAGATTTGCTCTTGTTTGGCCCAGGTTTGGCTGACCTGGCCAGTGTGCAGGGCCATAGGCCTACAGTGCTTCCCGGGTTAAAACCTCGACTTGCCCGGCGATCTGGCCCGCCAAGATTTTTTTTTTTTTTGTCCTTACAGGAGACCTCTCCTGTACTCTAGACCCCCGACAACAGGGTCCAGTTAGAAGCACTTCCCAGATCTCGTTTTGGAAATCATGCGTGACATCAGTCTTCCAACAACCATTGTCCTGCCCATCCCAAGAGGGAGTTCTGATGCCAGGCTTCTGGCTTCTCTTTCTCGGTTTGGGGGAATGCTTCTTGGCCTACCAAACGGAGTGGTGGAGGGTGATTTCGGACCAGTGGGTCCTTGACATGCTCAGACAGGATTTCTGCTTTAAGTTTTTCTCTTCCGTCAGATTTTTCCCTGTTCTTGCCCACGGGAAATCCGGAACAAGCCTGGTGCGGGCGAGCCACGGTTCATGGATTGCTGGATCTGGCAACGATGGAACTGGTTCCACATGAAGACTTGGGCTCAGGGAGATACTCAATATTTTTCATCATTCCAAAGAAAGGCTCCGAAGATTGGAGGCCTGTTCTGGACCTTTCCTTGAATACCTTTCTGCATGTATCCCGTTTCCGGATGGCAACGGTGTGTACAGTTTTGGCGGCGGTAGCACCTGGGGAATCCTTGGTTTCCCTGGATTTCACAGAAGTTTACCTCCTCATCCTGATTTTTCAGGAGCACAGGAGGTTTCTGCGGTTTCCTGTACACGGTCAGCATTGTTAATTTACAGCTCTGCCCTCCAGGCTGGCAATGGAGCCATGTTTTTTCCCAAAGATCATGATGATGGTGGCTGCCCACCTGCCCTTCCAGGGTGTGTTAGGCCATCCGTCCCCAGCCGTCTGGCTGTTCAGGGTCCCCTCAATGGAGGAAGGCTGCTGGGCGGTTCACCAGGTGGTGCAATTGCTGGAAAGTCTAAAGTATTCAACTTGAAGAAGATTCATCGAGTACCACCGCCGAGCTAGCTGGACCTGCAAGTCTTGGGTCTCATAGTTGCAACCATGGATATGTTTCTGTGAGCCAGAGCTCGACTTCGACCTCTTCAGCTGTCTTTCCTGGATCTATGGAACTCCCGGTGGGCTTCGCTGGGTGTGACGCTGCCTGGGTTGGTGGCAGCCTGCAGCAGCCTGCCATGGGGGCTGCCTCCTCTGACACTAGGCAGTGTTTCCTCTGAGGGTCCTAGACTGGGTGACCCTGATGTCGGACGCGAGACTCTCCAGTTGGGGGGCAGTTTGCAAAACTGTTCCAGCGCAAGGCCATTGGACGGCACTGGATTGCAGATGGCCCATCAATCACCCGGAACTCTCATATGGCACATCAATAGCCATAACTCTCATAAAACTCAGATACAGGGTCGTTGTGACATGCGTGACACTTTGTTAGGCAAAATACATCTGGTTCTAGAACTTATCAATAAATTAATGAAGTTGGTGTCTTTTCCAACTACAGTAGAGATTCAGGGAACTCTGTTATACTGCAGTACTAGGTCCATGGCCCCTACAATCTGGATGCTGAGAAGATGCAGTTGAGTTCACAGAATCTGACTATCATATTAAATTTTTTCAGTTAAGATTAAGGAAACATTTTTATGTTGATACAGCATTTTTGTTCAGCTCCTTCCCTTAAAATGTCCATATGTGTGCTGTTTTAAAAAAATGGTTATTTAGTTTTACATTTGTTGTATTTCCCTGAACAGCAGGCTAAATCAGTCATACAAACACTCCCATTTGTCTTTAAAACAAAAACAAAACAAAAAAACCCTATCACAACATCTTAGCGTTAAGATTTATGAATCTTGCATCATGCATATTTGTGTGACTCTGGCTGTGAGTTAGTAATCATGCCCTCTGTTTTATTTTTAACTTCTATCTGCTAAAATGTTCTATCTTTGCATTGTTAGATGATGTCTCCTATACTTGTGACTGATTAATCCTGCTGTTCAGGGTTTACATTAATTACAATTAACTTACTTTGCTTTCAGTGACAGTTGATATCATATATAAACTGATCCAAAATAAACTGAGGTAACCTTTCCCCCCAAAAAAAAGAAGGAATAATGGTTGACTCGAATATAAACCGAGGTTAGAAATTTGGGTATGTGAGTGTTGTTTGTCATCCCCACCAGAACACCTGGCCTCAGTCACTCATGCAGAAAACATAAAAATACAAACCCACAAACTAAAAGTTTGTACACAAACAAAATCCTAATATGCCAGACTCTGCACAAAGTACACCATAAGAGAAATAGAAAGAAATGCATTTCTTCCTGAACTGTCCAAAATATAAAAACCACAGATGTAACTTTTCAAAGTTGACATATTTGAATCACTAAATTGAAAATAAAAACCATTTTCCTACCTTTGTTATTTGGCGATTTTATTTTTCTGGTCATCTTGTTCTCTTAACTGTGTTTTAGAGAGTTGCGCGGGGACAGAAATCCCACCCGTCCCCGCCAAAGTCCCACCCGTCCCCGTGAGGAATCCCTCCCGTCCCCACCCGTCCCCGCGAGGAATCCCCTCTGTCCCTGCCCATCCCTATAAACTTCAGAAATAGTTATTTCATTTAATTATGCTACTGAATTAAAGGCTCTGGTAGAAACCCATTTACAAATAAGCAAAAAGACTTTATTAATTTGGAAATATTAATTGGGAAGAATACATACTTTGTAAACGGGTTTCTGCCAGAGCCTCTAATGTTTATACATTTTTATCAACACAACTAATATACTACTTCATCCTGAAGAAAAAAAAAGAAATAGAATTCTTTTCCTACCTTTGTTTCTTGGTTTCTGCTTTCCTCATGTTCTCATTCAATTCCTTCCATCCACTGTCTCTCTTCCTTCTGCATCTTCCATTTGCTCTGTTACTGTGCCTCTCCCTTTCTTCCCTCTTCCAAATTGGTCTGGCACCCATCTTCTTCCCTCCGCTCCCCCCATAGTCTGGCATCTGTCTTCTTCCCTGCCAGCGTCTTCTCCCTACTCTCTCTTCCCCATTTCCTTTCAGCGTCCTTTTCCCCCCATCTTCCCCATGTCCTGTCAGCGTCCTTCTCCCCCCTCTGTCTTCTCCATGTGCTTTCAGTGTCCTTCTCCCCCCTCTGCTTCCCCATGTCCTTTCAGCGTCCTTCTCCCTCTCTGTCTTCCCCATGGCCTTTCAGTGTCCTTCTCCACCCCCCCTCTTCCCCATGTCCTTTCAGCGTCCTTCTCCACCCCTTTGTCTTCCCCATCTGCTTTCAGCATCCTTCTCTCCTCTCTGTCTTCCACAAGTGCTTTCAGAGTCCTTCCCCCCCTCCCCCCTCCGGCCCGTCTTCCCCATGGCCTTTTAGCATCCTTCTCCACCCCTTTGTCTTCTCCAGTGCTTTCAGCGTCCTTCTCCCCCCTCCTTCTCTCCCGCCCCGGGTGCAGCACAGCCGGCCAGGTCCCCTTACTTTTGTGGCGCTTCCCCGACCGACAACAGCCCCGGTCCGACAAACCTCCCTGCCCTTAACCGCAAATCTAAATTACTTTCTTACAGCTGCTGTAAGAAGGTAATTTAGATTCGCGGCTACAGGGCAGGGAGGATTGTCAGACCGGGGCTGTTGTCGGTCGGTCGGTCGGGGAAGCGCCACAAAATTAAGGGGACCTGGCCGGCTGTGCTGCATTCGGGGCAGACCGCCCCCTCCCTTGGTAGCCACTCGAACCGTGAGGCTACTCTCCGTCTCCTTACCTGCTCTGCTTGCAGCACAGAGCCGAACGGAAGTCCTCCCGACGTCAGCGCTGACGTCGGGAAGACTTCCCTTGGCTCTGTGCTGCAAGCAGAGCAGGTAGAGAGAAGAAGAGCCGCACGACTGAGTACATCCAGCCCCGCAGGAACCCCGCGATCCTCGGAGGCATCCCCACGGGATCCCCGCGACCCTAGGGGGCGTCCACACGGGATTCCCGCGACCCTAGAGGGCGTCCCCACGGGATCTCCGTGACCCGAAGGGGGAACCCGCGGGATGCTCGCGGGTCCCGCGGGATTCCCGTCGTCCCCGTTCCCGTGCAGCTCTCTACTCTGTTTCCAAAGACTTCTTTTGCATTTGTTTTTCTTTCCGCTCCTTCATTTTTTGCACTACATCCTTCTTTGGCACTGATTTTCATATTCAGTTTAATTCCATTTTTCTGCCTCCATCTCAAATCTATCTTTCTAACTCTTCCCTTTCACTCCATCCATGTGCACCATCTTTTCCTTCTCTTTCTCTTCTCTCCATTCATGTGCCCCATTTCTTCTCCTTCCCTCCGTCCATGTGCACCATCTCTTCCCCTTCACTCTATCCATGTGTCCTATCTCTTTGCCTTCCTGCCATTCATGTGCCACCATCTCCTTCCTCTTGCTGCCCGTGGCCTCCTTTACAGCGGTCTACCCAAGTGGAAATTGAAAGTTGCTTCAGAGGGGGTGCACCACGACAAAAGAAAAGTACAGAAGAAGTCATCCTCCACTACCCTTTCCTCCCTGCCCCAGATCGACATCACACTTACAGTCCCAATTCTTCAGAAACCGATACTCTGTGCCGGGCTGAAGGGCCTTGAGCATCTGTGCAGTGATGGCTTCCAGAGCATCAGGACTGTAAGTGTGATGTCGGTCTGGAGCAGGGGGAATGGATAGTGGAGGATTTGAGAGCCGGTCAATGAGGGGGGGGGGAGAAGATTGGAATGCCAGCATGATGCAGGCTGGAACTCATTTTCAGCGACAACCAGCGGTAGCAGGAGGCTCTTAACCTCCATAAAGGGAGCACGTCTCAAACAAATGGTAACGGAGCCCACTAGGGCCCAGGCAATCCTCGACCTGGTACTTACCAACGGGGATAGCGTCTCAGAGGTCTCAGTAGAAGATACGCTAGCCTCCAGCGACCACAACATAGTATGGTTCAACCTTAGAAAAGGCTTCCCTGGATCAAACACGAAAACAAAGTTACTCAATTTCCGGGGCACAGACTTCGCACGCATGGGAGATTGCGTCCATCGGACGCTGCAGGACCAAGCGGAGACCAATGATGTAGAAGCTAAGTGGTTAACACTGATATCAACCATACATGAAGCAACTAGCCGCTTCATAAAATCAGTAAATAAACAACAAAGAAACAATAAACCCCAATGGTTCACCACGGAGATCTTGCACCTCATTAAGGAGAAGAAAAAAGCGTTTCTCTCCTACAAGCGCACGGAGAATATACAAGCGCAAGGTAGAATATAGGACCAGGTCTACAGCGGTCAAAATGGCAGTTAGGGAGGCAAAACTTTGAGTGGAAGAAATTCTGTCAAAAAACATTAAAAAGGGGGACAAATCCTTCTTCAGGTATATTAGTGACAGAAAAAGGAACACAGGCGGGATAGTACGCCTTAGAAGACCAGACGGAAGTTACGTGGAAGCAGATTCCGATAAAGCCGAACTACTGAATTAATTCTTCTGCTCAGTCTTCACCTGTGAGGCACCGGAACACGGTCCGCAGATGAAGGCAACACAAAGCACAGAAGACCCGTTTCAGAATTTTGAGTTCACACCAGGTGAAGTTTACAGTGAACTGGCAAGACTCAAGGTGAACAAAGCCATGGGACCAGACAATTTGCACCCAAGAGTGCTCAGAGAATTGAGCGATGTCCTGGCGAAACCGTTGGCTGAGCTATTCAATCTCTCCCTAAGTAAGGGGAAAGTTCCCCTGGACTGGAAATTAGCTAATGTCGTTCCTCTGCATAAAAAGGGTTGCAGGGCAGAGACTGCGAATTATAGAGTCTCACATCAATAGTGTGCAAACTCATGGAAACACTAATTATAAGCAAATTGGACACGATCTTGAATGAAGGGAATCTTCGGGATCCCAGTCAGCATGGATTCACCAAGGGTAGGTCCTGCCAATCCAATCTCATCAGCTTCTTTGACTGGGTAACAAGAAAGTTGGACTTGGGAGAGTCTTTGGACGTCGTGTACCTGGACTTCAGTAAAGCTTTTGACAGTGTCCCACACCGTAGGCTGCTAAGCAAGCTGGAATCGATGGGGTTAGGAGAGACACTAACTGCATGGGTCAATGATTGGCTGAGTGGCAGGCTTCAGAGGGTAGTGGTTAATGGTACCCTCTCTAAAACATCGGAGGTGACCAGTGGAGTGCCGCAGGGCTCGGTCCTGGGTCCACTCCTTTTCAACATATTCATAGGGGATCTGACTCAAGGGCTTCAAGGTAAAATAACACTATTCGCCGATGACGCCAAACTATGTAATATAGTAAGTGAATGCAGTTTACAGAATTATATGGCGCAGGACCTGCTTACATTGGAAAGTTGGTCCTCAACCTGGCAGCTAGGCTTCAATGCTAAGAAATGTAAGGTCATGCACCTCGGAAGCGGAAATCCATGCAGGACGTACTTGAACGGAGAAACTTTAACTAGGACTTCAGCAGAACGAGATGTAGGAGTAATCATCAGTGCAGACATGAAAACTGCCAATCAAGTGGAGAAGGCTTCATCTAAGGCAAGGCAGATATTGGGTTGTATCAATAGAAGTTTCGTCAGCCGAAAGCCTGAAGTCATAATGCCGTTGTACAGGGCCATGGTGAGACCTCATCTGGAGTACTGTGTGCAATTCTGGAGGCCACATTACAGTAAAGATGTGCGCAGAATTGAATCGGTTCAGCGGACAGCCACCAGGATGATCTCAGGGCTCAAGGGTCTCTCGTATGAAGAGAGACTGAACAAATTGCAGCTCTACACTCTCGAGGAACGTAGGGAGAGGGGAGACATGATCGAAACATTTAAGTACCTCACGGGACGTGTCGAAGTGGAAGATGATATTTTCTTTCTCAAGGGACCCTTGGCCATAAGAGGGCACCTTGTCAAACTCAGGGGCGGAAAATTTAATGGCGACACCAGAAAGTATTTCTTCACAGAGAGAGTGGTTGATCATTGGAACAAGCTTCCAGTGCAGGTGATCGAGGCAGACAGCGTGCCAGACTTTAAGAATAAATGGGATACCCATGTGGGATCCCTACGAGGGTCAAGATAAGGAAATTGGGTCATTAGGGCATAGACAGGGGGTGGGTAAGCAGAGTGGGCAGACTTGATGGGCTGTAGCCCTTTTCTGCCGTCATCTTCTATGTTTCTATGCGATAGCAATGTTCATCATTGGGGATAGCAGTGCTGGTCATCGGGGGTTTGGTGGGGGGATGGAGAGATAGTGCCAGTCATGGGAAGGGGTGGAAGATAGCAGTGCCAGGCATCTGGGGGGAAGGGGTGGAAAATAGCAGTGCCAGGCATCTGGAGGGGTGGAAAATAGCACTGTTGCTCATAGAAACATAGAAACATAGAAAGATGACGGCAGATAAGGGCCATAGCCCATCAAGTCTGCCCACACCATTTACCCACCCTCTCAAATCTACTGACCCCCTAAAGAATAATTGTAATTATACTGTCACTCTACTGACCCGCTCATTCAGTCCTAGTGACCCTATCCCTTGGCATGACCTCGTAGGGATCCCACATAGGTATCCCATTTATTCTTGAAGTCTGAGATGCTGCGTGCCTCGACCACCTGCACTGGAAGCTCGTTCCAATGCTCAATCACTCTCTCCGTGAAGAAGTATTTCCTGGTGTCTCCACGGAACTTCCCTCCCCTGAGCTTGAGCGGATGTCCTCTTGTGGTCGAGGGTCCCCTGAGAAGAAAGATATCATCTTCCACCTCTACCCATCCCGTGATGTACTTAAATGTCTCAATCATGTCTCCCCTCTCCCTACGCTCCTCGAGAGTGTAGAGCTGCAATTTGCTCAGTCTTTCTTCGTACGGGAGACCCTTTAGCCCCGAGACCATCCTGGTGGCCATCCGCTGAACCGATTCAACTCTGAGCACATCCTTACGGTAATGTGGCCTCCAGAATTGAACACAGTATTCCAGATGTGGTCTCACCATGGCTCTGTACAGTGGCATCATGACTTCAGGTTTCCTGTTGACGAAGCTTCTCTTGATACAGCCTATCATTTGCCGTGCTTTAGATGAAGCCTTCTCCACTTGAGTGGATGCTTTCATGTCAGCACTGATGATTACTCCTAAGTCTCGTTCTGCCGTAGTCCTGGCTAAAGTTTCTCCATTCAGGGTGTAAGTTCTGCAAGGATTTCCGTTGCCGAGATGCATGACCTTACATTTCTTGGCATTGAAGCCCAGCTGCCAGATCAAGGACCAACTTTCTAAAGTACGCAGGTCTTGCTCCATAGCATCCTGAAGATTATAGCCGTTTACTACATTGAATAGTTTGGCATCATCAGCGAATAAGGTTACCTTGCCTTGGAGCCCTTGAGTCAGATCCCTAATGAATATGTTGAAGAGGAGTGGGCCCAGGACCGAACCCTGTGGCACTCCGCTGGTCACCTCTGACATTTTAGAAAGGGTACCGTTGACCACCACCCTCTGAAGTCTGCCACTAAGCCAATCTTTAACCCATGCAGTTAGAGTCTCTCCTAATCCCATAGATTTCATCTTGTTCAGCAGCCTGCGGTGTGGGACGCTGTCAAACGCTTTGCTGAAGTCCAGGTACACGACGTCCAGGGACTCTCCTGAGTCTAGTCTTCTTGTTACCCAGTCAAAGAAGCTTATTAGATTGGACTGGCATGACCTACCCTTGGTGAATCCATGTTGGCTGGGATCCCGGAGATTTCCCTCGTTCAGGATCGTATCTAATTTATACTTAATTAGTGTTTCCATGAGTTTGCACACTATTGAGGTGAGGCTTACCGGTCTATAGTTCGCAGCCTCAGCCTTGCAACCCTTTTTATGTAGAGGAACGACGTTGGCTGTTTTCCAGTCCAACGGAACTTTCCCCGTACTTAGTGAGAGATTGAAGAGCACCGCCAACGGTTCTGCCATGACATCTCTCAATTCTCTGAGCACTCTTGGGTGTAAATTGTCCGGTCCCATGGCCTTGTTTACCTTTAGCCTTGCCAGTTCGTTGTAGACGTCCCCAGGAGTGAACTCAAAGTTCTGAAACGGGTCATCCACGTCTTGTATTATCATCAACTGTGGTCCGTGTCCCGGTGCTTCGCAGGTGAAGACTGAGCAGAAATATTCATTTAGTAGTTCTGCTTTTTCTGAATCCGCCACCGCGTAGTTTCCGTCCGGTTGTCTAAGGCGTACTATACCGTCTGTGTTCCTTTTCCTATCGCTGATATACCTAAAGAAGGATTTGTCCCCTTTTTTAATGTTTTTTGCCAGAGTTTCTTCCACTCGACGTTTGGCCTCCCTAACTGCTTTTTTGACCGCTGCCGATCTGGTCTTATATTCTACTTTAGTTTCTCTTCTCTGGGTGCGTTTGTAGGAAAGAAATGCTTTTTTCTTCTCCTTAATGAGGAGTGAGATCTCTTCAGTGAACCATTGGGGTGGGGAGGGGAGGGAAAAAAAGTGCCATAATCCAAAGGAGGCTCGAATATAAACTGAGAATCTCATTTTGGCGCCATATTTTTGGCCCCAAAATCTCGTTTTATATTTGAGTATATACGGTATGTCCAAAAATGACAATTTTTTGTTCAGTCTTCCAAATTATTGAATAAAATATTAAAAGATAGTTGTTCAAGCACACTCATCCCTGTGATGTCCCACGTATGATGATGATATAACATTGAAAATATTGATTGTGATTCTTTAGTACCTCCTTAAAGCCATTTTTTTTTTACCCACTCAAAAATGCTACAAATAAATAGAATGATTGACATTACAAGAATAGTAAAGTGAAATGTTCTTTCTTAATCAATTATTTTCCTTTTTATACATTTAGAATTTTCATTTTATTTCTCTTTTTGTTTTGTGAGAAAATACTAACATAAAATTGTTGTGATAATTCATAGGTGATTTACCTGTTGTGTGCATATGCTGATACCTCTGGCCCCACCATGAGATACTTGCGAACCAGCCAGGACTTCCTATTTTCTCAGCTTCAGCATTTACCATTCTCAGTCAAAGGTAATAAAGTAATTCATTTAAAGTATGTTTGTTTGTTTTTTTACCAAAACAAGTGTTTGAAAGATGCTATTTTCTTTAGTGAATGCTTTCCTATGTCTAACAGTTATCAGTATAGAAATAAGCAGGAGAGCGTTTTGGTATGACCTTGTCTAAAATATTGTCACCAGTTCTGGAGATCCCATCTCTAGAAATATATTGACTCTATAGTGGAAATGTAGAAGAGGGCTTCTAAATCCATGTAGTCTGTTCCATTAGCATTATAAAGTAAACTGGAAAAGCACAGGGTTTAATTCTCTTAGGGGGTTCCTATATTTAGGTGATAGGAAAACACCTATTTAAATCTTAGTCTATAAATAAAAATATATATATATATATATTTCCCTAGAATATTAGCCTGTGCTGAACAATGTACCTATATTTAAAATGTGAACACTTGAACCATTTATTGAACTGGTGTAAATGCGCACACTTAAATTGCATGTTACTGTTTATAGATTATAAAATTACAAATAAGTATTATGCAAACCAGAGTATTAGATGTCTGGACAATATATTATCAACGGAACATCAAGTCAATGGTTAGGAGGCAATATTTTTGCCTTATAAGGAAACTGTGAGCTATTTGCCGATACTTAGAAGAATCCACTTTTGGTTTAGTTGTACAACCAACTATACTTTATTAACTTGATTATTGTAACATACTGTAGTTTCTAGTGCAATGTGTCCAGTGGTCCTGAAACAATAGGATTCTTTCAGAAAACTGTCAATCATATTTTCAACTCTGTCTCCTTTTCAGGAAGTTGCTCCTGCCCCTCAGTTTGTTTTCTTCAAGTAATTAACTCAAAAGTATTTCTAATCTGCTTTTCAGTTTTATTATTTTCGGTTATTTTTTCTCAGTATTCATTTTTTATTAGAGACAAAGAGCCGTTGCTCAGACGGTATCATAAAAAGTGTGGTAATGTCTGTGAGATTTGTAAAAACACCATTGAGTCAAACGAGTGGGTTCATCCCCGCACTCATAAATCTTACACCTTAAAATCTATTACTCATTGCAAATCATCAAGGGTCATATATGTAATAATGTGCCCTTGTCATCTTTTATATGTGTGGCGTACCCAGAGAACTATAAAAAATCGTCTTATCTAATATAATAAAATGGTAGGACGCGCATGCGCACTAAAAAAAAGTGTTCCCTGATCCGTCCCGTTTTTTTTTAGTGCGCATGCGCGGGTTTACGTCACCAAACTCGGCAACTTGGACAACAATCGCGCTTATGCTCAAGCCGCCGCCACGAATCCTCTCTCGAACCGCACCAGGATCGAGAGAGGAGCTGCGGCGGGGGCTTGAGCATAAGCGCCATTGTTGTCCCCCTACCTAGCTGCGAGGCTGCGGCGGCCTTCCTCACGGTTTCACGGTGCTTGGTCCGCCAAACAATTCCTGCCGTTGACCAAATTTGCCCCACCGTTCCTTCCCTTCCTCCATCAGGTACAGTTCAGCTCCGCCTATGTTAAAAGCAGCTGCTTTGAAATTGGAGCCCTGCCGCCACTGTAACAAGTTCCCTCTGCCGCGGTCCCATATGTCAGAGAAGGGACGGGACCAAGGCAGAGGGGAAAGTGCTACGGCAGTGGCAGGGCTCCGATTTCGACGCGGCTGCTTTTAACATTGGTGGAGCTGCACTGCACCTGATGGAGGGAGGGAAGGAAAGGTGGTTGTGCGCTGTTGAGCCCCTCTGCACGGGCCCAAACCAAAAAAGGAGCCAGGACTCTTCCCAACCCGGCGCCGCCAGACCCGACAAAACGGCCCTACACTCACAGACCCGCGAGCAGGGTTGCCATGGAAACCTAACCGGAATTACATGCAGTCGCGCAAGGGTCAGTGAGAGGGGATCAGGAGCTAAAGAGAGATTGAAAAAAACAAACAAACAACAGTGCACAAGTAGAGAGAGACACACAGACAGTCACAGAAGGACAGGGGGCTAAAGAGACAGATTGAAAAAATAACAAAACACAGAGGACAAGGAGAGAGAGACAGGAAAAAAAATGACAAACAGACATACAGCAGCCAAGGAGACAGACATACTTACATATAGCGTCCAAGTAGACAGACAGAGAGACAGCAAAAAAATACAAACAGCCAAGGAGACAAACAGAAAAAAATAAAAAATACAATGCCCAAGGATAAATTCAGGAAAAAAAACCTTCCAGACATACAGTGGCCAAGGAGTTAGACTGAAAAAAAGGCATACAGACATACAGCAGCCAATGAGACAGACAGACTGACAGCGACCAAGTAGACAATCAGCAAAAAAACACAAACAAACACACAAAGCAAAAAATTAGAAACATACAGCGGCCAAGGAGATAGGCATGCAACAAATAGGAAAAATAAAAAAACTTTTAATAAATCAACCATACATGAAGAAGGAATAAAAAAAAAAAAAGGGAAAAGACACCTACAGGGAAACACAGGATCAAGAGCATACAGAGAAAACAGAAGTTTGCAGGAATCAGGAACATATAGAGGAAGGAGAGCAGAGACCCCTGCAAGAAGAGAAAAATAGCAAAGAGACTGGGGATGAGAAAGAGAGCAGAGATGCTTGCAGGGAGAAAAAGCTAAGCAGTAATGTTACAGCTTGAGAGTGCAGACTGAGGAAGAAAGCAGAGACAGCGCTACACAGGGAAATGGAGGGAGGAAAGAGACAGAAAGAAAAATACAGACAGACATAAATTCTAGCACCCGTTAATGTAACGGGCTTAACGACTAGTAGAACATAAGAGCTGAATTAACACTCAATCTATGAGTTCTCCCATGGTTCCCCATTGCATGCAATTTCAACATTCTTTTGCAGATTTACGCTGGGGCATCATAGAACAGGTTCCTGAGAATTTTGAGGGAGATAAACTCAGCGGTGCAGCCTGCGTATAGATTTCATTCACAGTTTCACCAAGGTCTTTATCGGTCTATTTTTTATACTTTTATTACAAATAATTTATTCTTTTTTCTATAACTCTATATTTGTTTGTTTTTATACTCATCTCTTTCATGAAGCCTAGCAGGGGTTCTTCATTCCAACATAGGCTATGTTTCGCCCAGGGGGCTTTATCAAGGTATTTCCCCTGACAATATAAAAGAGGTATATCAATAAATATAACTCAGCCATAGTTACTTTTCACACAGTTTTAAAACTACCCCACAGAAACGTAACTTAAAGCCTCTAAGGGTAATCTTGCTAAACTTCAATTGGTATATTTAAATCAGCACATTTAAACTTATAGTGTTCTTGCAAATACCTTGGTTATGCCGGTTCCATGAGTGCTATATCGTCAAGTTTCCTCAGCAAACATGGCCGCAACTTTTTTTGGAAATAATTTAAACGTAATGATCTCATTTGTATGTATCCAATCAGATTTCAAGGCAGACATGGAACTATTTAAACTATTTAATGTCATCCATTCTACTTCCGTATTAAGACCCCGTGGTTTGAAAGTATTTAGTGAAAAAATCAATTTTTGTTCATTAAAATTTAAACGTTCTACATAGTTATCACCTTCCCACCCTACTTCAATATAGTCTATAATTCTCCATTTCAAGTCTGTAATTTTATGCCTCAATGCTTGCCAATGTTGAACAAGGGGTGCATCCAGACTCCCGGTATTAATTTTAGATTTGTGTTCCGTAAGCCTAACATTGATTTTCCTACTTGTTCTGCCTACATATACCAAATCACACTGGCATTGGATAATATATACTACATGAGTGCTCACACATGAAGTGTTTATCCTCGATTTAAAGACCTTCTTCGTACCTGGATGGGTCCATTCTGGACCTACTATAGCTTGCTTACACCATTGACATTGTCCACAGATTTTATGAGCAAAGATTTGATCACCTTTCTCTCCTTCACCCCTTTTCTCAAATTTCTGAAGAGATAATATTTCCCCTATAGTCTGTCCTCTCTTGTAGGATACAGTCGGATATTGCTGAAAACATGGGTGAAGCTGCAATACTGACCAATGGTTTTTCATACTTTGAAAGAATTTCCCACTTATATCTATATAGGGAAGTATACAGATCAGATTTTCATCTGTATCATTTATAATTTTCTCTTGGATAAGTAAGGATCTCTGGGCAAATTTAGCCAGGAGGTAGGCTTTCCTAATAGATTTCCTTGGGTATTCTCTTTCTTGAAACCTTTGGGTCATTATTTTAGCCTGTCTATCAAATTCCTCTTGATCTGAGCAAATACGCCGTATTCTCAGAAATTGGCTCACTGGTATATTATATTTTAGAAAATATGGGTGATAACTCAAAAAATGTAGAAAATTGTTCCGTTCTACCTCTTTCCTATACAGAGTAGTTCTAATAGGCTGATCTTTCTTGATCATTAAATCCAGGTACGCAATCTTATTTGGATGATAAGTCATAGTAAAGGTGAGATGTGGATCCAAGGTGTTAATCCATACTAAAAACCCTTCTAATTCCACATAAGATCCCCCCCCAGAGGATCAACACGTCATCCAGGTAGCGTTTCCATAATTTCACATTTTGAAAGATTGGTGCTGGATATATATAATCTGCTTAAAATTCAGAGACATACAAATTAGCCCCCATCGCGACTCCTTGAGTCTGATAGTAGAAATTACCTTGATACCAAAAATAGTTTGATTTTACTACTAATGTAGCTAACTTCATAAGCCAATCTTTTTTGAAACGGCCCAGATCCATATTACCTAAGGTTTCTTCCACTATTTCCAATGCAGCAGTTTGAGGAATTTGGGTATACAAAGATGTAATATCAAAAGTTACAAAAAAAAGTAGTCGCAGATGTATTCTCCGTCTCTAAAGAACAAAAATGGATTTTTTCACTAAATACTGTCAAACCACAGGGTTTTAATACGGAAGTAGAATGGATGACATTAGTTTAAATAGTTCCGTGTCTGCCTTGAAATCTGATTGGATACGTGCAAATGAGATCATTACGTTTAAATTCTTTCCAAAAAAAGCCGCGGCCATGTTTGCTGAGGAAATTTGACAATATAGCACTCATGGAACTGGCATAACTAAGGTATTTGCAAGAACACTATAAGTTTAAATGTGCTGATTTAAATATACCGATTGAAGTTTAGTAAGATTACCCTTAGAGACTTTACGTTATGTTTCTGTGGGGTAGTTTTAAAACTGTCTGAAAAGTAACTGTGGCTGAGTTATATTTATTGATATACCTCTTTCATATTGTCAGAGGAAATACCTTGATAAAGCCCTCTGGGCGAAACATAGCCTATGTTGGAATGAAGTTCATAAGTACATAAGTAGTCGCCTCCGCCGGGGCAGACCAGAGGTCCATCCAGCCCAGCGGTCCGCTCACGCGGCGGCCCATCAGGCATATTGCCTGATCAGCGGTCCCTGACTAATTTTATGCCTACCTCTACACTTATCTCTAAACCTTCCACTGCTCTTATCTGTACCCCTCAATCCCTTTGTCTTCCAGGAACCTATCCAGGTCATCCTTGAAACCCTGTACTGTGCTATTTCTTATCACGGCCTCCGGAAGGGTGTTCCATGTGTCCACCACCCTCTGTGTGAAAAAGAACTTCCTTGCGTTTGTTTTAAACCTGTCCCCCTTCAATTTCATCGAGTGACCCCTTGTTCTTGTGGTTTCTTTCAAATTGAAAAATCTGTCTTTGTCAACCTTTTCGATGCCCCTCAGGATCTTGAAGGTCTCTATCATATCTCCTCTGAGTCTCCGCTTTTCCAGGGAGAACAGCCCCAGCTTCTTCAGTCTGTCAGTGTATGTAAGGTTTTCCATACCCTTAATCAGTTTAGTTGCTCTTCTCTGGACTCCCTCAAGCATTGCCATGTCCTTTTTGAGGTACGGTGACCAGTACTGTACACAGTATTCCAGATGCGGGCGCACCATAGCCCGGTACAGTGGCAGGATGACTTCCTTCGTTTTGGTCGAGATACCCTTCTT
The DNA here is from genome assembly GCF_902459505.1 of Geotrypetes seraphini. NCBI lineage: Eukaryota > Metazoa > Chordata > Amphibia > Gymnophiona > Dermophiidae > Geotrypetes > Geotrypetes seraphini. Next base: position 89,000,966 of record NC_047092.1, read on the forward strand.
AATGATACCTAACATTTGGTTTGCTTTCCTCGAGGCTGTGGCGCATTGTGCCGACGCCTTCAATGTCGTGTCTACCATCACTCCCAAGTCTCTTTCCAGATTACTGACCCCTAGCATTGATCCCCCCATTTTGTAAGTGAACATCGAGTTCCTTCTCCCTATATGCATGACCTTGCATTTCCCTACATTGAAGCTCATTTGCCACTTTTTCGCCCATTCTTCCAATGTCGTAAGATCCCTTTGGAGATTCTCGCAGTCAACCGTGGTTTCAACCTTGCTGAATAGTTTGGTGTCATCTGCAAATTTGATGACCTCGCATTTTGTTCCTGCCTCCAGGTCGTCAATGAATATGTTAAACAGGAGCGGTCCCAGCACCGATCCTTGAGGAACCCCGCTCGTGACCCCTTGCCAGTCCGAGTAATGGCCCTTTACACCAACCCTCTGCTTCCTGTCTGCCAGCCAGTTTTTGATCCATCGGTGGACCTCCCCGCATACCCCATGATTCCATAGCTTCCTGAGCAACCGCTCATGTGGTACCTTATCGAAGGCTTTCTGGAAGTCTAGGTAAATTATGTCTATGGGTTCACCTTTGTCCACCTGGTTATTTACCCCCTCAAAGAAGTACAACAAGTTTGTGAGGCACGACCTACCCTTGCAGAACCCATGCTGGCTCGACCTTAGCTGTCCATTTTTTTTCGATATGGTCACAGATGCTGTCCTTAATCAGTGCCTCCATCATCTTTCCCGGGACCGATGTGAGGCTTACCGGCCTATAGTTTCCCGGGTCGCCCCTCGAACCCTTCTTGAAGATGGGCGTGACATTAGCTATTTTCCAGTCCTCCGGGATCTCTCCAGTTTTTAGGGATAGGTTGCATATTTGCTGAAGTGTCTCTGCTATTTCATTCCTTAATTCCTTGAGCACCCTTGGGTGAATGCCGTCCGGACCTGGCGACTTGTCGCTCTTTAGCTTGTCTATCTGCCTGAGGACATCCTCCTGGCTCACCTCTAATTGGACCAGCTTGCTATCTTGATCTCCATTTTCTATTTCCTCTGGTTCCGGAATGTTGGATGTGTCCTCCCTCGTGAAGACCGACGTAAAGAAGTCATTTAACTTGTCAGCTATTTCTTTTTCCTCCCTCACTACTCCCTTTCTATCCCCATCATCCAAGGGCCCCACTTCCTCCCTCGCTGGTTGCTTTCCCTTTACGTACCTGAAGAATGATTTGAAATTTTTTGCCTCTCCCGCTAGTCTCTCTTCATATTCCCTCTTTGCTCTCCTAACCACTCGGTGGCACTCCTTCTGGCTTTCCTTGTGTTCCTTTTGGTTGGCCTGCGTTTGGTCCTGTTTCCATTTTTTGAACGATGCTTTCTTGTTACTGATCGCCTTTTTTACAGCTGCCGTTATCCATGCTGGGTTCTTTATTCGATTTTTCTTGCACTCTTTTCTGAACCTGGGGACATACAGGTTCTGTGCTTCGTGCACCGTACGCTTGAGCAGGGTCCAGGCGATTTCTACGGACTCTATCTTCCTTGTGCTGCCGTTGAGTTTCTTCCCCACCATTTTCCTCATTGCATCATAATTCCCTTGTTGTTGTGGTTCTTTTCACCCTGGATGATCCCAGTTCTAGTCTGCACTGGATCATGTTGTGATCGCTGTTCCCCAGTGGGTCTAATACCGCTACTTCCTTTGCAGGTCCCCCCAGTCCACTGAAGATTAGATCAAGAGTAGCTTCTCCTCGTGTAGGTTCCGTGACCAGCTGTTCCAGGAAGCAGTCCCTCGTGGCTTCCAGGAATTTGGTCTCTCTCTCGCAACTTGAGTGCCCGATACTCCAGTCTATCCCAGGGTAGTTGAAGTCCCCCATCACCACCACACTTCCATTCTTGCATACCTGCCGCAGTTCCGTCTCCAGGTCCCGGTCGATTTCTTCCGATTGGCCAGGCGGACGATAGTATAGACCCAATTTGATGTCTGCTCCAGATCCTCCTGGTAGCTTAACCCATATTGATTCCAAGCCTTCCGACCTTACTGCTGTTTCCATTTTGGTTGAGGGTATGGAGTCTTTTATGTATAGCGCTATTCCTCCACCCTTCTTGTGTGTCCTGTCTCTCCTGTAAAGTTTGTACCCTGGTATGACCACATCCCATTTATTGTCATCAGCCCACCATGTTTCTGTGATTCCAATTATGTCCAGGGCTTTTTGACTGGCTATAATTTCCAGCTCTCCCATTTTGGCCCTGAGGCTCCTCGCATTTGTGTAGAGGCAATATAGGTCCTGATTTGTCGCCCGCCCTGCTGTTTTCTTTCCATGGCTCGGCGCTCCCACCTGGCTTGCCTTTACTCGGTCATCCACCTCCCGTGGCGTGTCCGTTTTGCCCCCATCCAGTATCCCCTTTTTTGGATGGTCCCCTGGCTCCCATTGTTCTCTTTCAACCATGCCTGTTAGATTCGTTTGGGCACTGGGCCCCTGCATTGCATCTGTGGGCCTTTTTTCTGAAGATTTCCACTCAGCCCTTTTGTCTAAAAGTTCCCTCCCAGTCCCTTTGTCCAAGAGTTCCCACTCGGTCCCTTTGCCCAAAAGTGTCCCCTCAGTCCCTTTATCCAAGAAGCCTCTCATAGTCCCTTTGCCCAAGAATTTTCTCTCAGTCCCTTTGTCCAAAAGATCCCACTCGGTCCCAAGCTCTCTTTTGCAATGTCCTTGCTCAGTATCATTTTTTGATACCAATGTCCGGTGTGTCGAGGCCAGATCGACTTCCGGCTTTCCCCTTCTCCTCAGTTTAAAGCTAGGTCTATGGCGTTTTGGATGTTTCTTGCCAGCTGCCTCGTCCCAGCTGTACTCAGGTGCAGTCCATCTCTCCTGTAGAGCTTGTTCTTCCCCAAGAAGGTCGTCCAGTTTCGAACAAAGTGGAATCCCTCCTCCTCGCACCATCTCCTCAGCCATCCGTTCATTACTTGTAGTTCGCTCTGTCTTCTTGCGTCTGCTCTTGGTACTGGCAGGATCTCCGAGAAGGCTATCCTCTTTGATCTCAGCTTCAGTTTCCGCCCCAGGATCCTGAACTGCTCAGTCAGTGTAGTCTGGTTGAAATTTTTCCTGCTGACGTCGTTGGTTCCAATGTGGATTACAACTGCCGTCTCCTCTGTCTCGGCTCCCTCCAGGATTCTATCAATTCTGCTGATGACGTCTGTTGTTCTTGCCCCCGGGAGACATGTCACTAGTCGGTCCTCCCTCCCTCCGGCAATGTGACTGTCCACTTCTCGCAGGATTGAGTCTCCTACTTCAACAGCAGATTTCCCCTTCCTCAGATTTCTCTCTGGTCTCAGGTCCGTGTCCTCCGGGCTCTGCTGGATCTCCGCTGGTCCTTCCGCCAGGTCCTGTTGGGTACCATCATCTGCATTTTCAGACCCTACGCTAGGTCCCACTCCCATGGTGTTTGTTGGTTCCTGACCTCCAGCTGCCGGATCCTGTCTGATACGCTGGTGGTCCTGTGCCTCTGCCATCTGCCAGGCCTCCTCTATGAACTTCTTGAGCTCTCTGACTTGTTCTGTGATATGGCTCTCTCTGGTAGTATCCTCCGTTTCCCCACACTGTTCCTCTATTGAGCAGAGTCCCTCCAGCTCCTGGACTCTAACCTGCAGCCTTCCGACCTCCCTCTTCAGGCTATCCAGTTCCTGGCATCGATTGCATATGTATGCCCGCCTCCCAAAGGGGAGGTAGTCATACATATGACATGCGATGCAGTATACTGGGTAGCCCTGCTGGATTCCTGCAGCCTCCATTTCTCTGTTTTCTTTCCTGTGTTCTGTAAGAGAAGAGAGAGAAAGAGAATGAGAATGAATCGCAAATAAATTAGAGAAAATGTACCTCAGGAATTTCTCTGCTGGGCTGCCTGTGCTCCTGGCTCCTTCTTAAGGCTCCTCCGCAAGGGCGCTCCCGCTAAGGCGAGCGCCTTTGCTGCTCGCCTTCGCAGCGCGCCGAACGGCTGCGCGCCGTTGGCTCCCTGCCTTTTAAGGGGGAGCCCGGCTGAAGTCGCTGACGCGATGTGGGTGGGCGGAGCTAGCTCTCGCCCGCCCCTGGCTCACCGCGTCCCCCTCGCCTTTCTCCTTTCCTGCTCGCTGCCGCTGGAATCGGCAGCGAGCCCTGTAGCTTCTGCCCTCGCCTGCCTGCCTCCTGCAGTACCCCTGCTATGCTTCATGAAAGAGATGAGTATTAAAAACAAACAAATATAGAGTTATAGGAAAAAGAATAAATTATTCGTAATAAAAGTATAAAAAATAGACTGATGAAGACCTTGGTGAAACTGTGAATGAAATCTATACGCAGGCTGCACCGCTGAGGTCTTAAAGTGGGATTGAACTGAAAATGCCTAAGGTTGCTCGTGCTTTCTGATATTGGATAATAACCCTAGAAAAGTATCATATTACTGTCTAATCTACCTGAAGTATCTAGACAGCTGATCCATACATCTCTTTCTCCTCAATAACGGTTCTCTTGACTTATCAACCACTTGCTTTCACTTCTTTTAAGTTCAATCAATTTTTATCTTTTATTCTTTTGTAAACTGCATAGAACTTCACGGTACTGCGGTATATAAACTGTTATTATTGTTGTTATTATTATTTTGAGGCGAAACAGAAGTGCTTTCTGTCGGGAAGTAAGATATCGGATAAAAAATGATTGCTGCTGCAGTTTGAGATAAGTTTCTCTGTGTGTAGCATTTTTCTTGTTCCACGTTACCAAGAATTGTTTCCTTTGAGACCAAGCTGTTGCCTTTATAATTAGTTTTAGAGAGATTGGATTTCTATTCACACATTTTGATGCACGAGACAAAACAAATGTTGAAAAATGAATTTTTGAAATGAATGAAAGTATATTCATATATTTATGTATGGAGTTTTTTCCAAACCAGTGATGATACAGGTGGCTTAGGGCACTTGCATAGTCCCGGCTGCCTGTGTATGAGCAGTGTTCTCCCCAGAAATTTTTTCCAGCTGGGTGGCATGAAAAAGTAGCCGGGTGGGGCAGGACAGGGAAATTTGGTGGTGGGGAAAATTAAGGGCTCCTTTTACTAAGCTTCAATAGCGTTTTTAGTGCGTGCAGAATTGCCACGCTACACAGCTAGAACTAACCGTCTAGCATGTGCGACAATTCTACGCGAGCTAAGCGCGCGGTAAAACCGCTATCGCAGCTTAGTAAAAGGAGCCCTAAATGTGTACTATTTGTATTAGTTAATTATTATTAGTTATTTTCCAATGTTGTTCTATAATATATATATTAAATTTAAGAAGTATCCAATTCTAGAATAATTAGATATTTGCCCTCTTTCAAATGGTACAGAGCAGCGTCTCTCAAACTTTTTTAACTCCGGCACACTAAACGGAGCAAATGTTTTTTGTGGCACACTAAATGCAGCAAATGTTTTTCATGGCTGGAAAAAATTTCTGGGGAGAACACTGATGCCCTTATTTTCAAGGTCCAATCACATCAAAGAATGATGCTTATCTGGGCAGTTGATAATAAAAAGAATGGATAAGATAACATGAGAAGTGAAATTGTCATGAATCAGAGGGATACATACCCTGTAGGTCCTAAAGCAGGCTTGTGGATTAGATATAAACTATGAAGGCAGTGGCATAACTAGCATATGTGACACCCGAGGCCCATCATTTTATGACACCCCCCCATCTGTATGAAAAACATGATTTTTAGTAACAATCCACACATCACACAAGAGTGTGCCTAGGAAAAGGCAGCATCTTACATATTGCAGTGAGCAGTGTATCAATACACCCATTGTAAAACTAAACAAGCCAGACTAGTACAGATCAATCCTACACAGTCAATCCTAACTGAAAACCATAGAAAGATGACGGCAGAAAAGGGCTATAGCCCATCAAGTCTGCCCACTCTACTGACCCACCCCATTAAGTCTAAGTGCCAATGTCCTAGTTCCCTATCTCTACCCTCGTAAGGATCCCATGTGGATGTCCCATTTATTCTTAAAGTCAATCACGCCGGTGGCCTTGATCACCTGCACTGGAAGCTTGTTCCAGTGATCCACCACTCTTTCTGTGAAGAAATACTTCCTGGTGTCACCATGTCTTTCAAACACACCTTTGCCTAGTATGGAATATGTAATCACAAACTAACCCCTCTCCCTTTTACAAAACTGTAATGTGGTTTTTAGCTCTGGTGGTAACAGTTCAGACTCTCATAGAATTCTGAGCAATTACCACCATGGCCAGTGCTAAAAAAACGCTCTACAGTTTTGTAAAAGGGGGGGATAAAATAGAAAAACGTAGACAAAGGTTAAATTGAACTACCAAGAAGCTGGACTCTGTATACAATGCAACACCACAGAAACAGCGATGCATCTCCCCTAAAGCAAAAAAATAAATAAATATAATTTTTTTCTACATTGTCTTCTCTGGTTTCTGCTTTCCTCATAGTCTTGACACTCTCTTCCTTTCATCCACTGTGTACCCTCTCTCTGCCCCTTCTATATGGCATCTTCTCTCCTTGTATTCCCCTTCCATCTCTCCCTACACCCCTATTATTCTGGCATCCATCTTCTTCCCTTCCGTCCTTCAATGGTCTGGCATCTCTCTCCTCTTCTTCCCTTCCCTCTCCCACACCCCTATGGTCTGGCCTCTTACTTACTCTCTCCTCTCCCTTCCCCCCACTTCAATCAGCATCTGCCCCCTTTCTTTCCCTCCAACCCAATTCCATCCAGTATCCTTCCCCCTTATGTCTCTCTCTCCTTTCCCTGCATACCAATTCCATCAGCATCTGCCCCCTTTCTCTCCCTCCACCACCCTTCCTTACCATTCTGACCTCCTCTTTCTCCCTCCACCACTCTTCTATACTCCTCTCTCCCTCCAAACCAGCAAGTTCCCATGATGACTGCTTCTGTTGCCTCTGGAAGATGTAAGTGACGTTGGAGGGGGTGGGCCGGCAGACACAGGGAATTGCAGCAAAGTTCCGCAATTCGGGAGGCAGAGGCGGCAAATGCAGTCATCTTGGGACCTTCCTGCACTTCAGTGCAGCTGCTGACTCTGCTTCAGAATAAATACGGCAGCCGTGCTGAGGTGCAGGTGCTATTTAGAGCAGCTTGGAAGGTTCTGGATCCAGCCGGCTGGCACCCGGGACGGTCTGCCACTGTATGAGGGGACAAAAATAGAAAGAATGGATAACTTGACCAATTTAGACATGTCATACAATTATAACCACAAAAATACGTCATAAAATGTAATTCTAAACTCAAAAGACTCCAGACGAAAAGCATACTATAGAAAGGAAACCAGAAAAGACCAAACCCATAGTACTAAGATCCAAATGCTAAAATCGGACATGTCCATTACGAAGAGACGTGTGAATCACCGCTAATTATAACGAGTGAGTCTTTGACATATGAGACGGTAACGGATAGCCAGATCTGGTGAACGGAAGTGACAAATACTGGAGCCAAAACCAGAGCACCGTGATGAAACTTGAATATGGATACCTTGCATTTCTTGGCGTTGAAGCCCAGCTGTCAGGTAGATGACCAACGTTCCAACAAAATATTGTGTAAATTGGAGCCGCTCACTATGTTACATAGTTTGGCGTCGTCGGCGAATAGTGTTATTTTACCTTGAAGCCCCTGAGTCAGGTCCCCTATGAATAAGTTGAAAAGGAGCGGTACTCCACTTGTCACTTCTGACGTTTTAGAGAGGGTACCGTTAACCACCACCCTCTGAAGTCTACCATTGGCTATTTTTTGGGCTTGCAAGCTACTTTTAAAATGACCAAGTCAAAATGATCTACTAACAATAAAAATTTTTTAAAAAAAATCACAAAGCACACTGTAGGCAGAGAAAATGTTAATAATCATTCCTATTCCGGGGTTTTCTCAGAGGTCAAAGCAGATGACTCTATGCACTGTCACCTCACTAACAACCATACAAAAATAGACAAATATACCCCCTCCCTTTTTACTAAACCACGATAGCAGTTTGCTGCGCTGAATGCCCAGTGCTGCTCTTGACGCTCATAGGCTCCCTGCGCTAAAAAACGCTATTGCGGTATAGTAAAAGAGAACCATAGTGTAAAATATAGACAGCAGATATAAATTCAGACACATTTTGATCAGTAAATTTAAAATAAACTCATTTTTCCTACCTTATTGTCTGGTGATTTCATGAATCTCTGGTTGCACTTTCTTCTTCTGACTGTGCATCCAATCTTTCTTCCCTTCTTTCAGCCTGTATGCTTCCTCTCCTCCTGACCTCATTCTCCTCCCCACAACTTTTTCTTCATCTCTTCCTGCCCTTTCTTTCTTTCTCTCTTCATGCCCCATTTCTTTTTTTCTGTTTCTCTTCCTGCCCTCTTACTTTCTTTCTCCTTGCCCACCCCCAAGCCACTGCCAATGTCACTGCCATCGGGGAACAGGCCCCAAAGCCGCTGGCCGCCGCCCCCACCAACCTCTGCCTACTTTGGGCTGACCAGCATTCCTCTCCCCGATGTCAATTCTGCCGTCGGAGAAGAAGGCTGATCGGCCCAAGATCACAATTGATTGGAAATGCTGCCGGGTCCTGCCTTCGCGGAAACTGAAAGTAGGCAGGACCCGGCAGCAAGAAGAGCAAATGGAAAGCTTCACTGACCTGTCTCCCGCCTTAGCCCGTAGCGAACTTATGCTTCGGGGATGGAACATGTGCGTGCCGGCTTCCCTTCTCTTCCCCCCCCCCCCCCCCGGACATAACTTCCGGTTTCGGAGAGAAGAGAAGAGAAGCCGGCACACACACATTAAAGCCCCGGAGCATAAGTTTGCTACACCTAAAGTGAAATCTTCAAGCCGGCTTTTTTTTTTTTTTTTTTATGTTGAGCAGCAGCGGAGGCAGCAGAATTTAGCTGGGCGGTCATCTAAATTACCCGGGCGGACCGCCCAGCTGAAAGGCCCTAGGGAGAACACTGATGAGGTTTGTTTTTCTCCATTTTTGTATTTATTTTTTCTGTCCATGTTGTTTTTTTTATGTGATATGAATGAAGCCCTTCTACTAAACTGACTATACAGTACGTTCTAGATATATATTTTTTTGGATATATATGACTGTACCCTTATAAGAATTATCCTTAGACTCTAATGCCATAATTACACAATGTTAAAGGTGGTTGTTAATATATTGAATATTAATATTGCTAATTTGTAGAAGATTCTGTGAACAATTGGAAGCCAATGAACTTCTTTAAGAAGAGGCGTCACATGATCAAATTTTTTCCTATTTGTTATAATCTTAATTGAGGTGTTTTGAATTAGTTGTAATCGATGGATTTCTTTAAGAGCTACTCCTTTATAGAGCGAGTTGCAATAGTCTAACTTTGAAATGATCAGCGAATGTGCAAGGATATTCAGTGACGATGAGTCCAAAAAGGGGACAATTGATCTTATCATTCATAACCTCCGGAAACAACCTCTTACTACTGCACTAATCTGATTATGATATGTCAATTTTTGATCCAGAATAACCCCTAGAACTCTCTCCTACATGAAACTCAATCCAGTTTTAGACCGTTATTCAGTACTGAGACAGTAATTGCGGCTATTTTAGACAATCTGCGCCTACTGTTTAGTAAGGGCCTTAATGCCCTGGTTATGCAATTCGATATGAGTTCTGCCTTTGATCTAGTAGACCACGGGAAACTGCTACAATGCCTAGACGCCATTGGTATCAGGGACGAGATGCTGAATTGGTTCCGTGGCTTCCTTATGTCCCGCACTTATCAAGTACATTTTAATTATGAACTTTCAGATACCTGGAGCAATCCATCCGGTGTGCCACAAGGGTCTCCGCTATCTCCATTGCTCTTCAACATCTACATGTCCTCAGTAGGCACGTAGCTAACCCAGTTAGGGATAAAACTATTTAGTTATGCAGATGATTTTACGATCATCATCCCATTCGTTAATTCTATCTCTGAAACTATTCCTAAAGCTTCAGAAGCCATAAACGTGATGGAGCACTGGATGACAACCTTTAGGCTCAAACTTATTTCAGAAAAGACAACTTTCTTTGTTGCTTCGCCACATCCGCTTGACACCAAATCACCACTATGTATCAATAATTTTAATTACCCTATCCAAACTACCATAAAGATACTAGGTGTAACTTTGGATCAGTGCCTAACCATGAGAGACCAAGTGGGCTCCTTGATCAGAAAGGGATTTTTCACTCTCTGGAAACTCAGATCCATTAAAGCTTATTTCGATACAGCGGCATTCAGAACCCTAGTCCAATCCCTCGTACTGAGTCTACTTGACTACTGTAACATCGCCTATTTAGCAATTTCCCAAAAGAACATGCAGCGTTTACAATTGATGCAAAATGCAGCGGTCAAACTGATCTTTGGGCTGAGGAAGTTTGACCACGTGACACCCTACTACCGGCAGCTGCATTGGCTGCCAATGGAGGAGCGCGTAAAGTTTAAATTTGCCTGCTTCTGCTTCAAAGCACTACACGGACTTGCCCCTAAATATATAACTGACCTTTTCATCTTCTCAGCCAGCAGACACAAGAGAAGCTTACATTCCAACTTCGTTTCCCCCCCAGTGAGAGGTTGTAAACTGAAAAAACACCATGAACATCTTCTCTCGCACCAAGCAGCATCATGGGGTAAAGACCTAGAACAATTGCTTTCACCCACTACTTATGAGGAATTTAGGAAACGTCTGAAAACACACCTGTTCCTAAAGTATCTAGACAACTGATCCTCTCTTCTGTCTCCCCTCTATAGCGATTAACTTGTTCTATTGATCACTCTCTCCTCAAAAATGGATTTCCTGTCCTATTAACCCTCTTTCTTCCTCCCCTCTTAAAGTCAATCGATTTGTACCTTTGCTTAATCTTTGTAAACTGCATAGAACTTCACGATATTGCAGTATATAAGCTGTTATTATTATTATTTTAGTGACTTCCTGCAATTGGATATTATTTATGTTTATTGAAGCGGTGAGTTTCAGTCCTTCTTTCCAAGGGAAATGTATTATTTTTGTTTTATCTGTATTCATTCCTAATTTATTTTCATCAAGCCAGTCAGACATTGTACTTAATTTCTTATTGATATTTTGAAATTCCTCTGTGGAATATAAGTCTAATGGAAGCAGGAGTTGAAGATCATCTGCGTAAGCGAATGCTGAAACCCAGTAGATTAGCAGAGAGTCAGCAGAGGAGCTAAAAAGATGTTAAATAGTAGGGGAGATAATATTGATCCCTGTGGAATGCCATAGTTGGTAGATATCAGGTCTGAAGTGGCATTATTAAAGATAACTTTTGATGATCTTTTCGAAAAATAAGATTGAAACCATTGTAGCACAGTATCACTAATTCCTATGGATTTCAGTCTTTCTGAAGGAGATGGTGATCAATGGTGTCGAATGCAGAAGAAAGATCTATGGATATGAGGAGAACAGATCGGTGATGATCTAAAAAATAAAGGATAGCTGTAGTCATACCTATCATCAAATGTTCTGTTGAATAGTATTTCCGGAATCCTGTTTGATTAGGATGTAATACTCCTGTTTTATCTATAAATTTGGATATCTGATTGAATAGTACCTTTTTGGTTAATTTATCTAGGAATGGAATTTTAGCTTTTGGTCGAAAATTTGTGATGTCGTTATGATTTGCCTTTGGATTTTTAAGAATTGGGTGGATTAACACTATATTGGCTTTACATATGTTAAATTTGGCTTTACATATGTTAAATTTACATATGTAAAGATTGGCTTTACATATGTTAAATTGGCTAGATTGGCTTTACATATGTTAAATTTGTCTAAAGATATAAGTGATCCAGCTTTCTGTGTTTCGCTAGATGCAGAAAAAGCTTTTGATAGAGTGGAATGGTCCTTTATGTATCAAGCAATGGAATGGTTTGGAATTGGATCAGGATTCATACAAATGATTCAAACATTGTATAGCTCCCCTACTGCAAGATTATATATTAATAATAACTTTTCAGAATGTTTTAAGTTGCAGAGGGAGGTTAGACAAGGTTGTCCGCTATCTCCTTTGCTTTTTGATATTGTATTAGAACCCTTCTTATTAGCAATTCAGCAATCAAGGGAGATTCAGGGAATTCCTCGTAGAGATCAGGAATATAAGGTCTCTGTTTATACGGATGATATTTTGCTTTATTTGAGGAATCCTGAAACGACAATTCCAAATTTACTTAACTTGATTAATAAATTTGGAAATTTTCAGGTTATAAAATAAATTGGAGTAAATCAGAAGTCCTTCCACTCAATGTTTATTGTACAAAAGGATTATTTGATACATTTTCTTTTTTCTGGAAAGATGAAGGAATAAAATATTTAGGTATTTGGATTAAAAATACATTAGATGAGACAATAAAAATTAATGAAAAAATATATTACAGAAGGTTACTGAATTATTTGAGCATTGGAATCCTTTACATATTTCATGGTGGGGAAGAGTTCAAACAGTTAAAATGATGATTTCACCTGTGGTTTGTTAGCAAATGGGAATGATACCAGTGTTTTTTCAGGGGTCATTTTACAAAAAAATAAATAGTATTCTTACAAAATTTATCTGGCAAGGTAAAATAGCTAGAGTTGCCTTAGTGTCTTTACAAAAATCAATTGGAGAGGGAGGGGTAAATTTTCCAAATTATTATAGGTATCATCAATCCTATATTATGTGCCAAGGTATGTATTGGGTCCTCCCAGAACTCATGGAAAAATTACCAGATTGGTTAAGGCTGGAATGGCAACTCATGTCTCCTGTAAGGCTGTGTCATATTATTAGTACTAAAATGCCTAGGCTGTATAAAGAAAATAAATTATTAATTGACACCTGGAAAACTTTAAAATTGATAGATAATTTAACTTCTAATCCAATTCATAAATCTACAAATCAAACAATATGGCTTAACTCCAAGATTCAAATTGGCGGATTTAAGCTTGTCTGGAAGCAATGGTTAATAGCAGGAATTCATACTCTTGATGATGTAATGTCTAATGGTAAACTGCTTGATTTTTCACAGTTGCAACAAAAATTTGGCTTGAATAAATCACAAAGTTATAAATGGCTGCAACTGAAGCAGGTCATTCAGGCGGGGTTCCCTGAATGGAAAAATCTTAATAATCAATATAGTTTAGAATTCCTATGCTTTCAAGCAGACTTTCTGGGACACCAGGCCGCACAGTGGTACAAATTAATATCTGGATTATTGAAAAAAAAACAAAAACCAAGGAATGGTCTTAGAGACATTTGGAGCATTGAGATTAAGCACAAAATTACGGCATCTCAATGGCCACGTATTTGGTCTTGGAGGATGAGATGTACAATGTCTCCATCTATGAGACAAACGTGGTTTTTCTTGCTGCATAGAGCTTTCTGGACCCCTGTTCGTTTAAAAAAATTAGATAGCTCTAAATCTGATAAATGTTGGCATTGTCATCTTGAAGCAGGGACTTTAGATCATTTGTTATTCTATTGTCCATATATAATAGAATTTTGGAAATCAATCTGGAATCAAATTAATTCCCTATTAGAAAATCATGTGGCATTATCATATGACACAGTTTTATTTGGTATTGAAATGAGGGCTAAGAAACAAATCTCATCTAATAATAACAAGTTATTGCTAATTTTAACTGGGGTTGCCATTCAACAGAACACTTACAATTGGAAGAATTGGAATAGACTTAATTATTGTTTTTAGTGGAACTCTGTATGCACCTTCCAGCCAGCCAGATCGGGTCCAGCGTGGGAGCCCTGCTCCGCCCCCCCCCGATCCAGCCGGGACACAGAGGACACACATTTAAAAGGCCCAGCGCTTGCACCTTCCAGCCAGCCAGATCGGGTCCAGCGTGGGAGCCCTGCTCCGCCCCCCCCGATCCAGCCGGGACACAGAGGACACACATTTAAAAGGCCCAGCGCCTGCACCTTCCAGCCAGCCAGATCGGGTCCAGCGTGGGAGCCCTGCTCCGCCCCCCCCCCGATCCAGCCGGGACACAGAGGACACACATTTAAAAGGCCCAGCGCCTGCACCTTCCAGCCAGCCAGATCGGGTCCAGCGTGGGAGCCCTGCTCCGCCCCCCCCCGATCCAGCCGGGACACAGAGGACACACATTTAAAAGGCCCAGCGCCTGCACCTTCCAGCCAGCCAGATCGGGTCCAGCGTGGGAGCCCTGCCCCGCCCCCCCCGATCCAGCCGGGACACAGAGGACACACATTTAAAAGGCCCAGCGCCTGCACCTTCCAGCCAGCCAGATCGGGTCCAGCGTGGGAGCCCTGCTCCGCCCCCCCCGATCCAGCCGGGACACAGAGGACACACATTTAAAAGGCCCAGCGCCAATGGCGCGCTGCCGTTCGGCGCGCCAACAAAGCCTGCGCCTTAGTGAGCGCCTTCGTGGAACGCCTGCGTGGAACGCCGGGGCCCCAAAGTCCAGATCACCAGAACTCCTGTCGACCTCCAAGTCAGGTAACAGCATCATATCTGATCTTCTCACTGTTAATCTGATACTGCAAATCTTGTATTTATTTGTATCTTGTATTTATTTTCTAAAACAAATAATCGGACTCATAACCAACACTCAATTATCTACCTAAAACCGGCCAAACGTGACAGGACTTTGCCTGTTTAATCCTCCAGTGACGCCTTCACCTCAACTTCACCACATCACCATGATGCCCCTTTATAACAGCTTGTGGCTACTCCTTATTATCTTACACTTACTTAGCTCAAGAAGCAAGGCGACCCCCCCTTCCTTTTCCCTCTTTCCCTCCCCTACTCTATCCGCACCTTTAAACCCAAACCCCCTCCAACCCCCAACAAGACTACCTTCGATACTCAAGACCCTACACCTTCAGAGATCCCGATCTTAACTACATTCCACAGACCTTCCAGACCCTATATCAAAAAAACCAGAGTACTAAAAAACATTGCTCCCTCCCTCCTCCCCCCCTCTACTCCTCTAATCTACTCCAACCTCAGAGGTTCCTACCTAAACATAAGATCTATGAGAAACAAATCCCAGTTAATCCACGACTGGCTCACCGACACCAACCCTGACTTCGTCCTACTAACAGAGACTTGGCTACTCTCAGATGAAGACATTATCATCCAAGAATGCCTCCCCCCTAACTTCAAAATTCTTTCCTTAGCAAGAGAAAGAGGAAGGGGTGGGGGTCTGGCTGTAATCTTCAAAGACAACTTAAATTGCTCCATGCTCAGCTCGAAATCCTCCCCCACCTTGGAAATCCTCGCTCTAAAGCTTCAATCAGAACTGCTATCCGATTCCCTCACTATTACTCTAACATACATCCCACCCAGAAAATGGACAGCAGCCAAAGAAGAATTTCAGGAGTTCATGTTAACCAATTCACTTTCGGGCCCTTACAACCTCTTATGCGACGACCTCAACCTACATTTAGAGAACCCAGATCTACCGGAATCCATCGAATGCTGGTCCTTTCTAACCTCCCTAAGCTTCCCTCACTCCCCTCCAATATCAACCCACACAAAAGGCCACCAACTGGACATTGTATCCCTGTCTAAATCTCATTCAGCAAACCCTACGATCCGATGGACATCAGCAACCTGGTCAGGATGGTCTCGGGGCTAAAGGGTCTCCCGTACGAAGAAAGACTGAGCAAATTGCAGCTCTACACTCTCGAGGAGCGTAGGGAGAGGGGAGACATGATTGAGACATTTAAGTACATCACGGGACGGATAGAGGTGGAAGATGATATCTTTCTTCTCAGGGGACCCTCGACCACAAGAGGACATCCGCTCAAGCTCAGGGGAGGGAAGTTCCGTGGAGACACCAGGAAATACTTCTTCACGGAGAGAGTGATTGAGCATTGGAACGAGCTTCCAGTGCAGGTGGTCGAGGCACGCAGCATCTCAGACTTCAAGAACAAATGGGATACCTATGTGGGATCCCTACGAGGTCATGCCAAGGGATAGGGTCACTAGGACTGAATGAGCGGGTCAGTAGAGGGACATTATAATTACAATTATTCTTTAGGGGGTCAGTAGATTTAAGAGGGTGGGTAAATGGTGTGGGCAGACTTGATGGGCTATGGCCCTTATCTGCCGTCATCTTTCTATGTTTCTATGTTTCTATGACTCACTTTGGTCTGACCACAAAATATGCAACTTCGAGTTGGAATGGCAACAGACATCAACCACAACAAAAGCTAAACACAATCCCACATTATTTAAAACAAGCAGAGGCAAACTCAAACCCGTAGAATTCTGGTCTCACTATGACATTACCCACAACCACGATGAGGACCTTAACCTCTTCATGAACTCCTGGATCTCCACCAGCACCCAAATCCTAAACGTAATGGCCCCAATGAAGAAAAGAAGGTTCAGACCTAGAAACCTATCGGGCTGGTTTGACCCAGAGCTCCTTGAGATAAAGAGAGAACTTAGAAGATTAGAAAGGAAATGGATAAAGTTAGGAACTCCAGAATCCAAAGACGCCTGGCGCCAAAAGCTAGCTAACTACAAAAACACCATCTCTAAAAAGAAAAAAACCTTCTACACCAACATTATAGGCAACACCTCCTTAAACAGCAACAAACTATTCAAACTAGTCAACGACCTGTTCGACACCCACCCCTACACAAACCTAGCAGAAGACTCAACGATCACAGCAGACGCCCTGGCCACTTTTTTCAACTCAAAAATATCTAATTCAAGACTCGCCCTTACAAGCTCACAAGACTCCCACTGGAACTACTCCATCCTCCAGGACCATGTCCCTTCCTCCAAAGCCGACATGAGCTGGCCCTACTTCAAGGAAACTTTTTTTTTTTTAAATCGTATTTTTATTAACAGTGGAAACACACCGCCCATCAGGGCAGAACAACAAACTTCTGTAAGTCAAAAGCAGTTCAATACAAGTGGAGTGTCAGAACAGAATCAAAGCCTCCCCCAGGTATCCCCCCTCACAGGTACAATATGCATATAAGCAAAAGAAACAGTAATGGTAGCGGGGGGCAAAGTCAGTTAAGGGCAACAAAGATGAATAGGCCGCCCATCCTGGACAGCGATCTCCCACCGTGTTTTTATATATACCCTATAGATATCCCACAAAACCGCACAAAGCTCAGAATACCATTCACATACAACAACATCCACACCATTCAAACCTTCCACTCATATCCCCAGACATCTCCCGTCCCTCCCCCCACCTTCCCCCCCTCCCAGGACACCAAAGAATAGCAGAGAAAGAAGATGAATGTTAGGGGTATATCAAGGGCCCAGCCGAGGTAGCGCAGAATAAAACCAAGCTAAGTTAAGCGAGCTCCAGTTCCCCCTCCTGTTCTTGTGATGGCAACAGGTCCCGCAGCCTCACCCATAAGCCAACGTAGTGCTGCTTAGACACGCTCAGCGATCTAGCATAAGATTGAATTTCAAACCGAGCCATTTCCCGGAGTCTACTCCTCCAGTGAGGTATCGGGGGGGGCTCCTCGGCCGTCCAATAAGTTAAGATCAGCTTCTTAACTACGAGAACATTATAAAAAAATCTACATTGGGGTGTGGTGAAACCTTGATCCTGGAGAGAGGTCTGCAGACCCAGGAGAAGAAACCCATAGTCCCATTCAACCTCGCGCTGTACAGCTCTTTCCATAAGGGAGAGAGCCTCCCTCCAGACACTCCAGAAAAGAATGGAGATATGTGCCTGCTCTATTCTTGCACTTTACACAGAAACCACTATCCCATAATCCCATGCGCGCCCCCCTCTGGGCCGTGAAATAGGCACGGTGAAGGATCTTGAACTGTAGTTCTTGAAAATCTGCAGATTTAGTGTATGAGTATAGAGTAGCAAAGCATGCCACGAACTGTGGTTCAGAAATATCCTGTCCCAAGTCCCGAGCCCAGGAAGCGCGCACAGGAGAAAGTACCGACAAAGAGAGAGACGATTTGAAGATTCAATACCAGTGCGCAAGGGAGTTGGTTACGGGCGGTGTGGACGAAAAAAGGGTGTCCAAAGGGCCCTTGTCCCAGACCCCAGTACCTCCTCTACGTTCAGCGTCCCAGTAGTGGCGTACTTGAAAATAAGAAAACAAGTAATGTAGGGGAAGACCCCACGCGTCCCGTATTTGCTGAAAGGAGGGGAACCCGGCGGAGGACAGTTCAAGTATATCCTCCATCATCGTGCAGCCCCGAGCCGCCCACTGCTGAAATACAGATCTACCCCAGCCCGGCTGGAACCTGGAATGTCCCCCCAAATGGATAAAGGGAGATGTGTCAGGTGGTAAGTGCTGTCTACGCCGCCACCAGCGCCACGCCATCCTAAACGGGCGTAGAAAACGGAAACAAACTAAATATTGTCTCCCAGGATCGTCCTGTCGGTGTAATATATTCATGAAGTGAAAAGGGGAACTCCAGCCCGCCAGCCATCCCTGGGGGGAGTAGCGAAAGCACCCTGTGTAACCCTCATGAATCCATCGGAAAAGGGACGCTACATTATAAAGCCGAATGTCCGGGACATTTAGTCCCCCCAACGATTTATCCAAGGTAAGTTTGGACAACGCGATCCGAGGAGCTCGGGACCTCCAAATGAAACGGGAGATTGTAGTTTTAAAAGCAAGTTCGTCCCGCCTGGTAAGCCATAGCGGCATAGTCTGTAAGGGATACAAGAGTTTCGGTACCAAAACCATTTTCACTAGAGCCACCCGTCCCAAGATTCTCAACGGCAGTTCCTGCCAGGTCTGACACAGCTTTCCAATTGCCTCGAGCGGGCGGCAAATATTTGCATTATAAAGTGTAGGCAGGTCAGTGCTGAGATATATTCCAAGATATCGCATTGGTTTGGTCGTGGGTGCTATAGGCAACACCACATGCCACAGCTCCGCCTGGCGTCCTGTTAGCATCAGGAGTTCCGACTTGCTACAATTAACCTGTAAACCCGACAGTGCTCCAAAAGCTCGAATCACCGCCAAAGCTCTGGGCAGGTGGAGGGGGACCTGATCCATATAAAGTAAGATGTCGTCCGCAAACAAGCTGATTTTACATTCCTGTCTCCGTACTACAATGCCCGTAAGAGTCTCATCCTGCCGGATCTTAGCTGCGAGCGGCTCAATGGCCAAAAGAAAGAGGAGTGGGGAAAGAGGGCAGCCCTGCCTCGTACCTCTCTGCAAACCAAAATCCGCAGTGAGACCCCCATTTATAAGTAAATGGGGTTATGGTACAGAGCCGTCACCCAGGCCAAAAACTCGCCCTGGAAACCACCCCTACGCAGGACCCAGAAGAGATAATCCCAGGAGATGCTATCAAATGCTTTCTCCATGTCCAATCCTGCCACCGCCTCCTGGCCACCACGGCCAACCCTGTCATGAATTGCCCCCAATACCTTCATCAGGTTCATGGAGGCGTAGCGGCCCGGTACGAATCCGACCTGGTCGGGGTGAATGAGATCGGGGAGAAAACTATTCAGGCGTCGCGCCATAGTCGCGGCCAAGAGTTTAATATCCTGATCCAGGAGTGAAATTGGACGAAACGACCCCACCAGATCCGGGTCTTTACCCGGCTTTGGGAGCAGGACTATGTGGGCCATGTTATCCTGAAAGGAACCACCCGTCCGCGCCACCTCGTTATACATTGCGCTCAAGGGCTGCGCTACGAGATCTTCAAGAATGCGATAGTATTCAGGTCCAAACCCATCCGGCCCGGGTGCCTTCGCTAGTTTGAGGGACCGAATGGTGGCACGGAGTTCAGCTTCGGAAATGGGCTGGCTCAAAGAGGCAGCCTGGTCCTCCTCCAGGCACGGTAACGATAAGCCCCTGAAAAAATCCCCGAGGGCAGTCTCGTCCAGTGGTCGTTTACCATATAGGGTCTCATAATACCTGACAAACTGTTCCGCTATTTGGCTCTCCCCAGCATGTCGAGTTCCCCTAGCATCGCGGATGGAGGTAATGATTTGGCGTTTCTTGTACGGTCTCACTAGGTTTGCCAGGAGTTTCCCCGTCTTACCCCCCCACCTATACATGTTATACCGCTGGAACTCAAGGGTCTGCTCCGCTCGCTGATGAAGTAAAGTCTCGATACGTTCTCGTGTTGTCTTGTATTCCTGCCTTTCAGAGTCCGATAAAGAGGCGATATGAGCCCTGCGGAATTGGTGCAATCGTCGCGTGAGCGTCAAGAGCTCCGCTCCCCGGGCCCTACGTTTGGCAGCAGTATATGCTATCACATGTCCCCTCAGAACTGCCTTAGAGGCGTACCAGTAAGTTATCGGTCCAATGTCAGGAGTATCGTTAGTGGCCTGGTAGTCTGCCCATCGGGCTCTTAAAAATGTCCGAAATTCCTGATCATGATACAGGTACAACGCCATTTTCCAAGAGGAAGCCTTGCTGCCTGCTGCAAGAGTCAGGGTGAGGTCCACGGTGGCGTGGTCCGAGATCGTGGAGTCCACAATTTCCGACCTAGCAGCCCGTGAAAACAGTCTTTGGTCAAGTAGAATGTAATCCAGTCGAGCATACGCTTTATGGACGTGGGAGTAAAAAGTAAAATCCGATTCGAACGGGTGTAGTGCCCGCCAGGCGTCCACCAGGTCTAATTGCTGTGTCAAAAAGCCCACCCCCCTGTTGTCATGATCTCTCAGGCTACCCCTAGGAGGTTTGCAATCCACCCCTGGGTCTGCAGTGATATTCATATCCCCCCCCAGGATCACCTGATAGTCCGGGTAGGCTGATACCTGAGATAGGAGTGTGGAGAAAAATTTATGACAGTAAGTGTTTGGGGCGTATAAGTTACAGAACAACAGTTTTATCCCCCAGAGGTCCCCCAGTGCAATAACATATCTCCCCTCCCGATCAGTCAGTTGTTTATATAGGACAAACGGCAACCGCTTATGGATCAAAATAGCCACCCCCCGCCGGCGGCCCCCTGAAGTAGAGGAGTAGACATCCCCGACCCAATTTTTCCGCAATTTAGAGTGTTCAATCTGCGTTAGGTGGGTTTCCTGCAGAAATGCCACATCCGCTTTCAAGTTTCGTAAGCTGGCAAGTATACGAGAGCGCTTTACTGGGGACCTGATGCCATCAACATTAAAGGTAACAACCCTTAGGTCAGCCATAGCAACAAGAGGGTAGCGGTGCGCTGCGCAAAAACCCAGGGGAGGAAAACTCATCCATTCTCCACCAGCCAGACGCGCAGTTGTCCTATACAGAAAGAGCAAATAGGCCCAAGCGAAGCCTCCCAGCTGAGCTTCGCGGCCCGTGTTATCTTTGTGCCCGTTATGCCCACCCCCCATACCCCCAAACAACCCCCCTGTCCACCCATTCCAGAATCAGCCATACACCCCCAGTCACACTCCCCCACACAACCCTCCCCCCTCCCTCCCCCCCCCCCACCCTCTCTCCCCATGCTGAGCCCTCCCCACCAGCATACATACCCAAATATGTATCCCCCAACCTGCCCGGAGCCCTCCCCCCCCCACCCACCGAAAAATCCCCAGTTATATAGTCCCTGCTGTTAAGAATAAAACAGAAATCTAAATACAAACAGTGAACAAGGGAGAGGTAATACCAACAAGTCCAAATGAACCCTCCAGAGCAACCGCGTGCTGCTTCAAAGAGGACCCCATCCGGTTTCGAGGGCCAGCACTGAAAAGTCAAGTAGAGTCCTCCAGGATGGGATATAGCCAGGGAGAGTGCAGAAGGCCGCGGGAAAAACTCAGGCACCGAGGCCCCACACATCCGTGCGCGGGTCACCGAGGCTGCTCCATCCACCCGGGTCCGGAAACCGGTTCCCTGCAGAGGGCGTGAGCCCTACTACCGCATCAGCTGCTAGGGTCTCGCGGTCCCACGATGCTCGCATAAGCTTTTCAAGCAGGCGTCCATTCCACCTGCTAGGTTCAAAAGGACTCCAACACAACTCCATGAAGTAAACAAGCTTTAGATGCAGGTGAATCTCAAGTCAGCAGCAACCGGTCAGGATAGCATTAGGCGGGTAGAGTCGCCAGGAACGCCTTGGCCTCCTCCCCGCTGCTAAAAGTGAGAGTCCGACCCTCATGCCAGACTCGGAGTTTCGCTGGATAAACCAGCGCGAATTTAATACCTCTGTTGTGTAGGTCAGTGCATGAGGGCGCCATGAGCTTACGTTGGGCCGCCACCCGCATGGAATAATCATTGAATATGAGCACTCGGGATCCCTTGTAATCCAGGGCCCCCGCCTTTCGAAAAGCCCGGAGAATGAGTTCCTTTTCCCTCCAGTTAGAGAAGCGGGCAATGGCAGTTCTCGCCCTCCCCCCCTCCGTGGGCCGATTTCCAATATGGTGCGCCCTTTCGCATGCGAAGGTCTCCGTGCCCCCGGTCAGGTTCAGAGTCTCAGGGAGCCATGTGCTGAATACCTTATAGAGTTCCTGCTCGCTCACTGTCTCCGGGAGCCCGACCAGCCTCAGGTTGTTCCGACGGCTTCTGTTCTCCTGCTCCTCCAAGGCCTCCAGTAACTCCCGGGACGTTTTTTTCAGGTCTTCCACCTGGGTAGTCAGCGTCGCACACGTGTCCTCCTGGTCGGACACGCGCTGCTCGACCTCCATCAGGCGCCGGCTATGGGAGTCAAACTTTTCGTGCATTTCATCCACCGCCGACTGGATTTTATTAAGTTTATCTGCCAGCACCGCCGTGACCGATCGCGTGATGTCGGTAATCCAGTCACCAGCGGGGATAGTAAATGTGGCCTGCTCCGCCGCCATCTTGGAGGGGGTGAGAGAGGGCTTATCCCGGGTGCCTTTTGCTTGTTTAACGGGCATGCCCCGTGCCGCCGCGATCGCTCCGGAGGGTCAGTAAAAGAGCAGAGTTTTATTCCCTATCTCGCCTGCCTGTATCCGCAGTGGGGACGCAAAAGAGTCGGTATTATCGCCGGTTTAGTGGGAGTGAGGCAGGAGCTCTCCGTTCGTGCGACCGCTCAGGCAGGTTGCATCACGTGACCCCCACTTCAAGGAAACTGACTGGCAAACGTTTACCAAGTACTACAACAAATATGCGAAATCTTACTGCAAACTAGACCCCTGCCCCCCAAATGTGATGAAATCTGCCCCCATTACCTTCAAAACCAAACTTCTAAGCTGGATTAATCTACAATTATCCGCTGGGAAATTCCCAGAAGACCTGGGCCAAATTATTATTACCCCTATAAAAAAGAACAAAAAAGAAACATCCAACATCATCTCCATCTACAGACCTGTTGCAAACATCCCTCTGGCTGTCACATTAATGGAAGGCATAGTAAATACTAACCTAAACAATTACCTAGACAAATTCAACTTACTTCATCCCAACCAATCTGGTTTCAGACCCGGCTTCAGCACCGAAACTGTAATGGCCTCCCTCCTAAACTCTCTACACTCTCTCCTGAGTCAAGGCTCCAACGCTCTGATCCTCCAACTGGATCTAAGTAGTGCCTTTGATCTAGTTGACCACCCCATCATGCTGAACTGTCTGGAATCAATAGGCATCTCAGGAAACACCCTTACCTGGTTCCTTGAATTCAGATCCTATCAAGTACTCAAAGAAGACAAACTCTCCTTCAGCTGGAACAACAACTGCGGACTACCCCAAGGCTCCCCGCTATCACCGACCCTCTTCAACATCTACCTCATCTCACTGGGTCACCTACTACAGAGCTTAAATCTCACCTTCCACATTTACGCTGACGACATCACCGTCGTTCTCCCACTATCCGATATCTCACCAAATTTCATCATTCACCTAGCCAATATCCTAAACCAAATAGAACTTTGGATGAAGGCCTTCAAACTCAAACTGAACACAGAAAAAACTAAATTCTTCCTAGCCTCTCCCAACGAGCAGATTAAAGACAACATGATCCAAGTGAACGGCAAAAATTACGAAATTGCCCATTCTATTAAAATACTAGGGATTACCCTTGACAGACATCTAACACTAGAAAAACACACTGATCTAATGTTCAAAAAATGCATCTCTACTCTTTGGAAACTTCGCACTATCAAAAAACTCTTTGACGAGTCATCCTTTTGTCTACTAGTACAAGCCTCCATCCTGAGTACTCTGGACTACTGCAACATCATATTTTTGGGAGCTTACAAAAAGTCACCCCACAAGCTAAGACTAATCCAGAACACAGCAGTCCACCTCATCTTCGGGCTAAAAAAATGGGAACATATCTCCCCATATCTCCAAATTCTTCACTGGCTGCCAGTAGAATCCAGAATACTTTTCAAGTTCGCCTGCATCAGTTTCAAAGCCATCTTCGGAATGCTTCCAACTTACCTAGCTTCCCAAATCCTCACCAACTGCCCACAAAAGATCTCCCGCAGAACTAACCTCTTCACTTACCCATCCCTGAAACCATGTCACTACATGAAGTACCTAGACAGAATGCTTTCATTCCAAGCAGCCAAACTGAACACATGGCTAGCAAAACCAATACTCGAGGCCACATCATACACTGACTTCAGAAAGTCTCTGAAGACCCTTCTCTTCAACACCACCTAAGTTTCTCCCCCTCATCCAGCTATATCCCCTCCAAATGCCCACCCCACCCTTCCTTCCCCCTCCAACGCTTATGGCTGGGCTCCTCTCTTACTCACATTGTTTATTTCCTCCCGTAATTCAGCGTTTAACTCTTGCATCCTGTTCAAATTGTAATATCCTGTATCTTACTGTAAACATCCTGTACCGGTCCACTCTGTAATTTACTTTATCCTATGATAAACCTCCCCGGTACCTGCTCACTTTGTATTAACCTGTATCGTATTGTAAACTTCTCCTGTTCCTGTTCACTTTGTAATATCCTATTCAATTTGTATTAACCTGTATCGCATTGTAATCATCTCCTGTTCCTGTATCTTGTTCCTGCTCTCTTTGCAATATCCTCTCCTCTCTGTAAACTTCCCCCATTATCGCTTCCACATTGTAATTCCCTGTATATTATTCATTGTAATTCCGACTTATTATGCACACTCTTCCACTTAGCTTATGTATCTCAAATCCCTGGTTCCAATTCCTAGCTTATTTCCTGTCCCAAACATATGTATCTTGTTGTAAACATATGTCTCCTGCTGTAAACACTGCACGACCTTCTTTGTAAACCGCTTCGAACTTATGGTATAGCGGTATATAAGAAATAAAATTATTATTATTATTATATATAAAATGGAAAGGACACTAGCTGTCCAAAAAGGAAATTATAACAAATTTCAAGATGTGTGGAGGCCATTAATAGATTATTGTAAAGATTAAAAATATTATTCCCTGTATAAAATTTTAAGACATTAAGAGGGGAGGGGGGGGTGGGTATTTTTGATTATAATTGAAACAAATCATTTTCATAAATAAATAAATAAGGGAGGGGGTAATATTTTATATTATGATGATTAATTATAGGATTTCAAGTGTATTTGAATGCTTAATTGATAAATGTCAATATTGTACTTGATTTAAGATTTGAAATGAATAAAGATTAAAAAAAAAAAAAAGAATTGGGTGGATTGTTGCCTGTTTCCAGGATTTTGAAAGGAATCCTGTTTCTAGGCTGCTGGTGATGATTTTATGTATGAATGGCCCTAACTTATTGAACAGACATTTTAAGACAAATGGTGGGATAATATCCGATTTATTGCTTTTTAGGTTTATGGATTGAAATAGCCGTTGTATGTCGCTTATAGATGGTACATTGAACCAGGCACATTTTGAAAAAGGCAAAATATTATCAGATTCTATAGGGTCTATTTTAGTTTTTGATCTGAATTGACTTCTGATATGGTATTAGTCAAGGATGTAGGGTTAATTTTGGTTGAAATTTAGGGCTCCTTTTACGAAGCCGCGCTAGCGGCTTTATCACACACACCCTTTTTAGCTCGCTTAAACCTCTGCGCTAGCCGAAAAACTACCACCTGCTCAAGAGGAGGCAGTAGCGGCTAGCGCGGCTGGCAAATTAGCGCGTTCTATTACACGTGTTAAACCTCTAATGCGGCTTCGTAAAAGGAGCCCTTAGTTTTCACATATATTTGTGCTAGAAAATGAGGAAAAGGAAATTGAATGTAATTATTGATAAAATTCACTTTGCTCTGATGGAATTAATATACAGTACACTGGCAGAATTTTGTGTGAGTTGTACTACATTTGGAAGGTGGCCTTGTAAACCAGAAATGAAATGTTGTAGCAGAGATGTATGTAGAAACTGTTCATTAAGCTTTAATTTTGCTTTAAGTGTCTAAATTCTTTTCAGAAAATGAGATCTCAACACTGAACCAAATGTCATGGTTAATGAAAACAGCTGCAATAGAATTGCGTGTGACATCACTGAATCGCCAGCGCTCCCATACACAGATACTTCTCCATCTACTGTTGGATGACATGCCTGTGAAACCTTATTCAGGTAATTAGTTTGGGGTTGGTGAAAGAATGTAAATCATGAATCAGCTGAAGCGAGTTCACACTCACTATTGCTGTTCTTAAAGGTGACGAGTCAAAACCATATGAGACAATTGTGTGTGTACAATGCCGGGCAGACAATTGCACGCAGGACATCAGCGCGCTGGATTAAAACACAATTTTAAAGTGCTCCAATGGTATGTGTGTGGGGTAAACCCCCCACTTTACTTAGAACTGTTTCACTCCCATTGGGGGTGGAGGAAACCCCCTCATTACAGAGGAAACTGTAATTTTTCCCTGAAAAAGGCTGTTTACTCTATAATAGGGGATTCCCCCCAACACCCCCCACAATGGGAGCACCAACAGTTCTAAGTAAAGTGTGTGTGTGTTGGGGGGGTTCCCCCCAACCTCCCTCAGAGCGCTTTAAAATTGTGTTTAATCCACTGCACTGATGTCCTGCACGCGATTGTCTGCCCGGCATTGTCCGCGCAAGATTATCTCGCACGGTTTAGTCTATATACCGTTCTTAAACGGTCTTCGTGGCTTTTGTTTAATACAGTAGAATCTCAGCTAACCAGAATTCAATTAACTGGCACACTCAACCAACTGGCAACAAAAAATTGCTGGTAAAAAAAAAAAGAGGCCTCCGTTCCTCAGACAACCTTCAAACTACCCGCCTCCTTCCAGTCCCCGAAGCAGTAGAAAACCACAAATCTCCCTCCAGCCTTTGAACTAGCAGCAGCAGCCATCCTGACAACCCCCCTTCCTCCCTCGGCCCCGAAGTAGCAGCCAATCCTGTCAACACCCCTCCCTCCCCTACTGAAGTAGTAGCAGCAGCCAGTGAACAAAGAAAGCACCATAAACAGGCTTCTTCTGGCCAGCCCCGACAGGGCCTTTTCTCTGCCACATCACTTCCGATACAGCAGAAGAATGGCCATGATTTTTTTCTAATTGAGTATTCTTGTACAATAACCTCTGGAATCTACACCATAGGGTAATGTAACTCTTCCAGCTTTAAACTGTAGGGAATTAAAACCAATATTCTAGTCCCTTCGTTCTAGTCATCTCCTCTTAACACCCCTGGAGCCTCAGTTTTGTTTCCTACAATCCTTGGCTGTAGGATCTTGTCTCTTCTGCTCATGATTTATTATTTTCTAAATGCTAGTCAATTAATTTATATTTGGCGTGGGTCTTGCCCTAGTGTCGTAGATTCACCCTGTGGGGACATTCTTCGGTGGGAGATTGCAGACTTTTATATTTATATTATCTGCTTCTGGGGGGTTACCTGTTAGTAAAACTGCAGTAAGCCCCCTGGACAGCCTGCAGGTCAGATCGGGTCTTCAGAATCGGGAGCCATCTCATCCCGAGTTCGTCCACTAAGGGGTAAAGCACAGGCTGATCGGTTCCATAGAGGCGTGAATGGAATCGAGACCGGACCGCATATCTTCCCTATTTATCCTGAGAGGTACTGGTAATCACTGTCTGAGGTGACAGGGAAGGTGAGGCGGTCAGAAGACCTGAAATCCAGCTCCTGAGGTATTGAAATTAGCTCCTGAGGTATTGATCTCCTTGCTTGCTCTGTGTTTAGCTACTGATTTCTATAGCAGCACATGCCACTGTGAGTCTGTGTGCATGTTGGATTGGGGATTTTTTTTTTTGGGGGGGGAGGGTCCTCAAAAGGGTTTTTTGGGTGGTTTCCCTGTATGTTCTACTCCATCCCCCCACCTGTAAAATCACAAAATCACAATTTTCCCAAGTTCTGTGTTTTTTTCCCCGTGCCGTTTTAGGGCAAAATTGGCACCCATGGCAGCCATCTTGAATTTTCTTTAAAACTTTTAAAAGTATATTTTTGGACCTTAGGAGCTTCATTTTCACTCCAAACTTCACAGATGGTCTCCTCAGGACAGGCTGGCATGAATTAATGCCATAATTGCTGCGGATGGCTGCCTGATTCGCAGCCATGTATCATGTGTTCTGTGGCCCATGAGGGGGGCAAAGCATGTGCAAATCTCACGCTTTCCTTCTCTGGAGAGGCCCTGTTTACTTCCGCTTTGACCAGAGACGTGATTAAAGTGTCTAGTGCACCTAAGAAGGTTGCAGAGGGAATTTCTGCGAAACACAAGCACAGCTCTTGAAAAAAGTCTCATAAATTTGCTAAGCACTCTAAAACTGATGCATGCAGAGCGTCCTTTGCCACTGGTGAATATTTCCCCCCAGAATTTGTGAATATGATTTATCAGGCTTTTTTGGCTAAAAAGGCTATGCCTGTTTCTTCCACTTAGAATCCAGTGCAGCAGATGGGGTCTGCCCCTCCTCTGGATTCCAGAACATTCTCCAAGATCATGGTGGTATTGGCAGCTCACCTGCGCTCGCAGGGTGTCCTAGTCCATCCATGCCTGGATGATTGGCTGATCAGGGCCCCCTCACTGTCAGAGGGTTGCAGGGCGATTCACCAAGTGGTGCGCCTGCTGGAGCATCTGGGCTGGGTGGTCAATCTGAAGAAGAAAAATTTATATCAGGAGGAATAATTAGTTTAACTCTGTGATGAAGATCAGTAAATGTTTTCAATGATCACAGCTTTTATAAACAATAAATCATAAATAATATTCTTAATGAAATGTGAAGTGCTCAGACCTTATAACCTGTGTTTTTTAGTGTTATCACCAAAACTAGGTTAACAAGGGGACCATCATAGCCTTCACAGTCCCCTAACCACCTGTAATTTGTAAAAGAAAGAAGATGTACTTATCTTAGCCAGGTGGTCGTTGGTAATGTTAATCCTCGTTGAGACCAACTTAAACCATGTGAAGTGACCTTAAAATTTTTCTCAGCTTGTACTGTTCAGCCTATGGTCCCAGTCCCCCCGACCTAGGTTTCGTCTCTTTGTCAGGGAGGGACATTAGTGCTAGAGAAAATACCATAAAAACATTAAACTCCTTTATTCAGTATACTAAAATTAAAAATTTTTTTCATGATAACGTTAAGGTTACTCATGCTCATTCGTGATAAGAATTATAAAGATAATCTCATTAGTTTTCATACCTATTGCTGGCTCACTAGGACTGGACCGGACCAAAGTGTTGGGCGAATTGAGTGCCTAAGCCCAGGACATACGATTTATAAAGAAAAAACCGGAAATGATGTAGTAAATCCAACAGGAAATGAGATCAAGCAGAAAATGACATTACGATCCAAAAGAGTTTATACTAATAGCCATTCTATCTCAGAATTCAAGCCATCTGGAAAAAGGGTATGCCAATTGTAGATAAAACGCTGTTCCTTTTGTATTAATAATCTGGATAAATCTCCTTGGAAGTATTTAACGTGAATCAAAACTGTGTATTGAAGATCGTTAAGGGAATGTGCTTCACTCAACCAATGAGAAACCAAGGGGGCAGTGATACGCTTGGTACGAATGCTGCTCATATGTTCAATAATACGCGTTTTAATTTTACGAGATGTTTGTCCTATATATATTTTATGACAAGGGCATCGGATGTAATAAATGACGCCTTTGGAGTCACATGTGGTGTCTGTGTTTAAATAAAACTTGCGTCCTCCTGAGAATGGAATAATCAGGTGAGCAGCATTGATGACATGATTGCATACTATACATTTACCACATGGTTGGTTGGGCATCCTCTGTGTTGTAAGCGTGTCAGGATATTTATACTTTAATTTCTCACCCAAGTTTGGCCCTCTTGAGAAGGCAAACTTAGGTCTTTGAATGAGCGAAGGATGACTTTGAAGGATTGGCCAGTATTTTAAAATGATATGTTTGATGGCATTGCTACTACCAGTAAATGGCATAACACAAACGGTGTCTGATTCTTTTTGTTGTCAGTTACTTTTTGTTGTCAGTTAACATTAACCATGGGCGGTGGCAGTTTTTCGCCCTTTTCCATGCTCTTCTTATGACTTTACCAGGGTACCCACGGTCTTTAAATTTTTCGTATAACTCCATCGCTTGTTTATTAAAGTCATCTTCGTTTGAACATATTCTTCTTAACCTAAGGAATTGGCCTACCGGAATGCCATTTCTTAAAGCTCTTGGGTGGAAACTTCCATACTGTAAAAGAGAGTTACGATCAGACGGTTTTTTGTACAGGGAGGTAAAAATTTGATTATTATATTTATTAATCATAATATCTAAAAAAGATATCTGATGTTGATTGTATTGATAAGTAAATGTTATATTAGGATCTTTAAGATTAATATAATTTACAAATTCTTTTAAATCATCTATATTACCTCCCCATACAAAAAAGACATCATCGACGAATCTTTTCCAACAAATAACTTGATGAAAAAACGGAGAAGTATAGACAAATAGCTCTTCAAATTGTGTCATGTATAAACACGCTATTGTGGGAGCCACTGTGGCTCCCATGGCTACTCCTTGTGTTTGAAGGTATATCGAATTTTCAAAATTAAAGTAATTGTTATTAATGACCATAGATGTCATTTCTTTCAACATGGAACTCTTTTTATCAGTTATATCTAATTTGGACAAAAAAGATTCCACTAGAGTGACAGCCGCTTGCTGCGGCACATTAGTATAAAGGGCCACAACATCGGCTGTGACTAGAAAGAAATGCTCTATTGATATTTGTTGAGCCATTTGATCTATAATCTGTAAAAAATGAGAAGAATCCTTTATGTATGACTTAGCTTGAGGCACAAATTGTTTTAAATGGCCATCGATATATTGAGACATTGGCTCTAAAACAGAGCCTATGCCAACAACGATGGGCCGACCTGGGGGCGAAAAACTGCCACCGCCCATGGTTAATGTTACCCAGTAACCGACAACAAAAAGAATCAGACACCGTTTGTGTTATGCCATTTACTGGCATGCCCCCACAAGCCCCCAGAACCCCCCTTCCCCAGTACCTTTTCTTTGGTACACAGGAAGGAAACACGATCCCTCCACATTCATGGCCTGTCAATCGGAAATGGCACACCTTACCTCCTCGGTGCATCATGTGATGCATAGGGAGGGCCTTAGTCCCCTCCCCGTTTATTACATGGATACAGAGGGAGGGGCCCAAGGTCCTGATTGGCTCAGATGCCTAAGGCTCCTCCCCTTGGGATGGTCCTTGGGTGTCTGAAGCCAATCAGGAGGGGCCTTAAGAATCTGAAGCCAATCAAGACCTTGGGCCCCTCCCTGTGCATCTCATGATTCACCAAGAAGGGAAGGCCCACCATTTTGGATTGGCAGGCCATGAAGGTGGAGAGATTGTGCTTCCCTCCTTCGTGTACCAGAAGTTCCAGATGCCAACATTGTTCCTGCCCAGCAGCACTGACCTACAACAGCTCTTAAAGGACCGCCCAGCAGACGAGCACACAGATCGATCCAGTAGGGCAGAGAGGAAAGGGCTGCCATCAATTCCACTCTGCCCTCCCAGAAGTTCCAGACGCAGACACCTTTCCCGCCCAGCAGCATCGACCTGCAGCAGCCTTTAAATGGCCGCCCAACAGGCGGGCATCTCCCACTGGTGGGCTATGCCCTTTCTGTGGACCTAGGGTACCAAGCCTGGAAGCTATACCAGCCCACAGTCAACATTTCCACCCAGCCCTTGCAAAGCTACAAACATCCCATCTCTCACCTACGACCGCAAGTGCTGCTTGCACTTCAGCCAGCCAAAACTCGCCCCCCCTAGCCACAACTAGCTCCCCCTATACCTCCTTGATCATCCCACAACTCTCCAGACCATCATGTCTCCAGCCACCCAACCCACCTCCACCATTGCCCCAAAATGTGGACCAGCGCTATACAGTGGCAAGTACTGCAGAGCTACCCATATACCCCTGCAACCCCAACACTACTCACCACAATATACTCGTCACCATCCCCATCATTGCATGACAAGGCAAATACAGTGATTTGAGCACTCAAATCAAGAACCACCGAACTAGGAACCCTTTAAATCTCATCATTATCCAACCCTCCCCCTGTCCCTATCTAGCAGCCCATTCACACTAACCCTTATCAATGCCAGATCTACTATTAACAAAATTATCATCCTCCATGACCTGATCCACGACAGTGGCTGGAATGCCCTCATGATTACAGAAACTTGGCTTCGTGATAATGACAGGGTAGCCCTGAGCGAATTATGTCCTCCAGGCTACCAAGCCTTAGCCTGCTCTTGCACCACCAAAAAGGGGGGCGGACTGGCAGCAGTCATCAATTTGACCATCTCTCCTAGACTAGTAGTCTCCATCACCTTCCCCACACTGGAAAGCCTTGCCTTCATTATAGGCCTTAAAAGTGAGGTCACCTTCATTCTACTGTACAGAGTCACCCCACTCCCCAGCAGAAACCCTCCTCGACTTAATCACCATATTATTTATCTCCCACAAACACATGACCATCCTAAGAGACTTCAACTTCCCAGATTCTCCCAACACAACTGGAAGGGGTGCCGACCACCTAGCCTCACTAACTGACTTGGGATTCTACCAAGCAGTATCAGCTCCCCCAAACACTGCTGTCAAAACCTTAGACCTAGTTTTCATTCACAGAGCTAGCCACAGAACCCTGATAAGTGAATTGCACCACCACTCCTGTTCTATGGTCAAACCACCGCTTCATCGAATTCCAACTACCATATATAGCCGCCTCTGTTCCACCAAGAGGCTCCTCTAGGATCAGGCAAACTCAGATCATGGACTCCATCAATCTACTCAACATGGTGGCTGGCATCCGAGACCTCTGCAAAACCTGCAACCAACATCCCCAGTCCCTTGACCTGGCTGCCTCTATCTGGCACTCAGGAATCCAGTCCCTTTATGACAGCCTTACCCAGAAAAGAACTACACAAATAGTCACCAACAAACCTCCAGTCCCCTGGTTCACCAGTGACCTCTGATCCCTAAAAAGAATACTGAGGAAGGCAGAGAGGAAATGGGTCAAATACCCAAACGAGGAGACTAGGACATACTGGTCCTACAAATCCTCCATCTTGGAAGCGAAAAAAGCCCACTACACACAGCTCCTATAGAGAGTACCCAATCGATCCAGGCAGCTATTTGCCCTGACAAATCACCTCTTCTCCGCTGCCCAAAGAAATGAGCACAACAACCCCACTGACCTTGAAAGTGAAGACCTCTCCAACTTCTGCCAGAGCAAGATTGATGACATCCGACACCCACCCACACACACACACAAAAAAAAAAATCACACACAATACCACCAGGTAAAACCCTATCCCAGCTTCACCCTGTCATACATGACAAGCTTCTTCAAACTCTGAAAGAGCTCAAACCCTCTAACACAGTGTTTTTCAACCTTTTTACACCGTGGATCGGCAGAAATAAAAAAAATATTTTGTGGACCAGCAAACTACTAGGACTAAAATTTAAAAACCTTGTTTCCACCCCATCTCCGTGAGCTCGGTCACCTCAGTAACTATAGAAAATTAGAGAAATATAGTGCAAAATTTAAACAGCAGATATAAATTCTCAAAACTGACACGTTTTGATCACTAAATTGAAAATAAAATTATTTTTCCTACCTTTGCTAACTGGTGATTTCATGAGTCTGGTTGCGTTTCCTTCTGTCTGTGTATCCTTTCTTTCATTTCTTTCTATCTGCACTCAGACCCAAGAATTGTTCCTTTCTATTCCCTCCCTCTTTCCTTCCTATGTCCTTAGTGCCCCCAGTGCCTCCTTCCCATGTCCTTAGTGCCCCCAGTGCCTCCTTCCCATGTCTTTAGTGCCCCTAGTGCCTCCTTCCCATGTCCTTAGTGCCCCCAGTGCCTCCTTCCCATGTCTTTAGTGCCCCCAGTGCATCCTTCCCATGTCCCTCTCACTGCCTTCCACTTTGTCCCACCCCCATCCCCGAAGCCAGCCTGTCTACCTCTCTCCCTCCCTCCCTGGCCAAAGCCAGCCTTCTTGTCTGTCTACCACCTTTCCTTCCTGTCTCGCAAAAATAAAAAAGCCTCCCTCCTTCCTTTCCCCTGCTTTTACCGCCCTGCCGCTGCTGCTAAAGCCTACAGGAAGTCTTCTTTCCAACGTCAACTCTGATGTCAGAGAGGATGTTCTGGGCCAGCCAGGCAGCGATTGGTTGGCCCAGAACGTCCTCTCTGATGTCAGAGTTGACGTCGGAAAGAAGACTTCCTGTAGGCTTTAGCAGCAGCGGCAGGGCGGTAAGAGAAGGGGACCCGGGGAAAGGAAGGAGGGAGGGACAGGAAATGATCGCCTGTCCCGTTGTCCCCAAGCACAGCTTTGGGACGCTGTCCTGAAGCTGTGTGTGGGGACAACGGGACAGGAGGTCCGAAAACGGACCTATGGTCACTTTAATCTTGCCGGCCCTGCGCGGACCGGCATAAATTTCCTGCGGACCGGCACCGGTCTGCGTATCGGCGGTTGAAGAACAGGGCTCTAACACACTTCCAGCCTCCTGGCCACTGAAAACACCTTGGCAGAATCCATCCTCCCCATCATAAATACTTCCCTATCAATGGGGAAAGTTCCACACAGCTGGAAATCAGCCACTATCAAGTTTAATAAATATTTTGATAAAATCGCAATTTCAAAAATTCAAAGCGAGGTACAATAAAACGTAGGAAAGACAGACAAACCAATTAAGAATGTAGATATGGACAAACATTACATTACATTGGTGTTTTCTATCCCACCAATATTTTTCAGTTCTAGGCGGTTTACAACAAGAGTTGGCCTGGGCATTTCCAGGGAGAATACATGGTTAATAGATGTTGTATGCATCAGGATCTGTGGAGTGTCGATCAGGTTTAGTTAGATCATTTGAAAAATTTCTTGAATAGAAAAGTTTTAAGTTCTTTCCTGAATGTTTTGTAGTTGGGCGTCATAGTCAGCAGATTGGAGAGGTGGCGGTCTAGTTTCGCTGCTCTGGTGGTTAATAGTCCGTAATATATATTTTTTGCTTTGTATACCTTTGATTGGGGGTGGGTAAAGTGTGCATGAGTTCTCCTTGGTCTGGATGTGTTTTTCCTGATTAGGCGATTGTTCAGATAGCATGGTCTGTTTCCATTTAGGGCTTTTAATAGGGTACTTGTACTGGAAGTATGCTTGTACTGGGAGCCAGTGTGAATCTCCGAAAGCGGTGGTAATGTGATCATATTTTTTTCAGTGAATAAATCAGTCTAAGAGCTGTATTTTGGACTGTTTGTAATTGTTTTAGCATGTTGGTTGGACATGACAGATAAAGAATGTTATAGTAGTCCAGGAGTCCTAGGATTAGCGCTTGTACCAGGAGTTTGAATTGTTCATTGTTGAAGTATTTTTTGGATTTGCCTTAGGTTGTGCATGGTTGCGAATGCCTTTTGTATCGTTTTGCTGATTTGAAGTTGCATGGTGCAGTCTTTATCTATCATTATTCCCAGCAGTTTTAGGTTGGGTTGCATGGGGTATGTGATGGAGTATATTTCTAGTTTTCTTAAGGTTGAGGTTTTGTTTTTTTTCTAGAAGTAAGAAATTGGTTTTGTCTTGATTCAGCTTTAATTTGTGGTCTCTCGTCCATTTTGACACTGTTTCAAGTGCAGTGTATAGTTTGTTCGTTGTGTTGGGGTTGGTTTAGTTGAAAGGCAGGAGGATGATGATGACATCTGCATAGCTGTATGAAGTTATGCCTATTTCGTCTTAAGTGTGTGCCAAGTGTGGCTATGTAAAGGTTGCAGAGTGTTGGAAATAGTGGGGAGCCTTGGGGAACTGCAGTAGTGCTGTCCGATTTACGATTTGAATAGATTCAAATTGATTAAATTAAAAAAAAAATCGGCCTCCCAATTCGATGACCAACCCTTCCCCCTGTGCCTTCCTAAAGCAGGAGAGGCAGTGCTGCCTCTTGCTGGCCATCTACTGCCGCTCCTACTTGAGGGGGGGAGGGTCAGTCGGAAAGGCCTTCATGTTCTCCCCAGCTTCCCCGCTCTTACCTTAAGTTAATACGGCAGCCTGCAGGACCGCTGGTGCTATAGCAATCCCTGCAGCTGACGTCGTCCTCAATGGCACGTTCTCTCTGCTACGGTCCTGCCCCTCCTCTGACGTCAGGATTAGGATCGCGGCAGAGAGAACGTGCCGCTGAGGATGATGGCAGCTGCAGGGATCGCTATAACACCAGCGATCCTGCAGACTGCCGTATTAGCTTAAGGTAAGAACGGGGAAACAGGGGGAACATGCAGGGGGGTGGGGGGGAAGGCCTGTACAGAGGGAGGAGGAGGAAGAGTGCCTTCGCGGTGGGGAGGCAGTCCTATGCTGATGAAGGAGAGAGGCGGCTAGCGAAAAAGTAAAGTAGGCGAAGGAGAGAGGCAGAAGAGGGGGAGCAAGGACAGAGAGAGAACTAGGGGAGGCGGCGAGTTAGCTCCGCCCATCCCTGACGTCATCTGTTGGGCTCCGACTCTAAAGGGGATGAGCCAACGGTGCTCAGCCATTCAGTGCGCATCGAAGGCGAGCATTAAAGGTGCTCGCCCTAGCGAGAGCGCCTTTGCAAAGGGCCTTGAGAAGGGACAAGTCACCGCTAAAGGAGAAGCAGGAGGAGACCACAGCAGGCACAAAGGGCACACAACCAGGCAGACACAGCAGGTACAAGGGACACACAACCACACACCACTAAAGGAGAGCAGAGGAAGACCACAGCAGGCTCAGGGGGCACGCAACCAGGCAGACACAACAGGTACAGAGGACACACAAACACACAGCACTAAAGGAGAGCAGAAGAAGACCACAGCAGGCATAGGCGGCACACAACCAGGCAGACACAGAGGACATCAGGCACTGAGGCAGCCACAGCCAGGCAGGCACAGAGAACACAGCAGGTGCAGAGGACAGCCACAGCAAACCAGCAAGCAAGCAGCAATGGAAGCAGAAGACGGAAGCAAGATGTTGAGCTACCCAGTTTTCTGCACCGTCTGCCATTTGTATGACTACCTGCCCTTTGGGAGGCGGTCTTACGTAAGTGCTCGACGCGAAGAACTGAAGAGCCTGAAGAAACAAGTCAGACTCCTGGAGGGTAGAATACTGGAACTGGAGGCACTTCAGGCAGCGGAGGAGGGAGACAGAGATGCAGAGAACGTCAAGACAAAGGAAGCAGAGAACAAGACAGAAGATGCCATCGAGGAAGAAGTCCGAGAGCTGGATAAGTTCATAGAGGAGGCATACAGGAAGGCCGTGGAAAATCGCCAGCAGCAGTGGAACTACCGAAAGACACCTGCAGAGAGTATGGACCACCCGACGGACAGCTACCATGAATAAATGTGTGACACAGCAGCAAGAACGAAGGATACGGACCTGCGGCAGGAGAGATGGACATACAACAGGGACACGGACCTGCGGCTGGAAAATCAAGAGAACATTGAGAGGACAGCAATCATTGTGGGGGTCTCCATCATCAGACAAGTCAACAGCCACATAGCGGGAGGAAGACTGGATCAGCTGGTGACCTGCCTACCGGGAGCCAAGGTAGAAGACATAGTGAGCCGCATTGACAGGATGATCCCGTATCTGGCGAAAGACGTAAGAAGACTTGAGGCGGTCCAGAAGAGGGCGACGAAAATGATAGGAGGCTTGCGCCAGAAGACGTATGAGGAGAGACTGGAAGCCCTGAATATGTATACCCTAGAGGAAAGGAGAGACAGGGGAGATATGATTCAGACGTTCAAATACTTGAAGGGTATTAACATAGAACAAAATCTTTTCCAGAGAAAGGAAAATGGTAAAACCAGAGGACATAATTTGAGGTTGAGGGGTGGTAGATTCAGGGGCAATGTTAGGAAATTCTACTTTACGGAGAGGGTAGTGGATGCCTAGAATGCGCTCCCGAGAGAGGTGATGGAGAGTAAAACTGTGACTGAGTTCAAAGAAGCGTGGGATGAACACAGAAGATTTAGAATCAGAAAATAATATTAAATATTGAACTAGGCCAGTTACTGGGCAGACTTGCACGGTCTGTGTCTGTATATGGCTGGGATGGGCTGGGAAGGGCTGGGAAGGGCTTCAATGGCTGGGAGGGTGTAGATGGGCTGGAGTAAGTCTTAACAGAGATTTTGGCAGTTGGAACCCAAGCACAGTACCGGGTAAAGCTTTGGATTCTTGCCCAGAAATAGCTAAGAAGAAAAAAAAAAAAAAAAAAAAAAATTTAAATTGAATCAGGTTGGGCAGACTGGATGGACCATTCGGGTCTTTATCTGCCGTCATCTACTATGTTACTATGTTACTATAACAGTGTGGATGAAGAAGATACGGCGGTGGTGATCCATGTGGGGATGAGCAACGTGAGCAACAGGAAGTACTGAAGCACCAGTTATCCCAGGGCAAGTAGGCAGGTATTCTCACTAGTGGGTGACATCATCCAATGGAGCCCCGATGCGGACATCTCACAAGCATACTTACTTGTAGAAACTTTCAGAAGTTTCAAGTTGCCCACACCGCGCATGCGCGAGTGACTTCCCGCCCGATGCACCGGGCGCGTCTCCTCAGTTCTTTCTCTTCCGCGGAGCTGAGAAGTCCGTCTTCGACTCTCTGCATGAAGTCCCTCACTCTATTGACCCACCCAATTTAGTCTGTGTGCTAATGACCCAATTCTTTAACTTGACCTTCGTAGTGATCCTACGTAGGTGTCCCATTTATTCTTAAAGTCAGGCACGCTGGTGGCCTCGACCACCTGCACTGGAAGCTTGTTCCAGCGATCTATCACTCTTTCCGTGAAGAAGTACTTCCTGGTGTCGCCATTAAATTTCCCTCCTCTGAGTTTGAGCGGATATCCTCTTGTGGCCGAGGGTCCTTTGGGAAAGAAAATGTCATCTTCCACCTCGACACGTCCTGTGATGTACTTAAATGTCTCAATCATGTCCCCCCTCTCCCTACGTTCAAGAGTGTAGAGCTGCAGTTTGTGCAGTCTCTCTTCGTACGAGAGACCCTTGAGCCCCGAGATCGTCCTAGTGGCCATCCGCTGAACCGACTCGACTCTGAGCACATCTTTATGGTAATGTGGCCTCCAGAATTGCACACAGTATTCCAGATGAGGTCTCACCATGGCTCTGTATAGTGGCATTATGACTTCAGGTTTCCGGCTGACGAAACTTCTATTGATACAACCCATCATCTGCCTTGCCTTGGATGAGGCCTTCTCCACTTGTTTGGCAGCCTTCATATCTGCACTGATGATTACTCCCAAATCTCGTTCTACTGAAGTCCTAGCCAATGTTTCTCCATTCAAGGTGTAAGTTCTGCATGGATTACCGCTACCGAGGTGCATGACCTTACATTTCTTAGTGTTGAAGCCCAGCTGCCAGGTCGAGGACCAGCATTCCAATGTAAGCAGGTCCTGCGCCATACTGTCCTGCAAGTTGCTTTCACTTACTATATTGCATAGTTTGGCGTCGTCGGTGAATAATGTTACTTTACCTTGAAGCCCTTGAGTCAAGTCCCCTATGAATATGTTAAAAAGGAGTGGACCCAGGACCGAGCCCTGCGGCACTCCGCTGGTCACCTCCGAAGTCTTAGAGAGGGTGCCATTGACCACCACCCTCTGACGTCTGCCATTCAGCCAATCGTTGACCCATGTAGTCAGTGTCTCGTCTAACCCCATTGATTTCATCTTGCTTAACAGCCTGCGATGTGGGACACTATCAAAAGCCTTACTGAAGTCTAAGTACACGACGTCCAGAGACTCTCCCGAGTCTAGCTTTCCTGTGACCCAGTCAAAGAAGCTTATGAGATTGGATTGGCAGGACCTACCCTTGGTAAAACCATGTTGACTGGGATCCCTTAGATTCCCCTCATCCAAGATTGTGTTTAATTCACGTTTAAGTAGAGTTTCCATGAGTTTACACACTATTGATGTGAGACTCACTGGTTTGTAATTCGCAGCCTCTGCCCTGCAACCCTTTTTGTGCAGAGGGCCAACATTAGCTGTTTTCCAGTCCAGGGGGACTCTCCCCTTACTTAGGGAGAGATTGAAGAACATGGCTAACGGTTCCGGCAGGACATCAGCCAGCTCTTTGAGCACTCTTGGGTGCAAATTGTCCAGTCCCATGGCTTTGTTCACCTTGAGTCTTGACAGTTCGCTGTAAACATCAGCCGGTGTGAACTCAGATTTCTGAAACGGGTCTTCCGCGCTTGGCGTTGCCTCCAGCTGTGGCCCATGTCCTGGTTTCTCGCAGGAGAAGACTGAGCAGAAGTATTCATTCAGTAGTTTGGCTTTATCAGAATCTGCTTCCAGATAATTCCCGTCCGGTGTTCTAAGGCATACTATCCCGTCTGTGTTCTTTTTCCTGTTACTAATATACTTAAATAAGGATTTGTCACCTTTTTTAATGTTCTTTGCTAAAGTTTCTTCCACTCGAAGTTTGGCCTCCCCGACTGCTGTTTTGACCTCTGCAGACCTGTTCCTATATTCAGTGTTAGCTTCCCCTTCCCCGGTACGTTTGTAGGAGAGAAATGCTTTTTTCTTCTCCTTGACGAGGTACGAGACCTCATCTGTGAACCATTGGGGTTTCTTATTTCTTTGTTGTTTATTTACCGATTTTATGTAGCGGACAGTTGCCTCGTGTAGAGTCAATTTCAGGGTTGACCACAAATCCTCCACACTATCAGTCACTGCTTTGTCCTGCAGCATTCGATGGACGAAATCTCCCATGCGTGCGAAGTCAGTGCCCCGGAAATTGAGTACCTTCGTTTTTGTTTGTGATCTAGGGAAGCCCTTCCTAAGGTTGAACCATACCATGTTGTGGTCACTGGTGGCTAGCGTTTCTCCTACTGAGACCTCCGAGACGCTTTCCCCGTTAGTAAGTACCAGGTCCAGGATCGCCTGGGCCCTAGTACCATTTGATTGAGCCGTACTTCCTTCATGGACATTAATAGCTTCCTGCTACTACAAGTCGTTGCTGAGAGTGTGTTCCAATCTGCATCAGGCATGTTGAAGTCCCCTAGCAGAACAGCGTCCCCCCGTAGAGTGATGTTCTCTATGTCTTCAATTAATTCCGTGTCCTTTTCCTCCGATTGTCTTGGAGGTCTGTATACCACTCCAAGATACAGGCATTTTTCTCTGCCTCTGGCCAGGTTTACCCAGATGGATTCCCCGGTGTACTTAACATCTGTGATCCTGGTTGTTTTGATGTTCTCTTTGATGTAGAGGGCTACCCCTCCTCCTAATTTTCCCTCTCTGTCTTGGCGAAGTAGGTTGTATCCTGGTATAGTCATATCCCACCCATGAGAGTCTGTGAACCAGGTTTTGGATATTGCCACTACGTCCAGGTTGGCATTCACTATTTCTGTTTCCAGTTCTAGAAATTTATTCCCTAAACTGTGTCCATTAACATACATAGCTCTCCACGCTTTGTGTTTGCTAAACCCCGGTGGGGAGTTTCCCATCTGAGTCAATTTGTCTCCTAGTGAATCTTTTGCAATGTGGGTACTTACCTCGGATCCAGAAGCGGAGATTTGGCTCACCTCGTCAGGATTGTTACTTACTGCTCTGGTATATAAGTGGGTACCCTCCCCCAACCAACCTAGTTTAAAGCCCTACGAAGCAGGCGGGCTAGCCGATGTCCGATGACGTTCTTACCTCTGCTGGTCGGGTGAAGTCCATCTGGTCCCTGTAGCGCCTCTCCATGGTTCAGGAATCCGAAGTTATGTCCCGGCACCATCCTTGCAGCCACTCATTCGTTCTCCGGATCCGCTCGTCCCTGGCCTTTCCCTTGCCCCTAACAGGAAGAATTGAAGAGAATACTACCTGTGCTCCTGACTGCTTCAGCCTCTCCCCCAAAGCTCCGAAGTCTCTAGGTATGTCTTCCGGGGCATTCTTGGCTGTGTCATTCATTCCGATGTGGATGAGCAGCATGGGGAAGTGGTCTTGGGGTCAAGACAGGCAGTCACATCTCGTATTTTGGCTCCAGGCAGACAGCATATCTCCCTCGATTCCATATCCGGCCTGCAGATTGGTCCCTCGGTGCCCCTCAGCATGGAGTCCCCAATGACTATTACCCTGCGCTTCTTTTGGTGGGGGTCGATCCGGTGTCCCCAGAGATGGAGCCGTGTGTTGAACCTGTTCCTGTGTCTCGTCGGTAGTCTCTTCTTGCAAGGCCTGGAATCTGTTCTTCAGGTTAAGTTGTGGAGTTGATGTGGAGCTACCCTGGTAAGAGAAAGAAGAATTAGGTGAAGAGAGTGTAAATAGGGGGGGGGGTGTCTCCTATGTTTGCCCGTGGAGGAGGTCACTAGCTGCCAGGAGTCAGCATCTCCAGCCATCTCCTGGACTCCAACAGTTGGTTTCAACGTCGGCGGTCCTGGTGTCTCAATGAGGGATCTGTCACGGGCCTGTTCGGTGATTTGGGACAGCTCCTGCATTACTCCATCGATATAGGCCTCATCCTCCCTAATGTTTCTCAGGCGATTCACTTCCTCCCTGAGGCTCCGTAGTTCCTGCATGATGTCATCATCCTGCTGCCCGACCTCCTCAGTCTGTGTAGAGACCGTGTTGTACTGCTGTGGGATGCCCTTGGTCTGCACGGAGACCTCCTTCCCTGGTCCTGGGTTCTCCTCCGTCTGTACACAGGCTGAGGTCACCTCCCGGATTCCCTCAGTAGAGGGAATGCCAATCTTGCTTGCAGACTTCGCACTTCTTGTTCGCCCTGCCATATCCAGGTAATATATGAAGTCCTGTTAACGAGTAAATGAGAGAGAGTAAGTGAGAGAGAGTAAACGAGAGAGAGAGGGAGATAGTATGAGAGTATGAGTGTATGTAAGATTAGGTCGTCTGAAGGTAGAGTTGATTAGAGTGTCAGAGAGATCTAAGCAGTTGGGTGTTTAAGGGTGAATAATTTGGGGGAACGATTTGAGGGTGAAAGATGTAGGGTGTAAGATGATGGTCCCTGTAGGATGTGAGATTGAGATAAGGGTGCCTGAAGGGGAAGGCCGCTAGTTGCCCTACGGTGTCCTGTCGCCCTAGATTTGGCTCCTCTTAAGGCTCTTCGCAAAGGCGATTTGTCGAGCTCTTTACTAAGATTGGGCCAACGCTTCTATCCCAAATCCAGCCTGGGCACGCGGAAGACTCCCGCGAGGTCGAGCCGCCTCCGGTGCCTCCTCGACGCACACTTGCTGCTGGGAGCAGAGTCTCGGCGAGTGTCTGGTCTGGCTTCGGGGCATGCCTCGCAAGGAGCAGAGTCTTTGCCCATGCCACCTTTGGAACCGATACCCTCGATGCATGGTGCACCCACCTTGCCTGGAACGGAACCTGCCTCCTCGATGCCAAGCCTCGAGGCTTGGGGGGTGCCTTGGGGGGCTTCGTCTCAGCCTCCGCTGCTTCGATCTACAGCCACCAGCCCCATCTACTCGGTGGCTGCCTCGTCTGGGCTTCACTCGCCTCGACGCTCGAGGCCTGCTTCTCGACACAGTTCTGGTCGTCGCTCGAGGCATTCTTCGAGGCATGCCTCGCCTCGTCGTAAGCAGCTTTTTCGGGAATTTTCACCGGATTACTCACCTCCTCCTCCTATGCCAGAACTCGAGGACTTCGGGGGTTCGTTCTCTCCCTGCCGGTCCTCGACCTCAGCGGACCAGGCCGCCTCGTCTTCTTCGAGTCCATCTCGAGGCCCGGCCCTGGCTGACTGGTTGTCCTTCTCATCCTTCCTGAGGCAGATGGCGGTGGATCTGGATATCACCCTGGATTCGGGTTCCAAGTTTTCTAAAGAGTATTTGGAGACGATGCATCTTCCTCAACCTCCCGCTGAATCCCTCCGTCTGCCTCTCCATAAGCTCCTGGACCAGACTTTTATGAGTTGCTTCGAGACCCCGTACTTCATCCCAGCGTTCCCAGGGAAGTTGGATGCCAGGTACCGCACGGTGCACCATAAGGGCTTCAACGGGGCGCAGCTCTCTCACCAGTCCCTCTTGGTTGAATCCTCCTTGAAGCGGTCTCATCCTTGCCAGGTCTATGCCAGGTCTATGTCCACTCCTGGCCGGGAGGGCAAAACCATGGACAGATTTGGCAGGCGCATCTACCAGAACTCGATGATGGCTTCTCGAGTCTTGAATTACAATTTTCATTTTGCGACATACTTTGAGATTTTCTCTCCATTCTTCAAAAGTTTCTGCCCTATCTGGACTCTCAGGCTCGCTTCGAGTACTTGGAGGTCCTGGC
This sequence comes from Geotrypetes seraphini, assembly GCF_902459505.1. Classification (NCBI taxonomy): domain Eukaryota; kingdom Metazoa; phylum Chordata; class Amphibia; order Gymnophiona; family Dermophiidae; genus Geotrypetes; species Geotrypetes seraphini. The sequence continues at coordinate 89,045,455 of NC_047092.1, forward strand.
GTCGTTGTCCCAACTCCGCCTGTAGATGATGCAATCGTCTTACGACGCCTTTGTACTCTCGGCCAGAGCTGCTGCTTGTTTGGTGGCCATGAGACGCCTGGCGTGGCTCCGAACCATTGATATGGACCTGAATCTTCAGGACAGGCTGGTGAACGTTCCCTGTGCTGGAGCAGACCTTTTTGACGAGTCCATCGAGGCGGCAAACTTTTCAGTCTATTCTCCGCCAGAAGCCCAAGCCTGCTATTGCTCGTCGTCTCGCCCACCTATGATCTATCAGAGGCGCTATACGCCGAAGCAGGCACCCACCATCCATCCGCCTGTGCAGAGGCAGCACCAGCAGAAGCCCCATCAAAAGCCTCAACCTTCTGCTGTCCTCAAGGCTCCCCTCCTGGCCCGATGTTGTCGGGAAGTTGGGGAGTCGGTGGGGCAAGAGGGTTTGGGCTCCCTTTTGCCCCGATCGTGTCGGGGAGTCGGGGGGGGGCAAGAGGGCTTGAGCTCCCTCTTGCCCCAATCGTGTCGGGGGTGCCGCGGTTGGCTGGGGCAAGAGGGCTTGAGTTCCCTCTTGCCCCGATCGTGTCGGGTGTCAGGACCGCCAAGAGGAAGCAGCAGGACACCGGTAGGAGCTTCTACATGATGGGGGGGGGGGTCGGGAGGCTGTGGGGGTGCGAGCGGTCCTGCAGGGTGGGGGTGCGGGTGGGAGTGCGTGCGAGCGGTCCTTCGGGGTGGGGGTGCCTGCGAACGGTCCTTCGGGGTGGGGGTGCGAGTGGTGAATCGGACGTCGGGGGGGGGGAGAAACTATGTAAAAAAAATTTTGTACAACGCGCTCACGCGTATAACATGCAAGGGTATGCGCGGTTTGTAAAAACCACGTATAACGCGCGCGTTATATGCGAGAAAATACGGTACTTGTTTTTATCACTCTTTTTTTGAATGATTTAAGCCTATTCCCCCTTTTTTAAGCTTTCAAGGATGGCTGTGCTTAGACTGCGCCAGTGGTTTAGGAAATCCTTGGAGTTGCCATCTTGAATCATGGTGTCCAATGTTCTCCCCAGAAATATTTTCCAGCCGGGTGGGGTGGGAAGGGGAAAATTAACCCCCTCTTTTACTAAGGTGCACTAGCATTTTTAGCGCACGCAAACCCCCGCGCTAAGCGGGAAAACTAAAGCCAGCTCAATGCTGGTGTTAACATCTAGTGCACGTGGTAATTCTGCGTGCGCTAAGCGCACGCTAAAACCACTATCGCAATTTAGTAAAATGAGCCCTAAATGTGTACTATTTTTTATTAGTTTATTATTATTTTCCAATGCTCAATATGATTTCCTTTTTTAAGGTTTGACACTTGTGCCAGAATATTTTTACTAAATTTAAGAAGTATCCAATTCTAGAAGGGAATAATTAGATATTTGCTCTCTTTCAAATGGTATAGAGGTTTAAAAAAGGGAAATACGTTAATGAAGTCATTTGGTTCAATCTAGCCATTTATTTCTGCATGAATTTATACAACTAACCATAAAAAGATCAATATAGTTCATCTAGTCATATAAGAAATGGCTCTACAGCAGGAGTGCCCACACTTTTTTGGTTTGTGAGCTACTTTTAAAATGACCAAGTCAAAATAATCTACCAACAATAAAATTTTAAAAAACACAAAGCACACTGTACGCAGAGAAAATGTCAGTAAGGAAGGAGGGAGGGGGCACAAATTTGGGATACAGAAAGAAGGGAGGGAAGGGGCATGAACTTGGGACATAGCATGGAAGGATAGAAGGAAAGAGATGCTGAGGTGGAGGAGGGAATAGAAAGGGAAAATTGTTGAGCATGGGTGTGAGGGAAAGAAATGGTGTAAATGGGGAAAGGAAGAAAGAGGAGAATGTTGGGCATAGGAAGAGAATTGTTGGACATGTTGGTGGGAGAGGAGTAAGGTAGAGAAAGATGAGAGGGAGAAATGTTGGATGTGGTGTTGGAGAGGGAACAGTGGGACAGATGCAAGAGGGAAGAATGTTGGTTCTGGTGGTGGAGGGAATGGAGGAAGAGATGTCGCATGGTTCTGGAGAGGGGTAATAGAAGGAGAAATGTTGGGCATGGGGCTGGTGGACGGGGTAAAAGATGCTGCACATAGTCCGGGGGGGATGAGAGAGGGAGAAATGTTGGATGTGGCAGTAGAAGGAGTTGGAGCGATATATCCTGGATCCCTTTATCTTTCTTTCCTCACTCCCTTTACAGCAACGGAAGGAATGAGAGAGAGATGGTGGACATAGCACATGGGGGTGGAGGAGAGAGGAAGAAATACTGTGCAAGGTGGGGAGGGGTAAAAGAGTGTGCTTTGTGTAGTTTAATTTTGTGGTTACCATTATGTATTATTAATAAGATTATATTGTGTGTATGTGAAAAATGAATGGAAGAAATGGCATTTACAATTAGTACTATTATTAGTATGGCGGCTGGGTCTGGGGTGGAGCCTGGGCAGTGCTTTTGGGCCCCCAAACAAAAAAGCATTCCACTGACTATGGATGTTGGACCTAATGTGGGAGGAGAGATGGTAGACCTGCTGTGAGGAAGGGGGACGAATGACCGCATCCCAGAAATTTTGGCATAATTTTGCATTTTCAATGTTAAAAATCCTTATCTCCAAGATGCAAACCGAGCTATTTTGTACACATAGCTATTTAAGTTTTTGCATACAGGCCCCTTCTATTAGCTTTTTCACTCCTTTATATTCATATGACACAAGTTCACCATTTTTTAAGTTTTCTCTCCGTCTTTTTTTTGTGCACTCAGCATCTTGAACATACCTGTTTACTGAGTAGACATACAAATTTTGGTTAGAAATGATTCACAATTACTATGCTAACAACAGCTAAACAAACTTTAAATAACTTTACAATAACTTCAAATCCTGGAGGGAAAGAAATACCACAGTACTACTGTACCTGCACATTTTTTCCAGTAACAAATTACTAAATATAAAATAATATCAAAACATATCCACAAATGAATTTTGGCCCTTTGAAACCTAGTAATCAGTCATATCAATCATGGAGTAAGATGTCACTCACACCCCTATAAGTACAAGGCCAGACCAGTCCACCTGACTTCTACTACCGGCAACCCCCCACGCACAATGATGTCACCTACTCGAGCTCCCGGAGATTCCTTGTTCGCTACGACGTAGGTGTGGCCTGGAAGTCAACTCTGACAGGAGGGTGTCAAAAGTGGGCACATGCTTGCCATTGATCACCAATTTCCTGCCAATGAAGAAAGGGTCCCCGTTACGGTAGAAGACCTGCGTCGGGTAGCCATTGTATATCCTGTGATAACCTGTACATGATGATAATTCGGAGAACGGGAGAGGGGGAATCGGTGATGAACTGGTATCAAACAGGTGGTGACCACGCTTTAAGCAGCAAGGTTGCGAGGGACAGTGTGGTAGAGAGTGCGAGGTCTGATTTGTTCAGTGTCCTGTCCTGCACCATAGGCATCCTGCGCTGCAGTGAAGTTTCCAAGCGAGAGAAGGGGAGGCTTCCCTTGCGCCGTGACTTTTTTTGCATCATTAGGCATAGGTCAGCGACGGATGAAAACTTACAACTTGCTTCGGGCCTTCCTCGTTGACGGGTCCTGCCTTTGCGGAAACAGAAAGTAGGCAGGACCCGGCAACGAGAAAGGCCCAAAGCAAGTTGTAAGTTTCCATCCGTCGTTAACCAGTTTCCTGCCTGTCTCCTGCCTTAGCCCGTAGCAAACTCATGCTTCGGGGCTCTAAGGTGTGCGTGCCAGTTTCCCTTTTCTTCTTCCCCCGCCCCGGGACGTAACTTCCGGTTTCGGAGGGAAGAGGAGGGAATCCAGCACACATACCTTAGAGCCCCGAAGCATGAGTTTGCATCTCCATGCCGGTGAGAGATGGTATTTTGGGGGAATTTTTTTATGTTGAGCGGCTGCAACAGCAGGATTCCTGATAGATGACAGCTGGGCGGTAATCTATATTAGCTGTGCGGTCCGCCCGGTTAAAAAGCCCTGGGAGAACACTGGTGTCTTCTTTGTTCCAGAATTTAAATGGGTCGATCTTTTTGTGTGTTTCATATGTTAAATTTTGGTTATTTTGTTTTGCCCTGTGTCCAGTTGATTTTGAAGATATACCTTTAGTGGTCTGACCAGAGGGTGCGAGACCAAATTAAGTTTTTGGTGTGTATTTTTTGTGTGGTGGATGTTTGGGACATGAAAGCAGCTATGTTGAGTTCATGGCCCTTTTCATGTGTGATTTGTGGGTCCAGGATTCTGTAGGAAAGGGTTTTGAGTAATGCGAGGAGGCTTTTTGTTTGATTGGAAGATCCGTCTTCTAGATGCAGGTTAAGATCGCCCAGGATTAGGTTGTATGTTGATGTGAGGGAGTTTCTGAGAATAAATTCTTCAAATTCTGATTTTGCTATGTTTTATTTTCTTGGTGTTATGTAGCAAAGTAGGCATGTTAAGGTTCCTTTGAGTGTGGGGCTCGATAGTTGGCATGCGATTAGATTCATGTGTGGGGTTGAGGCTTTGTCCTGTAGGGTTATATTTAGAGTGTTTTTGGCTAGGATGGCTAGTTCTCCCCCTTGTTTTGTGTCTCTGCAAACTACATGGGTTATTAGATACGAAAGGGATAACTACAATTGTGATAGGAAAGAAAACAATTAAAGGACAAAACATAAGGATGGGGAAAAAGAAAATAATCAAAGCCTCTTAGAAAATCTTAACTGTCAAAAGTGTCTTTATACAGAAAGTTTTTTTAGAAAACCTTTGAATTTATCTAATGACTTCTCTTCCCTCAATTGTTTTGGCAGTGAATTTCAAGCTTGTGGGGCTACAACTGAAAAAGTAGTATCTCTCCAGGTATTATTACATCTTAAGGATGGAACGGACAGGAGGTTTTTGTCATCAGATCATAATGTTCTTGACAGAGCGTAAGGAATGAGCATTCTCTCTAGGAATAGGGGAAATTTACAAATTAATACTTTGTAAGTCAATAAACATATTTTAAATGTAATTCTATGGTTTATTGGTAGCCAATGAGCATGCTTTAGAAGGGGAGTAACATGATCAAACTTACTGGACTTGGTGATGATTTTTATTGCAGTATTTTGGATGATTTGTAACCATCTTAATCAGGCCCACCCTCAAGAAACCAGCCTTTGACCCTAACAACTCCACTAATTATTGACTGGTCTATAACTTCCGTTTTGTCTGCAAACTCCTGGAACCGATAGTACTCTACCAACTTCTGCCATTTATTGAAGAGCAAGGTGCCCTAGTCCTTTATCTCTGCCAATCTGTCTTCTGAATGGGCAATAGCACAGAGTCAGTTCTCCTTGACATCATCAACAACAGCTGATCAGTGCTCGATAAAGGAATTGATGCCCTACTAATTCTACTAGACCTAAGCACTACCTTTGATACCATTGACCACCAGCAACTCCTGAGCAGATTTACCAACCTTGGAATCAATAACACCGCTCTTCAGTGGCTCACCTCTTACCTCCACCAGAGAACACAATCTGTCCTACTAGGCTCAAACAAATCCGAACCCAATCTCATTAAATATGGAGTTCCCCAGGGAGCCTTGCTGTCCCCGCTTCTATTCAATCTATATATCTGACGTATCATTGATATCACCCATAAATACAACATCAAAACCCACTCCTATGCTGATTATCTGCAACTATTGCTCTCGCTAGTTGAGAACCGAGCTGCCCAACTCAGCAATCTCCACCTCTGCTTCTCTGAAATTAAGAATTGGATGACAGCTCATAAAATCCAGCTGAATGTCACTAAGATAGAACTCCTCTGGATCAAAAAGAAAAGTACCAATTTCACCCGTCCAATGTTAACTTGGGAATCCACCCACCTAACCGCAAAGGACAAGGTGCACAGCCTTGGAGTGATTCTGGATGGCCACCTGTCCCTTTCTGCCCACATCTTGCAGGCGGTTTCCACTTCCTTCTACTATCTGCGCCAACTTTGAAAAATCAAACCATACCTCTCCAAACTAGAAACATAGAAAGAAACATAGAAAGATGACGGCAGATAAGGGCTATAGCCCATCAAGTCTGCCCACACTATTTACCCACCCTCTTAAGTCTATTGACCCCCTAATGTATAATTGTAATTATACTGTCACTCTACTGACCCGCTCATTCAAGTCCTAGTGACCGTATCCCTTGGCATGACCTCGTAGGGATCCCACATAGGTATCCCATTTGTTCTTGAAGTCTGGGATGCTGTGTGCCTCGACCACCTGCACTGGAAGCTTGTTCCAATGCTCAATCACTCTCTCCGTGAAGAAGTACTTCCTGGCGTCTCCACGAAACTTCCCTCCCTTGAGTTTGAGCGGATGTCCTCTTGTGGTCGAGGGTCCCTTGAGAAGAAAGATATCATCTTCCACCTCGACCCGTCCCGTGATGTACTTAAATGTCTCAATCATGTCTCCCCTCTCTCTACGCTCTTCGAGAGTGTAGAGCTGCAATTTGCTCAGTCTTTCTTCGTACGGGAGACCCTTTAGCCCCGAGACCATCCTGGTGGCCATCCGCTGAACCGATTCAATTCTGAGCACATCCTTAAGGTAATGTGGCCTCCAGAATTGCACACAGTATTCCAGATGAGGTCTCACCATGGCTCTGTACAATGGCATCATGACTTCAGGTTTCCTGTTGACGAAGCTTCTCTTGATACAACCTATCATTTGCTGTGCTTTAGATGAAGCCTTCTCCACTTGAGTGGCTGCTTTCATGTCAGCACTGATGATTACTCCTAAGTCTCGTTCTGCCGTAGTCCTGGTTAAAGTTTCTCCATTCAGGGTGTAAGTTCTGCAAGGATTTCCATTACCAAGATGCATGACCTTACATTTCTTGGCGTTGAAGCCTAGCTGCCAGATCAAGGACCAACTTTCTAAAGTATGCAGGTCTTGCTCCATAGCATTCTGTAGATTATAGCCGTTTACTATATTGCATAGTTTGGCGTCATCAGTGAATAAGGTTACCTTGCCTTGAAGCCCTTGAGTCAGATCCCCAATGAATATGTTGAAGAGGAGTGGGCCCAGGACATCAGCTCATCTACACTTATGTACTCTCTAGAATGGACTACTGTACCTCCCTAGTTAATGGAATAACCACAAAAGAACTCAAACACTCCAACGAATCCAAAACTCAGTGATCCGTCTACTATATGGCCTTGACTACCACAACCCCACCTCAGCAGTGCACCAAGCAGAACACTGGCTACTTGTCAACAAACACAGCATGTTCAAAGCCCTTGTAATAGCTCATAAAAGATTCAACAGTATAACCCCTACCTACATTACATCCAAGCTACACCAACTGCCCCCTCCATTCAGAAGCAGAAAGGCGACTATACATCCCCCCTGGGAGTATTTCTTCAGATAGAAACAGCTACTAAGTGCTTCTACATTCATTTTATCCCTCAGCTATGGAGCCAGCTGCTCACACAGACAAGAACGCAGACCTCACTGATAGCATTCCAGAGAGCAGTGAAGACCTTCCTCTTCAGATGAAAAGACACTAGCATTCAGACTCCACTTTATATTGTTCCGCTTATATACACCATGTTTTGTAACCATACCTGCCATTAAGCTACTGTGTATGTTCTTTGTTGTAACCCATTCTGAGGACGGGATAGAAATCGAAATAAATAAATAAAATAAATACTAGTTTAATGGCATTTCAGTATTAATGAGCTTATTTGCATGTTAAAACAGGTTTAGTGATGATTGCTGGTTTTAGTGCATATGGGCCTTTGTGTTTTATTTTGTCATCATAGCACTCAGTGTGCTGTATTCCCATGTTTACTTGTCAACGGCATTTCTCTAGCTTCTCTCTTCAGCTTCAGTGGGTGTCTTAACCATAATCCATATATATTGGATGCATTACATTACATTTAAAAGGTATTATTTAGCATTCAGATTTGCTCAGGGTTTAATGTGGTTTCATAATTTTGACAATTGGAATGTCCCTAGATGGCTAACATTTGAAAAAAAATGTTAATTTTTCCGAATCCAATACATCTGTTGCCATTTATGGATAAATTTCCATTTAATACTACTTTAAAAATAGTTAAATCATCAGCCCTGAACATATTCTCATTCTACAGAGCTATTAATGGTGATATTATGGTTTAGCAGTATCTTTGACTCTCGACTTTTAATTGATATAAATATACTATGCATTTGGGCTCTTTCTCACTTAATCATCGAAGGAAGATTATTTTTGGTAGATGTATTGATTTAGATCATAATCTTTGGCACAATGTCTCAATACCTCTTAATTCTCTATTATCTACATATAGGGAGGCATCTGGTCTCTCCAGCTTCTCTAAGATTATAGGTCCACTACTGTTGGGTAATAAAAAAGTGTCAAAGCTTTATAAAATATTAAGGGAGGTTGATAGAGAGAAAGACATCTCCTTTGATTATATATGGTCTAGTGAATGTAAACCCTGGGGAGTTGGACTGGAAATCATTTTGGACACACGCTGCAAGGCCCACTATGTTGGCATCTATTTGCCAATCCACCTATCATATATACTTGAATATAAGTTGATCCGAATATAAGTCGAGACCCTCTTTCCCCCCAAAAGGAGGGAAAATGATTGACTCGAATATAAGTTGGGTAGCTTAATATTCAAGTGTCCTGCCCCGTTAGGCTCTGCACCCAGCCCCCTTCCCTCCATCCCTTCCGTCAGGCACTGCATCCAGCACCCTTCCTTCCTCCCCTGTCAGGCTCTACACTCAGCACCCTTCTTTCCCCGGACTCTGCACTCTCCATCCCAGGCTCTGCCCTCTGTCCCCTTCCCTCTCCCTGCCCTATCTTCAAACCTCTGCCGATCCCCGGTGGAGGTACAGCGGGTCCTCTGCCGATCCATGGCGGAGGTGCAGTGGTCAGGAGCAAGTTGTCCAAACTCCTGCCCCGCTGCTAACCGGCTGTGTGGATCCAGTTTCTTCAGCTAAGTGGCATGAGCAGTAGCGTGATTTGGTGCTGCTTCTCGGCATTGAGCGGCTTCTTTACTGGCTCCCACAAATTCTTGTGAGAATTCATGGGAGCCAGTAAGGAAGCTGCTCAGCGCTGAGAAGCAGCGCCAAATCGCGCTGCTGCTCGTGCCGCTCAGCTGAAGAAACTGGATCCAAGCAGCCGGTTAGCAGCAGGGCAGGAGTTCAGAAAGCTTGCTCCTGCCTGCTGCACCTCCACCAGGGATCGGCAGAAGACCCGGTGTACCTCCACCAGGGATTGGCAGAGGTATGGTAGGGCAGGGAGGAGGAGGGGGATAGAGCCTGGTGGCAGCCTAAAAAATTCTGGGAGGGGGCGTTGGCCCAAATATAAACCGGGAATTTTTTTGCCCCAAAAATCCCAGTTTATATTCGAGTATATACAGTATTTTACTTTACATAAAGCTTATTAGACCCCCCATTAAAATGACTAGAGTATTATATTCGTCTTCGGATGTGTGTTGGTCTTGTCATCAGCAACCTGGAACTCTCTTGCACCTTCTTTATACATGCCCTAATATGCAAATTTATTGGTTGGGTATTTGGTCCAGAATTCAAGCAATAATGTCTATAAATAATAATGTGTGATCTTTGTCATATAAATCTTATCATACTGCGTTCCACAAACCCAGATATCTTGTTACCAGCGTCATTCAATAAAATCTTTGATTCTATGATTGCGCTAGCCATTCATCATATTATCTGCAATTGGAAAGATAACTCTAAGCTTAACTTCCTTGAATGGTGGAACCATCTCTGTGTTATTAGGAAATTTGAGGAAATAATAGTGATTAAGCAAAATAATATTGCTAATTTTACTAGAACGTGGGCCCGTCTAGATGAGTTCTGTAAGGACTTCAATGATAACGTTAATTGACCCTATTATGCTTAGAGTATGCAGCTTATTCTTTTGTAGTATTGTATTATTGATATGCTTTATGTACATTTCTGCAATGTAGTACTGTTATGTTTATCTATACATTTCTGTATTTTAAAAATTAAATTAAATATTATATATATTTTTAAAATGCAGTAATTATTTAGTTAATTTGGGTTTGTTTATCTACAGCTGAAGGAGATGGGGGGCTAGAAGATGAATGTGGATCACTCAGTGGCTTTCTTCAGTTTGACACAGCCTCTAAGGGTAAAACAAATGATCTTCTTTTTTCAGTCATTGTGGTTTACTATTCTTGTTAGTAAATATTCAACAAGCTCTTTTATATAATAGTATCACCACCATAGAGTGTACCAAAAATAACTTTAATGGTAACTTTATACGTACTAGAACATTTAACTTGGCAGAAGTATATTGTAATGTATTTCAAGCTGATGCTGTGTTAACATAGATCAACATTTTCCTTGTAATTTACCTCAAATCCTTAGTTTAACATGCTGATTATTATCCTCACGATCAGAGAGAGGTTTAACTCTCTAATCTCCAATTATTAAATTGTTTCGGTGTTGTATCAAAGGGTAGGTTGTTATGCCATGGAAGAGAATGACATGATAAATTTTCCCCATCCCTACGGGAACTCTGTATCCCTGCCCTATGAGCTCTGTCCCTGCCCCATTCTTGCAAGCTCTGTTCTCATCTGCACAAGCCTCGAACACTTTACTTTGGCTTGGCCCAAAATTAAAGCAGCTTTGTCCATTCTGTTGCCTTCAGGATCCTCACTGCAGATTGAATTCTCAAGTAAAGTTCTTGGTGTCATTATAGATTCAACACTTTTTCAACGACCATCTTAATTCTCTGGTAAAAAAAAAAAAGTTTTTTTAGTCTCCATATGTTGAGGAAAGTGAGATCCTGTTTCCATCAACAACACTTTGCTGTCCTTGTTTAATCAATCATTCTTTTGAGGCTGGATTATTGTAATTTGGTCTATTTAAGCTTGACCAACAAAGCTTTAAGACTTCAACTGATCCAGAATATTGCTGCTAGGCTGATATTTGCAAAAAGTAAATTTGATCACATCTCTCTGCTCCTACAAAAACTTCATTTGCTTCCAATAATTTCCAGGGTTTATTTTAAATTTGCCTGCTTAACATTTAAGATCTTACATGGTGGCATCCTTCATCCTGTAATTCCCCTGTCTTGGAATTCTGTAAGATCTAACATTACCAGATCTACTCAAAAATTTAAATTGTCTTTTCCTACATTGAAAGGCGTTACCTACATTGGCAAATTAGGGAAGTCTCTACTTTTCAAAATTACTGAGCTTTCCCTATCTACTAGAGCTGGTTTATCTACTAGACATCTCAAAAATGGCCTAATTAACACATGTTCACTTAAGTCTAAACATCACCTTATCAAAGATACAATAATTCGGAACTCATTTGATCTACTTTGCTTGACTGAAACCTGGCTCACTGAAGGGGAGGAAGCCTATCTTTTTATGCCTGCCTGCCCAGCTTCTCCTTCCTATAGAATCACTGCCACCATAAGCGGGGAGGTGGGTTAGCAATTATATATCGAGAATCATTGTCACTAACTACTGAATACTCTTTGGCCAACTCCTTTATAGAATATCTTCAATTTACTATTAATTCAAGGCCAAACATTGATGTCCTCCTACTCTACCTACCTCCTCCAATCAGTTGTGAGGGCCTCTCCCACTTACAATCTCTCCTCTTTGATTTCAGGTCCTCCATTCTCAACCCACTGATTCTTGGAGGCTTCAACATCCATTTTGACGATCCTCAAAATAGTCTTTCTGTTGAAGCTTTCTCTTTTATCCACAGCCTTGACCTACTCCCTTTTTGACAGATCCAACACACCAAGCAGGGCATACAATAAACATGATTTTAATCCCTAAGTTTTCAAATTCCAACTGCTTCTTAGGACCCATCCTTCCAGTTCCATGGTCTGATCATTTTCTTGTCTCCATGATAATCATTTTCTTGTCTTCATGATAATCTTAACATAGAGCCCAAGGTTATCAAATGTAGGGATTTTGATAAACAATTGCTTCAACTCTCAAATTAGAATTTTCTGACTCTAAATCAAAAACATTGGAAGACTACTTACCAGGGCTGTGGAGTCGGTAGATAAATGTTCCGACTCCGACTCCTCAGTTTTTTGTACTTTAGACTCCAACTCCGATTCCAGGTACCCGAAATTGACTCCGACTCCTCGACCGACTCCAACTCCACAGCACTGGTTAATTTTCAGATCGTTAAAATGGAATGTCAAGTTGAGAGAAATGAGCATTTTCGACACCACCTTCTTTTTGCTTTTAATCAAGGTTCTAAGGCCGCAGAAGCTGTTCGCAACATTTGTGCTGTGTATATAGTGGGTGCTATAGCTGAAAGAATCGCTCGTGATTGGTATGCCAAGTTCAAAAATGAAGTTGGTAGATAAATGTTCCGACTCCGACTCCTCAGTTTTTTGTACTTCTGACTCTGACTCCAGGTACCCGATATTGACTCCGACTCCGACTCCACAGCCCTGCTACTTACATCAACGGAAGATCTCCACCACTTCACTAATGGAGGAGTTAGCCCCTATCCAGACTAGAATAATTCCTCCTAGGAAATTTTCCAATCCCTGGTATACAGCAAAACTCACTCTCATCAAAAAACAGGTTGGATCAAATTTCATAAAATCAAAATGCTTTTCCCGTGGAAAGACAATCCTAACTCTAGCTTCTCCATCACCCTCAAGGATAACACACTAAAGAGAGTCAACTCGACTAAGATCTTAGGAGTAATTTTCGATCAAAATTATCATTTCATGAGCATATTAGCAGTGTTGTTTTTCAGACTACGTCAAATACGCTCCGTTTCGAAATTCTTAGAGCCTACATCTTTGAACATATTAATCCATTCCTTGATGATTTCAAAAGTTGATTCTGTAGTGCCTGGTAGACTGGTATAGTCCTTACGAATGGGTTATATACCTCACTGCTACCAGCAGGTGGAGACTGAGAACAAAGTTCTATATATCAGGATAGCTTCTTCTCTTGCAATCCTGTCTTCTCTTCTGTCTCAGTCTCCATTAGCAGGTGGTAAGACTAATTTGGCTCCCCTCTTAATACTGTTGGAATTTTGTTTTGGACTCCTGGGTTCCCCTTTTGTACCATATAGAGCTTGGATGGGTCCTGTTTGGGGATCCATCCATCCGACCTCGTGGGTGTTAAACTCAGTGAGTCTCGTGCTGGGTCCCTTCCCCACCTTCCTCCACCTCCCCACATTTTTGTAGAGGTGCCTCAGTCGGCAGCCTGGCCCCCTGTTTGGTCAGGCTTCCAGCTTTGAGAGCCGCGGAGTTTGTTCTGACTAAGTAAAAAAAAAAAAATCCTGAAGTGTGCTGGTCTAAAGGGCTTATTTCCCTTTAAAACTGCCTTTATTTCTGTGTTTTCTCATCTAACCAGCACTTTTTTTGCAGCTATGGGCGGTTTTCAGCACAATGAGCACTGTTAAAAGGAAAAAGTTTTAATTGTGCTCCAGACGTGAAGTGCTCGCGGCCAGCCTGTGCAAGCATTGTGCAGGCTGGAACGGTGGTGGGGAGTGTCGTCGGCAGCGGTTGCCGGCGGCCTGAGCCACCGACGGTCAGGGTGAAAAGGATTCCCTTACCACTGGAGTGGCTGGGGATTCCATTTTAGCGTCACTCAATTCCTCGGCCTCAGCGTCAGGAAAGTCTCAGGCTTTTCAGATGCGACAAGCCGCAGGAAGGCTCCAATTTTGGCGGTTTCAGGTCCAATTTCAGCGGGAACCTCTTCCTTCATTTCTGTTACCTCAGATGATCTGTTCCGGAAATGCAGGGGTATGACAGGGTCCCCTGCTGGGGCAGGGAGTCCTTGGGGCTGCCAGGGTTTTTTTCCCTCCTGAATTTATGTTGGCACTATGTAAAGCTTATGTACTGGCAGCTGGAGGTTCCGTGCCCACTCCGGGGGTCTCGGGAGAGGGCTTGCCCTCAACGTCTTTCCCGGTGCGACCCCCATACAGTGGCAGTTTTGCCCCCATCTACTCCTCTCTCGTCTAAGCGCCTGAGGGTCTCTTGGGACGAGGATTTTTGCCCAAAGGAGCAAGATGTTATTGATGAGGACCTGGACCTTTGGGGAGATTTCCAGGATCCTCTTGGGCCTGATTGCACCATTGAGGGGTTTGAGCACCCCCCTGTGGCGAAGATACATCCATGGTGCACATTTTTCAGTGGGAAGAGCTGCATGAGCTAATTCTTCAGGTCTCTTCAGTTCTGACTTCTCTAGATCTGACATAGGCCTCCTTGCACATTCCTATTCAGGCCTCCCATCATCACTTCCTGCACTTTTCAATCTTGAGGCAACATTATCCGTTCTGTGCACTTCCCTTTGGTGTGGCCAAGGCTCTGTAGACGTTCAACAAGGTAATGGTGGCTGTGGTGGCAACGTTGCGAAAAGAGGGTGTTCTAGTTTATCCCTACCTGGACGACTGGTTGATTCATGCAAAGTCTTTCCAGGAGAGCACCCGGGTCATGGCTCAGGTGGTGGAGTTTTTTCAGTCGCTGGGATGGGTAGTCAACCTTGCCAAGAGCCGGTTGTCTAACTCAGGCCTGGAGTATCTAGGAGTGCTGTTTTACACCTTGGGGAAGATCTTCCTTCTGGAGTCCCAGGTAAGCAAATTGCAATCTCAGTTTCGCCTGCTTATGGCGTCCCGGTGTCATCGGGCGCAGGATTTCCTCCAAGTCTTGGGGTCGATGGCGGCTTCCCTTGATGTGGTGAGGTAGTCTCGGGCCCACATGCGTCCTCTTCAGTATGCTCTTCTTTGGAGGTGGTCACCTCAGAGGCACAGTCTGGATCATCCTGTTCCGCTTCTGGGCTTGGCTCGGTGCAGTCTTCATTGGTGGCTTCAGACCTCCCATCCTGTATAAGGGATGAGTCAGCCACAGTGGCGGTGCTGCTCACAGATGCCAGCCTTCTCGGTTGGGGAGCCTGGAACAACGGTTCCACGTTCAATTGATACAAACTAGACAAATCCTGAGGAATTAATACCCCCAAATATTTCAAAGTACAGTCCGCCCAACGGAGAGGAAAAACTCCCATCCACTCGGCACATAGCTCAGGTGGACAAGGTAAGGCCAAAGATTTATCCAGATTAAGAGACAAACCAGAGTAAAAACCAAATTCAGAAATGAGATCCAATGCCGTAGGTAAAGAAGTTTCCGGCCTAGTGAAAATCAAAAACATATCATCCGCAAACGCCAAAGTTTTCAACTCATTGCCATCCACGTCAAGACCCTGCACGGCCGTGAAGCTCCGAAGCGTACATAATAAAGATTCCAGAGAAAGAAGAAACAGCAAGGGGGAAAGGGGGCAACCCTGCCGGGTTCCTCGACGAATGGCGAAAGAGTCCGTTCGGGTCCCGTTGACCAGAAATGAAGCCCTCTGATTAGAGTAAAGAGAGCGAATAGCAGCAAGGAAAAAAATGCCCAATCCAACATGTTCCAGGGTGTGAAACAAGAAAGACCAAAATACACTATCAAATGCCTTAGAAGCATCGAGACTGACAAATAGGGCAGGAATTTGACACTGACAATGTGCAAGTGCAAAGAGAACCTTACGGACATTAGTAACCGATTGCCGTCCCTGGACAAACCCAACTTGATCTTCATGAATAAGCTCAGGGAGATGAGGAGCGAGACAATCAGCCAGTATGCGGGCAAAAAGCTTCAAATCCATGTTGATCAAGGAGATGGGACAATAAGAGCCCGGGGAGTCAGCCTCCTTACCAGGCTTCAACAATAATGAGATAAGAGCCTCGTTAGCATAACGCGGAAAAGAGCCCTGAGTAACCGCAGCGTTAAAGTAAGCAAGTAATGGACCACAGAGATTGGAAGAAAGAAGGCGATAGAAGTCTCCCGAAAAACCATCCGGCCCCGGGGCTCTATCTGAATGGAGAGCTTTAATCGCAGATTCTAATTCCGCCGCCCTAAAGGGGCAGTTAAGAGAAGACATCACTGTGTCCGACAGACGAGGGAGACCAGAAGAGTGGAGATAATCAGACAATAATTCAGGAGAGACAGCTTCGGAAGTATCATATAACTAGCTAAAATAAGCAAAAAGAATCTCTGAAATTTCAGAAGTAGAGTTCACCCCCCCCCCCCCCCCCCCCCCCCCCCCCCCCCCCGTTCTGGATCCGTAGAGACAAGATCGGTTTCTTGCTAGTCTCAACTTTAATCAAACGAGCCAAGAGGCGCCCAGGTTTGTTACCATAACACTGAAAACGGTGCTGATGAAAAGCCCTCCATCTCTGTGAACGAGAGTGAAGTAACGAATTCAAGGCTGCCTGGGTAGACAAATAGCATTCCCTATTTTCTCGTGAAGGATTCAAATGGAAAGACTGCTTAGCAACACGTAAGGCCCGTTCCAAATTAATAATTCCACTGTTAATACGTTTATTGCGAGCATTCAAAAAAGAGATAATATGTCCCCGAAGCACCGTTTTACCGGCCTCCCAAAACAAAATGGGATCATCCATATGGAGAGCATTATGGGTTGAATAATCCAACCATTGTGCCTTCAAAAATTCCTGAAATTCCTTGTCCTTAGCAAGATAGAATGGAAGCCTCCAGAAAGACGTCCGAAGATACGTTGCATCCAGATGGATATCTACCCAAATCGGGGCATGATCAGAAATATTCAGAGGACCCACTTCGGCCAGCGTGACAGAAGAAAACAAAGTCGAAGAGAGAAAAATATGATCTATCCGAGACCAGGTACCATGTGCCCGAGAAAGATGTGTATAGTCACGAACCTCTGGATGAAGGAGGCGCCAGGGGTCCAACACTGAAAGAGTATCATTGAAGTCAGAAAGAAGACGACCCTTGGCACCCAAAGAAGCTCCAGAGGGGCCAGACTTATCCAGGTCCAGGTTCAACACCAAATTAAAATCTCCCACTATGATAAGAGGATCTCCAGAAAAACGAGAGCAGAGTTGAATCAATCTTTGCAAGAAAGCCGACTCCCCCGAATTAGGGCCATACACCACAAGTAACAGGTAAGATCTAACACCCAAGATCAGTCATAGAAGCAGAGATCTACCATCAGTAGCTTTATCAAGAACCCAGACTCCAAGAGGCGAGGACTTTCGAACCAATACAGCAATGCCACCATGTCGGCCCTGCGAGGAAGCAAAATAGACCTCCCCCACCCAGGAATGACCTAGCTTAAGATGCTCCGCGTCTGTCAGACGAGTTTCTTGTAAACAAGCAATATCCGACCGATAGCGCTGCAAAGCCCCAGGACCACTTCCCCATGCTGCTCATCCATGTCTGAACGAATGACACTGCCAAGAACACCCTGGAGGACATAGCGAGAGACTTCGGAGCCCTGGGAAAGAGGCTGCAGCAGATAGGAGCACAGGTAGTATTCTCTTCCATTCTTCCTGTTAGGGGCAGAGGAAGGGACAGGGACGAACGCATCCTGAAGACGAATGAGTGGCTACAACGATGGTGCCAGGAGATGAACTTCGGATTCCTGAATCACGGAGAGACACTACAGGGACCAGACAGACTCCACCTGACCAACAGAGGTAAGAATGTCTTCGGACACAGACTAGCCCGCCTACTTCGAAGGGCTTTAAACTAGGTAAGTCGGGGGTGGGTACCCACTTTTACACCGGAGCAATAAGTAACAATCCTGATGTAGCGAACCAACATTACGCTTCTAGGTCTGAGGTAAGTACCCTTACTGCAAACGAATCGCTAGGAGACAATTTGACTCAAATGGGTGGCTCACAACAGGAGCTTAGCAAACAGAAAGAGTGGAGAGCTATGTATGTTAACACACACAGCCTAGGGAATAAATTTCTAGAACTAGAAACAGAAATAGTTAATGCAGACATAGACATAGTAGCAATATCCGAAACATGGTTCACAGAATCTCATGGGTGGGATATAACCATACCGGGATACAACCTGATTAAACAAGATAGAGAGGGTAAGTTAGGTGGTGGGGTAGCACTTTATATCAAAGAGAACATTAAGACAACCAGGATCACAGATGTCAAGTATACTGGGGAATCCATCTGGGTAAACTTGGCCAGAGGTGGAGAAAAATGCCTGTACCTTGGTGTGGTATACAGACCTCCGAGACAATCGGAGGAAAAGGACGCAGAATTAATTGAAGACATTGAGAACATCACCTTATGGGGGGAGGCTGTTCTATTAGGAGACTTCAACATGCCTGATGTAGACTGGAACACACTATCAGCGACAACTTGTGATAGCAGGAGGATATTAACGTCCATGAAGGGAGTACGGCTCAAACAAATGGTAGTAGAACCCACTAGGGCCCAGGCCATCCTGGACCTGGTACTTACAAATGGGGAAAGCGTCTCGGACGTCTCGGTGGGAGAGACGCTAGCCACCAGTGACCATAACATGGTATGGTTTAACCTTAAGAAAGGCTTTCCTAGATCACAAACAAAAACAAGGGTACTCAATTTCAGGGGCACTGACTTTGCACGCATGGGAGATTTCGTCTACCAGACGCTACAGGTTCAAGAAGTAACTGATAATGTGGAAGCTATGTGGACAACCTTGAAATCGATCCTTCATGAGGCAACTATCCGCTACATAAAATCGGTAACCAAACAACAAAGAAAAAGGAAACCCCAATGGTTCACAGATGAGGTATCACACCTCGTCAAGGAGAAGAAAAGAGCATTTCTATCATACAAACGCATGGGGGAAAAAGAAGCAAACATTGAATACAGGACAAAGTCTGCAGCGGTCAAAACAGCAGTCAGGGAAGCCAAACTTTGTATGGAAGAAACTCTAGCGAAGGACATCAAGAAAGGGGACAAAACCTTCTTCAGATACATTAGCGACAGGAAAAAGAACACAAACGGGATAGTACGCCTTAGAACGCCAGACGGGAATTATGTGGAAACTGACTCCGATAAAGCCAAACTACTGAATGATTACTTCTGTTCAGTCTTTACCTGCGAGGCACCAGGGCACGGGCCTCGGCTGGATGCAAAGCAAAGCATGGATGACCCATTTCAGAAGTTTGAGTTCACACCAGCTGATGTTTACAGAGAACTGTCAAGACTCAAGGTGAACAAAGCCATGGGACCGGACAATCTGCACCCAAGAGTGCTCAGAGAGCGTGTACTTGGATTTCAGTAAAGCGTTTGACAGTGTCCCACACCGTAGACTATTAAACAAGATGAAATTGATGGGGTTAGGTGAGAAACTAACGGCATGGGTCAATGATTGGCTGAGTGGAAGACTTCAGAGGGTGATGGTCAATGGCACCCTCTCTAAGACATCGGAGGTGACTAGCGGAGTGCCGCAGGGCTCAGTCCTGGGACCATCCCTTTTTAACATATTCATAAGGGACTTGACCTGAGGGCTTCAGGGTAAAGTAGTGCTGTTTGCCGATGACGCCAAACTGTGTAATATAGTAGGTGAAAGCGATCTCACGGATGGAATGGCGCAGGATCTGATCAAGTTGGAAAACTGGTCTTCAACATGGCAGCTGGGCTTCAACGCAAAGAAGTGTAAAGTGATGCATCTCGGCAGCAGAAATCCATGCAGAACATACACCTTGAATGGAGAAACACTAGCTACGACCTCAGAAGAACGGGACTTGGGAGTAATCATCAGTGCAGACATGAAGGCTGCCAAAAAGTAGAGAAGGCCTCATCCAAGGCAAGGCGGATGATGGGATGTATCAATAGAAGCTTCGTCAGCCGTAAACCTGAAGTCATAATGCCACTGTACAGAACCATGGTGAGACCTCATCTGGAGTATTGTGTGCAATTCTGGAGGCCACATTACCGTAAAGATGTACTTCGAGCTGAGTCAGACCAGCGAATGGCCACTAGGATGGTCTCCGGACTCAAGGGTCTCTCATACGAGGAAAGACTGGGCAAGTTGCAGCTCTACTCTCTAGAGGAGCGCAGGGAGAGGGGTGACATGATTGAGACATTTAAGTACGTCACAGGTCGTGTCGAGGTGGAAAACGACATATTCTTTCCTAAGGGACCTTCAGTCACAAGGGGGCACCCGCTTAAACTCAGAGGAGGGAGATTTGGTGGTGACACCAGGAAGTTTACAGAAAGGGTGGTGGATCACTGGAACAAACTACCGGTGCAAGTGATCAAGGCCACTAGCGTGCTCGACTTTAAGAATAAATGGGACATCCACGTGGGATCTCTACGTGGGTCAAGCAGCACTCTGACTTAATGGGGTGGGACAGTAGAGTGGGCAGACTTGATGGGCTATAGCCCTTTTCTGCCGTCATCTTTCTATGTTTCTAAGCAGCCAATATTTTGGACCGCTTTATCGGAGACGAAATGCCCCCAACATTCCAAGAGGTTAGTTTAAAAGGAGTACTCAGGTCGGAAAGTCAGGATAAAAGCAGCTTAGAAAAGACAAAATAAAGTATGGAAAACAACCCCAGGAGCCCAGCTTCCCCCCGGAGAAGTGATATCAAATGACCTGCAAAACTTGAAAGAAAAAACGTGAGTAAAGATAATGCAAAAAATACAGAATAGCTATACCAAAGGAGGACCCCCCCCCCCACCAACATAACCCTCCCCAACCCCAACCCCATCCCCACCCATCCACCCCAAACCCCCCAGAAACTCCAAAATCCCCAATCATATACTCACACCCCAGCCAACGGACATAGAGTGTAGAGGAAGCCACACAAAGATGTAATAGAGCCCCCAGTCCCCCCCACCCCCCAGAGCCTGGCAAAGCACAAGTCCCAAGCAAACACACACTAAAGTCCAGTCACACACCAACCACCCCGCGCTCCCCCCCTCCCAGCACTCCAGTACAAGAATGGAGACCATAGGGCACCTGCGCATACATGAATCTAGGAAACACCAAGCAAAGCAGCTTAGCAAAAGTAGTCCACGAGAACCTGCACTCACCCGACCTACAAAATTCCACACCAAAATTCCACAACCCAAACCAGGCATCCCAGCCCAAAATTAACAGTGTGAACCCAAAGGAGACACAGAATCCCACGCACAGTAATTAAGAAGACTCCCCACAACAAAGCCAAACCCCATTCAAACCAACCCAAACATACCCCCCCCCAAACATACCACAAACACCCCCAAGAGAGTCTGCTGTAGGCAAACAGTGCATGGAAGGCATACAAAGTCCACAGGTATGCCCAGGTGGCCCAGAAGCGACCCTTCCCGGCTCAGCAGCCAAGGTGTTCGTGGTCACTGAAGCACAGCCCCTCCACCCCAGACATCCAAGGAGGGAGAGAATGAAAGGGAGGGCTGGAAGCCAAAACACAGTCAGAACTCAAACATAGATCCCACGTAGTAAACGAGCCCTCAAGAATCCACTGGAAAGGGACCAGGACAAGCGGAGAACTACAACAAGGACTCCCGGATCCTCAAGGGGCTGATGAAGGGCCAGATTCCCCAGGTAGGGCATCTGTGCTTGCGCTTCCTCTGCCGTGGCGTAGCTCTTCCAGCCGACAGCCAACCAAATTCGCAATAGGGCAGGATAGGAGAGTTGGAAACGATGCTTACGTTCAAACAGGGCCGAGCAAACCCTAGAAAATTGACAGCGCCGTTCCTGCAACGCAGGGGAGTAGTCCTGAAATAAACGGACCGTTGCCCCCTCGTAGATGAGCGTGTTCTTTTCTTCCTATAGTGGCGCATCAGTTCAGCTTTATGCGCAGAGTTCAGAACCTTGAATATAGTTACCCATGCCCGGGTATGATCTTCAGCCCGCCGACCAAGGCGGTGGGCTCGCTCCAGTCGTATGGGCCCCATCCTAGCAGGGAGCGGCAACTCTGCCTGAAGCCAGGACTCCAAGGTGGTGAGTAATCTGGAATCAGAAACCGTCTCAGGCAGCCCAATCAGACGCAAATTATCGCGTCTTGAGCGATTCTCCAAATCCTCAAGTTTTTCTTCCTGGCGCCGAAGCAAAACTTTTAAAGAGGTGAGTTCTGCTTCAGAGGCTGAATGGGCGTCCTCCACGTGGGCGACGCGGGTCTCCAACTCCCCGGTGCGTCTGGTGGTGTCGGTAATAGCAGACTCCAGCGAGGCAAGCTGAGAAGAAAGCTGGTCAAATCGGGCATCCAATGCCCTCACCACCGAAGCTGACAAAGCCTCGATGTGAGCCGCCGAGAGGGGAAGCGTGGAACCTGTCTCAGCTGCCGCCGCCATCTTTGAGTCGGCCCGCAAGGCTCTCACCTCCCGATCCTTTGCAGCACGGCTAGATTTTCCGCTCATGGTGGGGCTGCCCGTCTGTAAATATCGATTCATGCACCATACAAGCAAAAATCACAATGGTAATTGTAGGATCCAATGGCAGGGAGTTGCAGGGGGACTCAGGGCCCCGGAGCTCGAGCAAAACATGTCTTGCCCGGCTCAGCACATCACGTGACCTCCACCGTTTACCAGTGTTTGTTGTGGTTCATAGACAGTAACGCGGAAGACAAAGGCGTGCGCCAACAACTGAGCGCAAGACGGAGGCGCGCGCCAAAGAAAAAGACTGTTTTTAGGGGCTGCGACGGGGGTTTTGTTGGGAAGCCCCCCCACTTTACTTAATACAGATCGTGGTGGCGTTGTGGGGGGTTTGGGGGGTTGTAACCCCCCACATTTTAGTGAAAACATAACTTTTTCCCTAAAAACAGGGAAAAAGTTAAGTTTTCAGTAAAATGTGGGGGGTTACAACCCCCCAAACCCTCCACAACGCCCCCACAACGTGGCACAATTTGTATAAAGTAAAGTGGGGGGGATTCCCCCACACACACCCCGTCGTAGACCCTAAAAACAGTCTTTTTCTTCGGCGCGCACCTCTGCGCTGCGCTCAGTTGTCTGCTCGCGTCTTTGTCCCGGCGCGCTTTTGACCTGACACTTTTGTTGTTTTTATACTCCTATTCGGAGTGTGTTTTACTGTTTTCAGTTGAAGCCTTTCCTAGGTTCTGCTTGGCTATTTGGCAGACTGGATTGCAAGTGCGGAAGCTATCCTGATACAAATTTGTTCTCAGTCTCCACCTGCTGGTAGCAGTGAGGTATATAACCCATTCGTAAGGACTTTACCAGTCTACAGGCTAACAGAAAGAAAATTAGCAGGTAAGAACCTAATATCTCCTTACAGCAACACCCTATTCATGAGAATAGCCCAAAAAGAAATGAAGTCTTCAAATTATTCAAAACGTCTCAATAAAACTTATCATGAAAGCAGATCACGTCTTGCCACTTCTCAAAAAAGCACACTGGCTTCCAGTTTCTTACCGAATATCTTATAAAATATGTCTATTAACCCTTTAATACCTTCTTCATAAAGCCCCGGCCTTCATCGATAAGACTCTTAATTTTTTATGCTCCTACAAGAACTCTTAGGTCTAACAATCGGCATTTACTTACAGTTCCGTCCCAGAGAGTGGTAGAAAGCTGGAATGCCCTTCCAGAGGCTGTTATAGGGGAAAACACCCTCCAAGGATTCAAGACAAAGTTAGACAAGTTTCTGTTGAACAAGAACGTGCGCTGCTAGGGTTAGTCTCAGTTAGGGTGCTGGTCTTAGACCAGAGGGCCGCTGTGTGAGCGGACTGCTGGGCATGATGGACCACTGGTCTGACTCAGCAGTGGCAATTCTTATGTTCTTATGGTTATCAATACGCACCGACAATACATCTTTTCTGTAACGGCTCCACAACTGTGGAATTCTCTCTCTATTCACTTAAGGGACGAACGCATGTTAGACCGATTTAAAAGTAAGTTGAAATGCTTTCTTTTGAAAGATGCCTTCAACTGCTAGCATTCATGTCTTGAATCACTCCTTAGGGTCTGCCCTACAACCTTCTTTCTTATAATGTCACCCTCCCTTTTGTCCATTCCCTTTTTGTCTTATTTTCTTTAAAATATTGTATTTCTTTATTTCTTCCCTCACTATGCGTAAGTCTTGTTTGTGGATATATGTGGCATGTTTTGTCCCTCTGAAAGTTATATGGTTTTTAGTTATGTACATCGCTTTGAAGTTTGATTAAGTGATTCATCAAATCTTAAATAAACTTGGAAACTTGGAATAACTTTTCTATTCAGCTGTGTGATCTGGGCTCTTTCCAACCATTTCGAAAACATCTGAAAATGTGGCTATTTTCAAAGTTGTAAATTCTGTTCCTCTCCATATTATTCCAAACCCATATTGTATCTGTTCTTTCAAATTTCTTGTAAACCATGCTGAGTTCTACTGTTATAGAGAAGATGTGGTATATAAGCCTAAGGTTTAGTTTACTTTACTTTAAAATCATAAGTGTTTGAGGCTTATGTAGTTTTGACAGAACTTGCTGGAACGGAACAGGGACAGAACTCGGGATAGGATGGGAATATTGAGATCCTGCATGGACAGGGGCAAATTTTTCCCCATGTCATTCTCTATTCCCTAGTTTTCCATCTGGATAGCAAATGATATTTTTATTAGTAGAAATAAATCTGTTTATGACAGCTGTCTGTTCTTTTGAATAATTTATATGGAGGGTGCCAGATAAATTTATAACATTAAAAATAATGCAGTCAAAAGGCTTCATTTCCAGTGCAATAGGGATGGTATCCTGAACTCCAAGGGTCTTCCATCCACTCCTATGAGTCCGTTGCAGGAGATACTGATCACCTTTTTCAGTTTCTCCTCCTCTCTGTTCTTTGCTGCCTCCAGTCAGTTATTATTCTGCAAGTGAGCCTGCAGGAACAACTTTGATCTTCTCAGTTTCTTTTTTTTTTTTGCCCTTTATTTTGCGGTTTTTACACAGAACTTCATGTTCTAGTAAAGCTCCAGTGACTGCCTAGCCTTATTGAGAGGAGTAGACTTGGTCTGCAACTGACAGATGGATCCTTCGAGGACCTGCTCAGCTAGGTACACCATCAAAAGTGCAGAGGACAACGGCGCGGCAACATTTGAGTGCAGGAGAAATGCGTGCCACCACTTCCGCCGCTTTGAGGCCTTCCGTTTTATGGTGTGAGGGTGTGTGTGTGTGGGAACCCCTCACTATACTTAGAACTGCTTGCGCTTCTATTGGGAGGGGGGGTTGGGGAGAATGCCCCAGTACACTCAAAACTCCCGTTCTTTTAGCTGTTTGGGAGTTTTCAGTGTATTGGGGGGGGGGGGGAGATTCCCCCCCACAATGGGAGTGCGAGGACTTCTAAATGTAGTGGGGGTTTCTCTCCCTACACCTCCTGTTAGAGCGCAAAAGGGAAGTGGCGGCGCACATATGTCCTGTGCTCAAATATCAGCGCGGAATTGTCAGCGTGCCATTGTCTTCCGCGGTTTTGACGTGTCACCACTCAGCCAGCCTGCTTGAACTGTGGAGTTTGGGTTTTTCTCATGCTGTTTGCTCATTACTTGACTTGATCAGGAGTGCTAGCTCAGGCTGTATTGGGCACCAATTGCATTTCTTCGTAGTGCACATGGTGTCAGCTGCAGTTTCCCTGCCCCCTCTTCCTAGTCCTGGGGATTGAGGCTCAGTCCAGCAGTAGACTTACTGGCAGCTGAAGAATCAGAAGAGGCAGCTTTCCTGGTGGTAGAGGTCCTCTATGGTTCCCAGCTACCCTTAGAGGAACTGAGGCAGGGTGCAGCTCTTCTTCCAGCATCTGGTCTGTGAGTAAGGCTGTCACAGCCTACAGGGCAGTTTGGGGTGGGGTCTGAATTTGTTGTTTTTGGTTGTTTATTTTGATGTAGCTTTGTCCTACCCACTCTAAAATTCCTGGGGGGGGGTTTGTCCTCTATTAGAGTTATAACAATTTTTTTCAGCAGGAAATCCTGGTGGTGGCCTTTTTGGGCTTTTTTCTGATTTAAATTCTAAGTTCTCAAACTCCTTTAAAAAGCCTTTGATTCTAACAAACACGGATGGAGTCCTCTGGCTCCACTAACATGAATTTATGCAAAGTTTGTTCTGGTTGGGCATTGGAATAATTCCCTTGTGCCATGTGTTCCACTGCACAAGAAGGGGAAGGTGGGATCCTCAGGCTCAGCCTTGGACCACCTCATTAAGGCTGCCAAAAGATTTTTGGGACTGTTGAGGAATTGTTTTAGTCTCTCAGAGTGCTAGAGTGTGGCACCAGTGGCTAGTAAGGGCACTGATGGCCCCAGGTTGAAAAGAAAGTGCTTCAATCCTCCTCTTGTGGTGGTGGGGGGGAGGTGTCTCAATGCTCTGTGCCCTTTGTGCCTGATTGTGTGAACTTTCTCTGGTATGCCTATGTTGATGGCATTAGTTCACCTGGGTCAGCTGATGAGTAACCGGCCACACAGCCTTTCCGAGGTCCCATGTCTCTTTCTCTAAGTGGACCTATGTCTTCCCCAGACTCCGACAGTTAGTTGAATGGGATCACTGAGGAGGATGGTCTGGATGCTTTGCCTTTTTCCCCAGAGTGAAATCTCAGTTACGGACGATGTGGTTTTGAGTGAAGTAGACCAGGGGGTAAGTGCTGCTGCAGACTAGAGTGCGGACTCCTCTGTTTGCAGCCTGTTCTAGTCTGCTGCCTTTACTGACCTTCATATTGAGTCTCTTAAGGAGCTCAAAATTGATCCTCCTCAGCCTGCTACCCAATATTCTGTGCTCAGTAGGTTCTGCTCTGAGCCTACCATGGCATCTAGATATGAAAGTTCTGATTTCTGAGCATTGGGAGAACTCTGAGGACTCCCTTAAGGTGGCGAGAACCATGTCCAAGTTCTATCCCATGGACCAGGAGTTCCAGCAGATGTTTTCCATGCCTAAAGTGGACTCTCTGGTGGTTCAGGTGACAAAGTGCACATCCTTGCCCAACGAGGGAAGCATGGTGCTCAAGGATCAACAGGATCGCAGTTTGGACATGTTGCTCAAGAGGCAGTTTGAGGCCTTAACTCTGGTGGTTATGGCTGCTGCAGCAGCCTCCATTGCCCAAGCATGCCACTGTAAATTGTAAATCCCAGGAGGTGTGGCTTCAGAGCCACTATCCTAGCTATTGCTGGTAGGAGTGAACTAAGTGGCTGATTCTCTGTATGACCTGCTCAGGGTAGTGGGCAAAGGCTCTGCTTATTCTGTCTCTGCCCATTGGATTCTGTAAATCAGACATTGGGCTGGGGACTCTATGTCTAAAGCCAGCCTCAATGTACTTCCTTTAAGGGGCCATATGCTAGTCGGCCAGGGGTTATATGGTCTGATGGGCCGCCGCGTAAGCGGACTGCTAGGCATGATGGATCTCTGGTCTTACCCAGCAGAGGCATAAGAACATAAGAAGTTGCCTCCGCTGAGGCAGACCAGAGGTCCATCTCATCCAGCGGTCCACTCCCGCGGCGGCCCTTCAGGCCTATTGCCTGAGCAGTGATCCCTAACTATTTCTATAACTTACCTCTTACTCCTATCCCTATAACCTACCTCTACTCCTATCTGTACTTACCTCTTACTCCTATCCCTATAACCTGTCTCTACTCCTATCTGTACCCCTCAATCCCTTTGTCCTCTAGGAACCTATCCAAACCTTCTTTGGGTTCCTAGAAGACAAAGGGATTGAGGGGTACAGATAGGAGTAGAGACAGGTTATAGGGATAGGAGTAAGAGGTAAGTACAGATAGGAGTAGAGGCAGGTTATAGGCAATGCTTATGTTCTTATGTCTAGTGTCCAGGACCACCGTCCAAAATCCCTTCCAGACAGCAGACCTCCTGGTGTAAAAGGGCATACTCATAGGTCCTTTTGAGGTTACATGGAGTTTATTTGGTCAGGTTACAAACTGAACTTTGCTCGACCTCTAACAGATTAGTTAGTTGGCTCTACTCAGGTCGCCTGGACAAAGCGCTCAGGATTCCGAACACCGTTCAGCGCTTGCTGGAATTTCAAGCTATGGACCCAGGATTGCCTGACCTCTTGGACTCAGACAGATAATCCATATATTTTCCCATGCGAAAGAAAAGCTCTGCAGAGTGGAGGCCTTTTCTGGATCTTCAGCATGTGATTGCAGATCAAGGGATTCCACGATTTTGAATGGAGACTGTGTGTTTGGTCATTGCAGTGCTCCAGGACAGTTTCTTACCTCTCTGGATTTTACAGAGATGTGCTTGCATTTGCTCATTTTTATGATCCACTGCTAAGTTTTCAGATTCAGGTTGGATCAGCATTATCAGTATGCGGCCCTGCCCTTTGGACTGGCTTCAGCGCTCCAGACCTTCACTATGGTGATGGTAGTGGTGGAGGCTTACGGCTGGCTGATCAGAGCTCCCTCATTGGCCGAGGGATGCTGCACAGAGTGGGGGCACCAGATTCAAAATATGGGGAGGGGGAAAAGAGAAGATTAAATTGCTCCATCTGACGCCCATGCCCTTGGTTAAATACCTGGGAGTTCCTTTTGACCCAGCAGCAGGCTACGTCTCTCTGCCATTAGTTCACTGGCAGAAACTGTGTGTTCAGCATTCTTCCCTCTTGAAGTGGCTGGCTCCTTTGGCATGGGATTATCTTTAAGTTCTTGGATCAGTGGTTGCTCTGTTGGATGTGATTCCTTGGACGAGGATGCACATGCGTTTCTACAACATGCTTTGCTTTCCTGGGTTCCGCACAGGGATGCCTTGTAGACCTGTCTACCTTGGCCTCTGGAAGCCAAGAAAGCATGGCCTGGTGGCTTCTCCTACAATTGCTCCACTACACTTTGCCTCCTGGATCATGGTGAGGACAGATGCCAGCCTTCAGGGCTGGGGAGCTCATTGCAATTCAAGGGTGTTGGACACCATCTCAGTGACAGTGGTCAATCAACTGGTTGAGGCTCAGAGCCATTCAACTAGCTCTAATGAGATTACAGGAGACACTGGTGGACCATAAGATTTAGGTATTCTACGATGGTATGAGAACAGTAGTTTCCGTCACTCGCCAAATAGGAACCAAGAATATGTCTCTGGCTGAGCAAGCCAAGCCCATCTTCATTGGATGGAGCATCATGCCCTATTGCTTTCAGTAGACGATGTTCCAGCAGGCTTCCTCAGCAGACAGCCTCTGGATCCAGACGAGTGAGTTCTGTCCCCAGAAGCTTTCCAAGTGATAATAAGGAAGACTCCGCTTTGAATTCAGGGCCATGGTAAGTAGCAACTAACAGATCGCTTCTTTAGTCAAAGATCCGGAAGTAGGGCTCGACACTCTGGTGCAGCTATGGTCTCCGGAGATTCTCCTCTATGTTTTTCCTCTTTGGCTTATGGATGGCCAAGTCCTTCTGAGGATAGCAGTTCTTCCGGGCCACGTCATTCTGAGGGTTCCAGATTGACCTTTTAGTCTATGGTACGTAGATTTGCTGTGCCTGCGCAGAGGTCACAGCCTTCGGCTGAGCCTTTCTCCAGACTTCCTCACTGCTTACAATTTTCAATCTGTTTATGCTTCTCCAAGCTGTTTCTTGGATGCCTGTCAGTCCTTGTAGGCTGGAAAGTGTTTGTATATATGCTCCATTTATTGGGGAGTGGTTTCTCAGTTTCTTTGAAGCTGGTGTTGTAATTTCACTTTACTGTTGGTTGAATTCTTGAGTAGAACAGTTGGTTTGATCCTGTTGCTACAGTGCCTCTACTTCACGTATATTTGGTGCTCCTCGTTGCTTGGGTACTATCTGTAGATGGTGCTAAACTGATCAGTGAAGTACTGTAGAGGCAGAGTGAAAAATTCAGAGTGGATTCCTTCTGCAGCATGCAATTAAAGGGAAATAACCCTACTGTCTAGAATATCTCACCTATCTACTGGAAAAGCACTTATCAATGTAAGTACATAATCTGTGTTTCCAGTTTGTGGCTTTGCCTTTAGGCTGGCAACAGCGCCTCATACCTTTTCCAAGGTGATGGTGGTGGTGGCAGCCAAACTACTGAGTCCATCCGTTTCTGGATGATTGGCTTATCAGAGCCCAGTCACAGTCCGAGGGACACAAAGCAGTGTGCCAGATTGTCCACTTGCTTCAGAGGCTAGGCTGGGTGGTAAGCTCTCGGAAGAGTCAACTTGTCTTGATGCAAGGTCTGGAATATCTGGAGGTCTCTTTCGTCATAGGGAGGAACAAAGTGTTTCTTCCTGAGTTGCATCAGGAGAAGCTTCATCAGTTGATACATGCCTTTCTAGACACTCAAACACCAAAACCCTGGCATTACCTGCATGTTCTGGGGTCGAATGTCACAACTACAGATGTAGTTCCCTTGGTGAGATCTCACTTATGCCTGCAATAAGATGCGCTTATTTTCCATTGGAGTCTACAGAGGGATCCACTGCATGTTTGGCTCACTTGAACGACCGAGGTTCGGTGCAGTATATAGCCTTGTGGTTGAATCCTCCCTCTCTCTGTCCAGGGGTGTCCCCATCCATATCTCCACCTGGGTGATCTTGATGATGGACGCCAGTTTCTATGGCTGGTAGGGGTACTTTGGGCAGACAGTCCAGTATAGGTACGTTGATCCCCTTCTGAGACAAAGTGGTCGATTAATTGCCTGGAGTTTTGAGCGATCTGTCTGGCTCTCCTACACTTCCAGAGCACACCAGATGGTTCAAGTCTTCTCGGTCAGTGCCACAGTAATAGCCTATGTCAATGGACAAGGGGGGCACCAGGAGCGTTCCTCTGTGGCAGGAGGCGCAAATGCTCTTTCTCTGAGTGGAAAATCATCTTCTGGCAGTTTTAGCAGTGCACGTAACAGGCGTATATAACGTGCAAGTGGATTATCTCAGCCGTAAAACTTTGGATCCAGGGGCATGGTCTCTATCCTAGAGAGCCTTCCAGTGTATAGCAGAGAGATGGGGATGCTATAGGCATACATGGCTAGGTTTTGACATGATTTGAAGGCTTTCTTAAATCTAGAACTTATCAAGTAAAGCTTAATAATGAATTGTCAACAAGCTGGAGCAACCCTTGTGGAGTACCCCAGGGGTCTCCTTTGTCTCCATTGCCTCCTTTGTCTCCATTGCCTCTTTAGGCAATAGATTATCCCAGTTCAAAATTAAATTATTTAGCTATGCAGACGACATCACTTTTTAATTCTTTTACATACTTCTTTCCTTCAAATCAATCAAACTTACCAAGATTCTACAGATAATTGAATTTTGGATGGCAGAATTCAAATTGAAAATTAATACAGAAAAAAACAAATTTTTCTTTACATCACCAAATTTAAATGAAGATGTTACATCTATTGTTTTAAATGATAAAGTCTAGCATCCAGTCAACCATAAAGATACTTGGTGTAATTCTAGTTCGTACCCTTCCCATGAAAAATCAGGTTGACTCGTTGGTTCGAAAGGGTTTCTATACTCTATGGAAACTAAGAACTATTAGAGCATATTTTGATATTAACTCCTTTTGAGTTTTAGTTCAATCATTGGTCCTTCTTAGCTCCATTAGACACACTTTTTTCCCTAAAAAAAAGTGGGTAGAAATTAGGGTGCGTCTTATGGAGCGAATACCCAAAGCATGCCTTCCCCCCTCCCTTATTCTAATGCGGCCACCCTCCCTCGCTGGACATGGCACACAAGGCAGGCCCTGGCCCTATTTCTCCTCCCTGACACCTCCCGCGCGTACCTTATTTTTTTTAAACTTCTGGACGCAGCGCCTCGCTGAGAGTGGCGCACCAGGCTGACTGCCTGGTTCCCGCCGCTTCCTCCGAGAACTGCCGGCTGTCTCCTCTTCCGTTCTCTCGCGTAGCGGCGCACCAGGTTGCCTCCCTGGTCCTGCGCTGCTTCCCGCGAGAACTCAGAGCCTGGCAGGGAGAATTTGGTTCAGAATGTTTTTTTCTTGTTTTCCTCCTCTAAATCTGGAGCGCGTCTTATGGAGCGGAAAATACGGTAATTCAAAATGCAGCAGTTAGACTGATCTTTGATTTAAAGAAGTATGACTATGCTACTGATTTCTATCGATTGCACTGGCTTCCAATTGAGGCACAGGTTAAATTTAAGTTCGGCTGTATTTGTTTTAAGGTATTAACAGGTTTAATTCCAGAGTATCTTATGGAATCTTTCATTATTACAAATTCTAAACATTCTAGAAAGTCTCATTCATTATTCTCATTTACTTCTGTAAAGAGATGTAAATATAAGAAATTTCAGGAACGATTGCTGTCTTTCAGGCAGCCTTATGGATTAGGGATCTGACTCGGATATTCACACTTTCAAATTTGTATCAACAATTTCGACATGCCTTAAAGACGCATCTTTTTAGGAAATCTTTTGGAATGTTTCCATTAAAAGAAAAGGGGGAGAGGTTTTCTGCCTCGATCAGCTGATACCCCTCCCTCCAGCCGTCCCGCTTCGCATTTTGGCATTTTTTTCTTTGCTTTTTGGTTTGCGGTCGGGGGCTAGGTTCCTGAAGAAGGGCTCCTCCCCGAAACCAGCGTGGTTGAACTTCGGCTCCTGGCGTTTCCTTTGTGGTAGTTTGGTTCAGATAAGTATTATTTTGATTGAATTTGAGTATTTTTTGATATTGCTTTATATTTAGCTTGGCGGGTTTCGGCTGGCAGGGTTTGTGTGGGGGTCGCTCAGTTTGTTATTCCACCGTTCGAGTTTGATTTGCTCACGGGGTTGCTTAGATTGTATTATTTATTTAGGGCTTCATTGCAGGTGTTCCTTATTATATACACATAGGGGGCTCAATGATGGTGTGGTGGTGGAGGCTTCCTGCCTCAACCCAAAAGTGAAGTATCGGAGCTTCTGCTCCCATTGCTGATGGTTCACACTGAGAGCGCCCTTTACTTCTCAAGTGGAGTTGTTTCAGGCTAGAACTGCAGCTTATTCTGGGCGTCCCCCATCCAAACCCTGTTGTGACTGGTTGTGCCTCTTTGTTGTTACTATTTTAGGATTTTTGGCATATATATCGAGTGTAGTGTTGTGCGTCGATCAGCTGAGTGGCAGGAGGCTGCTTTGGGGTTTCCCCTGCCTCTCAGCTGTTCGGGCTTTCTCTGCTGGCTCTGCGCATATATGAGTCGTTCCCACAGCAATCAATTGTACTGGAGAGTTATTGATTCCAACAAACCTGTGCGCGAATCATTTGCATGCAAAATTTTTAGTGCATTAATAGCTGTCTTAGAATTGGCCAAAAATCAGATTGGAACATCCCACGCGGTCTTACCGATCATGTTTAGTGCATCTAGCTCTGAGAGGAATTCTGAGGTAAGAAGGAAGGATCAAAAATATGTAAATGAAGCCTCCTACAAGAGATCTCGCTAGATGGTATTGACTATCCATTTGTTCAGGAATAGAGTGTGGATTTCCAAGAAATAAGATTAGCGAAGGTAAGGATCTAATCTTTCCTTATAAGCTCTTTTGAGCAGAGACCATCTACTAAATGTTAAATGTACAGTGCTTCATATGCCTTTCAGTGCTATAGAAATGATAAATAGTAGTAGTAGTAGTTGTACAAGGAGCCTTTTATGTTTTTCCTAAACTTAAATGAAAATGTTCTGTTTTCAGCATTGTTGCATTATGTAATCTAATTGTGCGGTTAATTATCCTGCTGTGGACAGAGAGCATCTGTTACAGGGAAACAGCTTAGTTTTCTGTGACAAAAAACGCAGGGGTTCTACATTCCTCATGATACAATCTTAAGGGATGACTTAAGCTTCAGGTTGAGCAGTAGTGGGTTTGCAGTTTTATAGCTTTCATTCATGCTGTCTCCTATGTCCTCTCTCCAGTTCGAAGAAAGATTCTTAGTATCCTGGACTCGGTCAGTTTCAGACAGGAAATACCTGAACCTTTAGAGTTGGATTTCTTTGATCGCAATCAGATTGAACAGGTTATTGCCAACTGTGAACACAAGAATCGCCAAGGGCACACAGTTTGCAATGTCAAGGTAAGCACAACGTTTACTACTAATTTATGTCAGTACTTAGTAAGGATAAGAATCTCTTCAGAGAAAATTGTACATGTATTATCAAGATAGTAGCAGTAGAGAAATTATGCATTTATTTTACATCCATTCAAGTTTCTTAGAAAGATATGACAATACTTTTTGATGTAACAAACTGTATACCTTTTGCGCTGTTTTTAATCCCTGGTGGTCCAGTGGTGTACGGGGTAGGAGCAATCTTTCTGCGCCCTGCCCCGTGCTGAGCCTCTCTGTCCCTGGTTCCCATGCTGCATACCTGACAGGACTGAGCTTTTCGTGCTTCCTGCTCGGCCCTGCGCTGCTCTCTGAATGGCTGCCGCCAGTTCTCAGACAAGAACTGGCGGTGGCCATTCAGAGAGCAATGCAGGGCTGAGCAGGCCAAAAAATCTCATCCTATATTCGAGCATATACGGTATTTGGTATGTCCATAGACAAACAGGAAATGCAGGCACACCTGTAAGTGAAGTCCGCTGACTGAACCTGTATGCCGGAGCTCTACCCTAGCTAGTTAATTTAAAAAAAAAAACTTACTGAGCATGTGTAGGAGATCCTACACACACAGCCCCTCCCCTTAGCATGGCAATTTTTTTTCTTTTACTGCTCCTGACAGGCAAGACAGATCTAAAGGGACACAAGAGGGAAGGAAATGCAAGAAAGGAGCAGACCGCAAACTCAAGTGTATGTACACAAATGCAAGGAGCCTTAGAAATAAGATGGGTGAATTAGAAGCTATGGCACAAAAAGATAACTTTGATATCATAGGCATCACGGAAACATGGTGGACTGAGGAAAACATTTGGGACACTGTGCTACCGGGATACAAACTATACCGCAGAGACATAGTGGCTCAAAAAGTTGGGGGCATTGCCATATATATATCAAAGAGGGAATTGAATCTACAGGAGAGAACATATCACAACTGACAGATAAGTTAGAATTTCTATGGGTCAAAATTCCTGGAACAAATGGAATGGAAATGAAGATCGGTATCTACTACTGACCCCTAGGGCAGTCCGAAGAAATTGATGGAGACATGATGGATGAGATTAAACACAACTGCAAGGGAGGCAACACAGTTATCATGGGTGACTTCAACTATCCGGGAATAGACTGGAACCTAGACACCTCCGGCTGCATTAGAGTGACCAAGTTCTTGGATGCTGTAGGCGATTGCTTCCTGGAACAACTTGTCAAGGAAAATACTAGAGGAAATGCAATTCTGGATTTAATTCTTAATGGCATTCGAGGACCGGCACAAGATGTAGAACTAGAAGGGACGCTGGGAAACAGCGGTCACAGTATGATCCACTTCGATCTTGATGCAGGGGAGAAACATCGGTTCAAAATGAC
The DNA here is from genome assembly GCF_902459505.1 of Geotrypetes seraphini. Taxonomy (NCBI): domain Eukaryota; kingdom Metazoa; phylum Chordata; class Amphibia; order Gymnophiona; family Dermophiidae; genus Geotrypetes; species Geotrypetes seraphini. Next base: position 89,080,575 of record NC_047092.1, read on the forward strand.
AGCCATGGCACTGAACTTCTGAAAAGGGAATTACGAAGGGATGAGACTCATGGTAGGCAAAAAGATTAAGAAGAGAATAAGCACTGTAAAAACGCTAGAGCAAGCTTGGTCCCTTTTTAAGGACACAGTCACCGAGGCGCAAAATCTATATATATCGCATATCAACAAGGGATCAAATTGGAAAAAGAACAAAGAACCGGCGTGGCTCACTGTAGAGATAAAGGAAGCGTTCAGAGACAAGAAAACTTCGTTTAGGGAATGGAAAAGGTCAAAAATGGATGAAAACTGGAACAAGCACAAACAAAATCAATGCAGGTGCCATAAGGCAGTAAAAGGGGCCAAAAGAGACTACGAAGAAAAAATAGCCAAGGAGGCGAATAACTTCAAGCTGTTCTTTTGATATATTAAGGGGAAATGACCCACGAAGGAAGCAGTGGGACCGTTAGATGACCATGGAATAAAGGGAGCGTTAAAGGAGGACAAAATAATCGTCGTCAAACTGAACACAATTTTTGCGTCTGTATTTACCGAAGATGATGTACACAGCATACCAGAACCCATCAGGCTATATGCTGGAAACGAAGACGGAAAGCTGACAGAATTGATGGTCAGTCTAGAGGAAGTGTGTAGGCAGATTGATAGGCTTAAGAGTGATAAATCCCAGGGACCGGATGGCATCCATCTGAGGGTCATCAAGGAACTGAAAGGGACCATAGCTGAACTGCTTCAATTAATAGCCAATCTGTCGATCAAATTGAGAAAGATTCCGGAAGACTGGAAGGTGGCAAATGTTACGTCGATCTTCAAGAAGGTTCGAGGGGAGATCTGGGAAACTACAGACCGATAAGTCTAACCTCGGTACCGGGAAAGATGGTAAAGTCACTGATAAAGGACCGCATCATTGATCATCTTTACGGACTTGGGCTGATGAGGACCAGTCAGCACGGTTTTAGCAAAGGCAGATCGTGTTTGACAAACTTGCTGCACTTCTTTGAGGGAGTAAACAGACAGATAGACAAGGGTGATCCAGTCGACATTGTATATCTGGATTTTCGGAAGGTGTTTGACAAGGTTCTGCATGAATGACTACTTCAGAAATTTGCGAGCCATGGAATCGAGGGTGAAATACTCACATGGATTAAAAACTGGCTGGGGCATAGGAAACAGAGAGTGGGGTAAATGGACAATATTCAGACTGGAAGAACATCAGATGAGGTTCAATGTGGATAAGTGTAAAGTGATGCATATAGGTAATAAAAATCTCATGCATGAATACAGGATGTCCGGGGCGGTACTTGGAGAGATCTCCTAGGAAATAGACTTGGGAGTTATGATCGATAAGTCGATGAAGCCATCCATGCAATGTGCGGCGGTGGCGAAAAGGGCGACAGAATGCTAGGAATGAGAAAGAAGGGGATCATGAACAGATCGGAGAAGGTTATCATACCGCTGTACCGGGCCAATGTGTGCCCTTTCCTGGAGTACTGCGTACAGCACTGGTCGTCGTACAAGAAGAAGGACATGGTTCTACTCGAAAGGGTCCAGAGAAGAGCTACTAAGATGGTTAAGGGGCTTGAGGATTTGCCGTACATTGAAAGATTAGAGAAACTGGGCCTTTTCTCCCTCGAACAGAGGAGATTGAGAGGGGACATGATTGAAACATTCAAGGTACTGAAGGGAATAAACTTAGTAGATAAGCATAGGTTGTTCACCCTCTGCAAGGTAGGGAGAACGAGAGGGCACTCTCTAAAATTGAGAGGGGATAGATTCCGTACAAACATAATGAAGTTCTTTACCCAGAGAGTAGTAGAAAACTGGAACGCTCTTCCGGAGTTTGTCATAGGGGAAAACACCCTCCAGGGATTCAAGACAAAGTTAGACAAGTTCCTGCTGAACCAGAACATATGCAGGTAGGGCTAGTCTCAGTTAGGGCGCTGTTCTTTGACCAGAGGGCCGCCACATGAGAGGACTGCTGGGCACGATGGACCACTGGTCTGATCCAGCAGCAGTAATTCTTATATTCTTATGTTCTCCCCTCTCTCCGCATAGAGATTTTTTCTCTTGAGGACATTTCCTTATAATTTAAAAGAAAAAAAATGACAGGGAGCAACAGCAAGTCACAGTACAATGAAGTTGCATACTTTTTTTATTTTACCGTTAGCGTCTTTTTACCAGCAAAGTTTTCTCTCCACAGCGCTGTTTGAGTTTAAGAGGTAAGTGCTAGGAACGGGAGGGAACTTTGGGTTCAGTGCTGACGTTACAGCTTCTATGGATGGCAGTTCCCATGCCGGCACTTCTCAGGTCTCAGCACTGAAGAAATCTCTGAACGCTGCTTGCTCCCTCCCCCAAGGGCCTGGTTTCGGCAATGCGTGGTGAGGGATGCCAACTGCCCCCAATGCCATGTGAAGAAGAAGAAGAAGAAAAATAACCAAAAAAACAACAAAGATGGCAGAATCGAGTGGCTACCATAGAAGGTCCCAGTAACAGTACAATTCTCTACTCCTTTCATTGCTATTGGGGCAAGAAGTGGATTTTTATACAGTGGTTTCAGGGAGGCTCCCGCGGGCTCAGTCTCAGCCTCACTGTCCTTTCCTGACCACTAGCATAGAACTTCAGTTTCTTCAACAGATTATTCAGGTACTGCTTTCAACCCTGGGCAAATCTTCTCCAAGGTCCAAGTGGGGGACTTTTCCACTTTCCTCTCGGGACACCCCGTCTGCTAATCTAAAAAAAATATATATAAATAAATAAAAATGAGGAAACTGGCAAATATTGACAAGCCGTCTGAATACCAAGCTCCCACTGCTGGAACGCTATTCTCTATCACTTCTGTAGTGGCATATTGGGCACGGAGTTCTACTTCTCAACAGCGTCTCTTTCCTATTAACTTGGGTGGTGCCACCAAAGATGATGGAAAGTTCTTATTTATATATCTTTATAGAGCAGCTGCCCTCCCACATCCTGTTTTGGTGATGGTGATGGACAGCTCGGGTTGGGCTAAGTGTCCATTTTCGGGACTGATGCCCTCCCTCTTAGCTATGGAAGGATCTGACACCAATCTGATATCCTGCAGTATAGTAGAAGTAGCTGGTCCTAGCGGATGGAGATTCCGCTCCCGTCCCTTAAGGTCCTGTTTTAACCTGCCAGGGAAGGTGATTTATCTAGAATAGCATTAACTCAGCAGTGGAGCAGTACCGACTGAAGAGGTTCCCGCTGGCCTAGTCTCGGCTTCTCAGTCCTCCTCCCTGTCAAGAAAGATCTTTCTGTGGTCTCTTACACACTGTCAAGACTTATGAAGGGGTGCTACCTGACCATTCTTATTTCATTTCCTTTGGTCAAGAAGTTGATGATGTCCCTCATCCTACTCAGGACTGGCGATAAGCACTGCAGGGGGATCTCAAATCTACAAACTTTTCAGCTTCAGCTCCTACCACCCTGGCTTCCATAGTTCCGGTGGAGAAGGGGGTGTCATACCTTAGTTCAGTAGGAGCCAAGTCAAAAGCAAACAACCCACTGCTTTCATTCCTCATCAACCAACCTCTAATATTTTTAGTAGGTTCTTACAGATTTTCATTGTCAACCTGTTTGGATTTCAGATTTCTTCTAAGCATAATTCACTTCAATTCATCATACCTTCTTTAATGGGAGACTCTTCTTTCTCATTATAACTGATCATTTGTTCTATCATCCAGTATTTCACTGTCAGTGCTGTCACACAACTATCCCCTGCTCAGGCCTGCAGGCAGCTTAGCCTTGCTTTATTCAGCGTGGCTTCCCCAGGAAAAAGGAATGCTTTTCAGGTAAAACAGACCTAGGCTCCTGCCTAGTCTGCCTAGGCCACACTGAAATACATTTGCCAATAAAGGGAGACACAATTCAGGTATGGTCCAAATCTCATTCTCAGGCTTTATTTGATAGGAAGTCTGAACACCATCAGCCACCCTCAATACATGCATATATATATATATCTATATCTATATATATATATCTATATCTATCTATATATATATATATATATATCTATATCTATATATATATATCTATATATATCTACTAGTCTTTAGCCCGTTCCATTAACGGGTGCTAGAATATATGTCTGTCTGTCTTTATTTCTGTCTCTCTCCATATCCCTGTCTTTTTATTTTTTTTCTCCCTCCTGCTTTCTTTCTGTCTTTCTCTCTCCCTGCCCCTGTGTATTTCTTCCTTTCTTTCTGTCTCCCTCCCGCTGTCTGTCTTTCTTTATATCTGTCTCTCTCCCTGCCCCCCTATGCAGCAGCAGCAGCAGCATTCCCTCCCCCTCCATTTCCCTGTGCAGTTTGGGAGTTTGTTTGTTTTTTCAAGATGGTGCCTAGTGGGCATAAATGGGAAGTTCTCCTACTGGGAGAAAGTGACTAGTGGTGTACCCCAGGGCTCGGTACTTGGGCCGATCCTTTTTAATATTTATATCAATGACCTGGAAAACGGAACATCCAGTGAGATTATCAAGTTTGCAGACGACACAAAACTCTGCCGGGCAATCAGATCGCAGGAGGACAGTGAGGAACTCCAGAGCGATTTGTGTCGGTTAGAAAAATGGGCGGAGAAATGGCAGATGAAGTTCAACGTGGAGAAATGCAAGGTAATGCATTTAGGCAGTAAAAATAAGGAATACGAGTACAGAATGTCAGGTGCAACTCTGGGAAAAAGTGAACAAGAAAGGGATCTGGGTGTACTGATAGATAGGACCCTGAAGCCGTCGGCACAATGCGCGGCAGCGGCAAAGAAGGCAAATAGAATGTTGGGCATGATAAAGAAAGGAATCTCGAGTAGATCGGAGAAAGTTATAATGCCGCTTTATAGGGCAATGGTCAGACCCCACTTGGAATACTGCGTCCAACATTGGTCTCCCTACTTAAAGAAGGATATAAAACTGCTGGAGAGGGTGCAGAGACGAGCAACTAAACTAGTGAAGGGTATGGAGAAACTGGAATATGAGGATCGACTTAAAACACTGGGATTGTTCTCCCTTGAGAAAAGGAGACTGAGACTGCGTGGGGATATGATCGAGACCTTCAAAATACTGAAAGGAATCGACAAAATAGAGCAGAGAAGATTATTTACATTGTCCAATTTGACACGGACAAGAGGACATGAAATGAAGCTAAGGGGGGGCAAGTTCAGGACTAATATCAGGAAGTTCTGCTTCACACAGAGAGTGGTTGACATCTGGAATACTCTCCCAGGGGAGATTATTGCGGAATCGACAGTCCTATGCTTCAAAAGCAAACTAGATGCATATCTCCTTGAGAGAGGCATATAAAGATATGGTTGGCTATAAAATAACTATTGTCTAAATAATCCCATATATCTGAAAAGAAGGTGTATGACACAGAATATTAAGCTATATTTAGGAAGAGACCTCAGTAACGGAGCCCACACACAGTCGTTTTTCATAGACCGAAAAGTTTAACGTGGTCACATGCTCCTTTGCTCCAATCATCGGTCTCCTTCCTAAAGTGTGTTCTATCCTATATTCTACATGTGCTATAAGTATTTTAAAGAGAATATAACTGTTTAATCTAATTTATTTCTGTATATTCATTCTCTCTAATAAAGCACCATCCTATATCCTCATGTTAAAAATAATTATAATTCCTCTGATGTACTATCTCAGGTGTCTACACTCATTCATTAAAGACCCAACTGACAGAGCTTATGCACTTCTCAATCGTTATTCAGATAAAAGTATAAGTGCACTTATACTTTTATCTGAATAACGATTGAGAAGTGCATAAGCTCTGTCAGTTGGGTCTTTAATGAATGAGTGTAGACACCTGAGATAGTACATCAGAGGAATTATAATTATTTTTAACATGAGGATATAGGATGGTGCTTTATTAGAGAGAATGAATATACAGAAATAAATTAGATTAAACAGTTATATTCTCTTTAAAATACTTATAGCACATGTAGAATATAGGATAGAACACACTTTAGGAAGGAGACCGATGATTGGAGCAAAGGAGCATGTGACCACGTTGAACTTTTCGGTCTATGAAAAACGACTGTGTGTGGGCTCCGTTACTGAGGTCTCTTCCTAAATATAGCTTAATATTCTGTGTCATACACCTTCTTTTCAGATATATGGGATTATTTAGACAATAGATGTTTGTGGTTTATCCCTATTAGGGGACTCTATTATAGTGTGGCTATAAAATAAGCCAGGTGTATACCTAGCAGGGCCTCCGCATGTGCGGATCGCCGGACTTGATGGACCGAAGGTCTGATCCGGAGATGGCGCTTCTTATGTTCTTAGTTAGATTTTAGGTTGTGTTGCCTCCCACCCTTTTTTTTCTCCCCTCCCTCTGCCTCTCTACTACTACTGCTACTATTAATTATATCTCTCTCTGCCTTACCTTCCATGCGCGAACCGAGCTCACGGCTGGCAGCTGCAACCTTGCCCAGTGTGCCACTTCCTCTAACAGCTTCCCAACCAAGTACTGCCGTCATGCACCGCCAGGAGGGATGCAGACCCTGGCTGCCAAGGAAACCACACGCTCCCTCTGCCTCGCACCGTTGACTGATACTCGACCTGTGCTCCATGGTGCCGCTGCATGTCGCATGGAGGCGCCGGCTGCCACGTGGGCCAGAGCAGACTATGCACTCGTGGGCCAGCAGACCGCGCACTCTCCACAGCCATGCACTGCTGACTGTGCCTCGACCCTGCCGCTCCCGCCGGTCTTAGCCCTTTTTGGTGTCTGCCCTCCACTGACAGCCCTCCTCCTGGCAGCCACCACTCCGCGCATCCTGGAAGCATGCATGTGCACTCGTGCCGCCACATCCCGACAGATCAGATCTCAGGGAACACGCGGTGCGAGTGCACATGCACGCTTAGCGTTTTATTATTATATAGATATATCATACAGTTGTGAGAATAGCCTAAAGCCCAAGTATGGCATATAATTGCATTCCCCTGGACTTTCTCTGCTTTAAAGATAGTCCTCTTCACCAGGGTTCAAATAAACACAAATGCCATGAAAATAAACTCCAAACAATGAAAGTAAAACTGCATAAACAAAGCGGGCAAATAAAGTAGCAAACTTCAGGAATGAAGCCACAAGCTTCCCAGCTAATCTTGCTGAGTAAAGTGTCCAGTTCCCAGCTCAGACTCCGTTTCCGAGCTCTTCCTTACAATAGAGCTTATTAGCATCAGCTGAGCTTTCCAGCCACAGAGCACAGCAGGGTATTAGATAAGCTGTTAGTTTTATGGAGGCTTTATTTCAGTTGCTTCACACAATCAAAGATACAGCTTCTTTAGCTGGGCAGTCCCAGAGGTTTTCTTTCTCTCACTAATCAGTGATACTGGTCTCTGGCTACAGAGAACCAGCACACAAATGCAGCTTAGTGAGACAGATGTTTTGCTTCCCTTTAGCTTATGGACTAACCTCCATTCTGTCTGGGTTACAGTTGGCATCCAGAAGCAATTCAGTTGTGTCCATTGCCTCAGCTCTTTCCAGGTTCTCAGTAGCTGAGCTCAGGCTAGGAAAGTCCTCCACCATATCCACATCCTCACTGCTGTGGGGTTGAGGAGAGAGACTCCTCCCCTTACTTTCCTGCTTGCTTGGCTGCTCGTGCCTTTGCCTTGATTCTCCTCTGTACTCTATGCCTCTGTCCCTGCCTTCACCTCTGTGATTCAGGGCTCTGCTTTTACGTGTGTCATAGCCCCACCCCTCTCTCCTAGGAGCAGGGGGGTTGGACTGAAAATCCCTAGGGAAATAACTCTCATTTCTCCTAGGCTGATAGTGTGAATACCTTGCAGTACTAGGTCTCCACTTCTCAGTAAAAGTCCTAACAGGCTCTCTGCTAAACTTATTCTGGTATGACACTTTCTGCTGGATATTCTTAGGCTCATACCCTGCCTGCTCTACCTCACTGTCTGAGGGGTAATCAGCCATTTCAATATCCTTACGTTTAACTTGGTCAGCTCTCCTGACTAGGGACCATGCTCTGCTTTTATCCATTACAGAGACAAAGCTGGCTACGGGATTGTCACAGTGCTCAGGTCAAACACCACAACAGATGCTCTATCATACCATCTTAGTTGAATCTGACTTGCCTAACAGTAGATTATTTCATACATCTCTGCACAGACTTCCATTCTTCAATAACAACTCATGTAGAGGACAGAGAGTGGGTGTAGGGGAGGAGGAGGCCACTATCGCATCCCCAGTAGCAGGTCTAAGAAGTCTAATCCCAACTCATTCTCTTAGCCAGATCAACTGAAAAGCTTTGTGTTTTCCTCTACGTCTCTGTCTTTCTTCAGTTCTTCCTATGCAAGGAACTTCCTAAGCTTCTATTTTAAAACTTAGGCAAACTATTCAAAACTTCCCATTCTTTGTTTTCATATCCCATATCTTCAAAACTTCAGGATATGACGCCATCATGTTTGCTATGAGCTATTATCCAATAACCTCTCATCCACACAATGCTCAAGCTCTTCTCCTTTCTACTACTCAATTGCTGTCTTATAAGCCAGTATGATATAAGCCCTTTTCTTATGGTCTTCCTGGTGGCAATTACTTCAGCCCACAGAATTTCCAAGCTTCAGGCTTTGTCCTGCAGAGATTACGGACTCCAGCATGATCCTGCGCAACGTTCCCTCTTTTCTTCCGAAAGTAGTTTCTAGTTTCCATATCAACTAGGAAGTACTTACTATTTCATGCCAATTTCCAGTCTTGCCTCCTGTTCCATGAATTTTTGAGGTCAATCCTAGGGTGCTTATGTTATAATTGTTGTGATCATATGGTATTTTGTAAAAGAATCATTTCACACCTCATACGTGGAACATGTTGTATTTGTTATATTTTTGTTTAATGTTACAATATATGCATAATAGATTGTGATGTTATATAAGTTTAAATTGTTGTTAGCTTGGCTATAGCAGCATTTAGTATAGAAACATAGAAGATGATGGCAGATAAGGGCCATAGCCCATCAGGTTTGCCCACTCTACTGACCCACCCCCAAGTCTACTATCCTAGGGATCCCACTCCTGGTGACAGATTCCCTTGGCTTAACCCTCTAAGGGATCCCACATGGGCATCCCATTTGCTCTTAAATTATTGCACGCTGTTTGCCTCAATCACCTGCACCGGGAGCTCGTTCCAAGGATCAACCACTCTCTCGGTGAAGAAATATTTCCTGGTGTCGCCATGAAATTTCCCGTCCCTGAGTTTGAGCGTATGCCCTCTTGTGCTGAGGGTCCTTTGAGAAAGAGAATCTCTTCTTCCATCTCGATACGGCCGGTAATATACTTAAACGTCTCGATCATGTCTCCTCTCTCCCTACGTTCCTCGAGTGAGTACAGCCGTAAATTTTTCAGCCTTTCCTCGTACAATAGATCCTTGAGCCCCGAGACCATCCTGGTGGCCATCCGTTGCACCGACTCTACTCTCAGCACATCTTTTCGATAGTGTGGCCTCCAGAATTGCACACAGTATTCCAAATGAGGCCTCACCATGGTTCTGTATAATAAATTCCTCATAGATGATGTTAACCTAGCAATCAGAGACCATGAATCCAGACAATCGATGTTACCATTGTATTATGATTGATACTTCTTTCCCTAAAGTGGCTTGGAATGACACCTCTACAGCATCACCTGGTATTCCTCAAGGCCCTCTGTGGCACTATTGCTGGACAATCCCTCAGCATCTTACATCTAATCCTATTTCTATAGTAATATGTGCTTTTAATGATTTTTTTCTTGAGGTTTTAGCATTATATACACTGGTGCTTTTTAATCATTGCCTTATGAGTATAGTGCTGTTGGCTTAGATTATATTTTATAAAAATGCTTTTTGTTAAGTGACAAGAACTGTGTAACTTGTTAATCCTTGAATCATCAAATCATGCAATATATTTTTTTTTAATTTCAGCTTCTTCACAGGGTTTTAATTGCAGAAGTGAATGCCCTTCAGGGAATAGCAGCTATGGGACAGAGACCTCTACTCATTGAGGTATGAAAAGAGAGATCAATCATGTTAAAGACATTTTGAAATATTCTTAATGAACTAGAAATGTTTCTATGTTTTATTGTTTATTCTCACGTTTCATATACTAGACAATTGCTACTTCACCATGGCTGAAGAATGTCAGGGAGGCAAATGTTTTTCATTTTTAGGTGTGTTTCACAATATGTGATAACTATTTATGTCAAGGCTGTCTGTTTGTTCATATATCCAGCTGTGCATAAACAAAACATAATACATTTTAAATTGTAGGATAAAGAAGCATAGGACACTAAAAAGTTCAGGATGCACTCAAATTTATTCTACCATAAAAATATCTAAGATACAAAAGGTGCATCTCATCAAGTTTTTGACAGGGCCATGTTTCAGCTGATGCTCCTTCATCAGGAGAAACTAAACTAAACTAAACCTTAGGTTTGTGCACTGCATCATCTCTACATTCACAAAGCTCGACATGGTTAAAAAGAGTTAGGGTAGCAAGGAACTCCAGTGAAGGGAAAAGACAAAATGAAGAGAAAATTTAGGACAGAGTAACCAGAGAGAGGAAGAGTTACATTTTTGAAAATAACCATGTTTTCAGATGTTTATGGAAGAGTTGGAGGGAGCTCAGATTCCTAAGAGGGGAGGTAAGGTTGTTCCAGAGCTCAGTGAATCTAAAAGGGAGGGAGGAACCTAGTTTTCCTACAAGGGAAACACCTTTTAGAGAGGGAAAGGAAAGTCTCAGTTTTTGGGTAGATCTGGTGGAATTGGGGTTAGAGGAATTCCAAGAAAGAGGAATAAAAGTGGAGAGGATGCCGTGTAGGATCTTGAAAGTAAGGCAGGCACATTTGAAGTGAACTCTGGAGATTATCGGAAGCCAGGGAAGCTTGGACAAAAGTGGTGAGATGTGGTCAAATTTACTTTTTGCGAAGATAAACTTAGCAGCGGCATTTTGAATTCACTGGAGTCTTTGAAGGTTTTCCTTTGTTAGGCTTAGGTAGATAGAGTTGCAATAGTCCAGTCTGGAAAGGATGGTGGATTGGACAAGGATGGCAAAGTGTTTTTGATGAAAACAGGTTCTCACTTTCCTTAGCATGTGAAGGCTGAAGAAACATTTTTTTATTAGGGAGTTGAGGTGATCGTTGAAGGAAAGTGTGGAGTCAAGCTAAATAGAAAGAAGAGAGCGAAGAAAATATGATTAAAGCTGGAACGACAAAAGATAGAAAATTTTTTTGTTGTTGCTTTACATAAAATAAAATAGTGTTATAACTGAATTGATTAAAGTTTATAAATAGGAAATGGAAATAAGGCAATTTTGGGGGGACTTTCCTCAGGTCAGGACAGGATACCTTTACAGCAGTATACTGTACTGTCTTGAAGAAAGATTGGCCTCTAAAAGCTAATTGAAAAATGGATTAGTCCAATAAAATTGTATTTTCTTATTTCTCATTATTTGTTTTATTTTTTTTTTGTTAATTTGTAAAGGGGTGATTGTTATGTAGCAATTTTTTTCAGATTTACATCTACTGTCTTTATATTTTGCAAAATATTAGGGGATGTGTCACTGTTTCTGTGGTGTTGCATTGTATGCAGTCTGGTTTCTTGGTTCAGTTTAACTTTTGTCTATATATTTCTATTTTTAGTTTGTGATTATTCTATATTGGGCGAGGGTATATCTGTGTTCTGTGTTTACGAAAAGGACATGGCTTTCTGTTAGCATCGACTGTACAGGATCAATTGACTGTGCAGGATCTGGCTTATTTAGTTGTTTTTTTTAAATTCTTTATTCATTTTCAAATTTACAATAAGTGTAACAATATATCCAAACAAATTAACAATAAATATAACACTTAATAATCATCAATGGTACAAATAATATTATCTTATCTCCCACCCTTACCACCCTTTCTTATCATATAATCAATACCTTATACAATATGTAACAATATATTTACCCTCCCCTACCCCCCTCACAATCAAACTTGTAAATTTAAGGGGAAAAAAATGTCATTTAATCGGTACAATACTTTGTAAATGGCTCCCACACTTCCTGAAATTTCCTGAAAAAACCGCACTATATTGCAATAAATCTTTCCATTTTATAAACATGACATAAGGAATTCCACCAGAAATTATAATTTAATCTACTCCAATTTTTCCAATTATACGTAATTTGTTGAATGGCAACCCCAATCATTATAAATAATAATTTGTTATTATTTGTAGAAATCTGACTTTTTGCTCTCATTGCCGTACCAAATAGCACAGTATCATAACTTCGGCTTTACTTAGCTCTTCCGACTCATCTCCCGGAAGCGGAACCTTACACGGAGTAATTTGATCCTGCTTTTGCCTTTTCGCCGCTTCTCCGGTTTCATTTTTACTCTGCCTCGTACTCGCCATGCTCCCGCACTTCCCTCCGCACTTTTTCGCCGAAACACACGCGTTGCCCAGGTAAGAGGAGCGCCGCGATCACACGTCCATCTTGTGTGCGCGCTAAGCCACGCCCCCTAAATATTTTCTTTATAATATTATCTATTTAGTGACCCCTGCATTATTAGAATAATATGTATAAGTAATGTCTTTATAATTTCTCTGTAGTTATTTGACCATACCTGATTATATGTAAGTGTTATACAATTTAAGTGTTCTCCCCCCATGTTGTTCTGCAATAATTAATACTATTAGAAAATATTAGTATTTTCATTTCTTACATCACAACAAGAAAACACTCAATAAAGCTTATGCTAATGAATGAAAAAACAAGAACAAAAAAGTTATGCTAATCAATAAAATAGGAGAAAAATAGCCATGAACATAGATAAAGAAATACAAAAAAAGTATGATATACCATGATATATATAAAAGAGAGGAAATATAAATTTATGTGAAGAAAATATATTTTTACTAGTCTTATAGCCCCTTACATTAACGTGCTAGAATATATGTGTGTGTCTGTCTTTATTTCTTTATCTCTCTCTCCTTAGCCACTTTCTTTTTTTCTGTCTTTCTTTTCCTTGGCTGCCCATCACCACCCCTTGCCTGCTCCCCCTATCCATTCTCCCTTCCTTTTACCTCCCCTGTGTCCACCACTACCCCTTCACTGCTCTCTTTATGCAGCAGCAGCCCTTCTCCCTTTGTTTTACCTCCCCCCTGTCCAGCAGCACCTCTTTTCTTCTCCCCCTAACATAGAAACATAGAAATAGATGGCAGATAAGGGCCACGGCCCATCTAGTCTGCCCACCCTAATGTCCCTCCCCTACCTTTGCCCTGTGAATAGATCCCATGTGCCAATCCCATTTGGCCTTAAAATCAGGCATGCTGCTGGCCTCAATCACCTGTAGTGGAAGACTATTCCAGCGATCAACCACTCTTTCAGTGAAAAATAATTTCCTGGTGTCACCTCGCAGTTTCCCGCCCCTGATTTTCCACGGATGCCCTCTTGTTGTCGTGGGACCCTTGAAAAAGAAGATATCTTCCTCTGCCTCGATGCGGCCCGTAAGATACTTGAACGTCTCGATCATGTCTCCCCTCTCTCTGCGCTCCTCGTGCGAGTATAGCTGTAATTTGTCAAGCCGTTCTTCGTATGGAAGATCCTTGAGTCCCGAGACCATCCGGGTGGCCATTCTCTGCACTGACTCCAGTCTCAGCACATCCTTGCGATAATGTGGCCTCCAAAATTGCACAACATTAGGCCTCTGTTCCTTTTTCGTCACCCCCCTGTCCTTCAGCACCTCTTTCCTTCTCCCCCTGTCCAGCAGTAGGCATCCCTTCCTTTTTCTCCCCCCTCCTCCTTCTTATCCTTATGATACACTTACCTTGCTCTGCCCCTGATCAGAGGTTCCCAACAGCAGCCCAGTTGCACCCATTGGAAAAGTTCCCTCTGCCACATCCTGCACCCTCCCTGACACGACTCCCGCTGTCTTTCTTTCTGTCTCTGTTCCTGGCCCCCTTTGTCTGTCTGTCTTTCTGTGTATCTCCCTGCCCCTGTGTCTTTCTTCTTTTCTTTCTGTCTCCCTCCCTCTGTCTGTCTGTCCAAAGCAGCATTCCCTCCCCCTCCATTTCCCTCCCCCCACACCAGTTCCCTGTGCAGCAGCATTAGCGTTTCCTCTACCCCACTTTCTCTTCCCGCGGGCCCAACTACAAACCTGGTGATTCCAGAAGCGTGTGCAGCAATCTCCACACGCTGCTTCGGGTCCTTCTACTGCCCTTATTTGCTTTGCCGCGTCTCTGATGACATCATCAGAGATGCGGCAGAGCAAATCAGGGCAGTAGAAGGGCCCGAAGCAGCGTGTGAAGACTGTTGCACACGCTGCTGGAATCGCCACCGGGCGGCGGGGTCAGTTAAAGAGCCCGGGCGGAAAGTTGCTGGGCTCCTCGGTGGGGGTGCTGAGCGGCCGCGATCCCTCTCCTCTGATACCCCGCCCGCTGGAGATTGGCTGCTGGCTGCCCGACTGGTGGAGGCGATCGGCGCCGCAGCTCTGTCCCGGCGGCCTCCGAGCGGCGGCGCTGGGTGCGTGAGAGGAGCCTGCTGCCCGAAGAGGAGGAGCGGCGGTGTCTGAAGAAGCTGAGCTGCGTCATAGACCTCAGCTGGCTGCAGCGGTGATAAGCCCAATGCGTGATAAGCACGCATGCGCACTCTCATGTCCGCGACGGATCAGGGAACACGACTTTAGAGTGCGCATGCGCGACTAACATTTTATTATTATAGATAAAATGGCATTGACTAAGACCGATGTAAAACCAGACAATATGAAATGGAGAGCATGCGTTGTTGAAGCATCAGTCAAAAACTTAAGACAATATTAAAAACAAGAAATAAAGCATGGCTCAAACACAAAGTAAGGAAAAAAAGTGAAAATGAATCCTCTACCACTAGTATCACACAGACACACACTAAAAAAAAAAAAAAATACACTGCATGTGATCCCTGATAGAATATAAAAACGCTTTGCTGCCTAACACAAACAATTGCCATGGCAACTCATAAAAGAGACCAGAAAGAGATTAAGAAAAAAGAAGCAAAAATGGTGCTGAAAAGAAATACCAATTATCTTCACAAAAAAACTGTTGAAAAAAATTGCTAGAAATAAGACACTATAAACAATATGTATGTCAAAAGATATATAGAAAAAGAGAAGTGGAACAGCACCACAGGCAAAAATACAAGGAATAATATAGGGAAACAAACTTAAAAAATGTGGTCACCTTTTATCAAGCCTCATTAGGGTTTTTTATCGCTAGCTGTTGTTGTAAAAGCTCAGATGCTCATAGGAATTCTATGAGCCTCAGCGCTGTTACCACAGTGGCTGGCGATAAAAAGAAAAGCCCTGTCTCAGCTTGATAAAAGGGGACCTGTATGCACTAAAAAGAAACTAATGTAGAAATATTAAAAATTTTAAAATTATATAGCTAAATTATATGAATATAATGTGTATATGTATGTATGTGTATACACACACAAATACTCTCTCTCTCATAAAGATGTATGCAAAGCTCATGAAAATAGGCATTAATGGAGAAAAAATGACATATATACTAAAAAGAAATTCATTGTCTGCTAATAAACTTTAGAAGAGCATAACAAAAGATAAATTAATAATCAAATAAATATGCTAAAATCAATTTCAGAATTAAGACCATTTGGATGAATAGTATTTAATTTAAAATTCTAGCGGTGTTCTGAGCAGGTGAGAATTTTGTCTGTCACCATGTCGCCATCAGATAGAAAATGTTAGAACACGACAAATTTTAAGTCTGCTATGGTGTGATCCATTTCTTCCCAGTGTTTCACCAGAGAAGCTGAACACACTTACCCGACTGATGCTGATTCTATGTACTATTATGTGTGTTTTGATCATCCTAGTTGTTTTACCCTCATATAGTTTTTATACAAGGGCAAATAATGATATAAACCACGTTACTTGAGTTAAAATAAGTAGTGTTTTTCAATGTAAATCTTCTTTTAGTTTTTGGATCTGTGAATTCTTCAATAGACAGTACATGCTTACGTACAGAACAATGACTGCAGGTATGATGTCGTTCAAACTGATTGTTATCCCAGGGCAAGAAGGCAGCATATTCTCACTTGGGTGATGTCATCCATGGAGTCCGGTGCGGACAGTGTAAAAGTGTACTGTCACTTTAGACTTTAGAAGCTTTAAGACTGCCCGCACTGTGCAAGCTTGAGTGCCTTCCCACCTGACACTGGCTCGCAAGGTCGTCAAATTTTTGTTTTCCACAGCTTGAAGAATACGTATTTAAATTTGTCTAGCCGAGTTTGCCTTCCCGTTTCATATTTTTCATTAATTTCATTATTCCTTTCTTGTTTTCTTTTCAATCCTTAACAATTTTAAGTAAATTTATTTACTGTCAATCTGGGTGCTACTGTGTGCTTTAAAGTGCAAATTAAGTGCAAACAATGTGCAGTAAATAAATATATATAGGTGGAAGACAAAAAGTCCACTGTCCTGCAATGCTCCGAATGCCAAACCTAGTGACCCAAGCAGGAGATAAAAATTAGTCACTTGATGGTGTGCGGCCGGCGGGAGGAGTAATTTCTGCTCGGTGTTTGCTGGCTTTTCTAAGCATTAGAGCTGCTTTATTGAGCTGCTCTTTAAAGCTTTCAAACCCACACTGAGAGTGCTCCTCATTTCAAAAATTTAAATTTGAGGTTTGTATTTTATTCAGTGTGGAGACTAAGGAGTCAACTTGCCTGCAATGCCCTAGGGCACGCCCAGTTCATATCTTGGTGTCTTTCAAGGATATATATAATATGTGACATTCAGTGCAAAAGTCTAGATAGCAACTCTCTTGTTGCTGGACTACTGTCTGCATCTTGTTATTGAACTGATTAATTAAACCTTATTAAGCTACTAAGAATATATTAAACTAGTATAGAGAGCCTTAGGATTTTATTATATTCTAGAGTTAGTGTTTCTTTCTTAGATAGTCTTAGGGTTGTATTATATATTTATTTAGTGTTTGATTCTTTTCAGGTAATGAAATATAAAGAGTTCTCCTTTTGTACTAATTTGAATAATTGACAATAAATTAAGATTATAAGTAAAGAAATGAGCTAAGGGTGAAGTGAGAGGGGAGAGGTGAGGGAATGTAGACTAAGCCAGACCCTGCTCTGCATGCCAGAAACTAATCTCTAGCAGAAGGTTCAAGCTTACAAAACTGTAGAACTATAAAAGGTTATTCTATGGAGACTAGCTAAGTAAAGTTTGCTCTTTTAAGATCTAAACTGTTTATAGAAGAGAACCCACAATTAACTTTTCTCCCCAAACCTATCAAAGCTTAGAGCAAAATAATGTATACTTACCCAAAGATATGTCTTCTATTCTTCTCCTCTCAGAAAGAGAATGTTCTCTTTCCTCTTTCTCTCCTCTCAGAAATAATTTTACTGTACTCTAAACTTGTAATAATAATCATTCAGTATAACAGTTAAAAAGTTAATACATTTAAAATTTAGTACAAATCTCATTGTCAAATTTAATAACAATTACATTATTTAACTTTTTTATCCAAGTTTCCAAGAATATTTAAATCTTAGTATCCCGCACCAAGAGCCTTCTGGGTGGCTTACAATCTAAAATCAAAATCTAACTAAAAGTGGTAACATAAAATCATATATGACATAGTAAAAAGGTAGAACTACAATTGTTGAAAGAATAGAGGACAGGGTAAATGCATTAGGTAAACATTTTTTGTATCTAGCAGAAAGTCCTCCACTGCAGATAGCTCCATTTACTTTAATAAGCATCTGAAAAAAGAAATGTTTTAAAATCAGCTTTAAACTTATCAGTAAATCTCAATAAACATAGAGCTAAAGGCAGAAAATTCCAAAGTTTTGGACCAGTTATGGAAAAAGTAGTGGCTCTATCATGTCCTTGAATGATTTCTCTATACAATGGAATTATAAGAATATTTTGATTTTCTGATATAAGAGATCTCAAAGGTGTATATGGATTTAAGAACCATACAAGATAGGGAGGCTCATTAATAGTTTAAAAGTCAATAAAAGTATTTTATAGGTAATATGATGGTTAATAGGCAGCAAATGAGCTGATTTCAAAAATGGTATTTAACATGATCAAATTTGCAGATATTGTATATTAACTGAATAGCAGTATATTATATAATCTGAAGTTTTCGGATAGCTTTTTGACACAAACGGGCATAGAGAGCATTACAATAATCAAGTTGTTGAATCACTAATGAATGTACCAGTATATTGAAAGCCTCCAAAAAGAGCAAAGAATAAACAGATCTAATATTTATTTATTTATTTGTTCATTTTTATAGCCTGTCCCCAGGAGTCTAGAATGGGTTGCAATAAATAAATTTAGGTACTTAGACCTTCCCTAACTGTCCCGAAGGCTCACAATCTAGCTAAAGTACCTGAGAAAACAATTATTAAATAGTAAAGATATAACAATTCAAATAATAAAAAATAAAATTAAAGTAAATAAAAAACTCAAAGTCCCAAATACAGAATAGAAGTACAATGATAAGACATTATTTGAAATAGGATCATTTAACCACCTGTGAAACTTGAGATTGAAAAAATAAATTATAATCTAATATTACCCCAATAATCTTAGTGGTGGTAACCAAACAAATTGGTATATTGTTCCGTTGAATGTGTATTGGCAGAATAACATCATCATGGGGTAAAAATTATAGATGTTGATTTATCTGGATTAAGTTTAAGTCTATGTTTGGGTAACCAATTTGATACATAAATGATAATAAATGAGATTCTCATTAATATTGATAATTTTAGTAGTGGAACAAGAAACACAAAGTATATAAAATTTGAATGTAATCAGCGCAGACATACATTGTAAACCCTATTGATTGAGCTAGGGTTAAAAGTGATGCAAGATAAAAAAATTACCGTATTTTTTGCTCCATTATACGCACTTGACCATAAGACGCACCCTAAATTTAGAGGAGGAAATCAAGAAAAAAACCATTCTGAATCAAATTCTCCCTGCCAGGCTCTGCACCCAACCCCACACTCCTTACCAAGTTCTGCACCCTGTCCCCCCTCCCTTCCAGGCTCTGTACCCTGTCCCCCCTTTGGTGTTCTAGTGGTAGGCCGGGACAGGGCAGGTAGGTAGGGAGGGAGTCAGGTCTCTCCCCCCAGGCAGGCACCAGGAAAGCCCCGGCCTTTCCCTCCAAGCAGGCCCCGGCCTCTCCCCCCAAGCAGGCCCCGGCCTCTCCCCCCTTCCCCCCCAAGCAGGAAGGCCCCGGCCTCCCCCTCATAACTCCCCAGGCAGGCAGGCGGCAAGCATCAGACAGGCCCTAGCCCTGTTCCTCCTCCCCCTCCCATGCATACTTTTTTTTTTTTTTTTTAACTTTTGGCGCCTCACTTGCTGAGAGTGGTGCACAAGGGTTGCTGGCTGCCTGGTCCTTGCCGCTTCCGCAAAGGAACGGCAGATGTGGTTGAATCCTCTTCTGTTCTCTTGCAGCATAGCGACACACCAGGTTGCCTGCCTGGTCCCGCGCCTCTTCCCGCGAGAACTGAGTTCTCACAGGAAGCGGCTTGGGACTAGGCAGGCAGCCTGGTGCACAGCTATGCCGTGAGAGAACAGAAGAGGAGGCAACTGCATCTGCCGTTCTCAGCGGAAGTGGTGGGGACCAGGCAGCCAGCTACCCTTGTGCGCTGCTCTCAGTGAGTGAGGCACCAGATGTTAAAAAAAATGGTACACACAGGGGGAGGGATGAGGGAGGGCAGCAGCATTAAAATAAGTTAACGGGAGAGGGGGGACTTGGGTATTCGTTCCATTAGACGCACCCTTATTTCCACCCACTTTTGAGGGGGAAAAAAAGTGCATCTAATGGAGTGAAAAATACGGTAACTAAAAGAGGAGATAGAACTAATCCTTGAGAAAGGCCTAATTCTAAAGAAAAATTAGTGGTCTTTGATTCCTGAGTAATTACTGAGTATGAGCGGTTCGACAAATAAGAAGTAAACCACTCCAAAACATTCCAATAACAAAGTGGTCTATACGATTAAATGCAGATTATAGATTGAGAGAAATCATCAGAACATTCTTGAAATGATCAAAAGCTTTATGTATAGAAGTATGAAGTAATACCTATTGAAGCTGTTTCAGTGCAGTGATGGTAACGAAAAGCTGTCTGAGCAGGTGCAAAACATGTTTTGTCAATGAAATCATGTAACTGTAAATGTACAGTAGCTTTCACAGTTTTAGACATAAAAGGAAGGTTGGCAATAGGTCGATAATTACTTGGATCTAAAATATCCAGGGAACCATTTTTAAGTTTTGGTTGTAAGAAAATATGTTTCCATAAATCAGGAAAATCACCAGTCTGAAGGCTAAACAGGACCATAAAATGTATGAAAGGTAAAGGAGATTGGAGGGGCCATTTAGTAAGAGTAGAAGGAATAGGGTCAGCGGGCTATTTATATCTACACTGAATAAAATTCAGATACTGGATGTTTAGTGCAGCTTAAAAAGACTACTACTCCCCCCTGTATGAGCACTACTCTTTAAAAAAATTGGATAGTAGTTTGTTACCGATTGTTTTATTCACACTGTATGCACTCCAAGGAAGCATGTATATTAAAAAAAATCAAAACAATGTACAGAAAAACAACATATTGAACAGAATAATATTTGCAGTGCATTCTGTAAATATATGAGGATATTTTAATACTTAGCTTGTCAGTCCAGTACTAGCAACCATAAATTAGTGTTTTTGGTAGGTTTCCAAATGGCACCAAGCTTCAGCTCTTCTAGCCTTTAGTAAGGGGCTGAGTTACTAAATATTAGGTATAGATAATATGTGCTATCTGTATTAGCTGTACCTAATAGAGCTGCAAGCAAAGAACCAGGGATTAGAGAATGACACGGGGAAAAAATTTGTCCCTGTCACCATCTTGTCCCCACGAGCTCTGTCCCCATCAACGTCCCCATGAGCTCGGTCCCCTTCACCATCCCCGCAAGCTCGGTCCCTGCCCCGTCCCCACAAACCATCTGATCCCATCCACACAAGCCTCGAATAGTTTTATACTGAACTTATTTTATTAAAGTATAAAAAGAAACAATATTCTGTACAATTGTCATTTTATAAATCAAAGTTCTGGCTGCTGAACACTCTCATTCAAAAGTGTTTATCTTCTGCTACCGTTCCTTCTGCTTGGAAAACTTCCACTGTAATACCAATTTTAAAAAACTTTAAGTCCAGCCAAGATGACTCATCTAATTACCGCCCCATTTCAAATCTTCCATTCCTAATGAAACTGACGGAAAAACTAGTTTTCGAACAACTATCTGACTTCATTGAATCCTCTAATGCGTTACATCCAAACCAAACAGGTTTTCGTAAATATCACAGTACCGAATATTCCATGATTGGTCTTTTCACTAACATTCACTACTTCCTTGACCATCACAAATCTGTAGCTCTCTTTTCCTTAGATCTATCCGCAGCCTTCGATACCATAGATCATGAAATTCTTCTCAATCGTCTACAATCACTAGGAGTAGAGGGCCAAGTCTTACAATGGCTAACCTCCTTTTTATCGGATCGTCTCTCTAGAGTTAAATTCAATGAATCCTATTCCGAATTTTTTCCCTCATCTTTTGGAGTTCCACAAGGATCAATACTTTCTCCTCTTCTATTCAACATTTTTCTATCCCCACTCATCACCATGTCACAGTCACTAGGATTTACAACCTTTTCTTATGCAGACGACATTCAACTGATGCACCCTCTCAATCCAGAAAACTCTGCAGAAATAAAAATTATCAATGACAAACTAGAAAAAATTAAAAACTGGCTAAACAATAACAAACTGGTTCTAAACACTCAAAAAACCAAATCCATGCTTTTCACTTGGAAAAGAGATATATCCCAAAAAATACCATTCACACTTGACAATATTTCTATAGAACCGGTACCTAAGCTAAAAATCCTAGGTGTAACACTTGATGTAGATCTATCTTATCACGATCATATCAGTGTAATAGTCAAATCATGCTTTTACAGACTACGGCTGTTACGTTCAATCTCTACATTTTTAGATACTAAATCCCTCAATATTTTAATTCACTCACTTATTATTTCCAAACTGGACTACTGCAATTCTCTTCTAATTAATATAACTCAAAAAGAAAATAGACGCCTCCAAATTATCCAAAATACAGCAATCAAACTAATCCATAACGCAAAGAAATTCGACCATGTCACCCCCCTACTAATTAAATCACACTGGCTTCCTATAACCCATAGAATTACGTTTAAAATTTTATTCCTGGTTTACAAAACTTTAACCTTCAATGAACCTCAATATATTGCTAAAATGATTGTCCCACACAAAACTTTACGTTCTCTTAGATCTTCTTCTTCACAATTGCTCTCAGTCCCCTCATTAAAAGTCATAGGCACTAGGCGAAATGATATATTTTCTGTAAAAGCCCCCTCATTGTGGAACTCCCTTCCAAATTTCATTAAAAACGAAACTGACCTCGTTGTTTTTAAGAAAATTTTAAAAACTTACCTATTTCAAGACGCGTTTGACATATGAAATACCACCTTTTAGCACCTTTTAGGTCCAATATTCTTTCTAACCCTTTATTACCCAATGTGTTTCCCCTTCGATGTCGTTCTCTAACAAAGAACAAGATTGTAACTTTTCCCCTTCCCTCCCACCCCCTCCTGTTCGTCTAATTTTGTCTGTCTTATGAGTAACTATTGTAAATTAATTGTATTACCACACTCTGATGGTTTTTATTACTGTACATCGCTTAGATATTATTATAAGCGATTCATCAAATAAAGGTCAAACTTGAAACTTGAAACTTGAGAAAGAGATGTTTAGCTGGCAGGGCTTTGTTTATAAATGTTTATCAATACAACTAACATACTACTTTATCCTAAAGCAAAAGAAAGAAAATAAATATAATTTTTTTTTCTGCCTTTGTTATCTGGTTTCTGCTTTCCTCATCTTCTCCTCATTCAATTCATACCATCCATTGTCTACCTTCTCTCTCCCTTCCATCTCTCTCTCCACCTACCCCCGTCCCTCATTGGTCTGGCACCTATCTTCTTTCTTCCGCTCCCTCCCATAGTCTGGCATCTCTCTCTTCCCCATTTTCCTTCAGCATCTTCTCCCCACTCTCCACTTCTCTTCCCCATTTCCCTTCAGCGCCTTCCCCTCTCTCTTGCCCATTTACCTTCAATGTCTTCTTCCCACTCTCCACTTCTCTTCCCAATTTCCCTTCAGCGTCTTCAGTCCACACTCTCTTGCCTATTTCCCTTCAGTGTCTTCTCCCCACTCTCTCTTGCCCATTTCCCTTCAGTGTTTTCTCCCCACTCTCTTGCCCATCTCTCTTCAGTGTCTTCTCCCCATTCCCCTTCAGTGTCTTCTCTCCACTTCTCTTGCTCATTTCCCTTCAGTATCTTCAGCCCACTCTCGCGTCCCCATTTCCCTTAAGGGGCTGTATCTCTCCCCCCTCTCTCTCCACTTCCCTTCAGTGAGTGAGGTCCAGCAGCTCCCCCACCCCGATCGCCCAAGTCATCTTCAAGTCATCCAAGGGCATCTTCCTTCCTTTCCCTCACCTTACCGTGGCAATTTTCTGGGCTTTTTTCGTTTCCCAGCTGCCCGAGCCGGCTTTCATCAAGTTGCATGTGGTTGCCGAAACTTCTCCTCTGATGGAACTTCCTGTTTCCGCGCCTTGATTAAAGCTGGCTTGGGCAGCTGGGAGACGAAACCCCCCCCAAAAAAAATTGCCACGGTAAGAGGAGGGAGGGAGATGCCCGATCGGTGACTGTGTGCGTTCCTGACCTTAACTGCGGAGATGAGGCCATTTACCTCCCGTGGTGACGACGACTTTTTCTCCCGGGTTACCTGTGGCTAGCCGCAGGTAACAGCCACCGTGTCATTTTCTACCAGGGATGTCACTGTTGCTTCTTGAAATCTTGGACAAGTCACTCAACCATCCATTGAATCAGGTGCAAAACTTAAATTGTAATCCATCCAGGATGATGAAAATACCTACTGTACCTCTGTACCTGAATTAATATTGTCTTTAGGGAGAAATCAATTTTTATTGAACAAGTAGGAGAAAAAACATAACGATAAAAGGTACAAGATCTGTTCAAGAAATATACACAAATGCCCCTAACTTCCACCCTCCCACCCCCAAATCCACCCATCCCGCCCAACACCCAGAATTTATAGTTCCGCTGTCCCCGACAAGACCAAAGCAATATAAACAGATGTAAAGGGCAGCTACCACCCAAAAGCTGTACTAGCGACAGAAACACGGGAACATGAAACAAAGCAAGCAATCGAAGATTGAGGAACAAGCAGTATAGAAAAACAAGCAAAAAGGCAAAAGCTCAACCCTGCCCAACCAGGGAGGCCCAAACAGAATTGTCCAAATACCCTACAAACAGAATTAATCTTGTCTTAAGCTATTACTGAGAAAACTATAATCTAAATCTAGTAAAGGGCATAATGTGAAGTAATACAGAACACTACAAATGTCACCCAGGACCTGAAGAGCAATTCTACCATACCAAAATAGCAGTAACATCCATGAGTCACGTAACAAGGACCTACTTAGGAACATAGCATCAAACACTGCAATGCATATTCTGTTACGTCCCTTCTGGATTTCATATGCTAGATGTTCATTCCCAACCCACAATCTTGGAATTACAGAAATCCACAACTTTTCTGAGCACATGCGCCATCCCCATTAGCCTGAGAGTTAGTAAATATATCCAGCTACAATTTCTGCAAGCAGTCTGTGCAGAAGTCTTTTGCAGTGGGATCAATTGTCTGGAATTCAGGGCAATTCAGCTTGGGTTGCTTGCTCTCTAGCCCATTCTAGTAGGAAAAGTGGTTTGAGTCTGCTCTAACAACGCCACGATGGTGACGTACATAAACCGTCAAGGGGGCGCGAGAAGCGCTTTTAAACCAAGAAACTTGCATGCTGTTTTTTTGGGCTCTCAGCAGCCCAGGTGACCAGTATCAACAATGTTCAGGCAGATTTCCTCAACCGACAGATTCTGGACCCAGGAGAATGGTCTCTCTCGCAGAAGGCATTCAGTGTGATTGTTCAGCGCTGGGGTCAGTCTGAGCTGGACTTGATGGCTTCATCAGAGAACTCAAAGTCCAGTTGCTTTTTCAGTCGAAGAATACAGCGTGGAAGTCTAGGGCTGGATGCTTTGGTGCAGCTCTGGCCGGTTCATGAGTTCCTGTATGCTTGTTTATGTTTTATTAATATTTGATATACCGCTTAAGCATATTACAGATCTAAGCGGTTACAATAAAATACAGGAACTTAAGACTTCCCTATCTGTCCTTGAGGCTCACAATCTAGCTAAAGTACCTGAGTAAACAATTATTAAAATAAAATAATACAAAAGCAGAATGTAAGGAAAAATAAAGATGATGCAAAATAAAAGTTCAGTTTGGCTCAGTTCAGTGTAAAGCAGTAGCAGGATGGGATGAGATGGATGGGAGAGGAAGTAGGCTGCAGGTGATCCCTCCATGCCAATCTGTCATTGGCCGAAGACAGTCTCAGGATCCCAACTGTAGATGAACAGTGTACATCCATCTCCGCACACACCAATTTTTAACTCAAGAATCCGGCTGAATTGAGCGAAGATGACCAGAGCAAGATGGTGGCTCGATCAGAATGAACAGAGCAGCAAACCCATCAGTAGTCCACGATCAAGCAGACACAGATGATCTGATCCTTTTCAGGGATCTGGACAACGGCAGGGAGACACAGCCTCCCTCGACGGATCCAGAAGCACCTCCAGCTCCTCCCAGATGAAAGAGTAGACGCTGCCACCACTGCCTAGGAAACAACAGGCAGAGCTATCAACCATACCTCTACTGGCCCGCCTACAGCAACGATCTCCCTGCAGTGACAGAGGGGGAGGATTGAAAGGTAAGGTAGGTAGCACGAAAGGGAAGCTGCAGTCCCCAAGAACCACTCCTTCCATGTGTTCCTTCCATGGCTTCTGGTTGGTCAGGTCATCTGCTGGATAGCGAAACATCCTGGCCTGGTGATAATGGTGGCTCCGGATTGGCCTTGCCGCCCGTGGTACACTGATCTCATACGTCTTCATCAGGACGAGAAGCTTCGGCTCCATCTTTATCGATATCTTATCAGTCAGGGACCAGTGCCCATGGGGAACCCAAGGCGCTTTTGTTTTACAGTATGGCTCTTGAGCACTCGGCTTGATTAAGTGCAGTTATTCGGAGGTATGTATCTCGACTCTTTTAAGCTCGAAGAAACCTTCTACTATGGCTTCTGATGCCAAAGTCTGGAAGGCTTTCCAACATTGGTGTGCTAGGTATCAGGTGGAGCCTGAAAGAGCTGCCGCTTTGGTAATCCTGGCTTTCTTTTAGGAGGGTTTAGACAAAGGCCTGTCAGGCGTTAATGTTTTCAAGCGCGCAGAGGCACTAGTTCATTTACTGCTCATCCAGATGTGTCCAGGTTTATAATGGGGGCACTTCGTCTGTGTCCTCCCTTGCATTTTCCTTTCCCTTTGTGGAATCTTAACATTGTTCTGCAGGGCCTTGGTGAGGCCCCTTTTGAACCACTGAAGGATGCTTCGCTTTGACCTAACAATCAAGATATTTTTCTGGTTGCCATCGTTTTGGCACAGCATATTTCGGAGCTTCAGGCTTTCTCATGCAGGGAACCCCTTCTCCATATTACAGAAGCGGGTGTTTTTCTTTATACTGTACCTTCCTTCTTGCCAAAAGTGGTCTCGACCGTTCATGTCAACCAGGAGGTTAAGTTGCCTGCTTTTCATCCAACAGGTTCGGAGCATAAAGAACAGATTTTACATAAATTGGATGTCCAGCGGGTCTTACTACATTATTTGGAGAAGACTAATAAATTCAGACTGTTTGATCACCTTTTTGTTCTAACTACTGGGCCTTGCCATGGTAGGCTGGCATCCAAGTCCTCTATCGATCGATGGATTCTAATGGCCATTTCCACGACTTACATTGCCCACAGCAAGCAGCCGCCAATCTTGCTTAAAGCACATTTGACGAGAGGTGTGGCTGCATCTTGGGAGGACAGCTTCTTGGACCTCTCTTCATATTTTTACCCAGTTTTATCGAGTGAATATGGCAGCTCGTTCTGATGCTGTTTTCGGGGCCTCTGTTTTGAAGGCAGGCTCTTCTGTCTCTCCCTAGCTACCGTGACTTTAGTATGTCACCTAGCACATGGAATCCGGAAGTGAAGTAACAGAATGGAAGATTAGGCTTATATTATCAATAATCTTCTTTCTGGTAGTCCCTGGAGGATTCCTTATGACCCGCCCTCTCTGTATACATGCACTTGTTTGGTGTAGTCTGCTCCTTTCTGCCTCAGTTACTCTCCTTACAGGCTTGAAGATTTTCCTGCTAGTTGCCAGATCCTGTGGGGAGTTTCTGTGAGTATGCACATTACTGAAGGTCTTTCTTGGGTCTCGATGCACACAGCAGGTTAGTTTCTCAATGTTCCTCAATATTTTTCTGAGTTGCCTTTGTGCCTGTTTATCACTTGTTAATATTTTGCAGAGCAAACCAGTTCATGAATTACTTCTGTTGATGGGGATTCTCCCCTGCACCCCCTTGTCATGTCAATATGTTGCTTGGCTTTAGGACTTAACTAGATATGTTTACTAACTCTCAGGCTAAGGAGACGGAGCATGTGCTCAGAAAAGTTGTGGATTTCTGCAACTCCCGGACTGTGGTATCCTCCAGGGACTAAAAGAAGATTATCATCAGTAAATTTATTGGAAAACTAAAGAAGCCAGCTTAGTACAGATCTATCCTGCACAGTTAATGCTAACAGAAAACCATGTCTCTTTCATATGCAGAGAACATAGACAGACCCTCAAATAGTATAGAAGAACTAACTACAAAATAAAAATAGAAACGGAGAAAAATATTAAATTGAATCCCCAAGCAGCCACAATACAACACTAGAGCAAAAGTGATATCCTCCTGTACTGTGCAAAATATAGATTATAGATGCAAATTTCTAAAACTGACATATTACAAACATTACATTAAAAGTTAAGGTCTGTTGTATATTTTTTGTTTGTTGTTTTTTTTAGTTTTGCCCACTGCTCTCCTACTTTTGTCCTTTAGAACCTTTACTTTGAATGAACACTCTGCACACCTGACTTAATATTGAAGCACACCATCTGGTTTAAAAATAAGACAGCCTTCTTTTCTCTTACCTTCAGGAAATTAATACAATTCTACAATATGTGGTAGAGAGAAATAAGTTGTTGAAGTGCCTTCATGCAAAACGGCATGCTTTGGAATCCTGGCGACAGCTGATAGAGATCATCCTAACTGCCTGTCCCCAGGATCTTATTCAAGCTGAGAGCAGACAGCTAATCATCTGTGACCTTCTGCAAGATGTACATGACAAGGTAATATACCATGTATAAGTCTGTGGGACAAAAAACATTGTGAAATTATTTTTTAATTAAAAAAATATATTTTATTGTTTGCAAACAATTGTCAATATACATACATTGAGCTCTGTATTCTACCCTGCAATTCCCTTAATAGTTCCAAAAAGTTGCCACAATTTGGAAATGGATTTCTTAAGATTCAGAAAAATATTTTAATATTTGTTATTTACCAGGTATTTAAAATACTTTTATACTACTGTATGGCAGTAGTTCTCAGCCTTTCTATAGTTAGTGTTTGCATATATGATATACTGCATACATAACCCCTCGTGGTCTATTTGAATTAAATGTAATGGTCTGCATCCATAAAATCCCTGTCTCCCTCTAATAACAAGTACAGGTCAGAACTAGTACATATTCTCTATGAAGTTCAATGTGGAGAAATGCAAGGTAATGCATTTAGGCAATAAAAATAAGGAATACGAGTATACAATGTCAGGTGCAACTCTGGGGAAGAGTGAACAAGAAAGGGACCTGGGTGTACTGATAGATAGGACCCTGAAGCCGTCGGCACAATGCGCGGCAGCGGCAAAGAAGGCAAATAGAATGTTGGGCATGATAAAGAAAGGAATCTCGAGTAGATCGGAGAAAGTTATAATGCCGCTTTATAGGGCAATGGTCAGACCACACTTGGAATACTGCGTCCAACATTGGTCTCCCTACCTAAAGAAGGATATAAAACTGCTGGAGAGGGTGCAGAGACGAGCAACAAAACTGGTGAAGGGTATGGAGAGACTGGAATATGAGGATAGACTTATAACACTAGGATTGTTCTCCCTTGAGAAAAGGAGAATGCGTGGGGATATGATCGAGACCTTCAAAATACTGAAAGGAATCGACAAAATAGAGCAGAGAAGATTATTTACACTGTCCACTTTGACACGGACTAGAGGACATGGAATGAAGCTAAGGGGGGACAGGTTCAGGACTAATGTCAGGAAGTTCTGCTTCACTCAGAGAGTGGTTGACACCTGGAATGCCCTCCCAGAGGAGATTATTGCGGAATCGACCGTCCTAGGCTTCAAGAGCAAACTAGATGCATATCTCCTTAAGAGAGGCATATAAAGATATGGTGGACTATAAATTACGCCAGGTGTACACCTGGCGGGGCCTCCGCGTGTGCGGATCGCCGGACTTGATGGACCGAAGGTCTGATCCGGAGATGGCAGTTCTTATGTTCTTATGAAGATACTATACAAAAACAAATAAGCCATAAAATAAAAAAACCTGATTCTCTTGTCATCCAAGTAATAGTCAGTAGAAAGACAGCAATGACCAAAGGGAGGAAGTAAAAAGTCAAGGAGTCCTAATAACATGTAATCCAAGATTTAGTGGAAACTCTACCCCTCCCCCCCCAGTTTTGTTTATATACAAATGAGTTGACATGACCATGTTTCGGTGTGTTTTCTGCATTATGAGCATCTTCAATACGCCAAAACTAGGATCCTTGTAGAGATATTGGTTTGAATAAAGACTCTCTCGTTGGTTGAAAAGATGTCTCCCTTGCCTTTTGTAAGACTGCATCAAGGATCTGCCATATCCAAAATGGTGCATATGTAAAAACAAACAAATCAGAAAACCCAAATACAAAACACTTCTAAACCTTGTTTAACCAGTTAAGAGGACACTGCCAGTGCTGTTAAAAAAAAAAAAAATAGCATTCATAATAAACAGGCCTGGATTCTGTTAGCTGTGTCCTACAGCTGTCTAATCAGCCAATCAGGACGCACGTTTAAAAAACAAAAATGCTCCCCAGGCAGGCCGCCTATATTGAAGGTGCCTTCGGGAGCCTAGGGAGGCCTGCAAGCTCACCTAAGGCGGCCCTATGCATCTCCCTAGTAGAGCAGGAGATGCTTACAATGTAGGCCAGCAAAATGTTGGCCTACACTGTAAGTAGAAGCAGCCGCTATACTTATCGCAGCAAGGGATCTTCCTGCTGTGATTAGTATAGTGGCCGCGGCTGCAGCTGCTAGTCTCTCCCCTCCCCCTAAATATAGAAATGAGGCTTCACACAGGACTCAAATTGGGATGAGGCGACCCTAAATGGGAGCCTTCTAACCCTTTTATTGAGTATCTTAACTCCCTTAATTATTTAGCTAATGCTTTGCAAGGTTACAGTTTCATCATGCATTTACAGTGCGGATTATACCGAGGTAACTCCCTTGTTTACATATCTCAAAGCTACTATCTCACGTGATGAAATTGTTAGATGCATGAGTACTGTTAGATGCATATGCAACTGTTAGATGCTTAAACTAGGACTTCTTAAGAACCATATACCCCTGGGTCTCCTTACTGGGTTATCTTAAAGAACCATATCAATCTGCCTGTACAATTGCTAGAGGCATAATTAACTATTAGAGGCATGTGTGACTATTAGAGGCATATGTAACCATCAGAGACATGTGTAACCATTACAGGTATGTGCAACTGCTAGAGGCATAGCCAACTGTTAGAGGCATGTGTACCTGTCATAGGCATGCATAACTGTTAGATGCATGAGTAATTGTTAGACACATGTGCAACTGTTAGATGCTTATACTAGGACTAGAGAATGACACGGTGGCGGTTACCCGCGTTTAGCCACGTGTAACCCGCCAAAACGGTGACCAAAAAAACTGGTCACCACAAGTTCAGGGACAAGGCCATTCACCGCCTCATGGAGTGGTGAATGGTAGCACGGGGCAGTGAACAATCTTGAACGCACAGTGACCGAGCGTTCGAACCGGCAGCCCACTCTCTCCTGCTGGTTGTCCATGTATCTCCCTCCCTCCTTTTCCCTTACCTTTTCTTCTTAAAATGGCGATTTCTATAAGGCTACAAGCTGTATTACAGCCGGAGCCTTGAAGTCGTGTTGCGTTGCCTGCTGGTAAAAGCCTCCTCTGACGCAACTTCCTGTTTCCGGTTGCATCGGAGGAGACTTCTAGCAGGCAACCCGAAGCGACTTCAAGGCTCTGGCTGTAATACAGCTGGTAGCCTTTTAGAAATCGCCATTTTAAGAAGAAAAGGAGGGAAATGCACGGCTGTCCGGCGGGAGGGAGCTACTGGACCGCTTGAAGGGTGCTGGGGGTGGGGGGATGGAGAGGAGAAGACGCTGAAGACGGGAATGGGGCCGGGGCGGTGAAAGAGACAGCGGGGCGGGGGCGGGGCGGTGAAAGGGACAGCAGGGAAAGGGCGGTGCAGAGGATGGTGGTCCAGGGACGGGGCGGTGATGGGGACATAATTTTTCCCTGTGTCATTCTCTAACTAGGACTTCTTAAGAATTATATCTTGTACTAGGTCTTTTTAAGAACCATATCCCCCTGGGTCACCTTACTGAGTCATCCTAAAGAACCATATCAATCCTCCCATCAACCATACAAACTATAAATCAAGAATTCTAGGGAATCTATTACAGATTTTGCATCAGGAAGAAACAGACTACCCTACAATCATGAATCTCCTACTGTTTTATTGATCTATCTGCTAAGTAGTAGCATCAAAGACGTTAACTCACTCTACCCACAATTACAAACAATCCACTACCCTGATCTACCACTCATGCACATCATTAACCCACACGAAGACACAATAAATCACATTAACGTTAATCTCAAATAAAAAAAGACATCAACAAACCCTTAAAAAAAGAACAAGGAAAGTAAAACCTATAAAACCACCACCTCTACCGAAACTATCACATCCGCATCTATTCCTTGTGCATATCTTAATACTAGATCTGTCAGGAATAAGGCTTTCCTAATTAAAGACTGGATCATCAGCAAGCAAATAGCCTGCCTTTTTCTAACTGAAACATGGCTATTGTCTGAAGATGATCCAATAATAAACAATCTCTTACCAGATAATTTTAAAATCCTTACACTAAACCGCGCAGGTTAAAAAGGAGGTGGATTAGCAATTATTCTTAATGAAGGATTCAAATTTGAACTACTGGACTCCAAAGTGACCAACCAACTAGAAATCTTAGCCTGTAAAATCAACAATAGTCAACTAGAAGAATCCCTATCTTGTATACTATTCTATGTCCCACCAGAAAGCTGGCAAAAAGCCAAAGACTTCTGTGAATTTGTTCTACATAATTCAATTGGTCCTTCCTACAATATCATCGCAGGGGACATAAACATACACCTAGATGAAGAGAACAATACAGACACAAAATAATTTAAAAACTTTCTATCCCTACTCAGCTACAACCTCCCTGTACCCACACAAACACACGAAAAAGGCCATCACTTTGATGTGGTAGCCATGTCCACAAAGGAAATCCTTGAACCTGTCATCTCTCTACCTGAAGGCACTTGGTGCCACGACATCTGGTCTGACCACTTTACTTATTATTTCAAGTTGATCTGGTCGCACCAAAAATCAAAAATACGTCCGATGATAAAAAGAGAACATCACACAAGAGGTTATATTAATCCAGAAGAATATTGGTCGCAATAAGAACTGCAAACGGAGATAGAAGAAGGAATCAACTTCTGGGAACATTGGACGACAACCAGTACATCCATTTTAGATAAAATTGCCCCTAAACGTAATAGTAAAAGCAGTGCAAATAAATATAACAGATGGTTCGATACCGAACTTCTAAAAACGAAACAACTAGCCAGATGATTGAAAAGAATTTGGAAAAAAACAGGAGAATTGGCAGACCGTAACAAATGGAGAGCTAACATAAAAATCTACAAACAACTGATAAAAGACAAACATAAAGCATTCTACTCTACTAAAATCAATCTATCCAGCAATGGATCCCAAGGAATCAACACAAAAGAGCTGTTCAACCTGATCACAAATCTATTTGACACCACTTGCTACACTATACCCATGCACAACACTAAGTTACCCTCTGCAAATGACTTAGCGCTGCACTTTGATTCAAAAATTAAAAACCTAAGAAATAACTATTTAACAAACGCCCCTAGTGTATACCAAATAGCTAACATACAAGGAAATGAAATACCAGCAGACATGATCTGGAGTTCCTTTCAAGATTTAGATTGGAATAACTACACCAGACTATATAACAAATACTCTAAATCTCATTGCATTCTGGACCAATGTTCCCTCTAAGGATTGATGAGGTGTGTGCAAAAAAAAAAATATGCATGAGCGACAAGTTACATACTCCACAAATTTATGAGCAGGCGTGGAGGGACAAGTGCCCGTGAGATTGTGGGAGGGTTAAATACTCAAAACTTTAGAAGAATAACAATTTACTTAAAGTTTTTGCTTCGCCAGCTTTCTGGTATCTTTACATACAGTGGCGTACCTAGCATATGTAACACCTGGAGCCCATCATTTTTTGGCACCCCCCCTCCATTTGTACGAAAAACATGATTTTTAGTAACAAGCCACACGTCACACATGAGTACCTAGGAAAAGGCAGCATCTTACATATTGCAGTGAGCAGTACATCAATACACCCATTGTAAAACTAAACAAGCCAGACCAGCACAGATCAATCCTACACCGTCAATCCTAACAGAAAACCATGTCTTTCGAACACACAGAACACAGAAAACACCTTCGCCTAGTATGGAATATGTCATCACAAATTAACCCCTCCCCCTTTTACAAAACTGTAGTGTGGATTTTAGCCACGGTGGTAACAGCTCTGATGCTCATAGAATTCTGAGCATCAGAGCTGCTACCACCACTGCTGGCGCTAAAAAACGCTCCACAGTTTTGTAAAAGGGGGGATAAAATAGAAATACACAGCTTCAACGCTCTAGCTCAGGGGTGCCCAAACTTTTTGGGCTTTTGAGCTACTTTAAAATGACCAAGTCAAAATGTTCTACCAACAATAAAATTAAACACAAAGCACACTATACGCTGAGAAAATGTTAATTATCATTCCTATTCTGGGTTTTTTTCAAAGAGGTCAAGGCAGATGACTCTATGCATTGTCACCTCAGTAACAAGCATACAAAAATAGACAAATATACCCCCCTTCCTTTTTATTAAACCACAATAGCAGTTTTTAGCACAGGGAACTGCGCTAAATGCCCAGCGCTGCTCTCGACGCTCATAGGCTCCCTGCGCTAAAAAACACTATTGCGGTTTAGTAAAAGGGGGCCATAGTGCAAAATATAGACAGCATATATAAATTCAGACACATTTTGATCACTAAATTTAAAATAAAATCATTTTTCCAACCTTGTTTGGTGATTTCATGAGTCTCTGGTTGCACTTTCATCTTCTGACTGTGCATCCAATCTTTCTTCCCTTCTTTCAGCCTGTATGCTTCCTTTCCTCCAGACCTCATTCCCTCCCCTAACTTTTTCTTCCTCTCTCCCTGCCCTTTTTTTCATTTTTCTCTCTTGATGCCCCCTTTCTTTTTTCTGTTTCCCTTCTGTCTCCCTGCCTACCCCCTTTCTTTCTTTCTTTCTTTCTTTCTCCCTACCCTCCATAAAGCCACTGCTGCAACCATTGGGGGAAACAGGCCCCAAAGCCACCGCCGCGGCTGCCCCAAGCTTTCTGCTTCCCACCGTCGGGCCGACAAGCATTCCCCCGACGTCAATTCTGCCGTCGGAGAGGAAGTTCCGCCCAGCCAGGCAGCGATTGGCTGGCCCGAACTTCCTCTCCGACGGCAGCCTTACGGGGGGTGTACAGCCGGCCATATCCGGACCTGGCCGGCTGTGCACCCCCCCTAAGG
Organism: Geotrypetes seraphini; assembly: GCF_902459505.1. Classification (NCBI taxonomy): domain Eukaryota; kingdom Metazoa; phylum Chordata; class Amphibia; order Gymnophiona; family Dermophiidae; genus Geotrypetes; species Geotrypetes seraphini. The sequence goes on from NC_047092.1 coordinate 89,115,714, forward strand.
CTGCACCCGGGGCGGACCGCCCCCCCCCCCCCCTTGGTTCGCCACTGAAGACGTGGCAGCGGCTCCTCTCACGATCCCCACCTGCGTCGGAAGTGCGTCGGGGATCTTACTTTGCAGTCCTCAGTTTCCCACTGCAGTATTTTAGTGAGCGACACAAGAAAAATTATGAGCGACGCCAATGAAAATAGTGAGCGATCGCTCATGCGCTCAGCTTATAGGGAACATTGTTTACGTGCCCCCCAGAAATTATGAAAGCAGCGCCATTAGAATTTAAACTATCGCTGCTACACTACTTAGCCCATAATCTAAAAAATGGGGAGTTCCTCACTAATAATGGTCTCATAATAATAACCCCAATCCTAAAAAACAGAAAAGAATCATCAGCGCTGATAACCAACTACAGACCTATAGCATCCATCCCATTAATTGTAAAAATCATGGAGGGATTGGTTCACACCCAATTGATGGAATATCTTAATCAGTTCTCTCTCCTATATGAAACTCAATCCGGTTTCAGACCCTCATTCAGTACGGAGACAGTAATTGCAGCTATCTTAGACAACCTTCGCCTGTTGTTCAGCAAGGGCCTCAATGCGCTGATCATGCAATTCGATATGAGCTCTGCCTTTGATCTGGTAGACCAGTAATCTTCAACCTTTTTACTCCTATGGACCGGCAGAAATAAAATAATTATTTTGTGGACCGGCATCGGTCCACAGACCAGTGGTTGAAGAACACTGGGCTAAGTCGTGGTCCAGACCCTGCCCATCTCTACCCAATCTCTACCCCAGACCCTGTCCTCATAATCCTAATTGTAACACTATTTTTTTTATTCATATATACACACAATATAATCTTATTAACAATGCATCGATGCACATGCCGGCCCTGTGGACCGGCAGGAAATTTCTGTGGACCGGCACTGGTCCATGGACCGGTGGTTGAAGAACACTGTGGTAGACCATGGGAAAATGATACAATGCCTAAACACTATTTGTATCAGGGAAGAGGTGTTGAACTGGTTTCGGGGCTTCCTTACATCTTGTACCTATCAGGTACGCTTCAACTCCGATCTCTCCAATACCTGGAGCAATTCATCCGGTGTGCCACAAGAGTCACCTATATCCCCATTGCTTTTCAATGTCTACATGTCCTCATTGGGTGCATAATTAACTCAACTGGGGATAAAACTATTCAGTTACACAGATGACTTTATGATCATCATCCCATTTGCTAACTCTATCTCGGAAACCATTCCCAAGGCATCAGAAGCTATAAAAGTGATGGAGCAATGGATGACAGACTTCAAGCTCAAACTTAATCCAGAAAAAACAAAATTCTTTGTTGCCTCTCCTCACCCACTTAACACCAAAACCCACTATGCATCAATGAACTTAGATACCCTATTCAGTCCACCATGAAGATATTGGGTATAACTCTGGATCAATGCCTAACCATGAAAGACCAGGTGGACTCCTTAATCAGAAAAGGTTTTATCCCAGGACAAGCAGGCAGGTATTCTCACTAATGGGTGACGTGATCCAACGGAGCCCCGATGCGGACGCTTCTTTGAAGAAAACTCGAAGTTTCAAGACGCCCGCACCGCGCATGCGCGAGTGTCTTCCCGCCCGATGCACTGGGCGTGTCTCCTCAGTTCTTACTTTTTCGCGGAGCTGAGAAGTCCGTCTTCGACTCTCTGCTCAAAGTTCCTTCGCTTGTGCCTTCTAAGTCTGTGGTTTTGATTTTAATTGATTGTAATCGCTGATTTTCATCGTGTTTTATTGTTTGTTTGTTTTTTTAATTTCTTCATACCGTTCGACCGGGCCGCAGCCCCGTAGCTTCGATCTTGTGGCGGAGATTTTTCGACCTATGTCCCGGCCTATCACCGGTTTTAAAAAGTGTGACAAGTGCCAGTGCGCAATTTCGCTAACGGACCCTCATCGACACAGTGTCTCGGGCCTGAACACATCCCAAAATCGTGCCAGCCTTCCTCCACACTCACCGCACGTGTTTTCAAGCACCGTTGTGTCCTGTGGGAATCGCTCTTTATGGAGTCCTCGACGGAGCTGTCGACCTCAAAGGGACCTGCACCTTCGACATCATCCGCAGCCCCACAGTCTTCCACCACTGCGGCGCTGAGTCTCATCAAGCCCGCCTCGTTTGTCCCGGCTCAGATTACAGCACCTGCTGTGATGCCTTCCTCAACCTCCTCAGGTCAGGTAGCCCAGCAGCCCATTCCCCCAGTCGTGTTGAAAGTGTCCAAAGCCTTGAAGTCCAAGCACTCACACGCTGCTCCGAGGGAACATGAGGCCCGTGCAGGTGGTCCCATTTCAGATGCGGATCCATCCTTGCCGGCCTCGTTCCAGACCATGCTACAGAAGCACTTCATCGAGCTCTTTACCACGATGGGGCCTCAGCTTCTCTCCCAAATCCAGCCTGGGCACGCGGAGGCCTCCCGCGAGGTTGAGCCGCCTCCAGTGCCTCAATGGGGAACACACTCTCAACAGGGAGCAGAGTCTCTGCAATTGTCTGGTCTGGCAACAATGCATGCATCGCAAAGAGCAGAGTCTTTGCCCATGCCACCTTTGGAACCGGTACACTCGATGCAAGGAGCAGAGTCTTTGCGAGTGCCTCCATTGGAGCTGATTCACTCGATGCAAGGAGCAGAGTCTTTGCGAGTGCCTCCGTTGGAGCCGATTCATTCAATGCAAGGAGCAGAGTCTTTGCAAATGCCTCCATTGGAACCGATCACCCCGACGGGGTTTGAGCCTCTACGGCAGCAACCCCTGCTTCGGTCGACCGCTTCCAGCCCCATACACTACCCAGGGGCGTCAACGAAGCCTGCCTTACCCCGTCCATCGAGGCCAACCTCCCGATATCGATCGAGGCATTCCTTGAGACATTCATCCAGGCACGCCTCGCCTCGACGGAAACAGGCATACCTGGACTATTCACCTCCATCGATGCCAGAACTCAAGGACACAATGGGATCTTTCTCACCATCTCGATCCCTGTCCCCAGCGGACCCGGAAGCCTTGACATCATCGAGCCCATCACGGAGCCAGGCAACGGCAGACCAACTGTCCTTCTCCTCATTCCTCCGACAGATGGCTGAGGACATGGACATACCATTGGACACGGGTTCCAAATTTTCAAAGGAATACCTAGAGACTATGCGCCTCCCTCAACCACCCACTGAGTCCCTTAAGCTTCTGTTACACAAGCTTCTGGATCAGACTTTCGCTCGATGCCTCGAGACACCTTACTCCATCCCTGCTGTCCCGAGTAAACTGGACACCAGGTACCGCACGGTCCATCACAAAGGGTTTGACAGCTCTCAATTCTCTCACCAGTCCCTGTTGGTGGAGTCATCATTGAAGCGATCCCATCCCTCCCAGGTCTACGCCGCCGTCCCGCCTGGCAGAGATGGAAAAACCATGGACCGATTCGGCAGGAGAGTGTACCAGAACTCCATGATGGCCTCGAGAGTTCTGAACTACAACTTCCACTTAAACAACATACTTGGAGTTCCTCCTATCGGTATTCCAGAAGTTTATGCCCTACGTGGACACGAGGGCGCGCTTCAAGTACCAAGAAGCGCTGGCGTCGCTATCCCAGCTCCGGGTACAGTTGATGCAATCCTTGTACGATGCTTTTGAGCTTGCGGCTCGGCAACAGCGTGCTCAGTGGCCATGCGCCGGCTGGCGTGGCTGAGGACCATCGACATGGATCCTAACCTCCAGGACAGGCTCGCAAACGTTCCCTGCGTTGGCACCAACTTCTTCGACGAATCCATCGAGGCGGTGACCAAGAAACTATCGGACCGTGAACAATCCTTCCAGTCCATCCTACATCTGAAGCCCAGGCCTGCTTCTCCTCGCCAGCCTCGCCTGCCGTTGGTATACCAGCGGCGCTACCCTCCAAAACAGGCTCCCCCCAGCAGACAGCCTGTGAAGAGACAGCACCCGCAGAAACACCAGCATAAGCCTCAGCCACCGGCTGCACCTAAGGCCCCCCAGCCCTTTTGACTGTCTCAAAGAGGACATTTCCTCCATCGTCCTCCCTTTCTCAGCAAATCTACCCATCGGAGGCCGCCTCCTTCACTTCTACCACCAATGAACGACTATCACCACAGACCTCTGGGTTCTCTCCATCATAAAAGAAGGATACTCCCTTCAGTTCCACCAAGCTCCTCCGGAGCACCCTCCAAGAGAGTATCCTTCCAACTTGACCCAGACCGCCCTTCTTCTTCAGGAAGCTCAGGCCTTGTTACAGCTGGGGGCTGTCGAACCCAGGACCAACAGAACGAGGGGTTCTACTCCCGCTACTTCCTTGTTCCAAAGAAGACGGGCGACCTGCGACCCATCTTGGACCTCAGGGTTCTCAACAAATATCTTGTCAAAGAAAAGTTTTGCATGCTGACCCTGGCATCACTGTACCCCCTCCTCGAGCAGACCGACTGGGTATGTCACTGGATCTTAAGGAGGCCTACACTCACATTCCAATTCATCCATCCTCCCGTCAATACCTCAGATTCAGGGTGGGACACCTTCACCTCCAATACTGAATGCTACCCTTCGGCCTGTCCTCGTCACCCAGAGTCTTCACCAAATGCCTGGTTGTGGTGGCCGCAGCACTCAGGAGCCATGGCCTCCAGGTGTTTCCTTACCTGGACGATTGGCTCATCAAGGATTCCACATCTCAGGGAGCCGCTCTCGCGATCCAGAAGACAATTTGGTTACTGCAACATCTGGGATTCGAGATCAACTTCATCAAATCCCACTTGCAACCCTCCCAGACTCTTCCCTTCATCGGAGCGATTCTGGATACTGCCCAACTCAGAGCGTTCCTATCGCCCCCACGCAGGGACGCCCTCCTTCATCTTTGCCACTCAGTGTCCTCTCGCATGTCCATCTCAGCGAGACAAATGATGGTCCTTCTAGGCCACATGGCCTCTGCAGTTCACGTGATTCCGCTTGCCAGGCTTCACCTCAGGATTCCCCAATGGACCCTGGCGTCATCCGGGTCACTCCTGCTCTACAACAGTCTCTTCGCTGGTGGATGCTCTCCTCCAATCTATCCAGAGGCTTGTTATTCCACACACCCCACCACCAGAAAGTCCTCATGCCCAACTCGTCGACTTATGCCTGGGAGGCCCATCTGGACAGCCTCCGCACCCTAGGGCTACTGGCCCAGCATGGACCGCCAGTGCCACATCAATCTCCTGGAACTCAGGGCGATCTTCAACGCTCTCCAGACCTTTCAACATCTCCTTTCCGACCAGGTTGTCCTAATTCGCACAGACAACCAGGTCGCCATGTACTACGTGAACAAGCAGGGAGGCATGGGATCGGCCTCACCTCTGCCAGGAAGCTCTGAAGGTGTGGGATTGGGCAACTCGCAACAACACCTTCCTCAGAGCGGTCTACATTCAGGGGGCGGACAATTCCTTAGCAGACAGCCTGAGCCGTCTTCTGCAACCTCACAATTGGACCCTCAACTCCACGCTCCTGCATCTTCTCTCTGTGGGAAACGCCTCAGATAGACCTCTTTGCAGCCTCCCACAATTTCAAACTGCCTCACTTCTGCTCCAGGATCTACACCCCTCAGCGCCTCGAGGCAGATGCATTCCTCCTGGACTGGACGAATCGCTTTCTATATGCGTTTCCTCCATTTCCTGTCATCCAAAAGACACTAGTCAAGCTGAAGTCAGACCATGCCACCATGATCCTGATTGCCCCACGGTGGCCCAGACAACCTTGGTACTCCCTTCTACTTCAACTCAGCAGCAGGGAGCCATACCTTCTACCAGTCTTTCCATCTCTGCTTACACAGCATCAAGGATCTCTGCTTCACCCCAACCTGCAGTCTCTACACCTGACAGCTTGATTCCTCTCAAAGTAACCCCTCTCCAGTTTTCTCAACCTGTGAGAGATGTCCTGGAAGCTTCAAGGAAGCCCGCTACTTGACAATGCTACCACCAAAAGTGGACTAGATTTTCTGCTTGGTGTTCTTCTCATCATCATGAGCCACAACACTCCTCCTTGTCTTCAGTTTTGGATTATCTTTTGCACCTTTCTCATTCTGGTCTCAAGTCTACATCGATATGAGTCCATCTTAGTGCAATTGCTGCTTTCCATCAGCCTCTTCAAGGGAAACCTCTCTCTGCTCATCCGGTCGTTTCCAGATTAATGAAAGGACTCTTCCATGTCAGTCCTCCCCTCAAACCGGCTACGGTGGTTTGGGACCTCAATGTGGTCCTTTCTCAGCTTATGAAACCTCCATTTGAACCTCTCCACAAGGCTCACCTGAAGTATCTCACTTGGAAAGTGGTGTTTCTCATTGGCCTCACTTCTGCCCGAAGAGTCAGTGAGCTACAAGCCTTGGTTGCGGACCCACCTTTTACAGTATTTCATCATGACAAGGTGGTTCTCCGCACACACCCGAAATTCCTTACTAAGGTTGTCTCAGAATTTCATCTCAACCAATCCATCGTCCTGCCAGTGTTCTTTCCGAAGCCACACTCCCACTCTGGAGAATCTGCTCTTCATACTCTGGACTTTAAGCGTGCTTTGGCTTTTTACCTAGAACGCACCAAACCTCACAGATCTGCTCCTCAACTTTTCATCTCCTTTGATCCGAACAAGTTGGGACACCCCGTTTCCAAATGCACCATCTCCAACTGGATGGCGGCTTGCATCTCATTCTGCTATGCCCAGGCTGGATTGCCCCTTGACAGAAAAATCACAGCCCACAAGGTCAGAGTGATTGCAACTTCTGTAGCTTTCCTCAGATCAACACCGATTGAGGAGATTTGTAAAGCTGCCACTTGGTCCTCGGTTCATACCTTCACCTCACACTATTGTCTGGATACCTTTTCCAGACGGTATGGACAGTTTGGCCAAACAGTACTACAAAATTTATTCTCCTAAGTTGCCAACTCTCCCACCATCCCATTCTGGTTAGCTTGGAGGTCACCCATAAGTGAGAATGCCTCCCTGCTTGTCCTGGAATAAAGCAATGTTACTTACCGTAACAGTTGTTATCCAGGGACAGCGGGCAGCTATTCTCAAGCCCCACCCACCTCCCCTGGGTTGGCTTCTCTGCTAGCTAGCTGAACTGAGGAGACATGCCCTGTTCATCGGGCGGGAAGGCACTCGCGCATGCGCGGTGCGGGCGACTCGAAACTTCGAGTATTCATCAAGAAGTGTCCGCATCGGAGCTCCGTTGGATCACGTCACCCATTAGTGAGAATAGCTGCCTGCTGTCCCTGGATAACAACTGTTACGGTAAGTAACATTGCTTTTTCACTCTCTGGAAACTCGGATCCGTTAAATCATATTTTGATACGTCAGCATTCAGAATCCTGGTGCAATCCCTCATACTAAGTCAACTTGACAACTGCAACATCGCCGCCTTAGCTATCCCTGAAAAGAATATGCGACACTTACAACTAATGCAAAATGCAGCGGTCAGATTTATCTTCGATCATGTGATACCTTATTACCGGCAGTTGCACTGGCTACCGACGGAAGCATGCGTAAAGTTTAAGTTCGCCTGCCTCTGCTTTAAAGTACTGTATGGACTAGCCCCCAAATACTTAACGGACCTTTTTTCCTTCTCCACCAACAGACACAAGAGAAGCTCACATTCGAACTTTGTTTCCCCCCCAGTTAGAGGTTGTAAACTGAAAAAACACCATGAACATCTCCTCTCACACCAAGCAGCATTATGGGGTAAAGACCTAGAACAATTGCTCTCCCCCACCACTTACATGGAATTCAGAAAGTGTCTAAAGACATATCTGTACTTGTTGTATCTAGACAACTGATCCGTACTTCTCCCTCTCCTCAATATCGGTTTTCTAGACCTTTTACCCTCTCTCGCTCTCCTCTCCTATGTTCAATCTTTTTGTACCTTCTCTTAATATTTTGTAAACCGTATAGAACTTCACGGTATTGCGGTATATAAACTGTTATTATTATTATTATTAATACATTATAACGGTTAAAATAAAGTGATTCGCTTGTGTACACATCTAATATATCTAAAGGCTACTATAGCATGTGACATTCGAAAGGTTATAATGCATGCTCCTTAAGCACAGCGCGTGACCGAGGCTTGCTTTGGCATGTAGGCACTGTCTGTTTGCTGCCCATATAAGGAATACTTAAACAAGATAAGGGTAAATGTGTGACAGGGATCTTGTGACAAGAGGGGAGAGGGAATGGGAATGATTCATAATTATTTCACAAGGGCTAAAGGTCAGTGTGCTGAGCTTGCCTTGTATCAGAATTGCATCCCTTCACCTAAATGAACAAGGCAGGAGGAATTCCCAATCCCTCCTGACGGAAGACCCCCCCACCCGCCCCCGATAATTGCCTGCAGGAGGGTGCCCAACCCCTCTTGCCTGTAGGCCCCCCACCCACCCCCAAATGCCGGCAGGAGAACATAAGAATTGCCGCTGCTGGGTCAGACCAGTGGTCCATCGTGTCCAGCAGTCCCCTCACGTGGCGGCCCTCTGGTCAAAGACCAGCGCTCTAACTGAGACTAGCCTTCCTGCTGAAATATGACCCCCCTCCGGACCTCCTCTCCCCTAACCTTAAAAATTTGGAATGGACGGACGGGTCTTCCCACCGGCTGACAGGCGCGCCTCCATCAAAATAAGGTGGGCCCGCCCCTCTCTGGTCCATCCCACAGCATCTTAAGGCCTGATTGTTCCAGGCGCTTAAGGCCCCTTCTATGGGCGGGGCCTTAGATACCCTATTTCCTATGATTCAAGCAACATAAACCTTACTGTGGCAGCATAGTTAGTGGCTGGCTGCAGGACCTCACACAGATGTGGCACATACACACACAGATTGCAGGTAAAAGTGAAAAATACTTTATCTACACAAAATGAGTGCAATCAGCTCTGTTATTTCTCAGGCTTTGGCCCTTTTAATTAGTCAGTCTTTCTCTCTCTGTCTGTCTCATATACACACAAAATAATCCCAATCATTACTCCTTGCAATGCAACTAATGCTGTTTCAGTTCCCTTCTGGACACACACCTAAACTAAACTAAACCTTGGGTTTGTATACCGCACCATCTCCATAGTCGTGGAGCTCGGCACGGTTTACAGGAATTGTAATGAGAAAGGAACTCCAAGGAAGGGCTAGATGAAGATCGGAGGAAAGAAGAATGTTAGTGGGCTAGGATGTCAGAAGAGGAGGGAGTGTTAGATTTTTTAGAAAAGCCAGGTTTTCAGATGTTTACAGAAGGGTTGGAGAGCACTCAGGTTCCGAAGAGTGGAGGTAAGGTTGTTCCAGAGCTCGGTGAATCTGAAGGGGAGGGAGGTTCCCAGTTTTCCTGGGTGGGAAATGCCTTTTAATGAGGGGAAGGATAATTTCGATTTTTGGGTAGGTCTGGTGGTATTAAGATTTGAGGAATTCCAAGAAAGTGGAATTAATGGAGGAAGGATGCCATGGAGGATCTTGAAAGTTAGGCAGATGCATTTGAAGAGGACTCTGGAAATTATCGGAAGTCAGTGAAGCTTGGAAAGGAGCGGTGAGACGTGATCGAATTTACTTTTTGCAAAGATAAGCTTGGCCGCGGCATTTCAAATCCGTTGGAGTCTGTGAAGGTTTTTCTTTGTTAGGCTTATGAAGATAGAATTGCAATAGTCCAATCTGGAGAGGTTGATGGATTGGACGAGGATGGCAAAATGTTTTTGATGGAAACAGGATCTTACTTTCCTCAGCATGTGTAGGCTGAAATAGCATTTTTTTACCAGGGAGTTGAGGTGGTCATTGAAGGACAATGTAGAATCAATGATGATGCCCAGGACCTTGCTGGAGAATTCGAGCTGCAGAGTGGAGCCAGAGGACAGTGGGATTGAGGTGGGTAGCTGAACTAATTTTGGCCCAAGCCAAAGTAGTTTTGTCTTGGATTCATTCAATTTCATTTGGACGGTGTGGGCCCAAGATTGGAGGTTCGAGATACAAGAGGATATGTTCTCTGAGAGGTTCGAGTCGGTCTCGAGAAGGACAAGGATGTCATCAGCATAGGTGTAAATTGTTTCAAGGGAGGATAGATGGAGGAGTTTTAGAGAGGTCATATAAATGTTGAAATGGATAGGGGATAGAGGTGAACCTTGCGGGACTCCACAGATTGGTATCCAGGGGGAGGATGAGGTGCCATTCATATTGACAATGTAGGATCGGGAACGGAGGAATTTTGAAAACCATTCAAGGATTGTAGAGGTGATGCCAATCTCGGAGAGTTGGTAAATTAGAATATCATGGTGAACAACGTCGAAAGCGGCAGAAAGATCGAATTGCAGGAGGACGGCGAACTTGTTGCGGGAGTGAAGTTGTTGAACCTTGGAGATTAGGGAGGTCAATAGGGATTCGGTGTTGAAATTGGGGCGAAAGCCATATTGGTAAGGTAAGAGAATGGATAATTTCTCTAGATAGGATGAGAGTTGGGTCGATATGATGGACTCGAGCATCTTGGTTAGGAGAGGGATATTTGCTATTGGGTGATAGCTGGATGGTGTGGAAGGGTCGAGGTCGGGTTTTTTCAATAGAGGGGTTAAGGTGATATGGCCCATTTCTAGGGAGAAAAGGCCCAAATGTAGGGCGGAGTTTAGGAGTTTGGTAATGGAAGAGATGGCCTGAGTGGGTATTTCCTCGTAGAGGTAGGAGGGGAAAGGGTCTAGTGAACAATTGCAAGATTTCAGTTTGAGACAGAGTTTAAGGATGAGGGATTCAGATAGGCGCTCAAAGGCAGCCCAGAGTCTGTTGGCTGGGATAGTGCTAGAGGCCATTAGAGTAGGGTTGGAGTCAGTGAGCACCAGGGAGTTGTAGGAGACTGCAGGTGGGAAGGAGCATCGTATGGTAGTGACCTTTTCATTGAAGAATTTTGCTAGAACTTCGGCTGAGGGAGAGGAGGGGAGGGAGGTGGAGTCTTTTTTGGAGGTTAGAGAGCGCCAGATTTTGAAAAGTGTACTACTCTGGTTGTTGGATCTGGAGATTTTCTCACCGTAGAAGTTCTTCCTTGCTTTTTTTAGTGCTGAATTGTAGAGCTTAATGTTGGCTCTCCAAGACCTAATTCATATACTTTATGAATATTTTATAAGGTTGGCAGTCTTCTTTCCATACACATAACCAACTCATGGAGACTGGCTTTTCTTAGTTTTCCACCCCAGGGAAACACTGAGGCTCAGGCTACTCCTCTTGGTTTAAGACTGTGTAGCCTTTTCATTTCCCTCTGTATCATTTGCTGGAAGTTCCTTCCTCATAACTGTTCCCTTCAGTCTCTTGATTTGGCCTCTCTCGCTACTCCCTTAGAGACCTCTTCCGTCAGGGCTTCTCTGATAGAAGAGATTACGGTAGGCAGAGTTACACCTGATAAGTAAGAAGGGCAGGGCTCAGGCAAGAAGATGGTTAGATTCCCTGAGATAGTAGTCTTGCTCCTCTGATTCAGCAGGTGTAACTCTACCTACTTCTAAGGTAGCTTACTCTCAGTCTTAGTGAAAGAGTGATTATATGGGAACCCACCATGCATCACCCACTCCCTCACACCAACATAAGAATCGTCAGCACTACAAATATTACATGGATGCCCTGGAACAGTGTTTCTCAATCTTTTCAAGCCAAGTACCCTTTAAGCCTAACAAATACCAACCTAGTCCCCTGCCCAAACTCTGCCCCTGATTCCACTTCCATAATAATAATACTGATTGTAATGCAATTTCTTCCATCCATTTTTTCATATACACACATTTAATATAATCTTTTTAATACATAATGGTAACCACAAAATTAAAAAAGCACACTGTATGCAGAGAAAATGTTAATTATCATTTATATTAGGGGTTTTTTTTTCCCAAAGAGGGTCAAGGCAAATGACTTTAAAATATGCAATGTCATCTCAGTAACAACTATAGAAAAAATATACAAATATAGTGCAAAATATAGACAGCAGATATAAATTCTCAAAACTGACACATTTTGATCACTAAATTGAAAATAAAATCATTTTTCCTACCTTTGTTGTTTGGTGATTTCAGGAGTCTCTGGTTGCACTTCCTTCTGGCTACATCCAATATTTCTTTCTGCCTCCTGCACGCTTCCTCTCTTCTGGACCTCATTCCATTCCACAACCAACATCTCTCTCTGTCTCTCCAAGAGTCCAACATTTTTTCCTCTCTCATCCCCCAGATAATGTGTAGCATTTTTCACCAGCCTCATGCCCATGCCTACCATGCCTACCAGCCTCATGCCCATTTCTCCATCATCCCTTTCCAACACCATGCCACATCTCTTCCTCCATCACTATGCCCAATATTCCTTCTCCTTGCATCCCCTTCAATCTATCCCTCTGTTCCCTCTCCACCACCATATCCAACATTTCTCCCTCTCATCCTTCTATTCTCCATGCATCTCTACCTCATTCCTCTCTATGCCCAATTTTCCTCTTCCTTTCCCCATGTGCACCATCTTTTTCCTTCTCACTCTCAGACCCAACAATTGTCCCTTTCCATTTCCTCCCTCCCTCCTTCCTATGTCACAAGTTAGTGTCCCCTTCCTTCCTCCCTCCCTTGTTGTAAAATGGCCGCATTTATTGTTTTTCCTATTAATGCCCCCTCCCTCCTTCAGTGTCCTGAGTTCGTGCCCTCTCCCCCTCACTGCCTTCCAGCCTTTGTCCAACCCCTTTCCTCTCTCCCTCCCCCGAAGACAACCCGCTCTGAAGCCTGCCTTCCCCAAGCTGACCCACCGCCGATTTCTCCTCCTCCCCCTGGTCTGCCGCCACCCCATTTAATTATCACCTGCCGCAACTCCGGGAAGAGAAGGGCCAGGTGCGTACAGCGATTGCACATTGCCAGCCCACAAACCTTCCCCCAATGCCAATTCTGATGTCAGAGAGAAGGTCCGGGCCAGTCAAGCAGCGATTGGTTGGCCTGGACCTTCTCTCCGACATCAGAATTGACGTCAGGGGGAAGACTTGTGGGCCGGCGGCATGCAATTGCTGCACACGCCTGGCCCTTCCCTTCCCAGAGTTGCGGTGAGGAATAATTAAATGGAGCTGGCAGGGAGGAATCGTCAGTCAGCCCACGTACCCCTAACAGGCTGTCTGCTTACTCCCTAGAGTATGTGTATCTCAGGTTGAGAAACACTGCCCTAGAACACCAGCATACCCACTATAGATAAAATAGAACAAGTGGAACTGCAACAGAATTTTATACAGAAACTGCATACAAACAGAATACCATACCTAATTATACACAGATACAAATCCTTCCCAAATATAGAACAAGGGATCACAAATTAGAAATAGAAATATATAAATATATATATATATATATATTAAAAAATGAACTGGGAACCTTAAGAACTCAAACTAGATATATAGCACAAGATTGAAAAAAAATAAAAAAATAAAATTATTTCTTATGCATTAGTAAGATATTAGACAGTAGGGTTATTTCCCCTTTAGCCGCATGCTGCAGAAGGAATCCACTCCAGATTTTTCACTCTGTGTTTATAGTACTTCTCTGGCCTGTTTAGCTCCCTCTACAATTCTTTCCTTCTGTATGCATGACTGCAGATGTGTCTGCTCTGCTCTCCCCATTTTATTATTTTTAATTCAATGTAATATCATCCCCTTTTCGGGTAGTTTAGTGCTTGGAGCAAATTTGAAGCTCTGCCTTCTTGAAAATTCAGATTCCGGTCTGTAGCTGACAGGCTGATCCCTCTAGGTTACATGTTAGCCAACCTGCATAGTTTTCTCTGGAGCTTAGGATTGCCCCTGAGGAAGTCTCGCCTCCTGTTAATCAAGGCTCAAGTGCAGGCTGTTAGGCGCCCTTAGGAGGCTCGGTGGGGTCTCGCAATGTGCCGGCTGCGGCATTCCATCTCCGCCCATTCTGGTGCACATCCTATGGTCCGCAAGGGTAGAGGTGTAGTCAGACATAGGAATTTTAACTATCAGCCCATAGATCAGATTTGCAGATGCATTCCCAGTATTGTGGCAGTAAATATCCAGCTGCTATATAAGAGATGAAAGCAGACAGCAGCACTGAATTCCACCCTAGACCACAGATTACTTCCAAAAATAAATAAATAAGGAAGAGCAAACTTCCCTCCTCCATTATGTTATCTCTTTCTCCCTCTTTCCTATAAATGATTGAAGTTCTACCTCCCTTTCCTTTATGTTTCAGTTTGTTTTGTATTTGTCTTAAGTATTAATTATATTTTCCCCTTTTATACTTTTTTAATGTAATGTACACCTCTTTGACAATTTTTAAGCGTATATCAAATTTTAATAAACTTGGATTCTGTCAGGTCATAGTGAGTACACATGCTGACACCCTGTTAAAGATATTGGGGGAGGTTGGAAAAGTGGGGGTTTGAAGGTTTCTGAATATTCCCTGTGTCCCCCCTCCTGAAAAATCCTAAAATTGCCATTTTTGCTGTTTGGGAAATGTTAAAAATATTGTGATTTTGGCGTGAGTTTTTTGATGGTGACCATCTTGGAATTTTAGTGATCGTTTTTTTCTGAAGTTCCCTGCTTCTTCAAAAATGTTCTATATTATTCTATTATCCCAGGACAAGCAGGCAGGTATTCTCACTAGTGGGTGATGTCATCAGACAGAGCCCCGGTACGGACGTCTCACAAGCACGTGTTGCTTGTAGAAACTTAAAAGTTTCTAGATGCCCGCACCACGCATGCGCCGGTGCCTTCCCGCCCGGAGATCCGGGCGTGTCTCCTCAGTTCTTTTCTTTCCGCGGAGCTGAGAAGTTCAACTTCATCATGCGCTAGCTGAATTCAGTTAAATTTGCCTTCCTTGTCCGCGTTTTCGCTTTCTTTTAATTACAGTTAACAGTACATTTCTTTTTCAGTTTAAAAAAAAAAAAAAAAAAAGATTATTTCCTCCGGCGGGTCGAACGGGCCGGCCACGTGGCTCAGGCCCACAGGCTTCGACCTCGCGGCGGAGATTTTCCGGCCTATGTCCCGGCCAATCACCGGGTTTAAAAAGTGCAGCAAGTGCCAACGCGCAATTTCACTCACGGACCCTCACCGGCGCTGTTTGCAGTGTTTGGGTCCTGACCACATTCCGAAATCGTGCAGGCCTTGCTCTACCCTTACGGCACGCTCATTCAAACGGCGTTGCCTATTGTGGGAATCGATGTTCAAGATGGACGCAGCTAAGGATCCTTCAGCCTCCACTTCATCTGATACCTCCCCGGTTCGGGCGAAACCGGTATCGACCCCTCCTGCATCGAGTGTGGTGAAACCGGCATCGTTCATCCCGACAACATCCACGAGCTCGACGTCGGTGCCTGCCCCGGTCTCCTCGGTTCAGGTACCTCTTCCTTCCACAGTACCACCAGTGGTCATCAAAGTGCCGAAAGCTACTAAGCAGAAGCACTCGACCTCGAAGGAGCGCGATGACCGTGCAGGAGGACCCCCTTTCGGTGCGGATCCCTCCTTATCGGCTTCGCTACGGTCCGTGCTGGAAGCTCAATTCGTTGAGCTCATGCAGACCATCGGACCCGGGCTCATCGCTGCCATACAGGGTGACCTCCCGGTACCGGTCCAAAGGGGCGGTCCGCCCCCTCCCCCTCCTCCACGCCGTTCGACCTCGAAAACCGACGAGGACGAACGGGGGAGGGCGGCGATGCCCATGCGGCAAGCCTCGCTTACCGATATGCCGCCATTAGAGCCCATTACGCCTCCGCGCCAACATGGGACCAGACCTCCGATCGATACTCAAAGCCCTGGGCATAGTCAGGAAGAGTTCTTCCGTACTCCTTACCAGACTTGGGTAGCATCGCAAGAATCCGCGTCGCAACCCCAGTTGCGATCCACCGCTTCCAGCCCTATCCACCACTTGGGGGCCTCGGGAGACCATGCGATGCACAGACGATCCCGATCCCCGTCCCGCCACCGAGACGGGCACCGATCAAGACACTCATCCTGGCACTCTTCACGCCACTCAGAGATGTCACCGCAGAAAAAACTGCAACGTATGGGATACTCCGAGGAGACACCCGTACCCGATTCTCCTTGCCACTCCCCGATGTCCATGGATCCGGAGGCCTCTTCCTCCTCCAGCCCGTCCCACAGACCGACACTGGCGGATCAATTGTCTTTCTCATCATTCCTCCGACAAATGGCGGATGATCTGGATGTGACCCTTGACACGGGCTCCCGATACTCCAAAGAGTATCTGGACACCATGCATTTACCTAACCCTCCAACGGAGTCGCTTCGGCTCCCCCTGCATAAATTGCTGGATCAGACCTTCATGCAGTGTTTCGAAACACCGTACTCCATACCGGCGATTCCCAGCAAACTCGATGCTCGATACCGCATCGTGCACCATAAAGGGTTTGAGGGCCCTCAACTCTCCCACCAATCCCTACTGGTTGAGTCCTCTCTTAAATGCTCTCATCCCTCTCAGGTCTACGCCTCTGTACCGCCGGGCCGAGAGGGGAGAACGATGGACAAATTTGGTAGAAAATTCTATCAAAACTCCATGATGGCGTCACGGGTGCTGAACTACAATTTCTTTTTCTCTTCCTATCTGGAGTTCTTCTTGCCGGTGCTCCGCAAGTACACTCCGTTCATAGACACCCAAGCTCGATTCGAGTTCGAGGAAGTGGTAGCCTCCCTCTCCCAATTACGCCTCCAGCTGATGCAATCCTCCTTCGATGCATTCGAACTCTCGGCACGTGCTGCCGCAAGCGCGGTAGCCATGCGTCGCCTGGCATGGCTCCGTACAATCGATATGGATCCCAACCTCCAGGACAGACTCGCCAACGTACCATGTGCGGGAGCTGACCTGTTCGATGAGTCTATCGAAACTGTTACCAAGAAGCTGTCGGATCACGAAAAATCTTTTCAATCCATCCTGCGGCCCAAACCCAAACCTCAACAGTCTCGACCTTCCAGGCCACCCCTGATTTACCAGCGGCGTTACATGCCAAGACAAACGCCTGCTGCGAGACAACCTGCGAAGAGACAACCTCCCCAGAAGTCTCAGCAAAAACCTCAGCCACCGGCTGCACCTAAGGCTCCCCAGCCCTTTTGACTCCCCTCCTGGGAGCATAACCGACACCGTTCTGCACCCCTCAGCCTCTCCCATAGGGGGCCGCCTCCATCTTTTTTACCATCGATGGGAGGCCATAACCACGGACCTATGGGTCCTTACCATCATAAGAGAAGGATACTCTCTTCACTTCCATCGGGTCCCCCCGGACCATCCTCCAAGAGAGTATCCTTCAAGCTCGACACAGACCGCCCTTCTTCTTCAGGAAGTCCAAACCTTACTTCAGCTTCGGGCCGTCGAGCCGGTCCCGTCAGACCAGTTGAACCGAGGGTTTTACTCCCGGTACTTCCTCGTCCCGAAGAAAACGGGCGACCTGCGACCCATTTTAGACCTTCGGGCCCTCAACAAGTTTCTGGTCAAAGAGAAGTTTTGCATGTTGACTTTGGCTTCTCTATACCCCCTCCTCGAGCAGAACGACTGGTTATGCTCCCTGGATCTCAAGGAGGCCTACACTCACATCCCCATTCACCCGGCCTCCCGAAAGTTCCTCAGATTTCGGGTGGGAAATCTGCACCTACAGTATCGAGTGCTACCATTCGGCCTCTCTTCGTCCCCCAGAGTCTTCACAAAGTGCCTGGTGGTAGTGGCCGCGGCACTCCGAGACAGGGGTCTACAGGTGTTCCCATACCTCGACGACTGGCTCATCAAGGCCCCGTCAGCCCCAGAGGTCACTTCGGCGGTCTTGGCTACAACCTACTTCCTCCAGAATTTGGGCTTCGAGATCAACTTTTCCAAGTCTCATCTACAACCCACCCAGTCCCTCCCCTTCATCGGAGCGGTCCTGGACACCACTCGACTCCGAGCATTCCTGCCTCTGCAACGCATGGAGTCCCTTCTCCATCTCTGCCAGTCGGTGTCTACTCGCCAAACCCTACCGGCGAGACAACTGATGGTGCTCCTGGGCCATATGGCCTCCACAGTACATGTGACACCCTTTGCCAGACTCCATCTCAGGATCCCCCAGTGGACCCTGGCATCACAGTGGAATCAGACGTCCGATCCACTAACCAAACACGTCTTAGTCACACCTGCTCTTCGGCAGTCTCTACTTTGGTGGATGACCTCTTCGAATCTATCCAGAGGTTTGCTGTTGCACTCTCCCCCCCATCAGAAAGTTCTCACAACCGATTCGTCGAACTATGCATGGGGGGCCCACCTGGATGGTCTCCGCACCCAAGGATTCTGGACCAGTGCGGAAAGACTACATCAAATCAATCTACTGGAGCTCAGAGCCATCTTCAATGCGCTCCAAGCTTTCCAACACCTACTTCACAACATGGTGATCCTCATTCGCACAGACAATCAGGCCGCCATGTATTATATCAACAAGCAAGGAGGCACGGGCTCGGCCCTCCTTTGCCAGGAAGCTCTACGAGTCTGGGACTGGGCGGTGCGCCACAACGCCTTCCTCAGAGCTGTCTACATTCAGGGGGAGAACAACGTCTTAGCAGACAAACTAAGTCGTCTGCTACAACCGCACGAATGGACTCTCCATTCCAGCCCCCTTCACCAAATCTTCACGCAGTGGGGGACGCCTCAGATAGACCTCTTTGCGGCTCCCCACAACTCCAAACTGCCTCAGTTTTGCTCCAGGATCTACACTCCTCATCGCCTCGAGGCAGATGCTTTTCTACTGAACTGGGGGAAACGATTCCTATATGCGTTCCCACCATTCCCGCTGATCCAGAAGACTCTGGTCAAGCTGAAACTCGAACGGGCTACCATGATTCTAATAGCTCCTCGGTGGCCCAGACAACCCTGGTTCTCCCTCCTACTTCAACTCAGCAGCAGGGAACCAGTACCACTTCCAGTGTTTCCTTCACTACTTACTCAACATCAAGGATCACTGCTTCATCCCAACCTGCAGTCTCTCCACCTGACAGCTTGGTTCCTCTCAACGTAACCCCTCACCAATTCTCACAAGAAGTGAGGGAGGTCTTGGAAGCTTCCAGGAAGCCCGCCACTCGACAATGCTACTCCCAGAAATGGACTAGATTCTCCTCATGGTGTGTTTCTAAATCAAAGGAACCTCAGCGAGCTTCCTTATCCTCCGTGCTGGACTATCTCCTACACCTATCTCAATCTGGGCTCAAGTCTACATCCATACGAGTCCACCTGAGCGCTATTGCGGCGTTCCACCAGCCCCTACAAGGGAAACCCCTCTCGGCCCATCCGGTGGTCGCCAGATTTATGAAAGGACTCTTCCATGTTAACCCTCCTCTCAAACCACCCCCAGTAGTTTGGGACCTCAATGTAGTCCTTTCCCGTCTCATGAAGCCCCCGTTTGAACCACTCAACAGGGCCCCTCTTAAGTATCTCACCTGGAAAGTGCTTTTTCTTGTAGCCCTTACGTCCGCTCGCAGAGTCAGCGAACTCCAGGCATTGATGGCGGATCCACCATTCACAGTATTCCATCATGACAAGGTGGTCCTCCGCACTCACCCGAAATTCCTGCCTAAGGTGGTCTCCGAATTTCATCTCAACCAATCCATTGTACTTCCAGTATTCTTCCCTAAGCCCCATTCTCACCACGGAGAATCGGCCCTTCACACTCTAGACTGTAAACGTGCTTTGGCTTTCTACCTGGATCGCACCAAGCCACACAGAACCACTCCTCAACTTTTTGTCTCCTTCGATCCTAATAAGTTGGGAAGACCCGTATCAAAGCGCACCATCTCTAATTGGATGGCGGCTTGTATCTCTTTCTGCTATGCCCAGGCTGGATTATCACTTCCTTGTAAGGTCACAGCCCATAAGGTCAGAGCAATGGCAGCCTCAGTGGCATTCCTCAGATCAACACCAATCGAGGAAATTTGTAAGGCTGCCACCTGGTCCTCGGTTCACACATTCACCTCACATTATTGTCTGGATACTCTCTCCAGACGGGATGGACAGTTTGGCCAAACAGTATTGAAAAATTTATTCTCTTAAGTCGCCAACTCCCCCTCCATCCCACTGAGGTTAGCTTGGAGGTCACCCACTAGTGAGAATACCTGCCTGCTTGTCCTGGGATAAAGCAATGTTACTTACCGTAACAGTTGTTATCCAGGGACAGCAGGCAGCTATTCTCACGTCCCACCCACCTCCCCTGGGTTGGCTTCTCAGGCTAGCTACCTGAACTGAGGAGACACGCCCGGATCTCCGGGCGGGAAGGCACCGGCGCATGCGCGGTGCGGGCATCTAGAAACTTTTAAGTTTCTACAAGCAACACGTGCTTGTGAGACGTCCGTACCGGGGCTCTGTCTGATGACATCACCCACTAGTGAGAATAGCTGCCTGCTGTCCCTGGATAACAACTGTTACGGTAAGTAACATTGCTATACTAGCACCCATTAATGGGTGCTAGAATAGATGTATCTGTCTTTCTTTCTGTCTCTCTCTCTCCTTGGCCGCTGTCTTTCTGTCTCTCTCCTCAGCTGTCCACAACCACCTCTTGCCTGTTCCCCCTGTCCAGCAGTAGCGCTTTCTTTGTCTCTCTCTCTCTCTCTCTCCTTGGCTGCTGTCTTTCTGTCTCTCTCTCTCCTTGGCTGCTGTCTGTCTGTCTTTGTTTCTTCCTTTCTGTCTCTCTCCTTGGCCGCTGTCTGTCTGTCTGTCATTTTTTCTTTCTCTCTCTCTCTCTTGTCTCATTTTTTTCTTTCTTTTTCTCTCTCTCTCCTTGGCCGCTGTCTGTCTTTCTTTCTCTCTGTCTCTCTCTTTGACCGCTGTCTGTCTTTCTGTCTCTCTCTCTCCATGACCGTTTTCTGTCTGGTTTTCTTTCTGTCTCTCCTTGGCCGCTATCTGTCATTCTTTCTGTCTCGCTCCCTTCCACTGTCTATCTTTCTTTCTTTCTATCTCTCTCCCTCCCGGTATCTGTCTGTCTCTCTCCCTGTCCCGTGTCTTTCTTTCTGTCTGTCTTGTAGCAAGATTTACGGTAGACTAATCAGTTACATAAACAAGTTACGTGCATGTTAGTTCTGTCTAGGGAATACCATAATAGCTCTGCCAGGTTCAGCTTTCTTGTCTATTTATATGACACAAGACTCAGGCTAATGAGAAATACTTTTATTATGAAAAAAGAAAAATATAATTCACAAGCCAGCAGCAATATCTAAATATTGTTCACAAAATATCTGATTTACATATATGAAACACAGTACATAATTATCATAACACTCTTCTAGATAACTAAGTAAAATTACTTATTTCACACTAAACAATTCCTTATAATAATAATAATCCTTGATTAGCAGCACTATTACAGTTATCACCAAAAGTAGCTTTACAAGCCTTATCCTATATCACAAACGGATGCACTTCTCTAACCCCAGCTGATAAGATAATAAGTTCCGTATCCTCACCATCCAGTTAGGCCTCAGCACAAATTTAGGTGAAATGGAAAATGTCTCTCCACAGCTTAGCAGATGTAGAAAATCCTTTGGTTACAGGAGCAGCCACTGGTCGTCAGCCACTGGTAAAGTTGTAATTTATTGGCAGCACAAGTTTCCTTGAAGTGATGGAATTCAGATCTGTTTAGAGTCCGATTCACTCTCTCTCAGGCAGAGTCACACAAGGTAACTGTTTAGGTCTTAATTATTAAGAAAAAGATGCATGAAGAATACCTGTGGTAAGATGCGAGTTCCCTCGCATCCCGAAACAGACTAATTATAATTAGCAACTTTTTACTTGGATCACGTCAGATGACTTCTTCGGACCAATCCAGAACAGATCTTAGATGAATAGCCTTTCTGTGTAGAGTCTCATACAGGCTGGGAGACACAGGCGGCGTTCGAAAGATAAGCACAGCATAGGAGTATCACTCCCCCAAGAATCACACAGTCTAAGCATGAAGACATGGAGGGATGTCCTTGACTAGAATACCATTCTGTTACATACCCAGAATGCATCAGTCAGAAACAGCAAAGATGTGTTCTTTCTCTCTCTTCTTGCAAGGTTCATACTGGAAAGATTTCTTGCATACAATGGTTCAGGCTTGATGATGTCAGAGAGGCCTAACCTTCAGGTGCAAATAAGGAAACACCCCTACAGTCTCTTTCTCTGACCCCCTGTGTCTGTCTGTCTCCCACCCATCCTCCTCCCCTTCCACTTCCCTGCGCAGCAGCAGCAGCAGCAGCATTTTCCTGCTCCTTCACTTCCCTGTATTTATATCCTGTAATTCTTACCAACATGGGAGGACTCATTCATTCGACTAAACACCTCTTCTGACAGCCAGATGTCTCGCAGCACCCGCACCCTGTCTGCCTCATCCAGGCCGAAGGACACCCTCCTGCCATTGCATTCGCTGTCACCCTCACCACCTCCACACCACAGAAGACAACCCCCACCCCCCGCAGCGGGAGAGATGCCCATTCTCCCTTACTGGCAAGTAACACCCCTCCCCTGCCGCTGTCTCTGCCTCCCCCTTAACTCAAAGTTGAAGAGCGGAAGGGTCACAGTTCCACTCCTCCCAACTGCCTGCATCGTTTAAACGGGAATTCCCTTCCCTGGTGCATCACAGAGGCATACTTGTAGATTTCTATTTTTTCTGGACCACTGCAAATTCTTACAGTTTCGTGTTCTGGAACAGCATTATCAGTTCTTGGCACTGTCATTTGGGCTACCGACAGTGACCTGGACCTTTACCAAGGTGATAGTGGTAGTGGTGGCTTACTTGCGGAAGATGGGTCTCCAGGTTTACCCTTGGACGACTGGCTGATCAAAGCTTCCTCGAACAAGGGATGACACATGGTGGAATGGGTGCTCCAGGTGCTGAAAGACCTGGGCTGGATTATCAACTTCAGGAAGAGCCATCTGACACCCACATAATTGCTGAAATAACTGGGAGTCCTTATTGACATTGCAGTGGGCTGCATCTATCTACTAGTAGCCTGCGGGTAAGCTGTATGCCCAGATTTCTACCTTTCTTGAGTGGCCGGCTCCAGTATGGGATTATCTTCAGGTTCTGGGATCAGTGGTTGCACATAAGTCCTCTGGGATCAATGGCGTACATACATCCTCTTCAGCATGCTTTGCTCTCACTGGGCTGTGCACAGGGATACCTTGCAGACCTGTCTATCTTGGAATTTGGAAGCCTGAGCAAGCATGAACTGATATTTTCTCCCACAATTGCTTCCCAGGGGCGAACCGCTACACATTGCCTCCTGGATCGTGGTGATGACAGACTCCAGCCTTTGGGGCTGAGGAGCACATTGCAATTGTCCTGTTCAGGGATGTTGGATGCTCTTGCAACAAAAATGGTCACTCAATTGGTTGGAGCTTAGAGCCATTTGATTAACTCTGATGAGATTGCAGAAGACACTGGAGGCCAAGTGGTCACGGTCTTTTCCGACAATGTGACAGCAGTAGCCTATGTCAATCGCCAGGGAGGGACCAAGAGCACTTCTCTGGCTCAGGAAGCCTGCCTTTTTATTTAGGCGGAGCATCATCTCCTAGTGCTGACTGTAGCGCATGTGGTGGGAGTAGACAGTGTTCAAGCAGACTTCCTCAGCAGGCACTCTGGTTCTAGTAGAGTGGGTCCTGTCCCCAGTGGCATTCCAAGAGAGAGTGGGGCGCTGGGGGCGGTCCCGCTTCAACCTTATTGCTATGGCAAGAAACAGAAAGTGCATTACTTCATCAGTGGAAGATCCAAGTTCGGAAGCACCCTTGCTTTGAAGCAGCCGTGGCCTCAGGAGATTCTCCTGTATGTTTTTCCTCCTTGGCCGATGCTTGGTCGGGTTATTCAGAGGATTGCAGCTCAATCGGGCCGCGCCATTCTAGTAACTCCAGATTGGCCTCGCAGATCTGATGAGGCTGTGCAAGGGTCACAGCCTTCGGCTGAGCACCTATCCAACCCTCCTCACGCAGGATTTGATATCCAAGGAGGATCTGGATAATTGCTCTTTCGTCATGGCTCTTGAGCATGCAGCCTTAGAGTGTAAGTTGCCCTGGTTGTTAATACTTCTCAAGGGAGAAGAGACCCAGTTTCTCTCCAGCCCCTTAACCATTTTAGTCGCTCTTGTCTGGACTCTTTCGAGTAGTATCAAATTTCAAGTTTATTTAGATTTTTATATACCGCCTATCAAAGTTATCTAAGCGGTTTTTACAATCAGGTACTATGTCCTTCTTCATGTACGGCAACCAGTGCTGGACGCAGTATCCCAGGTGGGGGAGTACCATTGCCCAGTACAGCGGCATGATAATCTTCTCTGATCTGTTTGCGATAACCTTTTTAATAATTCCTAGCATTCTGTTTGCCTTTTCGCTGCCGCTGCTGCGCATTGTGCGGACAGTTTCATTGACTTGTCTACAAGTACCCCCAAGTCTCTTTCCTTGGGGCTCTCTCCGAATATAGCACTGGACATCTTGTATTCGTGCATAAGATTTCTATTACCAACATGCATCACCTTGCACTTATCCATGTTGAACCTCATTTGCCATTTCGCTGCCCATTCCTTGAGTGTGTCTGTCTCATTGTAGGTCTTGGCAATCCTTCTGTGTCCTCACTAGTCTGAACAACTTCATATTGTCCAAAAATTTAATCACCTATTTGTGCCAATTTCTAGGTCATTTACAAATATGTTAAGAGCACAGGCCCGAGCACCGAACCCTGCGGCACTCCACTTGTGACACTTTTCCAGTCTGAGTATTGTCCATTTACCCCCCACTCTCCCTTTCTGAGACCTTAACTTGGTATTATCTAGGCTCCTTACGCTGAATACTATTTTTCTGGTCGCCATTACTTCAGCACTTCGTGTGTCGGTACTACAGGCCTTGTCTTGCAGCAACCCTTTCCTCCATATTTGGAGACGGGGGTTTCCCTTCGGACGGTTCCTTCCTTCTTGCTGAAAGTGGTTTTGGCTTTCCATGTCAATCAGGAAGCATGTTTACCTGCCTTTTATCTGACTGGTTCAAAGTCACAGGACCACCTGTTGAAGAAATTGGATGTGCGCAGAGTTCTTCTACGTTACTTGGAGGTCACCAATAAGGTTCGCCTCTGACCATTTGTTTGTGCTGACTCATTCAGTTAAGTGGGACGCTCCTGCTTCCAAGGCCACAAATTCCAGATGGATCCTTAGGACCATTTCTCCTGTTTCCGTCATGGCGCATTCTAACAGATGTGTGGCCTCTTCATGGGCTGAAGCTAAAGCTGTTTCCGTTGAGGAGATTTGCCAAGTCACACATTTGCCAAGTTCTACCGAGTGGATATGATGGCAAGACAGGACTCTGCCCTTCGGTTCTCAGTCTTAAGGGTTAGCGCAAGAAGCCCACCCTAGTTTATGGGGAACTACTTTTGTACATCCCTATTGTCTAGAACAGGGCTGCCCAATTCCGGTCCTCAAGATCTACTATCAAGCCAGGTTTTCAGGATATCCACAATGAATATGCATGAGAGAGATTTACCTGCACTGCCTTCTTGGTATGTAAATCTCATACATATTCATTGTGGATATCCTGAAAACCTGGCCTGCCAATAGATCTCGAGGACCGGAATTTGGCAGCTGTGGTCTAGAATGTCTCACCTATTGTACTGGAAAGAGAGGTTATGTACTTAACCCTATTAAGCTCTTTTCCAGTAGGTAGGTGAGACATTGTAGACTCCCGCCCTGTCCTTCCTGCACTTGCTTACAGTTTTCAGTCTGTTTATGCTTCTCTAAACTGATTCATGGATGCCTGTCAGCCCTTGAGGGCTAGGAAGAATTTGTATATATGTTTCAATTTGTTGGGGAGTAGTTTCTAAGCTCCTTTGAAGCTTGTGTTGGCATGTAATGGTACTGTTTAGTTACTTTTGAGCAGAACAATTTGTCTATTGCTACAAATGCCTCTACTTCTCTGTGCTTGGGTACTAACTATACAGTAGAAGGAGCTAAACAGCCCAGTGAAGTACTATAGAGGTAGAGTGGAAAATCTGGAATAGATTCCTTTTGCAGCATGCGACTAAAGGGAAATAACTCTACTGTCTAGAATGTTTCACTTGTCTACATAATCTCTTTTTCCTCTTATACTATACAAAATACAAAGACATATGTGATGCATGTTTGGCAAAGCTAATATATTCCTCCTAATAAATTAAAATATATTTTTTTCTTACCTTCATTGTCTGGGCATTTTATTTTTCCAAGCTTGTTGGTCCCAGTTTCTCTTTTCTGCTTTCCTGTCTTCTGCTTCCTTTCTATTAGATTTGGTCCTTAGTTTTTTATTTTCTTTCTTCTGTTCTTTTATTTTATCTACCTCTAACATTTTTCCTCTTTCTCTTTTCTTTCTGTCTGCTCAGATTTCAGCCTCTCACTCTTCAGTCCTCCATCTATATTTCACTTACCTATCAACTTTCATCTTCTCACACCCATTAGCTTTCCTGTCTCACTTCTTCTCTCCTACCCACTCCCCATTATTACACTTTTACCCCATCTATTCACCATCCTTTTCTCACTCATCTCCTCGAGAACTCTCATGATTCCATTATACCAAGTATAATGAGAACCCTCTGTCCTCCTCACTTATCCTTGTAGCCTAGCATTTCCATGTCCCATCCTGACTCCCCCACTCCTTTAGTGCAGTTTCTCCCTTTCTCCTTTCTCTTTCCTCCACCCCTATGGTACAGCAACTCAATGTTTCGTCTATGTCTCCCTTCTCCCCCATTCTCCAAAAAGATTCAGCAAGACAGCAGCTCCTTTATAAATTGTGTAAGCAGCAAATGCATACTGAAAGTGCAATCCTGCTAAGTGCATTTTACCACCTACACAACCCAAAAAGTATGGCATCGGGGTTTCAGCAGCGAAGACATAGAATTCTTTACATTAGGTGTTACTTCCCATTAGTTTAGAATCTGCAAAAGGGTATCATTACATTACATTACATTAGTGATTTCTATTCCGCCATTACCTTGCAGTTCAAGGCGATTATACAAGAGCTGTCAGGTTACAAGAATTATAACATTTTATATTGTATCACTTTAAATCTCTGAACTCCTCCCCTTCTGCAGTGGAGAGCAGCTCCTTTTTCAGATTTTCCTTTTGCAAGTGAACTCAGAAGGTGTGTACTGATCTGCTCTGCTTCTTTTTGTTATTTTCGGGTTTTTTACTGTCAGTCTTCAGATTTTTTTGAGTGGCTTCGGTGATCGGAGGTCCCCTTCTTGAGCTTATTCATCTGGGGAAAGGATGCAGTCCCACTTGGATGGACTGCTGCTCCCTGGCCTATTTCTTTGTGTCATTTTAGGAGCTCGGGGACTGTTCTCCTGGGAGTTGCTCACCTGCTGATTTATAAGAGGCTTGAGTGTAGGCTGTTGGGGCCCCTGTGTAACAAGCCTCTGAGTATCAGGGAGATGACTGCAAATTTTCTCCCTTGTGTCATGTGGACTTGAGGGGTGGGAGTATGTGGTCGATATCTGCCCAACCGGCAGCCAGAAGATCTCCATCAATGGTTTTGTGCTGACTAATCTCTGAGGCATAAATCCTTTTTCCCTGCAGGTAAAGTGATTCAAGCTGATCCAGGCACCAAAAGTCACAGAGAGTACTCTCATTATTCTCTATGGGGAAAATCGAGAGGGGTGGCGGTCTGAAAAAAAACAAAAAAAAACAGTTTTCAAGGTTTCTGGGGTTAGGGTTAGGTCCTCCCCACATCCAAAACCCCTAATATATGGAGCATGAAAAATGTGGAGGATAAAAAACACAGTTACCATAACAGATGTTATCCTGGGATAGCAGGCCAATATTCTCACATGTGGGTGACGTCTTCCAAGGAGCCCAGTACGGACAGTGGTAAAAATGTATTGCCACTTTAAGTTTTTACAAACGTAGCGACTGCCTGCACCACACATGCATGCGTGCTTTCCTGCCCAATGCCGGCTCGCAATACCTCAGTTCTTTGTTTTCTGTGGAATGAAGAAGTACTTTTTTTCTGGACTCTGTCCAGTGTGATCGTTGCTTTCCCATCAACATCTTATTTTCTTGACTATTTGCTTTTTTTTTCTTATTTTCTTATCTCATTCGGTCTTGTTTAAAAAAAAAAAATAAAATTGACTTTTTTTTTCCTCGTTTTCACGGATTAGCCTTCGGCCCTCTGGTTTTTTTTCCCTTGGTGGACTTTTCTTTATCTGTCACCAAAATTGAGTTTAATGTCAGTGCCAAGATTTTTCTGTCCATGTCAAAACCATAGAGCGATTTTAAAAAGTGCTGTCAGTGTCTGTGCCCTATTTCCATCACTGACCCACATAGTTGGTGTTTTGCAGTGTTTGGGCACTGAATATCGAGTCGACTCCTGTGCACATTGTTCCACACTGAGAAACGCTCATTAAAGGCTTGCCATATTCAACAAGAGAATATCTTTGGCACCAGTGGCACCGCCATTGACATCGACATTGGACATCATTTCAGCATTGGGGAAGCCTGCTCAAAAGCTATCCTCTTTCCAGCAAGCGTCGCAGGTTTCTACAGCATCAAGTCCCTCGATGCAGGCCAAGCATTGACGCCAATGCTCTTTTTAAGTGCAGGCTGTGTCTCCTACAGAGCGTACATCCACTTCAAAGTCATCCATCCCTCAATACCCTGCCATGCCGATGGTACCAGCTATTGACCAAAGGGTACCGGTGCAAATTTTCATGGAACAACTCATTGAGTTTTTCTGGTGCTTACATCGTCTCCCTCAGTGCTAAGCGTAAGCATAGCATTTTGAGGCCACAGGGTACTGATTCCAGGTCTACACTGGCACGCCACTTTGCTTCCTATCAGCACTCCAGTAGATAGCAATGCTCTCCTTCAAGGCATTGTTCCTCCTCCTTGAGGCATTGTCGATCTGTATCGAAATCTCGAAGATCCACATCAAAGCATCGACGCACTTCATCAAAACATTGATGTTCTTCATTGAAGCATCATCGCTCTCATTCCTATGCTTTCAGATATATAAGATCTTTGTATCATTCCTCTTCATCATCCTCATTGGGTTGGTACCAACATCGAGGAAGTTCTCACCAAACCCATTTGTCACCTGAGGCTTATGACTCTGATCTTTCTCGTGGCCACTCTGATTCTGAATGTGAGTATCAGCTCCTGAATCCTATGGACATTAATCTTCAAGATCACTCAACCAACATCCCATGTCTGGGTGAAGAACTCTTTGGCGACCAGATAAAGGAGGCAACTCAAAAGCTTACTCAGCATGAGCAGAACTGGAACTCTTTAAACAGATCTAAAACTAAGGTCTCCTTTTACAAAGGTGTGCTAGCGTTTTTAGCGCACGCTACAATGCCGCACATGCTAACCCGGCGCTACACAGAAAATACTAACACCAGCTGTATGGAATCATTAGCGTGTAGTGTGTGGTAATGTAGCACGCGCTAAAACCACTAGCGCACCTTCGTAAAAGGAGCCCTAAGAGTCAACAGTCTAAGCCTACTGCAAAATCTACTTCTTATTCTTACAAGAGGACATATCCAGCATCCTCTTCTACTAAATCTCCACCACAGAAGAGGCAAAAACAACACTGAATTAAGACCATGCCGTCTTTTCATACTGACTTGGCTGCTCACCGCCTGCCGGAGTTCCGCCAGCTCCAGGAGACTCTCAGATTTGTTTCTTTATGCTCCAGGCCACGTATGATGCTTTCCAATTATCCTCTAGGGTTATGGCCTTTGTGGTGGCTATGAGTCGCTTGGCCTGGCTACGCATCGTGGACATAGACCCCAACTTGCAGGATCATCTGGCCAATCTTCCTTGTTTGGGCAACGAGCTGTTTGATGACTCCATCGAGGCGGCTACCAAACGCCTTTGCTTCCCTGGTGCAGCCTAAGGCGAAGGTTCATCCTGCTAAGCCAAACAAGCTACCTCCTCGGCGCTATCCCCAGAAGTCTACGCCAACATTTTCCCATCCGCCGCCTAGACATCATCAGCAACAGAGGGGTCCCCAAAAACCTCAGACCCCTGCTGTGACTAAACCGGCACCATCTTTTTGACAATCCCCTTACGTCCAGCAGCCTTCTTTCCTGCCCATAGGAGGTCATCTTAGTCTTTTTTGTTATCAGTGGGAGCTGATTACCTCGGACCTCTGGGTTCTCACCATCATCCGGGAGGAGTACTCACTTCAATTCCTGCGAGTATCACCAGACCTGCCTCCAAAAGAGTGTCTTTCCAACAGGTCACAACTTCCACTTCTTCTTCAGGAGGCTCAGGCTCTCCTTCGCCTCCGGGCAGTCGAGGAGGTTACTTTGTGCTAGCGGGACACAGGGTTTTACTCTCATTACTTTCTAGTCCCCAAGAAGACGGGGGACTTGCGTCCTATTCTGGATCTAAGAGCACTCAATAATTTTCTTATCAAAGAAAAGTTTTACATGCTCTCTCTTCTCACGTTGTACCCCCTGATGGATGAGGGGGATTGGTTATGCTCCCTGGATCTCAAAGAGGCTTACACTCACATCCCGATTCATCCAGCCTCTCGCATATTTCTGAGATTTCGGGTGGGAAATCTCCACCTACAGTACCGAGTTCTCCTTTTTGGACTCGCATCATCCCTGAGGGTCTTCACGAAGTGCCTCGTTGTGGTGGCAGCAGCCCTGCGGACGCAGGGTCTCCAGGTGTTCCCATACCTCGACAACTGGCTCATCAAATCGTCTCGACAGGAGGTTATTGCAGCGACCCAACGTTACGTTCCTTCAATGTCTGGGTTTCGAGGTCAACTTCCCCAAGTCCAAGTTGTGTCCTTCTCAATCTCTCCAGTTCATCGGAGCGGTACTGGACACGATTTGACTCCATTTGTTCCTGCCTCGACCTAGTCAGGATGCCCTCATGCACCTTTGCCAGAGGGTGTCTCTTCTGTCGACAGGTACTGCTGGGACACATGGCCTCCACCGTTCATGGGACTCCTTTTCCCAGACTTCACCTCCAAATTCCTCAGTGGACCCTGGCATCGCAGTGGCGGCAGGATTGAGATCCAGTCTCCCAACACATTGCAGTGACTCCTTTGTCGAGACAGTTTCTCCGCTGGTGGATGCTCCTTCCAATCTTTCCAGAGGTTTTCTGTTTCACGCGCCCCCTCCGTAGAAGGTCCTCAAAACAGACTCTTCTGCGTACGCATGGGGGGGGGGGGCTCACCTCGACGGTCTGTGTACCCAAGGCCATTGGTCCAGCACAGATCGTCGCTGTCACATCACTCTGGTGGAGCTTCGAGCCATTTTCAACGCTCTGAAAGCCTTTCGTCATTTGCTTCGCGATTACGTGGTCCTGGTTTGGACGGACAACCAGGTGGCCATGATTTATATCAACAAACAGGGAGGAACAGGATCCCTGTCTTTGTGCCAGGAAGCCCTGAAGATTTTGACTTGGGCAATATGCCACAATATCTTTCTCAGAGCGGTCTACATTCAGGGCCAACAGAACTGTCTGGCAGACAAATTGAGCCGCCTTCTGCAACCTCATGAATGGAAACTCTATTCCTCGACTCTGCGTCAGGTGTTTGCTCGGTGGGGGACTCCGCAGGTAGATCTGTTTGCGTCCCCCCTCAACCACAAGTTGCCTCATTTCTGCTCCAGGATTTACTCTCCTTATCGACTGGAGGCAGATGCTTTCCTTCTGGATTGGACGAACCTGTTTCTATATGTATTCCCTCCATTCCCTCTGATTCTGAAGACTCTTGTCATGCTCAAATTAGCCCACGCCACCATGATTCTGATAGCTCCTTGGTGGCCCAAACAACCGTGGTTCTCCCTTCTATTTCAACTCGGTGCCAGGGAGCCTCTGCTTCTACCTGTTTTTCCTTCTTTGCTTACTCAGAGTCAAGGTTCTCTGCTTCATCCCAACCTGCAGTCTCTACCACTTAACAGGTTGGTTCCTCTTGACATGATTGCTTCGTTCCAGTTTTCACACAGTCTGTACAGGATGTTCTTGAGGCTTCTCGGAAATGGTCCACTAGGCAGTGTTACAATCAAAAGTGGACTAGATTTTCTTCTTGGTGTGCTACGCATCGCAAGGAGCCGCAATCTGCCTCCTTGTCTTCAGTGCTGGATTATCTGCTGCACTTGTCTAGAGCTGGTCTCAAATCAGCATCTATTCAAGTCCACCTCGGTGCCATCGCTGCTTGTTCCGCCACTTATTTCTGCCCAATGGGATGATCAGTGACACTCAGAAAAGCACACAGACAATATCAAAGCATAAACAATAACCCTTTATTATACATATATATATATATATATATATATAAGAATAAAATAGCATCACCTGGACCCCATACACTGACCACCTTCACAATTGGGAATCCTTGCAATTGATAGGTGGGGGACCAAAGGACTGTCCCTTTTGACATCGTGGCTTCTCCCTTTAGACGTCATGGATTCTAAGGTTAGAGGCAAGTCCCGTCTTTTATATTGGGTGAAAAGCTGGGAACACTGCTTGCCTCTTAGTAAGACAGCTGGTACTGGTCCTTTGTTATTTGTTTTTGACAACTCCTAGGTCAAAAAGGTCAAGATAACAAATACTTGTCACTGTCCCTTTGATGCTGTTTGGGCAACTCCTAGGTCAAAAAGGTCAAGATAGCAGATACTTGTCACTGTCCCTTTCTTTTTGATGTAGTTTCCCATCTGTCTTTACTGATGATCATCTGGTTTTACTGTCCTTTGAAGATCAATGAGGTCAGGATGTCAGATAAGCAAGCAGGTGTTGCAGTTTGCTGTCTCTTTGATGCTATCCAGGCGACACGTTGGCAAAGGAAGCCAGGAGGTGTCCTTTTGGTGTTGTCAAGGTAACCCTCAGGTCACGGAGGTCAGATAAGCAGACTTGAGGAGATATGTCACGTATTATGTTGATTACCCCCTGGGTATAACACTGCTTTTCATCAGTCGATTGATGGCAAACTTCTCTCTGTTCATCCTGTGGTTTCACGGTTCATGAAGGGCCTTTTCAATGTCTATCCTCCACTCAAACCTCCTCCCGTGGTTTGGGATCTCAATGTGGTCCTTGCTCAGTTAATGAAACCTCCATTTGAGCCGATTGATAGGGCTCATTTGAAGTATCTCACTTGGAAAGTAATGTTCTTATTGCCCTCACGTTTGCTCACAGGGTCAGTGAGTTGCAAGCTTTGGTTGTGGATCCACCTTTCACCATTTTCCATCATGATAAGGTGGTCCTCCGTACACATCCTAAATTCTTGCCTAAAGTGGTTTTGGATTTCCACCTTAATCAATCCATTGTTCTTCCAGTGTTTTTTTCCTAAGCCTCATTCTTAACCTGGAGAAGTGTGCTTCATACTCTGGACTGTAAGCATGTGTTGGCTTTCTACTTGCAACGTACTCAAGCTCATCGGACTGCTCCTCAACTTTTCATATCTTTTGATCCAAATAAGTTGGGGTGTCCTGTTTCAAAGCGAACAATCTCCAACTGGTTGGCTGCTTGTATCTCTTTCTGCTATGCTCAGGCTGGTCTCCCTCTGCAGGGTCGAGTCACGGGGCATAAGGTCAGAGCGATGGCGGCTTCTGTAGCTTTCCTCAGATCAACTCCTATTGAGGAACTCTGCAAGGCTGCCACTTGGTCCTTGGTTCATACATTCACCTTTCCAAACGTGATGGCCATTTTGGCCAGTCCGTTTTGCAAAACCTGTTCTCCTAAATTGCCAAATCTCCCACCGTCCCATTCTGATTAGCTTGGAGGTCACCCACATGTAGAGAATATGCTGCCTGCTTGTCCTGGGATAAAGCACAGTTACTTACCGTAACAGGTGTTATCCAGGGACAGCAGGCATATATTCTCTCAACCCACCCACCTACCCTGGTTGGCTTCTTTGCTAGCTATCTGAACTGAGGTCATGCTGAGGAGACGCGTGCCCTGACTCGGGCGGAAATGCACTCACATGTGCAGTGCAGCACTCGCAAACTTTGAAGATCTTCAAGCAAGTTTGCTTGCGAGACTGTCCGCTATGGGGCTCCGTGGATGACGTCACCCACATGTAGAGAATATTTGCCTGTTGTCCCTGGATAACACCTTTTACGGTAAGTAACTGTGCTTTCAGTGCTGGCACCATATCTGGTGATGGGCATTTCCAGTCTAGTTTGGACTGGCCAAGACATAGCCAGCTAGGCCAATATTTAGTAGCTAGCCGGCTAATTCTCAACAGCCAAAGATATACCATCCTTTTAAGTGGCTCTATTTCATTGACAATTTTAGCTAGTAAGCTGCTGAATATTGGTGGGGCCTGACTATGTCACGCTTCATATCCAGTCACCAGTCAATCTGCTGAGCTAGATATTCTGCAGAAGATATTCAGCAGAAGATAGCCACCTATCTCCTGATGAATATTGCTGGATAGCCATCCCGGGAACCTTTTCTAGCTGGCTAAATATTGCTGAATATTGAGCCCATAGACTATACCAAAATATGAATATGATTACTTCTAGATTCTTCATTAGAGAGTACACACTGAATTACTGGAAATGTTCCCTTGAATTCCCCTATAAAGAATAAAGAAAAAAGTTGTTGATAGACTGCAATGGTCACAAAATTCACTAAACAAAAGTTCAGAAACATCTCTTAAGCCATTAATATCTTTTTTTATTATTATTTTATTTATAATTTTACATTGAAATATCAAGTATAAACTTGTACAGAAAGCAAAATTTAAGCCAGGAACTTATTACAAAAACAAAGCAACATTTAACAAAGAATTAAAACAATATGCTTAAATTTCAACTCAAGTCCTCCATTTTCAGATCCAAAATGTGACAAAAAGTGAGATTTTAATAGGTAGAAACATAGAAACATAGAAAAAAGCAGCAGAAAAGGGCTATAGCCCACCAAGTCTGCCCATTCCAAGTATCCCCTCCCCTGAATTTACTCCCTTAAAGATCCCACGTGAGTATCCCATTTTCTCTTAACAAAATTAATTTAATTGAACTCAGTGATGTACCATTATTTTCTCCTTTTATCTAGGGCTTAGCTCTTATCCTTTTCCAGTCATGATAACGATAGGAATGTTGTCAGCTGGAAAGGTTCAAAGAAAACATATTTTTGTTAAGAATAATACACAATATATTTGCATGGATAATGCAAGTAAAATGTCACCCCTAAAACTAACACTCCAGATTTCAAAAGTAAAAATT
Source organism: Geotrypetes seraphini (assembly GCF_902459505.1). Classification (NCBI taxonomy): domain Eukaryota; kingdom Metazoa; phylum Chordata; class Amphibia; order Gymnophiona; family Dermophiidae; genus Geotrypetes; species Geotrypetes seraphini. The sequence continues at coordinate 89,150,858 of NC_047092.1, forward strand.
CTCTATGACGCCTCTGGCTAAGTCTGGATAAATTTGTATTCTCATACCTAGAAATTGCTTCTGTTTGATTTTAAAGAAAAGTCTCAATAACCAGTTTTAACTGGTGCCAAAGCCACTGTTAATAGTAAAGTTGCAGGTATCGCCTTTTCCTTGTCAGATAACTCCAATAAAGTGGAGACATTCAAAGGGTTTGCTAGCCCTTAACGACCAGATTTCCATCTGGCCCGATTCACTAAGGCCTGTAGCGATCGTCCCATGCAAATTAGTAAAACCCCATACAAAATAGCCACGCGATTGATTCACTAACAATTGCTTGGCTATTTTGAGTTGGGTTTTACTATTGCCAAACCCGACTGCTGCAGACATGTTGGTAACTGAATTACCGTTAACAAAAGAGATAAAAGGGAAGATAATTCAATAAATAAGTGGAATGATTAAGCAGTCAATTCTGACAATATTAATAACTGAATCAAAGCCATGATAACATCTAGCAAATCAAATCTAGAGCAATAAATACTAAAAAATGGCTTCATAAAAATATATTAAGTCGCAGTCCCTATTGAGTGTTTAAAGAAAACAGTGGTGAACATATCATAGATTATACAGGCTTCAGTCTTTGGAACCTCTTATGATGTATACCATTACAAGTTTCTGTCTTATATATTGTTTTAATCATCTATGTCCACCACCCCCTACCAAAAATATATTAATCTACTTAATTTTATTCCCTAAAATTATAGTTATCACTGATTTTAATTAACTTATTACTATTATGAGTTTTTTAAACAATGAATAAATAGATAAATAAAATGATCAACACATTTATTAAAAAACTTAAACTATTAATTCATTTTAATGTGCTAAGTTCATATTGTGTTGAAATTCAATAAATTTATAATGTTGGAGAGCTTTCTAAAGTGCTTGTGCCTGGAAAACCTTAAGGTATGAAAAACTCAATTGATTGACTATATAGTATAAAAAAATGTGAGTATAAATGCATATAATGAGCTAAAGTGCATGTGCCTAAACATACATATGCCTAAAATATCTTAATATAAATAAATCATGTGCAAAAAAGCTAATATTTGAAAGAAAGGAAGGCAACACTTAGCTTATTGTAAGGTGGAACCTGCTACCATCAACGTTGATATAATAAGGAGCTCCCGACGCCTTTTCTTTTTAAGAGCGTTTCAACCCTGAGTCAGGTCTTCTTTGGGGGAAATTTTAAACAAGAGCTGCCTGTCTAGAGAAAATGAAGCTGAGCTAAACTAGCAAATGTGACAGAAACTTAAACAAGCATTATTAACGCAAAATGAACATTGAATGGCAAATTAGACTGGCCTGACGCTCAAACAAATTTTTATAGAGAACGTTCTCCTCCTCCTGATTGGCTCATGTGCCACAGGTCCCTCCCAACAGGGAGGAGCCCGAGGTGCCTCAGCCAATCAGTGCCTTAGGCTTCTCCCAGGGCGGGGCCTAAGGCCCACATTCGCAGGGAGCAGGTTCCTCCTGCTCTGGAAGACGTCGCTGGAGGCCTAAGGAGTAGGAGGGACTGACCATCCCTCCTGCTTCCAACTGTTAGGTACGGGGGGGTGTCGGGCCAGGCCCGACCAGGGGTGGGGCAGTGTGCCGGTCGGGGGGGGTGTCGGGCAGGGACAGATTGTGTCGGGCCGGTGCCTGATCTCTTCCTGAGTATGACGAAGTACCTTCCCCCCCCCCCCCCCCAAAAGTAGGAAAAACGGTTGATTTGAATATAAAAACAGGGAGGGGGGAGAAGTTAATATTCATGTGCCGTGCCTCACTCCCTCACTTCCTCCACTGCCAGGTTCTGCACTCATTCCCCCTCACTCACTGCCAGGTTCTGCACTCATTCCCCCTCACTCACTGCCAGGCTCTGCACCCAGCCCCCCATCCCTCCCTGCCCTGCACCCAGGCCCCCTCACTCCCTGCCCTGCCAGGATCTCCACCCTGTCCTCCTTCCCTGCCCTGCCAGGCTCTGCACCCAGCCCCCTCCCTGTCCTGCTAGGCTCCGCACTCAGCCCCCCTCTCTGAATTTTACCCTGCTCCCCTCTCTCCCAATGTCTTGCAGGCCTCCACTGGGCCTGAACAGGAGGAATCCCTCTTGTCTCCTGTCCTGGCCGACTGTCAATTTTTTTTTACCTCCCTCCCACCTCCCCCTGTGTACCTTTTTGAATCCCTGGTGGTTCAGTGATGTACCATGCAGGAGCAAGCTTTCTGCGCTCCTGCCCCACGCTGAGCCCCTCCCTGAATGGCTGCCTTGAGTTCTTGCGGCCCAGTGTACCTGGCATGAGCAAACTTTTGCACTCCTGCCTGGCGCTCAGCTGCTCACAGAATGACTGCCTCGAGTTCTCGCAGGACTCATGAGAACTCATGGCAGCCATTCAGCGAGCGGTTCAGCACTGGGCTGCGAGAACTTGAGGCGGCCATTCAGGGAGGGTATCAGCATGGGGCAGGAGTGTGGAAAGCTTGCTCCTTCCAGGTACACTGCTGGACCACCAGGGACTCAAAAAGGTACACGGGGAGAGGCAGGAGGGAAGTAAAAAAAAAAAAAATGGCAGAGTCGGCCAGGACAGGAAACGGGAGGGATCCCGCCTGTCTTTGCTCACCCTACCAGGCCATACGGCAAGTTCGGCGGAGGCCTGCAACAAGTCAGGGAGGGTGGAGGTTGGGCAAAGACCCAAATATAAGATGAGACCCCCCCCCAATTTTGGGCCCCAAAATCTCATCTTATATTCGAGTATGTATGGTATTTTTGCATTCCTCCAACAGCTATCGGGCTTCACTGATAACAAATTTAATTTAAAAAAAAAAAAAAATCAAAATGAGAGAAGCTGATCATAGCCAATCAATACAAGGAATGTTATTCTATATCACTCTTCAAACCTCAGGGGGACATGATCTGCTATTTGTAAATCCATTATTGCTCTCTATATAACAAGATTTAAGAAATAGCTCATAAATTTAGGCCTTCCATGTCTTTGCCTAGATTTGTAAGCCTGATTTATTAGCCTAGCACTGAAAATCTATTCTAAACTCTTAACTTCTTTTCCCTACCTTAAATCCAGTCCTGTTTCCACCCACATTTTATGCTCCTAAATTTAAGAGTTCAATGAAATTTTGATTAAAGATGTATGCACTCAACCCTAGTAAATTTTCAAAGGGGCCAATTTGCGAGAATATCTTTCAACATATTAGAAACGCTCACAGGTATACACATGAAGCAGCAAAGAAGTTTATTGTTATGCTTCTTGCAAGAAGGGTGTCCAACAAAGGCAGGCACACCCTTCCCTTTTTCAGCATCAGTTTATATTCTTTCTGAACATAATTTTTCTGTCCATCAAATCCTTTCCACTTGTTTCATTGGGAAAGACAAAAGTGGCTCACAACCTATCCCCTCAACAGAAGTACCCCACGTTTAGCACTCCTGTTTACAGTTTTCCTTACATTTTATAAGACTTGTGTCAGTATGCCCCCCACTTTCAACAGCCCTGATGCCCAGATGCTCAACTCCCGTATCTTTGTTCTGCAGACCCTCACTGCCTCCTTCTGTCCACTACCTCCTCACTTCTGTCCATGATCAGCAACTTGCTGACTCATAGTTCAACTGCCAGTGTTATCCATGGTTCCCCCTTTTCACGTTACAGTTTAATGTTGCAGTGTCAGTGAGAGAAGAACCATCAGCTCAGTTGTGATGATGTGACGTGTGCATACTGTATGTAATCGTAATCCACCTTGAACCGCAAGGTAAAGGTGGAATAGAAATCACTAATGTAATGTATTGCAAGACTTTGCTTGTTTAGAACAGTCACTACCCTCTTGCAGTGTCAGAGAGAGAAGAACCATCGGCTCAGTTGTGATGATGTGACGTGTATATACTGTATGTACTCGTATTGCAAAACTTTGCTTATTTAGAACAGTCACTACACTCTTGAAGCATCAGAGAGAGAACCATCGGCTCAGTTGTGATGTGTGTGTACTGTATGTTCTTGTATTGCAAGACATTGCTTGTATATCAAGTTAAAATTTAATAAAATGTTTTGCTTGTCTTGCAAAACACTTGCAAACCAAGTTACTTGCAAGCCAAGGTGTTACTGTATATATCCATATAATGCCTGTAACCATATACAAGTCCCTGTTCCTGACATTACCCTTTGTGCACACATTAATGTATCAATGAATTTGTGTGTGTGTGTGCTATGTTATCTATTCCCTAAATTATGTGTTAATACCTTTCTCTCACTGTCTCTATACAGTATGTATATTATTACATCCTACAATAATTAGAACATAAGCTCATAAGAAGCGCCAACTCCGGATCAGACCTTTGGTCTATCAAGTCCGGCGATCTGCACACGTGGAGGCCCAGCCAGGTATACACCTGACGTAATTATTAGTCACCCATATCCCTCTATGCCTCTCATAAGGAGATGTGCATCTAGTTTGCTTTTAAATCTTAGGACAGTCGCTTCCGCTATAACCTCCTCTGGGAGAGCATTCCAGGTGTCAACCACTCTTTGTGTGAAGTAGAACTTCCTGATATTTGTCTTGGACTTGTCCCCCTTTAGCTTCATTCCATGTCTTCTTGTTCGTGTCAAATTGGACATTGTAAATAATTTTTTTTCCTGCTCTATGTTGTCGATTCCTTTCAGTAGTTTGAAAGTCTCGATCATATCCACTCGCAGTCTCCTTTTCTCAAGGGAGAACAATCCCAGTCTCTTGAGTCGTTCCTCATATTCCAGTTTCTCCATACCTTTTACTAGCTTCATTGCTCGTCTCTGCACTCTCTCCAACCGTTTTATATTCTTCTTTAGGTTGGGAGACCAATGTTGGACACAGTATTCCAAGTGTGGTCTGACCATCGCTCTATAAAGCGGCATTATAACCCTCTCCGATCTATTCGTGATTCCCTTCTTTATCATGCCTAACATTCTGTTTGCTTTCTTTGCTGCCGCCGCGCATTGTGCTGACAGTTTCAGCATCCTATCTATCAGTACGCCCAGGTCCTTTTCTTGTTCACTCTTACCCAGAGTTGCTCCTGACATTCTATGCTCGTGTTCCTTGTTCTTTCTGCTTAAATGCATTACTTTGCACTTTTCCACATTAAACTTCATCTGCCATTTCTCTGCCCATTTCTCTAACTTCACAAGTCGCTCTGGAGTTCCTCACTATCCTTCTGCGATCTGATTGCCCGGCATAGCTTTGTGTTATCTGCAAACTTGATGATCTCACTGGATGTTCCTTCCTCTAGGTCATTGATGGAAAAATTAAATAAGATTGGCCCAAGTACCGAGCCCTGGGGCACACCGCTAGTCACTTTCTCCCAGTCTGAGAAATTCCCATTTATGCCCACTCTCTGCTTTCTGTTCTCCAGCCATTTACCTATCCATCATTGTATATCCCCCTCTATTCCATACTTTGTAGCTTCCTGAGAAGTCTTTCATGTGGAACCTTGTCGAATGCTTTCTGGAAGTCCAAGTATATTATGTCCACCAGTTCTCCACTATCAATTTGTTTATTCACGGTCTCAAAAAATTGAAGTAAATTTGTCAAACATGATTTCCCTTTCCTGAAACCATGTTGACTAGCTCTCATCAGGTTGTGTGTATCCAAGTGCCAGACTATGCTATCGTTAATCAGTGCTTCAAACATCTTTCCAGGGAGAGACATAAGACTCACAGGTCTGTAGTTGCCAGGTTCTCCTCTTGATCCTTTTTTGAAAATTGGCATGACATTCGCTATCTTTCAGTCGTCCGGTATCTGTCCAGTTCTAATTGACAGGTTGGCAAGTTTTTGCAGTAGTTCTCTGATTTCAACCTTCAGTTCTTTTAAGACTCTCGGGTGAATTCCATCCGGTCCAGGGGATTTGTCACTTAAGTTTGTCGATCTGGTAGTATATCTGGTCCAAGTCCACTTTTACTGTGGTGAGGCTGTCTTCTGTTACTCCTTTGAACACTTCCACTGCTTCTGGCATTGTTGCGGTGTCCTCCTTCGTAAAGACAGACACAAAGAAGGAATTTAGTCTGTCTGCAATTTGTTTTTCTTACTTAATGTACCCTTTTCTTCCCTGGTTGTCCAGCAGTCCCAACGCCTCTTTTGCAGGTTTTTTCCCTTTTACGTATCTAAAGAAGGGCTTAAAGTTTTTGGCCTCTTGCGCTGTTTTCTCCTCATAGTCCTTTTTGGCATCCCTCACCGCCTTGTGACATTTCTTTTGATCATCTTTATGTTTGTTCCAAGCTTCAGTTGTTTTCATGCGTTTCCTTCTTTTTTTGTATGGCTTCCTTCACCTGTCTAGTAAGCCATGCCGGTTCTCCTTTGCCTTTAGTTTTCCTTTCTTTGGAAATCTGCGGAATGTAGAGATTTTGTGCTTCCGTGATAGCATTTTTCAGTACCTTTTTAACTTTGTCCACCTTATTTTTGAGCCGTCGTTTCACCATGGCTCTCATGCTATCATATTAACCCTTTTTAAAGTTTAAGGTTTTGGCACATTTTCCTTTCCCGATATCAAGTTTAAAGTTGATCATGTTGTGATCGCTCATCTCCAGTGGGACCGTGACTTCTACTTCTTTTGTCGGTCCCGTAAGGCCATTTAGGACCAATTCCAAGGTGGCGTTTTTTCTTGTCGGCTCTCTTACCATTTGTTCCAGGAAGCAATCCCCTAGCACCTCCAGGAACTTGGCCTCCTTGCCACAGTTGGAGGTACCCAGGTTCCAGTCTATCCCCGGGAAATTGAAGTCTCCCATGATTACTACATTGCCTGTCTTACATTCTTGTTTAATTTCCTCTAACGTTTCTGAGTCTGTTTCCTCCGTCTGTCCTGGGGGTCGATATAACACCATGCAACTGTTTGATAAATAATATATGACTATATACACTCTTATATTATAAAGTTATTTCTTGTTATATTTCTCACAAAAGGGCTCCTTGTGCTAAGGTGTGCTAATGGATTTCATGCATGTAATCATTAATGTGTGCTAAATGCTAAGATGCCCCTAGCATGGGACTCCACTCTACTAACGGCAACAGATCAAGTACGCAGCCTAGGAGTAACTTTAGATGGACACTTATCCCTATCTGCCCACATATCCCAAGTAATCTCCACCTCCTTCTACTACCTCCGCCAACTGAAAAGGATCAAACCCTACATCTCCACACCTGACCTCGCCCAACTCCTCTACGCATATGTCCTCTCCAGAATGGATTACTGTAACTCCCTATTTAATGGACTAACCAAAAATAATCTCAAACGCCTCCAACGTGTCCAAAATGCAGCTATCCGCCTCCTACACAACCTCAACTACCATGATCCCGTCTCCCCAGCACTCCGCGCTGAACACTGGCTCCCAATTAGCCAGCGCTGTGCTTTCAAGGCCCTAGCAGTAGCCCACAAGAGAATTTATGCCACCACCCCCTCCTACATAAAATCTAAGCTTCCCATCTACACCCCCACTCGCTCCCTCCGCTCAAAATCGGAAATACGCCTATGCATTCCCCCTGGAAGGTCCCTCCTCTCAGAAACTGCCCGCAAACGATCCTACAGCCACTTCATCCCACATCTCTGGAATAAACTCCCCCCCCAACTCAGGCAACAGAACTCTTTATTGACTTTCCGTAAAATGGTAAAGACCCTCCTCTTCAACTAAAGATCTCCCTCAGTCTACACCCCCCCTTAAACCCCACCTCACTCTTCTCTCCCCTATTTAACTTCTCCTAAATTTCAGTATAGTCCTCTCTTAGTCTGTACTCTGATAAATTGTCTGTACTCTGAAAAATTGTTTGTACCCTGATAAATACTGCACAATTTTGTATGTCCAAGCACCTAAACCTATTGTACATCTTATTTGCCTAATTACTTCTACTGTGTATGTTTACTTGTAGACCGTTCTGAGCTACTGGGAGAACGGGATATAAATCTAAATAAATAAATAAATAAATAAATAAATAGCATTTAGTGCATGCTAAATCCATTAGCGCACCTTAATAAAAGGAGCCCAAGGAACATACATCCTTTGAATATTGGACCTTCTGTTTTTAAGTACTAAACTCAGTTGCTGTTACACTTATATTTACATTAAAAGGTACTTCTCTGTTTTGTTTTCTCATTAGATTCTAGATGACAGCGCAATGCAGGAGTTGATGCCAGTCGTAGCTGGGGCTGTGTTCACTCTGACTGTCCAACTGAGTCAGTCTGTTCGCACAAATCAAAAGCAGTCACTAACATTTCCCATGCTTGGACAGTCTCAATATAACCTGATGTTGGATGGATCTTTCAGAGCCTCTTCTGGTACTGAGGTCATTCCGGTTGGATTTTCTTGCATAGGAGATTCCTCCCTTCATATAATTCTGCAAAAACTGCTGGACTTCATTCTGAAAACCGGTACAGTGCCTCATTTTAGAGCAACATTATTTCTTAATTGGATGCAGAATGTCCATATGCTAGTTTCTTAGCTGTTTCTTCATAGTTTAGTTCATAGTTTTATTAAAATTAGATTAAACACTAATCATAAAATTTGAAGCGTTGTACATTAAAATATAAAATGGGGTACACTTCTCTCTCCGTATTCACAGTTTCAGCGTTCACGTTTTTTAGCTTGCTGGCTCATCCCCCCCAATTACATCAGCTTGCATAGAGAAATCGCTGATTCCCAGCACTTTCTTTACCGTGTTTTGCCTCTCCTTCAGGAACAGGCCAGTCTCCCATAATGTTATTTGCAGTTTCACCATATTCACAATGGTTTTTAATAGAAAACTGTGAATAACATATGAAAAAGTTATTCCCAGTTTTTCTGTATTTGTGGGTCTGTTAATCCCTTATACAGCGAATCCGGAGGGAGAAGTGTACTTACATCCAATAGCAATCAAGATGTAAACAGACTAAACAAACTTGGCATGAAGGGGGGGGGGGGTAAAAACACACAAGGATAAAAGGGAAGAACTACAATTAGTAAAGAAAAGAGAACAAAAAAGGGTAAAAACAAAGGGAGAAGTGGGGGGGGGGATCAGTTAAAGGAATAAAATAGTGAAAAAGGATAAATCAATTGTAGGCATCTTTAAAAAGAAAGCATTTTAAACTACTCTTGAATTTATCAGTGTTTTGTTCTGCTCTGATATATGCTGGGAGGGAATTCCAGGTTGATGGGGCTGTGACAGAAAAGATGGAGGAACGACGGGTGCTGATAATTTTTAGTGAAGGAACATAGAGAGTGTGTTGAGAAGCAGATCTTAAAGCTCTGTGAGGATCATATGGGATTAGGAGTCTATCTATGAATGCAGGCTCGTTAGACTTTTGAGTTTTAAAAGTTAAGAGAGCAATTTTATATGTTATCCGATGTGGGATGGGCAACCAGTGTGCTTTCTTTAGTAACTGGGTGACATGATAGATTATCTTGATCAGTTCTCTCTCCTATATGAAACTTAATCCGGTTTTAGACCATTATTCAGTACTGAGACAGTAATTGCGGCTATTTTAGACAATCTGCGCCTACTGTTTAGTAAGGGCCTTAATGCCCTGGTTATGCAATTCAATATGAGTTCTGCCTTTGATCTAGTAGACCACGAGAAACTGCTGCAATGCCTAGACGCTATTGGTATCAGGGATGAGGTGCTGAACTGGTTCCGTGGCTTCCTTATATCCCACACTTATCAGGTACGTTTTAATTATGAGCTTTCAAACACCTGGAGCAACCCATCCGGTGTGCCACAAGGGTCTCCACTTTCTCCATTGCTCTTCAACGTCTATATGTCCTCACTGGGCACGCAGCTAACCCAGCTGAGAATAAAACTATTTAGTTATGCAGATGACTTTACGATTATCATCCCATTCGCTAATTCATAGAAACATAGAAAATGGTGGTAGAAAAGGGCTATAGCCCACCAAGTCTGCCCATTCCAAGTATCCGCCCCCCTGAATTCACTCCCTTAAAGATCCCACGTGAGCATCCCATTTTCTCTTAAAATCCGTCACGCTGCTTGCCTCAATCACCTGCAGTGGGAGTCTGTTCCACTGATCCACCACTCTTTCGGTGAAGAAGTACTTTCTGGAGTCTCCATGAAACTTCCCTCCCATGAGACAGAAGATATCATCTTCCGACTCGATGCGACCCGTGATGTACTTAAATGTTTCAATCATGTCTCCCCTCTCTCTTCGTTCCTCAAGTGAGTACAGCCGCAACTTTTTTAGTCTTTCTTCATACGTGAGATCCTTGAGCCCCAAGACCATCCTGGTGGCCATTCGCTGAACCGACTTGATCCTCAGCATGTCCTTACGGTAGTGTGGTCTCCAGAATTGAACACAGTACTCCAAGTGAGGCCTCACCATGGATCTGTAAAACGGCATAATGACTTCAGGTCTCCTGCTGACAAAACCTCTACGGATACAACCCATCATTTGTCTTGCCCTGGAGGAAGCCTTCTCCACTTGATTGGCAGCCTTCATGTCCTCACTAATGATCACCCCTAGATCACGTTCTGCCGTGGTCCTAACCAAGGTCTCACCATTTAGTGCATAAGTTCTGCGCGGGTTTCTCTTACCCAGGTGCATTACCTTGCATTTTTTAGCATTGAAGCCTAGCTGCCAAGTCGTTGACCATCGTTCCAGCAGCAGTAGGTCCTGTGTCATATTATCAGGTAACAAGCTTTTGCCTACTATGTTGCAAATTTTGGCGTCGTCAGCGAACAGTGATACCTTTCCTCTAAGTCCTTGCGTCATATCTCTTATGAATAAGTTGAATAGAATCGGGCCCAAGACTGAGCCCTGCGGCACTCCACTGAGCACGTCCGACGCTTCTGACAGGGTACCGTTCACCACCACCCTCTGTAGTCTACCGCTCAGCCAGTCCCCAACCCATGTAGTTAGAGTGTCTCCTAATCCTATCGATTTCAGCTTGTTCAATAACCTTCGGTGTGGGATGCTATCAAATGCTTTACTGAAGTCCAAATATACCACGTCCAGTGACTCTCCGGCATCCAGTTGTCTAGTAACCCAGTCAAAAAAGCTAATAAGATTGGATTGGCAGGATCTACCCTGTGTGAACCCGTGTTGATGGGGATCACATAGGTTTTCCTCATCTAGGATTGTGTCAAGATTCCGTTTGATCAGTGTTTCCATGAGCTTACACACTATAGATGTGAGACTCACTGGTCTGTAGTTTGCTGTCTCTGTCCTGCAGCCCTTTTTGTGGAGTGGGATTACGTTGGCGGTTTTCCAGTCCAAAGGGACTCTTCCTGTTCGTAGGGAAAGATTGAAAAGCACAGATAATGGTTCCGCCAGGACTTCACTTAACTCCCTGAGCACCCTGGGGTGTAGGTTGTCCGGTCCCATGGCTTTGTTTACTTTGAGTCTTGATAGTTCGTTGTAGACGCTACTGGGCGTAAATTCGAAATCTTGAAACGGGTCTTTCTGGTTATCTCCTGTCTGAAGCTGTGGACCATCTCCCGGTGCTTCACATGTGAAGACTGAGCAGAAATATTTGTTTAGTAGTTCTGCCTTGGCAGAATCTGATTCTGCAAAGTTACAGTCCGATTGCTTCAGGCATTCAATCCCATCTTTGTTTCTGAAACTATTCCCAAAGCTTCAGAAGCCATAAACATGATGAAGCACTGGATGACAAACTTTAGGCTCAAACTTAATTCAGAAAAAACAACTTTCTTCGTTGCTTCGCCACATCCGCTTGACACCAAATCACCACTATGTATCAATAAACTTAGTTACCCTATCCAGCCCACCATTAAGATACTAGGTGTAACTTTGGATCAATGCCTAACCATGAAAGACCAGGTAGACTCCTTAATCAGAAAGGGATTCTTTACTCTCTGGAAACTCAGATCCATTAAAGCTTACTTTGATACATTGGCATTCAGAACCCTAGTCCAATCCCTCGTACTAAGTCTACTTGACTACTGTAACATCGCTTGTTTAGCAATTTCCCAAAAGAATATGCAATGTTTACAATTGATGCAAAATGCAGCAGTCAGACTGATCTTTGGGCTGAGGAAGTTTGACCACATGACACCCTACTACCGGCAGCTACATTGGCTTCCAATGGCGGCACGCATAAAGTTTAAATTTGCCTGCTTCTGCTTTAAAGCACTACACGGACTTTCCCCTAAATACACAACTGACCTTTTCTTCTTCTCAGCCAACAGACACAAGAGAAGCTCACATTCCAATTTTGTTTCCCCCCCAGTTCGAGGTTGTAAACTGAAAAAACACCATGAACACCTTCTCTCACACCAAGCAGCATCATGGGGTAAAGACCTAGAACAATTGCTTTCGCCCACTACTTATGAGGAATTTAGGAAACGTCTAAAAACACACTTGTTCTAAAGCATCTAGACAACTGATCCTCTCTTCTCTCTCCCCTCTATAGCGATTAACTTGTCCTTTTGATCACTCTCTCCTCAACAATGAATTTCCTGTCCTATTAATTCTCTTTCTTCCTCCCCTCTTAAAGTCAATTCAATTTGTTACCTTTGCTTAATCTTCTGTAAACCGCATAGAACGTAACGGTATTGCAGTATATAAGCTGTTATTATTATTATTATGATCATATCTTTTTGAATTTGTGATAATTTTAATGGCCAAGTTTTGAATCAGTTGAAGATGTCTAATGTCTTTTTGACATAACCCTCTATATACAGTAATGAATTGCAATAATCGATTTTTGAAATGACAAGGGAATGAATCAGAATATTGAGAGAATGAGAATCTAAGAGAGGAACTAAGGACCTTATCATTCTGAGTTTGTAAAAGTAGTTTTTATCAAGAGCGCTGGTTTGGGGACGTAGGTTAGTTTGTTGTCAATGATGACACCTAAAATTTTAATTGAGGAAGTAGATTTGATTGGGATATTTGTAATGGACAATAATGCTACAAGTCGTAAGCCATCTTTCCATGGGAAAAGAACACAGGTTGTTTTCTTAATGCTAAGCAAAAGCATATTAGAGTTTAACCAATCTTGGATTTTGTCTAATTTAGAGTTAATGGAAACAATGTCATTTAGATTGGAGGGATGATGCTACGAAGAATTTGGATATCATTGACATAGGCGAAAACTGAAAAGCCAGTTGACTGATAGAGGGTTAATAATGGCACGAGATAGATGTTAAAGAACAATGGAGATAATATGGAACCTTGAAGAATGCCAAAATTGTTTTGAAAGGACGTAGAGACTGAGTTGTTGAAATGTACTGTAGAAGTTCTGCCAGAGAAGTAGGATCTGAACATAAAATTTATTTCTTTTTGTGTTGCAATAGATTTTATTCTACAATATTTTTAGTGTGGGGGGGTTGTTTTATTTTTTAAATCAAAAGTATATATATCTTTTGAGTCAGTCTGTTTGGACTGATCAAAAGCAGTCACTAACATTCCCCATGCTTGGACAGTCCCAATATAACCTAATGTTGGATGGATCTCAGAGCTTCTTCTGGTACTGAGACCATTCCGGTGGGATTTTCTTGCATAGGAGATTCCTCCCTTCATATCATTCTGCAAAAATTTCTGGACTTCATTCTGAAAACCGGTACAGTGTCTTATTTTAGAGCAGCATTATTTCTTAAGAGGATGCAGAATGTCCACATGCTAGTTTCTCTGGAGACAAGCAGGGGATATGCAGGCACACTTGTTTCCTCTGACTGAGCCTGTGCGTCGGTACACTCCCTTAGCTAAGTAAGTTTTTGAGTTTATTGCTCATGTACAGGTCCCTACACCTACAGCCCCTTCCCTCCACTTGTTAGTTTTTTCTTCTGCCGCTCCTGAAAGGTCGCAGCTCTCCCTTCTCTCTTCACAAAATAATTCTTCGTTTAATAAGATTTAGTTTTAACTTTTCCCTTAGATAAAATTAATTAGTTCATTAAGAAAATAAAGAGGGTTTGAAATTTAAACTGAGTAACTGTACAGCGACTACTCAAATCTCTTAAAAAAAAATAAAAAACATTACATCATCAGTCTTCGAAAACAGAGAGGACTTCACAGCTAATAAATAAAAAATCCTGTAGCGTTAAATGTTAATCCAGAGTGCCGGTTTCTTACATGTAGGCGCTAGGACTGGGAGGTGTTTTTCGGTCGCAATGGAGAGCCGCAATGGATGGCGGTTCCCACTCAGGGGCACTTCAGATGTACCGTCGAAGACTTCCACTTGCTCCCTCCACCCCCCCGGGCTCTGTTTCGGTAACGCAAGGGGAGGGAAGCCAACAGCCACCGATGCCATCTGGAAAAACAAAAAACAGTAGAATCAACAGGCAATAAGATTTTAACCTCATCAGGATGGAACGAGACCACCATTACCTCTGGCACCAGTGTCTTTGACACGGAGCTCTAGCCAACAGACAACATCGACTCTTTGCACTGGAACTCCTAAGCAAGCACCATGGAAGCCCAAAGTGCCATTTGCTCCCTCCCCCCAGGGCCCTTACTCGGTACCGCAAGGGCAGTAAAGCCACTTATCGCCAAAGCCGTCAAGAGACCAAGAACACAGCAGACTTGGCAAGCCAACAGAGGACAAGATTTCAGTGCTTGCTTTCAACCAGCACTAATCTCCCTTAAAAAAAAAAAAAAAAAACAGCCCTCACACAACAGTGTTTTTTTCTACTGCAGCCTACAGAAACAGTGTCAGTAGTTTTGAAGGTAGGTGAAAGGACCTGTACAGAGTTTGTTTTTTCCTTTCTCTGACAAACCGCGATAGGTGGCAGTTCTCTTTCAGTGCTTCAAGCCAACAGTTCCACGAAGATCCATAGCCACAGACTTTGCAGCTTGCTCCCTCCCCCCAGGGCCCTGTCTAAGTACCGCAAGGGGAGGGAAGCCAACTGCCGCCAATGCTGCCTAAGAAAAAAAAAATTGCAGACTAGGCAGGCCAAAACTAAAAAGAGATCCCAACGCTGAAACGCTGTTCAACTCCTTCATTAGTGGCATCAGCTCTCTATCCGAAGAAGATATTGTCTGGAGGTGATTTTTCTTTCAAAACAACTTATCTTCTACCATCTTCCCACACCCAGTTTTGGTGAGAATGGCGGTAAGCTTGAGGACGGCCAGGTCTCCACTTTCGGAACTGCTGCTCTCACCCTACTTCTACTGTTTATCTTTTTTATAGCGATTAAAGGCAGCTAACATATACTATATGGTCCCTGCTTAGAGAAAATAATCAAACAAAACTAAAAGAAGATTGAGGCACCTTAGGAGAACCTAAATTAAAAATAAATAAATAAAATAAAATTTTACTTTAGCTTTTTTCCATATACCCTGCTTCCTCCTGCCATTTTTCTGGACATTTTTTGAATCTGCTCCAGATCCTCCAAATATATTTTTCCAGTATGTTTTTTCTGTTTACCAAATGGGGCCTGCTTTTATTATGTTAATCAGTGCAAATACTAAGGGCTGTAAATCACCCAAGTCACTGTCTCATGCAAAGAATGAGGAGTTCTTTTAGTTTTTCTCTGCTCAGGTACTATCTTAGTTTCACAACCAAATTCCAGTGGAGCCTGACCAACAATTTCTAATGCATTTTGAATTAATATTTGCAGGATATAGAAGATAAACAGAGCTCTTCCAAGGTCAGACCTTCTTTTCTGCACCCCCTTAGCACAAGTATCTTCTGCAGATCAAGATGAACTCTCACTTTTGATAACTTACTACTAAGAGCTTCTCTAAAGTACTACCCCAAGCTTCTCTAAAGCTATTCTACTCTCTTTTTCACTATCTGCTGCTGTAGTGTTTCTCTCAGCATCCTCATGTAGTAGGTTACTAGGCTGTGCTGCTCCTTGTGACTGCCCCAGCTACATTTCACCAATTGTGTAAGCCACTTTGAGTGAGCTTGTACACAAAAAAAAAAAAGCAAAACCCCACAAAGAACACAGCGTTTTACAAGGTCTACTATTTTTCTTTTCCCTTGCCCCACTGTGACCTTCACACTCTGGGTCTGATAACTTGCCTTCTAATATTGGTGCTTAACTATCTTTTGCACCTTTTCCTACTTCAGTCATATCTCCTCAGTGCTATCAAAGCTTTCCATACATCAGGAGACAGACATTATCTCTCCGTCTTCTAGTTTCCTATGCATATTAGCCTTTATTCATTCCTGGAAGCCTGTCACGCTTTCCCCATTTGTTTAGACCTGGTCTTAGTATTTTCCAATCGGATGGAGCATCCTCTGTACACCATTTTCTTTCTCACATTTACACCATTCATTCTCATATCTCGGACTTCTGTGTGAGCAGTCAACACACTCACAAACAGGCCTATGTTTCTTCACCTCAGGTGTCTACTGCAATCAGCTTCTTTGTTGTGTTCATCTTGAACACCTCCGTTCATCTTTTTAGCTTTAGCTTGTTACTTTGTTCAGACAAGCTCTCTTATTTATTTTTCATCAGTTCCAATTCATCCACCCTCATACGGTTGGATCAGCATAGTCTTCTGCGGAAAGCTGGGAATAGTATCACTTTTTTTTCTACATCCATTACATGTGAGCAAGACATTTTCAGTAGTTCATAGACTTTCCATTCCCTTGATGACATGGGTCAAATAGTCACCTAGTCCTCAATCCCTACCTTCACATTTCACTATGGTTGCAAATGCTCCTTAATGTACTACCAATCTTCAAATACCTCCAAGAAGGAGTCTACATATTGTATGACACTGAGCTGATACCATCTCAGTCTCCGATAAAAAATGCATGCCTTATGAAACCTGAAACATACATTCATCTATGGTACTGTTAAGAGATGTCCCATCCTTAAAAAAAAAAAAATTCAACCTTCGGACAACTCTGCTACATTCTGTTCATCTGTTCCTAATACGGCTACCACAGATTTACTTAGGACTGCTAGGATAGCATCCTTACAGCAGCCTCAGGGATTCTTTAGGGCACCAGTCATCCAAACTGGCTTGCGGATGATTGGCTTGTCACAAATAATTTGATACCAAAGTCAATATTAAATATATATTTCTACGATTTCTGAATTGTTTACTTCTGTTCAGACACCCCAGTAATAATAATAATACCACAAATAGTTCTTAGTGGTTTACAGAGGAAGAGACTGTATACAGACAGTGATATTACAATAAACTTTCAAAATTACGTTAACATGGTAAGATTAATCAATTTTTCCTGGAAGTGGTTTAGAAGTACATCATGGTAGGATGGAGTCAGAGATAAGTCTTATTTGACTTCCTATGAAGTCTTCCAGAAATAAGACAGGTTCTTCGATGCATGTGTGCTGCCACATTTTTTCTAATTTTCCTGGTTTAGCAGAATCAGTGCACTGTACCTTCATCTCCAAACTACTAGGTTATAGCTCTGTGCTTGCGCCTAGTTACTTTGCAACCAACTCTGCCCACAACATACAATAGATGAAGAGAGCTCATCAGAATGAGACAGGTTCCTCGGTCTGCATATCTGGACAATCACAGTTCCAAATCAGCAGGTCGGGTAGAAGGATGTTATCTATTTCAGAACAGTCATTTTTTCCTGCACCCTAAGTAACAACCACTACTCCTTCAAATAATACATAGTGACAACTGGTGCATTTCAGCCAACTGAAGTGGCACATGTAAATCACAGTAACGGCAGCCATTGCCATTCCACAACATTCGACTACTCAACTACTCTTCACAACATTAGTTTGTACCTCGTCTACGACCACTATCCATTGTCACTAACAATTCACATTCAGGTCACAGTTTCAGCGTGTCACCTGAATTTGATTTTATAGATCTTAATGCAGGGCCGGTTTGACCCAGTAGGTTCTACTTTGCTTTCTTTCCTTACTTAGGAAATACAATTTTTCTTTCAATTATTGCCTCCAGTTGGACATATTAGTTATCTTCAAGCACTAGTCACTTATTATCCTTCTTTTAAAACAATATAAAAGAAATACAAAATAAAAATAAACAATTTTCCCTAATCCAGTACAACTTCGAACTCATCCTAACTTCCTTCCTAAAGTTGTCACGGATGTTCATCTAAACCAAACTATATCTTATCATCGTTTTTGCCTCACAGCAACTGATCAATTACGCTAGGCACATTAACTTTTCATTTCCTATACTCCAGCTACCTGAGGAAGACTGGCATCAAAACTACTCTTTCCTCTTGGATACCATATTACAT
Organism: Geotrypetes seraphini; assembly: GCF_902459505.1. NCBI lineage: Eukaryota > Metazoa > Chordata > Amphibia > Gymnophiona > Dermophiidae > Geotrypetes > Geotrypetes seraphini. Next base: position 89,168,977 of record NC_047092.1, read on the forward strand.
CCATTTTTGTTACATAAGAGCAAACCTACAACCGCCTGGTTCAATGGGAGCTCATAAGGGATGAACTACACCTTCTTCATTGGAGAATTTGAAATCTATTCCCATTCAAGATATTGGCGAGCCACAGCTTGCTCCTTGGTGCTTACTTTTTACAAAACACTACTGCCGGAGTCAGAGCCTAGTACACGAGGCTCGTTTTTGGTCACTCAAGTCTTATGTAACCTATTAAATAAAATACAATTTCCACCTCCCTAATCTTTCCTTAAGCTTGGGATTCACCAACAAGTGTGCCTGCATATCCCATGTCTCCAGAGAAAGCAAAGTTGCTTACCTGTAACAGGTGTTCTCTGTACTCAGCAGGGGAATGCAACCACACTTGCCCACCCTCCATCCCCTCATTACATTCCTTTCATTGCTGGGACAAAACTGACAAGTGGAGGGGAGGGGCTTTAAGTGTATAGACATAAGAACATAAGCAGTGCCTCCGCCGGGTCAGACCATAGGTCCATCCTGCCCAGCAGTCCGCTCCCGCGGCAGCCCAAACAGGTCACGACCTGTCCAAATCACCAGAAGGGGCCCCCATGCCACCTTGGTTTCCTATTGAGTCCTATCTTCCCATCAAAGTCCTAGCCCTCCGGTCTTGCACATGCACGACCTGGTCGGGTTTCTATACTTATTTTCTGGTTAGCTTTCTCAGTATCCCACGATCCCTTTATCCCTCAGGAATCCGTCCAGTCTCTGTTTGAATCCTTGTACCGTACTCTGCCCAATCACGTCCTCCGGTAGCGCATTCCAAGTGCCCAGTAAGCTCAAAAGCTTACTTAGCTAGGGGAGCGTACAGGCTCAGTCAGAGGACTTAAGAACATAAGAAGTTGCCTCTGCTGAGGCAGACCAGAGGTCCATCTCGCCCAGCGGTCCGCTCCCGCGGCAGCCCATCAGGCCTATTGCCAGAGCAGTAGTCCCTGACTATTTCTATAACCTACCTCTACTCCTATCCTTATAACCTACCTCTACTCCTATCTGTACCCCTCAATCCCTTTGTCCTCTAGGAACCTATCCAAACCTTCTTTGAAGCCCTGTAATGTGCTCCTGCCTACCACAGCCTCCGGAAGTGCGTTCCATGTATCCACCACCCTCTGGGTGAAAAAGAACTTCCTAGCGTTTGTTCTAAACCTGTCCCCTTTCAATTTCTCCGAGTGCCCCCTTGTACTTGTGGTTCCCCATAATTTGAAAAATCTGTCCCTGTCTACTTTTTCTATGCCCTTTAGGATCTTGAAGGTTTCTATCATGTCTCCTCTAAGTCTCTGCTTCTCCAGGGAGAACAGCCCCAACTTTTTTAGTCTGTCAGTATATGAGAGATTTTCCATACCCTTTATCAGCTTAGTTGCTCTTCTCTGGACTCCCTCAAGTACTGCCATGTCCTTCTTGAGGTACGGCGACCAGTACTGGACACAGTATTCCAGATGCGGGCGCACCATTGCACGATACAATGGCAAGATGACTTCCTTCGTCCTGGTCGTGATACCCTTCTTAATGATACTCAACATTTTGTTTGCTTTCCTTGAGGCTGTGGCGCACTGTGCCGACGCCTTCAATGTTGTGTCTACCATCACTCCCAGGTCTCTTTCAAGGTTACTTACCCCTAGCAGTGATCCCCCCCATTTTGTAAGTGACTTCACCAACAAGTGTGCCTGCATTCCCCTGCTTTCTACAGAGGACACCTGTTACAGGTAAGCAACTTTGCTTTCTTAGCTGTTTCTTGTTTTTCAACATAAATGTATTTCTTTTTGTGTTGCAATAGATTTTATTCTATAATATATATATATATTTTCTTTAATCAAATGTATATACATCTTTTAGCCTCCCCTGTCTTACAGACAAATAACATTTTTGCCAAATTAAAAATGAACCAAATTGTGGATATTTGACTAGATTATCAGTATTTGTCATAATTGAAAACTGGAATGTATATACAATACAAGCTTGCTATTGTGGCGGGGCCAGGGATAAGCCTAGCGTAGGCAACCCGGCTCCCGCCCCAGGCGCAGAATGGAGCGCTCCCTGGAGGACTCCCGCTGGATAATCCCAGTAGAAAATAGCATACACTGCTCACTTGGTAAAGTTCAGATTTTTCTTTTTATTATCCCCAGTTCAAGGCACTGGGTCTCAAGTAGTCCCTCATGGCTGAGTGGACTTGAAACAAATTATACATCAGCAATGCTTCCCCTTTATAAGAGAGTCCAGACTGTTGTTCAGGCAGATAAACCAAAAATAAACAAAACATTTATTTTTTATTCAGTTTCACCAATTGTGCCTGTGGATACTTCAGGAAGCTTTTCCCACCTGACCCACCTGAAGTACAATGCCCCCACTACCCTTATGCTCCTGGGGCAGGGGCTGGGGAACCATCCACCCTTTTCTGACTGGTTTAAGTCCCCACCCAAAAGTTCCCCTATTCAGGGCTCTGTAACGTCATGTCACTGAATTCCCATTCAGGCTTTTCTTGGAAGTTAATTAGGGTTCCCACCTCCTTCACTCTCTATGCAAGGCCTATCTCTTGGGCTCTAATTGACCCATTCACACTTCCGTACAGTCCTGCCTAAGGGACAAAGAACGCTGCACAGAAAGACGTTAACTTTTATTCCCCTCCCCCCATTCATTACCTTATTGACTGTGATTGGATAGGAGATCCCAGGCTGCCAGACTGCACTCCATTTCACTTCCTTCAGAGACCTCTATATCTATCTCCATTAGGGACTCCCCGCTCTCTGAGGCTGGATAGGAATTCCCTTCAGGGGCAGCTACCGGCCAGCCCTGCTCTGGAAGCCTTTCTCCTCCCTTGAGCTTCTGCCTGGGAGCCAGAAGTTTGTTAATTTGTGAGGGCTGTAGGACAGCCTGTTCTTTAGCCCGGGACTGTGAAAGAAAACTCCCAGCTGTTTCCTTCCTGCTCTGCACGCCACGTCTCTCTCTTGCAGTTCCTGAGTTCCCCTGAGTGTTCCCAGGTGTGTTGGTTTTATGCTGCAGGCTCGTTCCCACTCTCCCTCTGGGTTCGTCTTGCCTGTCGACCTCGCCCCTTTCCTTAACCCTTCCTGGGCTAGTTTTCTTTACCAGAGGCTTTACTGGAGAACTGCCCAAGGAATTATAAAAGGGATTATAGTGCCCTAAATCAGGTATTATGGTTTCTGCCCTTCTCTCTCTGCCTTGCCCTGCCTGTTGGCTCTTTGTAATAGGAACAGGGTTAATGGGCAGCTTCCTGGGCTTAGGAATAGGGACAGCCCTTTGCATGGCAGGGTTTAAAACCGGGTTTAAACTGGTGACATGAGCTTCCCTGTCACACTATGCAGTCCTTATTGTCACACTATGCAGTCCTTATTGTCCCACCAAACCAATTCAAAGACTGGATTACGCTCACACGTCAACAGGTAGAAACTGAGAACTAACTTTAAGGGCCCCATTTTTCAGTCTGCAGCAGCCAGTAGGACATCTTGTCTGAGCAAGCATGAAGTAGTCTTTTAGAACTACTGTTGCAGAAAAAAAATTAAAACAATACAGCAGAGTGACTTTTTCCAGGGATATCAGTAAGACAGGGGAAAATGAAAACAATAGGAGAAGAAACTTGCTAATGTCTGGCATTTCAGCAGCCTAGTAGTCCATGCCGTCCTTCCCCCAAGGTCACCAAAATATTTCTTTGTTTTGGGGTTCAGGCTCAATTCTTCACAGCAGACTATTACAAAAAAATAAATAAATAAAAAGGGGGAGGGGCCTATACTCAGGCCATTCTCTAATTTACTAACAGGCAAGTTATCTGCAGCATTTTCAGGGCAATTGGTTTGTTTAAAAGTGAGTCAGTTAAAACAGTCGCAAATTCCATTGAACCCAGATCATGTGTTAGAGCTTCAGAGTTTCCTATGGGGATAAACCAGTCAGCATTGTCAGTGGGCCAGTGCTATGGGTATGAAGATAAGGTAGAGTGTTTGGACACATGTCAAAGGGATACCACAGTGTGTGCTGCAGCAATAGATAATCTTGCTGAGGCTGCAGGTAGATCTTAGGATGGAAACCCTTTTGAATCAGGCCTTTTAATTTTCTGCCCTAATAATGCAAGCTGCAGTATGTGATGGTTATTTGTCTAGGACAACCTTCAGATGGTCATAGCACCTTCCAGAAGAGTTGGTAGATCCTAAAATGGAGGGCTTCTCATTTCCATCATCAATGGTGATGAGCATGGCCTACCTGATGGATGTTATGTATTTTATTTTTTTATGATTTTATTTTATTTATTCAATTTTTTATACAGTTCTCCCATGGGAGCTCAGAACAGTTTACATGAATTTATTCAGGTACTCAAGCATTTTTCCCTGCCTGTCCCAGTGGGCTCACAATCTTTCTAATGTACCTGGGGCAATGGGGAGATTAAGTGACTTTCCCATTGACACAAAGAGCAGCGTGGGTTTGAACCCTAACCTCAGGGTGCTGAGGCTATAGCTTCAACCACTGCGCTACACTCTCCCCTATGACCTGATTAGAGTGTCAACTAAAAATGGCTTTATACATCACAGCTAGGAGATGCAACATTTCAGAAACTGATCATCTGATTTTACTTCTTAGATTTCTCTCTGCAAGTTACTTTTTAAGGAGAACCACCTTTTTGGGAAGGACTTGGAGAAGCAGGTGAAGAATACATCTGTCAGAATCCAAGACTCTGCAGCTGCTGGAGGAACATATATGGTCTTCAAAAGAGGATCTCTGTTAGGGATTGCTGTAGGGATTCTAGGAGATATTGTTAGGAAAGAGTGAGTGTTAATAGACTTCCCTTTCAGAATCAGTCATCTTTGAGGAAGCCATATTTGTGCCATAGGAGTTGCAACCTCTTCCAAAAGTTCACAATTTAGATTTACAGGCCCAGTCTGGTCATTCTGGTGGGAGGTCAATTTAGGTTGATTTTACCAGCGGGTGGGTCCAGATAACATTAGGTTTTAGAGACTGAGATGGTTCCTTTTTGGAATTTGTTCAACCTTTTCCCGATGCTTTAATGAAATCTCCTTGCTGGTGGCAATCAAGCACCCTTTTTACAGATTGATTCAGTTGAAATCAGTAGTTCTTATGCCTCCATCAGAAAGGGAACAGGCCATTATGCAGTTTGCTTTATTATTTCAAAAACGGTGGACAATTTTCTTCCCATTCTGAATCTCAAGGGTATTGCCAAGTTTCTCAGAACTCCAAGTTTTTGAGTGGACACCTTGAGGTCAATAAATGTACTGGACCAGCCAGGGGAGTTCTTTACTGCTCTGGATTTAATGAAAGCTTATTTTCATATTCTTGTACAATCCCGCTTTATTCATGGACTAGTGGGTTATTTTCCTATGGTTGCCAGACAGCTTGTAGGAAGCCTCGTTATACAGAGTCTTGAGCCCCTCCCTTCTTACTTCAGGACTTCCCCCTCAGGAATCAAGTTTATTTCCTACAAGCCAGATTGTAGGAGCTTGTCTTCTCTGTTGTGTTTATTTTTCTTTAAAATCAGTCTTTTTGTTTGTGGATTCCGCCCTTGTGCTGCAGAGGGTCCCTGTGGGGACATCTCTGGCTGCGGGAGATCGCAACTTTGTGGAAAATCTGTTTCCAGGGAGTAGCTGCCTGTCAGTGCACCCTTTAGACAGCCTGCATATTGGATTGGGACTCAGGGACCATTCCCTTGGGACCTGGCTCACCTCAGGTTCGTCCGCTAGTGGGTTTGAGCGCAGGCTACATGGCTCCGTGGAGGTGTTCCTGGGATCACGGCCAACTGTGTTTCTCCACCAGGTTGTGTCCGCGATGTGACTGTGGATGGTGGAGGTCCCCGGCCATTGATGTCGGGCTGGTGGAGCAGTCAGAAGATCAGCAGTCCGGTTTGCATACTTGTTGAAGCAGAGGATCTCCCTGTAAGCTGTTTCAATTCATATTGCAGCAATACACAGCACCACATTGCGCAGTGACACCTGATTTGGTGATTTTGGGGTGTCTCCAGAAGTGAATTTTTAGTGGTTTGGGAGTGTGCCCTAGTCTCCCCCAATCTTAAATTTCCTAAATCACCGTGTTATAGAGATCCCTGTGGGGTTTTTTCGGGCTATTTTTTTCCATAAATAGCACCCACGGTGACCATCTTGGATTTTCCCCAATTTGAGTTTTATTATTTGCTTCTGCAAGCTTTGTTTTCACAAGAAAACTGCTCAGATGGACTGCTCAGGGCAGGATTACTTAGATTCATGCACCATTTGCGGTGAATGGCTATCCAGCGAGCGGCCTTGTTCCACTTGCGCTGGGAGGGGGTGAAATGTTATCAGTCCAAGTATCCTCCACTTCTTAAGGGGGTCCTACATCTGTTTCTGACGGGGACCACAAAAATTTGAAAACAGGCACCAAGGACAGCACTATTTTGCCGTGCACGTCCTCCCAAGAATCCTTAGACGGGTCTGTAGGAGATGCTGATTTGCCGATTGCCTTTAAAAGTACTAGTAATCTTGATGTCTGTTTCCTGACCAGCCTTTCTATGAGTATCATATGAATATGTTTAGCACTTTGCCTTGGGGGTCCCTCGTCCCGGTGCCCCCTTCTATTAGTGCAGGCTGTTTTTTCTTATAGCACTGTTCTTTTTGTTATTCAGGTTCCTAATGTTTGCTGACCTGTTTCAATTGTTTATGATTGTTCTAAATTTCTTGTTATGAGCAGATTTGACTGACTTGTCGGGTGTATCCACGTATCCCTCTCTTTTGCCAGATTCTAGGCAGATAACTATTTAAAAGAGAAACATCTAGGATAACAATATTTAAACATAATATATCAAAGTTCTGAGCAAATTACACTAAATCAATTAAAGTAATGAGTTTTTAAAAATTGGTCAGCTCTGTAAAAATTTGAAACATGGTTTTAATTTCTTTATTTGACTAATTAATTCTATCATCATAGTAAGCTTTTTTCACTTCATCCCTTTTAGTTTATAAAATACTCTGATTATAAAACAAAGCCCCAATTAGATCACAAATCATTTGTATGAATGAAATCTATCAGAATATTAAAAAAATGTGGAAAAAGTAGGTCATTCAAAATCCTTTTCAACAGCAACAAAAAAATACAAGAATTTAAATCATAGTTCGATTTCTTTAGTTCATTATATAAAATCTATTCCAGTTTCATTTGTTTTGAATATTTTTTCAGTCTACATATAGTTAGATATATTGTTTTGCTGGGTTTATGTATTTACATGTACAGTATCAGCCCTTCAATACCCTAATACAAGGGTGCCCAAAAGGTTGATCACGAAGGCAACGCGAGTCGATCGCGGCGCTCATCCCGGGCTCCATGATAGACTCGTGTTGCCTTCACGATCTACCTGCTTCCTGGAAGCTGGCCCGGAACTTCCTTTCCGACGTTAGAATTGACATTGGGTTAGTCTGGCAACGGTGGGATTTCCTCTCAATTTGAAAACTTTTATGCTTCTCTATACCAATCCGAATTAGCTGCTTCTGAATCAGATATAGATTCCTTTCTTACCTCCTTAACTCATCCAATCATATCAGACTCTGTTAAATTGGAACTAGATTCCCCTATAACTATATCAGAAATTGAAACTGCCATGTCTTCTTTACCAGCTGGGAAAGCCCCTGGCCCAGACGGTTTTACTAATGAATTATTTAAACAATTCCGAACCCTCCTAGCTCCTTACCTTCTTACATATTATGATTTCCTCCACTCCACTCCGAACAAACAATTCAATTTCACTGAGGCCACAATTGTAGTAATCCCCAAACCTGATAGAGACGCCACCTTGGTTAAAAACTTCCGCCCTATTTCTCTCCTTAACTTAGATTATAAGATAATGGCAAAACTACTTGCATTAAGACTTACCAAAGTAATCCCGTCTCTCATACATAAAGATCAAACAGGGTTCATTAAACAAAAATATATAGGAGATAACCTGCGTCTCTTTCATCATATTAACGCTTATGCTAAAACAATGTCAGACCCCGTAATTGGTCTAGCTATTGATGCCGAAAAAGCATTTGACTGGGTGGAGTGGTCTTTTCTTTTTCGTGTCCTGAAGTGGTATAACTTTGGCTCATTTTTCACGGATTGGATAGAAACGCTATATCGCCAACCCACAGCTCGTATTCTAATTAATAACTCTCTATCCAATAAATTTTCCCTTCACAGAGGTACACGACAAGGCTGCCCTCTCTCACCATTGTTATTTAATTTAGTGTTGGAGCCCTTCCTTTCAGCTATCCGACAATGCCCCTTAATCAAAGGCATTCCCTCCTCTAATAGAGACTTCAAATTAGCAGCTTATGCTGATGATGTTTTACTCTTTCTTAGGAACCCTCTAGTCTCTCTTCCTCACCTTATTCAAATTGTCACTCAATATTCTCTCCTCTCTGGTTATTCTGTTAATTGGGAGAAATCAGAGATCTTCCCTCTGAACGATAATATTCTTCCCTCAGATCTAGCTCACTTTTCCTTCTCATGGTCGCATGAAGCTGTGAAATACTTGGGGATCTTAATACATAAAGATCCGGTATATGCTCAAGATCTTAATATATCCAAAGTCAAAAATATAGTACTAAATACTACATCGCGATGGTCTCCACTTTTTCTATCCTGGTGGGGTAGAATAACACTATCAAACAATTATTCCCACTTAAACTAGAATGTGTCTGAAAGTTCTGATTTACTAACAGGAGTAAGCCTCAGTAATGGAGCCTACGCGTAGTCAAAATCAATGACTGGGGTATTCAGCATAGTTGTTTCTTGCTCCTTTTTCTCCAATCATTGGCTTCACTCCTCCACTCCTATCAGTTAACTTTATTTATCAAAAGACTAAAACTAATATAAGTTAGTAGTGGTTTTTTACTTTTTTACTTTTTATAAAAATCTCATATTTAATTTATTCAATCATTCCTTTCATTGCACTCTTGTAAACTTCATGAGACTACATTCAACAGATAATTCTTATTGTATTTAGGCAACATTTCTTGTTCAGAAAGCCTACTTATCTTATGTCAGCACTTGCATTTATAGAAAAGCCAACGTGGTCATCGTTTCGTGGGCACAAATTCCAACCCACTGCATCAGGGCCGATTATGTTAGAAAACAAGCCGCTGGAAAAACACAAAAAAGTTTTTTTGTTTGAATAAACAGCAATATACTTCATACAATTTCTACACAATAAATTCACTTACTTACTGCTTACTGTGTAGTTGAAAGCGGTCACAAAGTCTGAATAAAAATGGCGACAGCCTCATTTTAAACTACTTGGCAGTGTACTGACGTCAGTCAGAGTATCGGATTTCATTAAAGCAGAAGATCGTAAACTGAGCTGCATTGACTCGAACAACAGATCAAAACCTGGAGCTGGGATCCAGCAAGTATTTGGTAAAAATGTTACCATCCACTTAATAGAAATGTTGCCATTCGATTTGTTTGTTCAGACCATCAGGATACAGTGTATTCAATCGGTTAATCCAACGCTGTTCATGCTGAGCTAGCATGCGTCTAAAAGTACCTCCTCTGTTATCCGGTTTTACTACCTCTATAATGACAGCTCTTAATGTCATGAACTCATGTTTTTTCATGATGCAATGCTCTGCTAATGGTGCCCCCATATTTAAATTCTTGATGTTACTTTTATGTTCTGTTAATCTAACAGTCAGTGGTCTTGAAGTTTGCCCTATATATATTAAATTGCAGGGACATTTCAAAGCATACACCACTCCCCGGGTTTTACAATTTGATGTATGATTTAGGGTATATACCCTATTATCGTTAGGGTTCGTGAATGTTTTAGTGCAATCCATCAGCGTGCACATTTGACATTTACCACATGTTTGATGTCCTAACATGTCAGTCTCAGAGTCAATAGAGGTATCCTTAGGATGAGAGGGGCATAATATTTCTTTCAGATTTCTACTACGGCGATATGCTATCCTAAGGGAATAATCCTTGAATGTTCCTGCTATACTTAGTATCTCCCAATGTTTTCTCAAAGTTTGAGCAATTTTGTGACTCTGGTTTGAATATGTTAATACACAAGTCATAACCTTCTCATCTGTATTATCCTTGTTCTTACTTCTAGGGGTTAATAGAAACTCCCTATGATTATAGAGCGCTATTTTATATGCTCTCATTATAGTTTTTTCCGGGTAACCCCGTTGTAGAAATTTTTGTTTCAGGTTATTTGCTTGTCGTTTAAAATCAACTTCAGAGGTACAAATTCTTCTGATTCTCAGAAATTGTGAAAAAGGGAGGCTCTTCCTCAAGGAACTAGGATGAGCACTGGAAAAATGTAATACCGAGTTACTGTCTGTCGGTTTCGTGTATACCTGTGTCTGAAATTTCCCATCCACAATTTTAATCAAAACATCCAGGAATGAAATTTCAGTTCTACTGGAAGTATGAGTGAATCTAACTTTAGGGTGACAAGTGTCCATATATTTCAGAAACTCACTGAGTTCATCGGAATCTCCATTCCAGATCAAGAAGATATCATCAATATAGCGAGTCCATAGTGTTACTTTCTTGAAAAAAAGTGAGTGATATATCCATTTCTGTTCAAAATCATTCATAAACAGATTTGCCACAGCCGGAGCCATGGTAATACCCATTGCTATCCCTGATTTTTGGTGGAACAAACCGTCTTCAAACATGAAAAAACTATGTTGAAGTATCATTTTAGCCAGTTGACAAAGAAATGTGGTTGGTACTTTAGGATTTATTCTAGAGTCCAGAGTCTCTTTAATAATCTCGAGTGCCTCCTCTTGAGGAATTATGGTATAAAGAGAGCACACATCTATCGTAACCAGTATCGATTGTTGATCTATCTGTATGGGCTCAATTTTCCTCAAAAATTCAGTAGTATCCTGTAAGTATGAAACAGTCTTTTTTACAAAAGTTTGCAAAAATTTATCGATATAGATAGATGCAGCTTCCAAAAGCGATCCTCTATTTGAGACAATAGGTCTCCCTGGTGGAGTAGTTAAAGACTTATGAATTTTAGGAAGCAGATAGAAAATCGGGATTTTTGGGTACTCCACATTCAAAAATCGAAACTCCCTTTTAGTTAGATAGCCTTGATCTAAAGCAGTCTTAGTCAGTTTTTTAATTTTTGACTGTAAATTTTCCGTGGGATCAACGGTTAAAGCTATATAATCATCACTGTGTAGTTGTTTAAAGGCTTCCATCATATAGTCCACTCTATTCATTAACACAATCTTCCCGCCTTTATCGGCTCTCCTGATAATTAACTCTTTATCAGAAGTTAGGGTAAGAATAGCATTCTTTTCTTTTTTATTAATATTGAAACTCCGCCTATATTGTTTATTTTTGTTAATCTTACCAATGTCACATCTCATGAGTCTATGAAAAGTTTCCAGAACAGGATCAGTCGGACCTGGAGGTACCCAACATGATTTAGGTGTCACTAGAGAATCAGTCTCTTCTTTCATGTATGTATCCTGGTGGGCAAAAAAAGATTTAATTTTCAATGTCCGATAGAATTTTTCGATGTCAATATTATCTTGAAATACATCAACCGATGTTGTCGGAACAAAGGATAAACCTTTGGATAATACAGAAAATTCATCAGTTGTTAAACGATGATTAGATAAGTTTACAACAAGGGAACCCTCTGATACAGGGTGTATTGCCTGATGTCCACATGATGGCCTTACTATGGGAACTGTTGACCTCGTTGCGAACGGGTCTGTGGTCTTTGATGTTGGTATATACCCGTGCTCTGATATTGGCCCTGATTTTGATATTGGCCTTGATTTGAATAATTTCTCCGGCCGTTGCCTCTTCGTCGCCGACCTCTTCGTTGAAACTGCGGTCTTGGCCCTAAAAAATCCTCATCAGAGCATGAGCCAAAATTAGAGGAATCAGAGGTTTGATCAAATGCCACTTTTTTACTTTTCCCAGATTCTCCCAAATTCACATCATCTTGAGTTTTTAGCCAGGGGTATACTCTTTGTTGTATATAATCGTTTTCATCTCTCTTGAATTTTTTGTATTTATCCTTTTGTATTTCTGCCCTAAAGATATCTACTTCATTTTTTAGTTCATCCTGTTGGCTTTTAAACTCATTCTCCGTTATGTTTTGTTTCAAGATCTTCAACTTTTCTTCTATCTCAGTTTTGATATTAATCATTGCTTGTTTTGTGCGTTCAATAATTAAGACCATCAGGTCAAGGGAGCATTTATTTAAAATCCCAATCCACTTAAGGTTAAATTCCTTATCTTCATTAAACATTTGAGGTTCTTTATACACACGTAAACCCCTTGGTATCAGTTCTTTCTTACAGTACTCAGTAAGGGTTGCCCCGTGAAGCTCAGCTCGAATATATCGTTTCGATAGACTTGTTAATTCATCCCAAAGTGTAGAATTTTTAATATTCGATTGCTCCCAGTTTAATGTAGTTGGAAAGTTTAAAACAGAACTAATGAAATCCGTACTGAAACTAAGTGTATTTTGCCAAGGCTGTGTCATTTTATTTCAGGGAGGTAATCTAGTTAACACACTAAAAAAGGAAATTCCCAAGTGGGTAGACTTCAAATAATCCTATCAAACAATTATTCCCACTTAAACTAGAATGTGTCTGAAAGTTCTGATTTACTAACAGGAGTAAGCCTCAGTAATGGAGCCTACGCGTAGTCAAAATCAATGACTGGGGTATTCAGCGTAGTTGTTTCTTGCTCCTTTTTCTCCAATCATTGGCTTCACTCCTCCACTCCTATCAGTTAACTTTATTTATCAAAAGACTAAAACTAATATAAGTTAGTAGTGGTTTTTTACTTTTTTACTTTTTATAAAAATCTCATATTTAATTTATTCAATCATTCCTTTCATTGCACTCTTGTAAACTTCATGAGACTACATTCAACAGATAATTCTTATTGTATTTAGGCAACATTTCTTGTTCAGAAAGCCTACTTATCTTATGTCAGCGCTTGCATTTATAGAAAAGCCAACGTGGCCATCGTTTCGTGGGCACAAATTCCAACCCACTGCATCAGGGCCGATTATGTTAGAAAACAAGCCGCTGGAAAAACACAAAAAAGTTTTTTTGTTTGAATAAACAGCAATATACTTCATACAATTTCTACACAATAAATTCACTTACTTACTGCTTACTGTGTAGTTGAAAGCGGTCACAAAGTCTGAATAAAAATGGCGACAGCCTCATTTTAAACTACTTGGCAGTGTACTGACGTCAGTCAGAGTATCGGATTTCATTAAAGCAGAAGATCGTAAACTGAGGTTTGTTCCACCAAAAATCAAGGATAGCAATGGGTATTACCATGGCTCCGGCTGTGGCAAATCTGTTTATGAATGATTTTGAACAGAAATGGATATATCACTCACTTTTTTTCAAGAAAGTAACACTATGGACTCGCTATATTGATAATATCTTCTTGATCTGGAATGGAGATTCCGATGAACTCAGTGAGTTTCTGAAATATATGGACACTTGTCACCCTAAAGTTAGATTCACTCATACTTCCAGTAGAACTGAAATTTCATTCCTGGATGTTTTGATTAAAATTGTGGATGGGAAATTTCAGACACAGGTATACACGAAACCGACAGACAGTAACTCAGTATTACATTTTTCCAGTGCTCATCCTAGTTCCTTGAGGAAGAGCCTCCCTTTTTCACAATTTCTGAGAATCAGAAGAATTTGTACCTCTGAAGTTGATTTTAAACGACAAGCAAATAACCTGAAACAAAAATTTCTACAACGGGGTTACCCGGAAAAAACTATAATGAGAGCATATAAAATAGCGCTCTATAATCATAGGGAGTTTCTATTAACCCCTAGAAGTAAGAACAAGGATAATACAGATGAGAAGGTTATGACTTGTGTATTAATATATTCAAACCAGAGTCACAAAATTGCTCAATCTTTGAGAAAACATTGGGAGATACTAAGTATAGCAGGAACATTCAAGGATTATTCCCTTAGGATAGCATATCGCCGTAGTAGAAATCTGAAAGAAATATTATGCCCCTCTCATCCTAAGGATACCTCTATTGACTCTGAGACTGACATGTTAGGACATCAAACATGTGGTAAATGTCAAATATGCACGCTGATGGATTGCACTAAAACATTCACGAACCCTAACGATAATAGGGTATATACCCTAAATCATACATCAAATTGTAAAACCCGGGGAGTGGTGTATGCTTTGAAATGTCCCTGCAATTTAATATATATAGGGCAAACTTCAAGACCACTGACTGTTAGATTAACAGAACATAAAAGTAACATCAAGAATTTAAATATGGGGGCACCATTAGCAGAGCATTGCATCATGAAAAAACATGAGTTCATGACATTAAGAGCTGTCATTATAGAGGTAGTAAAACCGGATAACAGAGGAGGTAATTTTAGAAGCATGCTAGCTCAGCATGAACAGTGTTGGATTAACCGATTGAATACACTGTATCCTGATGGTCTGAACAAACAAATCGAATGGCAACATTTCTATTAAGTGGATGGTAACATTTTTACCAAATACTTGCTGGATCCCAGCTCCAGGTTTTGATCTGTTGTTCGAGTCAATGCAGCTCAGTTTACGATCTTCTGCTTTAATGAAATCTGATACTCTGACTGACGTCAGTACACTGCCAAGTAGTTTAAAATGAGGCTGTCGCCATTTTTATTCAGACTTTGTGACCGCTTTCAACTACACAGTAAGCAGTAAGTAAGTGAATTTATTGTGTAGAAATTGTATGAAGTATATTGCTGTTTATTCAAACAAAAAAACTTTTTTGTGTTTTTCCAGCGGCTTGTTTTCTAACATAATCGGCCCTGATGCAGTGGGTTGGAATTTGTGCCCACGAAACGATGGCCACGTTGGCTTTTCTATAAATGCAAGCGCTGACATAAGATAAGTAGGCTTTCTGAACAAGAAATGTTGCCTAAATACAATAAGAATTATCTGTTGAATGTAGTCTCATGAAGTTTACAAGAGTGCAATGAAAGGAATGATTGAATAAATTAAATATGAGATTTTTATAAAAAGTAAAAAAGTAAAAAACCACTACTAACTTATATTAGTTTTAGTCTTTTGATAAATAAAGTTAACTGATAGGAGTGGAGGAGTGAAGCCAATGATTGGAGAAAAAGGAGCAAGAAACAACTACGCTGAATACCCCAGTCATTGATTTTGACTACGCGTAGGCTCCATTACTGAGGCTTACTCCTGTTAGTAAATCAGAACTTTCAGACACATTCTAGTTTAAGTGGGAATAATTGTTTGATAGGATTATTTGAAGTCTACCCACTTGGGAATTTCCTTTTTTAGTGGGGTATAATAACAGCCATCAAAATGACTTTGGCCCCTCAAATCAATTACATTCTCTCTATGCTTCCTCTTCTATGCCGGAAGTCATTTTTTCAATGGCTAAATAGGAAGCTATCTGAATTCATTTGGAACAAGAAAAAACCTCGAATTGCTCTTGCCAAGCTGAAAGCCTCTAAGATTAATGGTGGTCTTAATTTTCTGGATTTTTATCATTATTATATTACTTCACTAGCTAAATATGGTGCTTACTGGCTCACTGACTCCCTATTCCAAGATCCTCCTGCCTGGTTTGAAATGGAGAGCTTTTTATGCATGCCTTTACACACCTCCTGCCTACTAACAGTGTCAATACCCAGACACTTGAGAAGGTACTCTTTGCTGAGTTCAACGCAACATGCTCTTCATCTTCTAGATAAATTGGCTGAGATCTCAGTTTATGATAGTCCACTCATGTCCCTTTGGAATAACTTTAAAATTCAAAACCATGGCAAATCCCTTTCATGGAAAAGATGGCAGCGGGCGGGTCTATGGTTTGCCCATCAATTGTCTACTCCAAATCTGTCTGTTCCTTTTGATATTATTTGCTCTACATATTCGCTGCCTCCTTCTGTTTATTCACAATGGCTCTCACTCACTGAAACACTGTCTTCTATGCATATACGTTTTGACTTCATGACTTCCACTCATACTATTCGTCATTGGTCTATACTGTCTCTACTTAAAGGCAAGGCAATATCTCTTTTCTACAGTATTTTAAGAGATCATTCCTTCACTTTTACACCCCAATCTATGAAACACTGGGAAACTATACTCACTATTCTGCTTTCTGACATTGATTGGGAACTTTTCTGGTCTTCAACAAATCGCCCACTTTTATCTTCTAGAGTCTCACAATCAATGTTCTTTATTATGTGGCATGCAGTATGGACTCCATTTCGCATGTGGAAAGCCAATTTAAAACAAGACTCTGTTTGCTGGAACTGTTTAAAAGATGTAGGAACTCTCGACCACATGCTCTTTCACTGTACACAGGTCCGATCCTTTTGGACTCGCATTTGGAGCACCATACAATCTATTACTAACTGCTCGGAAGAGATCTCTATGGACATTGTAATCCTTCGCTCTCAACATCCCTGCTTTGCACAATCAAATTGTCCTCCTAAACTCATTGATACCATGTTTGTGACTGCTCTCATGCACATTCTGAAAAACTGGAAATCATCTTCGTTATTAGACTATACTTTTTGGTGGAA
Source organism: Geotrypetes seraphini (assembly GCF_902459505.1). NCBI lineage: Eukaryota > Metazoa > Chordata > Amphibia > Gymnophiona > Dermophiidae > Geotrypetes > Geotrypetes seraphini. The sequence goes on from NC_047092.1 coordinate 89,185,566, forward strand.
CTCTCTGTGTATGTACCATAGATTTGAATCATATGCATATGAGAAAAAATTACATCCAGAACCCTCACGAACTTGAAGTTTAACAAATCACCTTGGTCATTCCTAGATACCTATGTACGTTCTGCTTCGTAGACACTCCTGTCTTCCTTTTCTTTAATTTCCTTTTCTTTATTTTTCTTTCATCTTTCTCCCTTTTTTCTGTTGTTCTCCCTCACTTTCTTCTTATATTCTCTTCACATGCAGTTCTAATAGTAGGAACCTTTCTCACTGTTATGTTCCTCTATAGTTAAATATAGATTTATATGCTCTTTATACAGAAAGCTTTATTTTGACTTCATGTATTTGAACTGCTTCCTGTATTTTCTAAAAATACTCAATAAAAAACTATTGAACTAAAAAAAAAAAAGAAAAAAAAGAATTGACATTGGGTGAGGAAGGTTGCTCGGCCCGGCGCTCCTTTGTCCTCTTTACGGCGTCTGGAAGCAGGGAGAGAACAACTGGATGGCACTGGCTTGGGAGCTTGTTCCCCGATGGCGGTGGCTTGGGGGAGGGCAAGGAGAAAGGGGGCAGGCAGGGAGACAGAAAGAAAAGGGGGACAGAAAGAAAGGGGGCATGGAGAGAGAAAGACAGACAGACAAAGAAATAAAGAAGGGGGCAGGGAGAGAGGAAGGAATGAGGTTTGGAGGAGAGGAAGCATACAGGAGGCTGAAAGAAGGGAAGAAATATTGGATGCACAGTCAGAAGAAGAATGTGCAACCAGAGACTCATGAAATCACCAGACAACAAAGGTAGAAAAAATGATTTTATTTTCAATTTAGTGATCAAAATGTGTCAATTTTGAGAATTTATATCTGCTGTCTATATTTTGCACTATGGCCCCCTTTTACTAAACCGCAATAGCATTTTTTAGCGCAAGGGAGCCTATGAACATTGAGAGCAGCGCAGGGCATTCCTTGTACAAATCTCACTTGATCATTATGAATTAGTTTGTGAGGTGAAGTGTCAAATCTATCAGCCAATATACAAGCAATGAGTTTCATATCTATATAAAGTAGTGAGATTGGTCGATAAGAGTCTGAGGTATCACATTGCTTTCCAGGTTTTAGCCGTTGCTTTTTAACATATTTGTCAGTGATCTAGAGATGGAAATAACTAGTGAGAGAATTAAATTTGCTGATGGCACAAAGTTGTTAAATCGCAAGAGGATTGTAAAAAAGTTACAAGAGGACCTTGCAAGACTGGGCATCAAAATGGCAGATGATATTTAATGTGAATAAATGCAAAGTGATGCATGTGTGGGAGAGGAACTATAGTTATGTGATGCATGGTTTCACATTAGGAATCACCATCCAGGAAAAGGATCTAGGTGTTATCGTTGAGGATACACTGAAACCCTTTGCTTAGTGTGTGGCTGCTAAGCAAGCAAATAGCATGTTAGGAATTATCAAGAAAGGAATAGGAAATAAAGATGAAAATAGTATAATGCCTTTGTATGACTCCATGGTGCATCCACACCTCGAATACTATGAGTAATTGTGGTTGCCGCATCTCAAAAAAGATATAGTGGAATTAGAAAAGGTACAGAGAAGGGCAACTTCACCATGAAGAAAGGTTAAAAGTGTCCAGGGCTCTTCAGCCTGGAGAAGAGATGTCTCAGGGGAGATATGATAGAGGTCTATAAAATATTGAGTGGAATGGAGCGGGTTGATGTAAATCACTTGTTTACTCTTTCCAAAAATATTAGGACTAGGGGGCATGTAACAAGGCTACTAAGTATTTAAAATAAACCAGAGAAAATATTTCTTCCTTCAGCATGTAATTAAACTCTGGAATTTGTTGCCGGAGAATGTGGTGAAAACATTTAGCTTAGCAAGGTATAAAAAAGGTTTGGATAACCTCCAGAAAGAGAAGTCCATAAGCCATTATTGATATGGATGTGGGGAAAACCACTGCTTATTGCTAGGATAAGCAGCATAAAATAAGATACACTTCTCCCTCCGTATTCGCGGTGATTAGGAGATTGACTAACCTGTGAATACAGAAAACCCACAAATAACAGCTAGCAGGCTCCACAGGGCAGAAAGACTCACACAGAGTGCCGGGATTGAGCTGAAAGGGAGAAGTGGGAAGATCGGAAGCAGCTGCAGGCTCGCACCTGAAAGCCTTACCTGCTGCATGCTGAGGCTCACTCCTGGAGGCACCAGCTCTAAGCAGTGCTCCTTTTGCACCACGCTGACAAGCCCTCCCTCTTTCCACATATAGGTTGCTGCGGCCACTTTAAATTCCCAGTGATGAGATGAGCCCGACTTTCTGTCTCATTGCAGTCCGCACTCTGGCTGTTTTGTCATTAACCTGCTATACCAAGGCACATTCAGCCTGACCCGCAACCTAAACCCAGGACCCGCAGCGCCTACCCATGCGCCGCATCCCAGCGCTCCCATTGGCCGGACGGGATTTTTGGAAACCCTCTGCCTCTCCCTTTGGGCGAGGGCCCTGACTGTATGAAACTGGCTATGGTGCTTCCGTTTCTCAAGCTAGGTGGAGCTGGCACTGCCTATACGTGGGTTTGGGGTTTGCAAAATTTTTATATCAGTGATTGGATGATGTAATTTAGGGGGTGGAGCCAGCTGCCAAAAAATCGCAAATAAGTAAAACTGCGAGTGCTGGATCCGTGAAAATGGAGGGAGAAGTGTATACTCTTTGGGATCTTACCAGGTACAGTACTTGTGACCTGGGTTGACCACTGTTGGAAACATAATACTGGGCTTGATGGACTTTGCATTGGCTTAGATAATTTTCCTCTCTTATACCATTAAATATCTTGTTTCTAAAAAAAAATTTGAAACAACTGAGATTTGTGTCTTGAATTCCAAATTCATGCATGATATATAGAAATTGGTGTACATATATATATATAATGGTGAATATATATAATTGGTATGTATATATATATATATATATTGGTGTGTGTATATATATATATATATATATATATATATATATATATATATATATATATATATATATATACACACCACATTGGTGTGTGTATATATAATTGGTGATTAGCCAGGTCAAAGGCACTGGTAAAATTAAATTGTATGATTAGAGAACATCATCTCTGAATCAGCATCGACTACCAAGAGCAGTCAGCAAGTTATCATAATTTATGTACTGAACCCTTTACAGAACCCAGACTGAAATGTATCTAAATAAGAGTTAAATTGTTTGGTAATCCATCCAGTGGTATGCCTAAAGGTTACGGTTCTTGGGCCTGTTCTTTTTAACATTTTTGTAAGTGATATTGCTGAAGTGCTGACTGGTAAGATTTGCCTCTTTGCAGATGATATTAAAACCTTCAATAGAGTAGACACCCCTGATGGAGTGAATAACATCAGGAAGGACCTAGTGAAGCTTGAAGTATGGTATGAAATTTGGCAGCTAAGTTTTAATGCTAAGAAATACAAGGTCATGCATTTGGGCTGCAAAAACCCAAGGGAATGGTTCAGATTAGAGGGTAAAGAACTTTTGTAGATGAAAGAGGAGTGGGACTTGAATATAATATGTGATTTTCTAAAAGTGACCAAAAAGGTGTCAGTGAAATCTAGAAGGATAAATAGGGGGATATATGATCAGTAGGAAAAAGGAGATATTAATGCCACTGTATAAGACTGGTGAGATCTCATTTAGAATGTTGTGTTCTATTCTGGAAGACTACACCTTCAAAAAGATATAAACAGGATGGAGTCGGTTCAGAGGAAGGCTATTGAAATGGTTGGTTCTTCATCATAAGGCATATGTATACTTTAGAGCAGGGGTGTCCAACCTTTTGGCTTCCCTGGGCTGCACTGGCCAAAAAAAATGTTTCTGGGGCCGCACAAATGCGCAAACGCTGCAGCATATTGATTGAATAAAATCAGTCTAGAACAATTTGATCAAGACCAATTTCTGAAAGCAGGTAATGCAGAATATTGTGATTAACTACTTCAAAAGCTGCAGAGAGATTGAACTGAAGTAAGATAGCATGCTTCTTACTAGAAGGAAATCAGATTCAAATCCCCTCTATTCCCTGAAATGTAAACTTAGATTGTAAGTCCTCTGGAGATAGAAAAAAAACAAACAAAAATCTTACTGTACTTTGAGGTAACTTGCCTTGAACTGCTGAGAAAAATGAGAGCTAAATTCAATCTCTCTCTTCTCTGCAACTTGATAGAATAGGGATGGGCACCCAAAGTCTTTGAGGGCCACAGCCCAGTCAGGGTGGCAAAAACATTATTACATTACCGTATTTTCGCGGATATAACGCGCACCATTGTAAAACGCGCACAGGGGTATAGCGCGCAGAAATCACGATGATATGTACAAAAACTTTTCTATACCGCGCTCAGGCATATAACGCGCATGCTGCCCGACTCTCCTCTGGCCACCCCGACTCTCCTTTCGCTCTCCCCGACTCTCCTCTGGCCACCCCGACTCTCCTTTCGCCCTCCCCGACTCTCATCTGGTTGCCCCGACTCACCCTGACTTTCGGTGCACTGCCCCGACTCTCCTCTGGTTGCCCCGACTCACCGTTCACCCGCCCTGACTTTCGGTGCACTGCCCCGCCTCTCCGTGCCTGTCCCCCTTGAAGTCCTGTCCCCCCTTGAAGGTCTGCCTGTCCCCCCTTGAAGGTCTGCCTGTCCCCCCTTGAAGTCCTATCCCCATCCTGAAAGCCTGATGCCCCCCCTCGACGTCCGATTCTTCTCCCCCCTCGGCAGGACCACTCGCACCCCCACCCCGAAGGACCGCCGACTCCCCGACAATATTGGGCCAGGAGGGAGCCCAAATCCTCCTGGCCACGGCGACCCCCTAACCCCACCCCGCACTACATTACGGGCAGGAGGGATCCCAGGCCCTCCTGCCCTCGACGCAAACCCCCTCCCCCCAACGACCGCCCCCCCCCAAGAACCTCCGCCCGTCCCCCAGCCGACCCGCGACCCCCCTGGCCGACCCCCACGACACCCCCACCCGCCTTCCCCGTACATTGGCCAAACCCGACCATGTGTCTCAGGCCGCGCCCCCAGGTGGGACCTAAGGCTCCAGGGCCTATTCTGATTGGCCCACGCGCCTTAGGCCCCACCAGTAGGCGGAGCTTTAGGACGGATGGGCCAATCCGGCCTCATTCCTTCGTTGGCTGCCTGCCGGACAGGCGGGTTTGGCTCCCGTCTGTCCGGCCAACTTCCAAAGGTACGGGGAAGGGGGGTGGGGGGGTCGGCCAGGGGGGTCGCGGGTCGGTCGGAGGTTCTTGGGGGGGGCGGTCGTTGGAGGGAGGGGGGTTTGCGTCGAGGGCAGGAGGGCCTGGGATCCCTCCTGCCCGTAATGTAGTGCGGGGTGGGGTTAGGGGGTCGCCGTGGCCAGGAGGGTTTGGGCTCCCTTCTGGCCCAACTACACAAAGTACGGGGAAGGCGGGTGGGGGTGTCGTGGGGGTCGGCCAGGGGGGTCGCGGGTCGGCTGGGGGACGGGCGGAGGTTCTTGGGGGGGGGCGGTCGTTGGGGGGAGGGGGTTTGCGTCGAGGGCAGGAGGGTTTGGGCTCCCTCCTGGCCCGATATTGTTGGGGAGTCGGCGGTCCTTCGGGGTGAGGGTGCGAGTGGTCCTGCCGGGGGGGGGATGTATCGGACGTCGGGGAGTCGGCCGGGCAAGAGGGCTTGGGCTCCCTCTTGCTCCGATCGTGGATGCGGGTGGGAGCGCGTGCGAGCGGTCGTTCGGGGTGGGGGTGCGAGCGGTCCTGCTGGGGGGGTGAATCGGGCGTCGGGCGGGGTGGGAACTATGTTTAAAAACTTTTGTATGCCGCGCTCAGGCATATAACGCGCGAGGGGTATGCGCGGTACGTAAAATCACGTATAACGCGCGCGTTATATCCGCGAAAATACGGTAATAGGTTTTCTCTCAGCCCTTACTGACTACCCTGGGCTGAAGTGGCCCCTTTTCTTGGCAGCCAGAGCTGCTTCAGCCTGTAGATGCTAAATTTTTGGCATCCACATGCTTAGCATTGTTTTTTTAATCTCATAACACTTATTCTCAAAAGATATTCAAACTTTTAACATTAGGGAAGCTCTTAAATACATTTCTATTTAAGAAACTTTTATCTTAAATTGATTATGTATGTTTATTCATGTATAATTTTATTATTGCATTGTATTTAATTGGTTTTGTTTCCGGTAGTCAAATCTAGGGCTTTGGCGGAATACAAATGTAATGACGCCAGAAAACATTATTGGATTTCAATTTGAAATAGTAGTTTTCCTCTAGATTCTAATTTGTATTCCCTATAACTACTGAATAGGTGGTGGATTCCAGCGAGTCAGAGCACACCTGTATGGATCTCTCCTCTATTACCTTCAGATTGCCCAGAGACCAGATGAACCAGACACCCTAGAAGCAGGTATAGTATTCATCTACTGTAGACATTTCTCTCAGGCTCTTGCCAGCTTCAGTTTTCCACTGTTCAGCCAGGTTCTCTCTGGCTTGCCTCCACTCTGCTTGCCTCTTTACTGTTCTGCACTGCCTCGTTTTAAGCTGTGGAGAGACACTCCCCCTGAGCCTAGGTGGGGGAAGGGCCTTCCACACACTAGCTGGTTCCATCTGGCTAAGACGGAAAAACAGAAACTGCAGGCAATGTACAAGATGCAGGCAGAATTTATTGTACCAAATTAAAATGCAGTAATATAAAAACCTTTTTACCAACCAAGGGACCCGACACGGTCCGTGTTTTGGATAGTACACCTTTGTCAGGGGTCCATGGTAAATAAGGTATAAGATATACCGCAAAGAATAAGGGTAACAACAAATGCCTGTGTGTTCAATTCGCTAAGGGTCACTACCGGAAGTGAAGCACCTCAAAAAATGGCACACTAAAACTTTGGATACAGTGACCACCCTGGATGTCGCCGATTTCCTTTGCGGCAGCCATAATATCTTGGGGAGCCTTGATATGGGTGATGGCCCCTCTGTCCACCAGCTGTTTAAATTAGCCTTCTTTCTCCATTTCACAGTGGACGCTTTAAAGGAATTCAAATTACCGTATTTTCTCGCATATAACGCGCGCGTTATACGTGGTTTTTACGTACCGCGCATACCCTTGCGCGTTATACGCATGAGCGCGTTGTACACAAATTTTTTTACATAGTTCCCCCCCCGACGTCCGATTCACCCCCCCGCAGGACCGCTCACACCCCCACCCCGAAGGACCGCTCGTACGCACCCCCACCCCCACCCCAAAGGACCGCTCGCACGCACTCGCACCCGCACCCCCACCCTGAAGGACCGCTCGCACCCCCACAGCCTCCCGACCCCCCCCCCCCCATCATGTAGAAGCTCCTACCGGTGTCCTGCTGCTTCCTCTTGGCGGTCCCGACACCCGACACGATCGGGGCAAGAGGGAGCTCAAGCCCACTTGCCCCCCCCGACTCCCCGACACGATCGGGGCAAAAGGGAGCCCAAGCCCTCTTGCCCCGCCAACTTCCCGACAATATCGGGCCAGGAGGGAGTCAAAATCGCCTGTCCGGCAGGCAGCCAACGACGGAATGAGGCCGGATTGGCCCATCCGTCCCAAAGCTCCGCCTACTGGTGGGGCCTAAGGAGCCTGGGCCAATCAGAATAGGCCCGGGAGCCTTAGGTCCCACCTGGGGGCGGGGCCTGAGGCACATGGGCCCACCCCGACCATGTGCCCAAGGCCCCGCCCCCAGGAGAACGTGTCGGGTGTCGGGACCGCCAAGAGGAAGCAGCAGGACACCGGTAGGAGCTTCTACATGATGGGGGGGGGTCGGGAGGCTGTGGGGGTGCGAGCGGTCCTTCGGGGTGGGGGTGTGAGCGGTCCTGCGGGGGGGGGGTGAATCGGACGTCGGGGGGGGCATCACGCTTTCAGGGTGGGGACAGGACTTCAAGGGGGAGAGGAGAGTCGGGGCGGGCGAAAGGAGAGTCGGGGTGGCCAGAGGAGAGTCGGGGCGGGCGAAAGGAGAGTCGGGCAGCATGCGCGGTATACGGGTGTGCGCGGTATATAAAAATTTCTGTACATAAATTTGTTTTTTTCGCGCGCTATACCCGTGTGCGCGTTGTACACGGGTGCGCATTATCTACGTGAAAATACTGTAGATGCTCAGCCCTCCATGTTTCAGTGTACTGTCATGAGTCATTTTAATGTTCTGATATTCTTTTATCCGGCACATCTGGATCTTACGGCTCTGGTTGCTCAGCAGTGGGAGAATTCAGAAATTTCCTTTTGATTAACTAAGTTCAGGGCTAAGCTTTATTCTATGGCACCAAGATTTTAGCAGATATTTGATCAGCCAAAGGTGCCCTTCTGAGTGAGGGAGGATTGATGCTAAAAGACCTCAGGTCTGCAGAGTAGATGTGGTCTTGAAGAAGCCTTTTGAGGATCCCTTTGTGGTAGAGGATGCCAGCTCCAGCTTGACCTTAAGGGGGTGGATTATATTGCAAATGCCTTATATGACCTTATAAGCGTTCTGGGCAAGGTGTCAGCTGATGCTCTGGATTCACCACTGTGCAGGAAGATTCAGCCTCCTAGGTAACCCTGAGCAAACTCCCTTTTTAGGAATCAAATGCTTTTTGACAAAGGGCTAGCTGACCTTTTGACCAGTGTGGCAGAATACGGTCCTCAGTCCCTTCCGGATAACAAGCCTCAACATGCCCTGGGAGAAGGTCTTAGCAATTTTTGTTCCTCAAGCAAGTTTCACCTACTTTCCAAGGGCTCGTCTATCCAGAGATTTCCCAGAGCTACGAATAGCACTATAGCAACTCTAGACGCCAGCAGGCTTCGGGTTCTCACACCAGTCCTGTGTTCAAGTGGACCCAATGACGCAAGGGCCTCAACCTTACTTCCTTGCTTTGGAGTACAGTTGTCCGAGTTCCTCCAGGAGTAGGAGCACATCTCCTCAGACATTGGGTGCTTGATTGGAGAAACACGATAGTCTTTTGCCTCCCTCCAAATTTGTTTTTGGCTTCTCTTGCGAGAAGGCCAGAGAAGGCACTAAAAGTAGAGACGACTCTTCAGCGTCTCTTGGGCATTCAAGCCGTAGAGCCAGTTCCCAAAAACAAATCTTTTCAGTAACGGCCCCACATCTCTGGAATTCTATGCCATTCTCTTTAAGAGAAGAAACATCACTAGATTGCTTCAAGTCAAAGTTAAAAACTTTCCTATTCAAAGATACTTTTGATCTGTAAATTCTTTATCTTCAGACCTTCTAACATATGGGACCCCACTAACTCCCGTGTTAACCCTAAATGTCTCTGTCCTATTTACCAATGTAGTTCTCCCCTCCTTTCCCAATATACATTTTAAAGTACATCTGTGTGGATTATTTTATTATGTACAACCCAATTTTATAGCCTATATACTCCGCTTAGAAATTGACAAGCAGGTTAACAAATTTTAAATAAACTTGGAATCGGGCTCAGATAGATAAGAACATAAGCAGTGCCTCTGCTGGGTCAGACCAGAGGTCCATCACAAAGTAACATATATAGTAACATAGTAGATGACGGCAGATAAAGACCCGAATGGTCCATCCAGTCTGCCCAACTTGATTCAATTTAAATTTTTAAATTTTTTCTTCTTAGCTATTTCTGGGCAAGAATCCAAAGCTCTACCCGGTACTGTGCTTGGGTTCCTACTGCCGAAATCTCTGTTAAAACCTACTCCAGCCCATCTATACCCTCCCAGTCATTGAAGCCCTCCCCAGCCATCCTCCACCAAATGGCCATATACAGACACAGACCTTGCAAGTCTGCCCAGTACTGGCTTTAGTTCAATTTTTAATATTATTTTCTGATTCTAGATCCTCTGAGTTCATCCCACGCTTCTTTGAACTCGGTCACAGTTTTATTCTCCACCACCTCTCTCGGGAGCGCATTCCAGGCATCCACCACCCTCTCCATAAAGTAGAATTTCCTAACATTGCCTTTGAATCTACCACCCCTCAACCTCAAATTATGTCCTCTGGTTTTACCATTTTCCTTTCTCTGGAAAAGATTTTGTTCTACGTTAATACCCTTCAAGTATTTGAACGTCTGAATCATATCTCCCCTGTCTCTCCTTTCCTCTAGAGTATACATATTCAGGGCTTCCAGTCTCTCCTCATACGTCTTCTGACGCAAGCCTCCTATCATTTTCGTCACCCTCCTCTGGACCGCCTCAAGTCTTCTTACGTCTTTCGCCAGATACGGTCTCCAAAACTGAACACAATACTCCAAGTGGGGCCTCACCAATGATCTGTACAGGGGCATCAACACCTTCTTCCTTCTACTGACTACGCCTCTCTTTATACAGCCCAGCATCCTTCTGGCAGCAGCCACTGCCTTGTCACTCTGTTTTTTCGCCTTTAGATCTTCGGACACTATAACCCCAAGGTCCCTCTCCCTGTCTGTGCATATCAGCTTCTCTCCTCCCAGCATATACGGTTCCTTCCAATTATTAATCCCCAAATGCATTACTCTGCATTTCTTTGCATTGAATTTTAATTGCCAGGCATTAGACCATTCCTCTAACTTTTGCAGATCCTTTTTCATATTTTCCACTCCCTCTTCGGTGTCTACTCTGTTACAAATCTTAGTATCATCTGCAAAAAGGCACACTTTTCCTTCTAACCCTTCAGCAATATCACTCACAAACATATTGAACAGGTTAGGCCCCAGCACCAAACCCTGAGGGACTCCACTACTCACCTTTCCTTCCTCCGAGCGACTTCCATTAACCACCACCCTCTGGCGTCTGTCCAACAGCCAGTTTCTAATGCAGTTCACCACTTTGGGTCCCAACTTCAGCCCTTCAAGGTTGTTCAACAGCCTCCTATGAGGAACTGTATCAAAGGCTTTGCTGAAATCCAAGTAAATTACATCTAGCATATGTCCTCGATCCAGCTCTCTGGTCACCCAATCAAAAAATTCAATCAGGTTCATTTGGCACGATTTACCTTTTGTAAAGCCATGTTGCCTCGGATCCTGTAACCCATTAGATTCAAGGAAGTACACTATCCTTTCTTTCAGCAACACTTCCATTATTTTTCCAACAACTGAAGTGAGGCTCACCGGCCTGTAGTTTCCTGCTTCATCCCTGTGACCACTTTTATGAATAGGGACTACATCCGCTCTCCTCCAATCCCCAGGAATCACTCCTGTCTCCAGAGATTTGTTGAACAAGTCTTTAATAGGACTCGCCAGAACCTCTCTGAGCTCCCTTAGTATCCTGGGATGGATCCTGTCTGGTCCCTAACTTCCTTCTTCAAGGTTTTCAGCTCCTGACACCAACCGCATACATATGACTGCCTCCCCGAGGGGAGACATTCATACATATGACAGACTGTGCAGAACACTGGAAAGCTCCTCTTCTGGATTCTCTCTATCTCTATCTGCTGCTGATGTCCTCTCTCTGTCTGCTGCTGATGTCCTCTCTCTGTCTGCTGCTGGTGTCCTCTCTCTGTCTGCTTCTGGTGTCCTCTCTCCCTCTCTCTCTCTGTCTGCTGCTGGTGTCCTCTGTCTGTCTGCTGCTGATGTCCTCTCTCTCTCTCTGTCTGTTGCTGGTGTCCTCTCTCTCTCTCTCTCTCTCTCTCTCTCTGTCTGCTGCTGGTGTCCTCTCTCTGTCTGCTGCTGGTGTCCTCTCTCTCTGTCTGCTGCTGGTGTCCTCTCTCTCTGCTGCTGGTGTCCTCTCTCTCTGTCTGCTGCTGGTGTCCTCTCTGTCTCTCAGCTGCTCATGCAGTGACTCGCCCCTTCTGAAGGCCCTTTCGCAAAGGTGCTCTCGCTAAGGTGAGCGCCTTTGACGCGCGCTGAACAGCTGAGCACCGTTGGCTCCTCCCCTTATAAGGGGGAGCTCCGGATCAGTGCCTGGCTGACATCAGAGGGGTGGGCGGAGCTATCTCTCACCTCTGCCCCTCACTCTAGCCTGCCCTGCTTCTCTGTTCCTCTCCTCTTTCCCCTCCCGATTCTTGTCTCCTCTTCGCCTGCCTCCCAACTTTTCCCCTGCCTGCCTGCCCTGCTCACTGGGCTCCGATGTTAACTCATTAACTCCTTGCAACAAGGAGATCGTGCATTCTGTCATGGCTGTAGTGGCTCCAGGGAAATATTTTGCTTCTTTGGATATAACAGAGGCTTATCTTAATATTCCCGGGTCTCCAGAAGTATCTGAGATTTCATGTTCTTTATCAGCATTTTCAGTTTACAGCTCTTTCCTCCATACATTTACCAAAGTAGTGGTAGTGGTGGTGGCTTATCTCTACAGAATGGGGGTCAAAGTTCATCCCTATCTGGATGACTCGGAGCTCCATCCAGACTGAAGTGCAAACAGGCAGTGGAGACTGGTATTTCTCTTGCAACGCTTGGACTAGATTGTCAATTTCAACAAGATCCAGCTACAGCCATCTCAGATGTTGAAATATCTGGAGTTTGATTTGACATGCTTCAAGGACGTTTTGTTTTTTTATTATCTCCCTGAGCCTTTCAAACTGAAGCTCCACAGACAGATCATGGATCTACTTCTGAGCTCTACTGCTTGTCAAAATTCTTAGATATTGGGGTTCATGGTGGCCTTCTTCTGGAGTTTGATTTGACATGCTTCAAGGATGTTTTGGTTTTTTATTATCTCCCTGAGCCATGCAAACTGAAGCTCCACAGGCAAATCATGGATCTACTGGCACTTCTGAGCTCTACTGTTTGTCAATATCCTCAGATATTGGGGTTCGTGGTGGCCTTCCTGGAGGATTTGCCCGGGGCCATAGCTCTACAGTAGTCCCCCCGTCCCAATTGTCCCTGCAGTGTCATTCCCTTAAGATACCCGTTCCCTGGAAAGCACCAGCAAAGTGCAGTCTGCACTGGTTGATTTGGGACCTGTTCTCAGCAAGGGTGTGCCTGTCCGAATCACTGAGTGGATTATTTTCATGCCAGCTGAGAATTTCTTGGGCTGGGGGACTCATTATGGGGATTGTTCCATCCAAGGCCAATGGACCCTCCATCAGAAGGGCTGGTCAATCAACTCTCAAACTCAGAGCCATAAGGTTGGCCCTAAGAGCTCTGCAAACACCCTTGAGGGAAAAGCTGTATGGATGTTTTTTTCTGACAATGCCACAGCAATAGTGTACATGAATCAACAGGGAGCACCAGAAGTGCGCCCATAAGTCAGGAGACTTGAATGCTGTTCAGGTGCTACTTAAAGCTCTTTCCGCGGCACATGTGGCTGGCATGGAAAATGTATAAGCAGCCCTTCTCAGTCACCAGGTCCTGGACCTGGGAGAGTGGTCTCTATCGCAGAGTATGTTTTGTCTCATTGTGAGTCAGTGGGGCAGACCACTGCTGGCCTTGATGGCTTCAGCCAAGAACTTCAACATCAAGTGCTTCTTCAGTCAAAGGACTGAATGGGAAGCTTAGGTCTCAATGTGTTGTTTTAACCTTGGCCAACTCAGGAGATCCTTTACGTCTTCCAGGATCCTCAGCTACCAGGAGTTCCAGGCAAATACTGACTATAGTTAAGGAAGAAACTAAGGATTTTAACACTGATGTTGTTATCCATCTGGGAACAAATGACCTGGCCAACAACTCCACACTTGCAGCACAGAAAGCTTTTCGGGAGCTTGGTGAGGGCGTGAAACCTTTTGTAAAGACTTTAGCTTTTTCTGAAATACTGCCTGCATATGGAAAAGGAGAGCAAAGAGTGAAAAACACAGAGGACTTTAATAGATGGCTCAGAGCCTGGTGTCATCAAGAAGGCTTCAGGTACATAGGAGGATGGGGAAATACATGGAAGGACAAGAAGCTATATTGCACTGATGGGCTACATATTACCACAGCAGGAAAAAGAAACCTTGCAGAGAAATTTAGACAATATTTTTCCAGGCATTTAAACTAGAAGGTGGGGGTGGTGTATGTACGAAGGACAATTATAAAGACCACCCCCGGCAAAAGAAAAGATGTGATAGTAGTAAAGGCTGCAACATAAGCAATATCAGCAACTCATTTCTTAGTATTGCAACGGAAAGTGAAACGACACAAAAATCCATACGAAGAAGGAGATTATCGCTGAAAAATAGCTGGAAAGCGATGACCACAAATGCTCGCAGTCTAAGCAACAAAGTTCATGATCTGCAAGCCCTGATATTAGAGGCAGAACTAGATATTGTTGCTATCACAGAGACATGGTTCAGTGAATCACATGGATGGGATGCAAACATACCGGGATATAATCTTTTTAGGAAGGACAGAGATGGTCATAAAGGTGGAGGAGTAGCTCTCTATGTAAAGATCAATATTCAAGCGACCGAAATGCAAGGGACCTGGGGAGAGGAAGAAGCGATATGGATTGCTCTGAAAAGAGAAGATGGAACTTCTATCTACGTGGGTGTAGTCTACAGACCTCCGACTCAATCGCAGCAAATTGATAAGGATCTGATTGTGGATATCCAAAAGTTTGGAAGGAAAGAGGAGGTTCTGCTGTTGGGAGATTTCAACCTGCCGGATGCGGACTGGAATGTTCCGTCTGCGGAATCGGAAAGAAGTAGGGAGATTGTGGATGCCTTTCAAGAGGCTCTGCTCAGACAAATGGTGACGGAACCCACAAGGGAAAAAGCGATATTGGATCTGGTCCTCACAAATGGAGAGAGTATCTCTAATGTTCGAGTGGGTGCTCACCTGGGTAGTAGCGATCATCAAACGGTTTGGTTTGATATAACGGCTAAAGTGGAGAGCGGCCGCACGATACTTAAAGTCCTAGATTTCAAACGTACGGACTTTAATGCAATGGGAAAGTACCTGAAGAAAGAGATGTTAGGATGGGAGGACATAAGAGAAGTGGAAAGACAGTGGTCTAAGCTGAAAGGAGCGATAAAAATGGCTACGGACCTTTATGTGAAGAAAATCAATAAAAACAAAAGAAAAAGGAAGCCGATATGGTTCTCCAACCTAGTGGCTGAGAAAATAAAGGCGAAAGAGTTGGCGTTCATGAAATATAAAAAAACCCAAGAAGAGGAGAGCAGAAAGGACTACAGGGTGAAACTGAAAGAAGCCAAGAGAGAGATACGTTTGGCGAAGGCACAGGCGGAAGAACAAATGGCTAAAAATGTAAAAAAGGGAGATAAAAATTTTTTCAGATATATTAGTGAAAGGAGGAAGATAAAAAATGGAATTGCTAGGCTAAAAGATGCTGGGAACAAATATGTGGAGAGTGATGAGGAGAAAGCAAATGTGCTAAACAAATACTTCTGTTCTGTGTTCACAGAAGAAAATCCTGGAAAAGGACCGAGATTGTCCGGCAAAGTTACACGAGAAAATGGAGTAGATTCTGCGCCGTTCACGGAGGAGGGTGTTTATGAGCAACTTGAAAAACTGAAGGTGGACAAAGCGATGGGACCAGACGGGATCCATCCCAGGATACTAAGGGAACTCAGAGAGGTTCTGGCGAGTCCTATTAAAGACTTGTTCAACAAATCTCTGGAGACGGGAGTGATTCCTGGGGATTGGAGGAGAGCGGATGTGGTCCCTATTCATAAAAGTGGTCACAGGGATGAAGCAGGAAACTACAGGCCGGTGAGCCTCACTTCAGTTGTTGGAAAAATAATGGAAGTGTTGCTGAAAGAAAGGATAGTGTATTTCCTTGAATCTAATGGGTTACAGGATCCGAGGCAACATGGCTTTACAAAAGGTAAATCGTGCCAAACGAACCTGATTGAATTTTTTGATTGGGTGACCAGAGAGCTGGATCGAGGACATATGCTAGATGTAATTTATTTGGATTTCAGCAAAGCCTTTGATACAGTTCCTCATAGGAGGCTGTTGAACAAACTTGAAGGGCTAAAGTTAGGACCCAAAGTGGTGAACTGGGTCAGAAACTGGCTGTCGGACAGACGCCAGAGGGTGGTGGTTAATGGAAGTCGCTCGAAGGAAGGAAAGGTGACTAGTGGAGTCCCTCAGGGTTCGGTGCTGGGGCCAATCCTGTTCAATATGTATGTAAGTGACATTGCTGAAGGGTTAGAAGGAAAAGTGTGCCTTTTTGCAGATGATACCAAGATTTGTAACAGAGTAGACACCGAAGAGGGAGTGGAAAATATGAAAAAGGATCTGCAAAAGTTAGAGGAATGGTCTAATGCCTGGCAACTAAAATTCAATGCAAAGAAATGCAGAGTAATGCATTTGGGGATTAATAATAGGAAGGAACCGTATATGCTGGGAGGAGAGAAGCTGATATGCACGGACGGGGAAAGGGACCTCGGGGTGATAGTGTCCGAAGATCTAAAGGCGAAAAAACAGTGTGACAAGGCAGTGGCTGCTGCCAGAAGGATTCTGGGCTGTATAAAGAGAGGCGTAGTCAGTAGAAGAAAGAAGGTGTTGATGCCCCTGTACAGGTCATTGGTGAGGCCCCACTTGGAGTATTGTGTTCAGTTTTGGAGACCGTATCTGGCGAAAGACGTAAGAAGACTTGAGGCGGTCCAGAGGAGGGCGACGAAAATGATAGGAGGCTTGCACCAGAAGACATATGAGGAGAGACTGGAAGCCCTGAATATGTATACCCTAGAGGAAAGGAGAGACAGGG
The DNA here is from genome assembly GCF_902459505.1 of Geotrypetes seraphini. NCBI lineage: Eukaryota > Metazoa > Chordata > Amphibia > Gymnophiona > Dermophiidae > Geotrypetes > Geotrypetes seraphini. Next base: position 89,202,130 of record NC_047092.1, read on the forward strand.
GAGATATGATTCAGACGTTCAAATACTTAAAGGGTATTAACGTAGAACAAAATCTTTTCCAGAGAAAGGAAAATGGTAAAACCAGAGGACATAATTTGAGGTTGAGGGGTGGTAGATTCAGGGGCAATGTTAGGAAATTCTACTTTACGGAGAGGGTGGTGGATGCCTGGAATGCGCTCCCGGGAGAGGTGGTGGAGAGTAAAACTGTGACTGAGTTCAAAGAAGCGTGGGATGAACACAGAAGATTTAGAATCAGAAAATAATATTAAAGATTGAACTAGGCCAGTTACTGGGCAGACTTGTACGGTCTGTGTCTGTGTATGGCCGTTTGGAGGAGGATGGGCAGGGGAGGGCTTCAATGGCTGGGAGGGTGTAGATGGGCTGGAGTAAGTCTTAACAGAGATTTCGGCAGTTGGAACCCAAGCACAGTACCGGGTAAAGCTTTGGATTCTCGCCCAGAAATAGCTAAGAAGAAAAAAAAAAAAAAAAAATAATTTTTAAATTGAATCAGGTTGGGCAGACTGGATGGACCATTCGGGTCTTTATCTGCCGTCATCTACTATGTCTTTCCGCTGTGGCCCATGGTAGGTCGATTCTTCCGCAAGATAGCATCTCAACTGGGCCTCGTGATACTAGCGGCCCCGGACTGGCCTCAGTGACCACGGTATGCAGATCTAGTCTGTCTTCAGAGAATGAGAAGTTCAGGCTCCTTCTTCAATCATGACCTTTTCAGTCAGGGTCTTGTTCCTGTAGAGAACTCCCAGCATTTTGGTCTTACAGTATGGCTCTTGAGTGTAAGGCCTTGCTTCAAAGAGGATCCTCTGGAGTGGTCATTGCCACCCTTTTGCAGTCAAAGAAGCTCTCTACTCTGCCTGCTTATGCCAAAGCTTGAAGAGCCTTCCAACAGTGGCGTGCCAGAAACCAGGTAAAGCCATTGCATGCTCACATTCTGGTGGTCTTAGCCTTCCTGCAGGCCGGTCTTCAAAAAAGTCTAGCTGAGGCGTTATACCCCAAAGTCTACTCCTCTTTCTAGACCTCAGCAGAAAAAGTAACGTCAGCAGCATCCCCAGAAATCTCAAACCTCAGCTGCTCCCAAGCCAAATCAGCCCTTTTGATCGGATACTCGAGAGCATAACTTCAATCAAGATATCTGTCTCTTCCTCTCTCTATCGGAGGTCATCTACTTCATTACTATCATCGTTGGCAATTGATCACCTTCATTACATTACATTACATTAATGACTTCTATTCCGACTGTACCTTGCAGTTCTAGGCGGATTACAAAAGAGACTAACTGGACATTTCCAGGAAAAATACATTTTAGGAGTTTTGGGTTACAAAAAGATAACTGGACATTTCCAGGGGAATTAAGTTTAGGGAGTTGGTTATATTTCCAGGAGATTTGCAAGTTGAGGAGTTGTTTACATGGTTGAGTCTTTGGAGAAGAAGAAATTGCAGAAGAGGCTTTGGGGGGGAATTATAAGGGAGGTGGGGATAAGGGGAGGGGTTAGGAAAGCTGTATAAATTTTTTGAAGAGCAGGGTTTTGATTTCTTTTCGGAATTATTTAAAGTCGTTCGTTGTTGTCAGTAGGTTGGAGATGGTGTGGTCAAGTTTCGCTGCTTGCGTTGCTAGTAGGTTGTCAAACATCTTCTTGCGCTGGGTATCTTTGAATGGGGGGAAGGTAAATAGGGACTGAGTTCTCCTTTGTCTGGTAGTAAGGTTTTGATTTAGGCGGTTGTTTAGGTAAGTAGGGGTGGTGCCATTTATTGCTTTGAATAATATACAGTATAATTTGAATTGGATTCGTGTTTGTATAGGTAGCCAGTGTGAATTTAGGTATGCATTGGTGATGTGGTTATATTTCCTTAGCGAGTAGATCAGTCTGAGAGTTGTGTTAATGTAGTCTTTAGTTGTTTTATCAAGTTTGCAGGGCATGGTAGATAGAGGATGTTGCAGTAGTCCACTAGACCTAGGACTAGGGATTGGACTATGAGCCTATATTGCTCTTTGTCAAAGAATTTCTAATTTTTCATAAATTGTGCATGATTAAGAATGCTTTCTGGGTAGTCTTGTTGATTTGGACCTGCATTGTGCAGCATTTGTCTATCGTTACTCCTAGGAGTTTAAGAGTGGACTGTATTGGGTATTTGGTGGCATTTGTTTCTAGTTCTGTGATGGAGGGGGTTTTGTCCTTTTCGAGCAAAATACATTTTGTTTTATCTGAGTTCAGCTTCAATTTGTGGACTATCATCCATTTTTTCACTGTTTCAAGAGTTTTTTTCCAATTTTTCTGTTGAGGTGGAGTCAGGTGAATCGAAGGGTAGGAGTATGGTGATGTCATCTGCGTAGCTGAATGAAGTTACATTTAGGTTATCCAGGGTGGTCCCAAGGGAGGATATGAAGAGGTTGAAGAGCGTAGGGGAAAGTGGTGATCCCTGTGGGACTCTGCAGGGGTTAGACCAAGGTTCTGATTTGAGATCGTTTGACTTTACTCTGTAAGTTCTTGATTTGAGGAATCCTTGGAACCCGTTGTGTACCCTGCCAGAGATCCCTATGGATTCAAGTATCTGTAGTAGAATGGAGTGATCGACCAGGTCGAATGCAGCAGAGAGATCAAGTTGAATTATCAACATCCTTCTGCTTTTGCTAAGGTGCTGTTGGGCTATGTCAAGTAGGGTTACTAGTAGAGTTTCTGTGCTATAATTGGTTCTGAACCATGATTGACAGGGGTGAAGTAGGTTGTCATCTTCTAGGTAGTTAGTGAGATATTGTGCAACTAGTCCTTCTATTAGTTTAACATATATTGGTATTGAGGCGATGGGTCATAGAAACATAGAAGATGACGGCAGATAAGGGCCATAGCCCATCAGGTCTGCCCACTCTACTGACCCACCCCCAAGTCTACTATCCTAGGTATCCCACTCCTAGTGACAGGTTCCCTTGGCTTAACCCTCTAAGGGATCCCACATGGGCATCCCATTTGCTCTTAAATTCTTGCACGCTGTTTGCCTCGATCACCTGCACCGGGAGCTCGTTCCAAGGATCAACCACTCTCTCGGTGAAGAAATATTTCCTGGTGTCGCCATGAAATTTCCCACCCCTGAGTTTGAGCGGATGCCTTCTTGTGGCTGAGGATCCTTTGAGAAAGAGAATCTCTCCTTCCATCTCGATACGGCTGGTAATATTATTAAACGTCTCGATCATGTCTCCTCTCTCCCTACGTTCCTCGAGTGAGTACAGCCTCAAATTTTTCAGCCTTTCCTCGTACGATAGATCCTTGAGCCCCGAGACCATCCTAGTGGCCATCCGTTGCACAAACTCTACTCTCAACACATCTTTTCGGTAGTGTGGCCTCCAGAATTGCACACAGTATTCCAAATGAGGTCTTACCATGGTTCTGTATAATGGCATTATGACTTCCGGCTGACGAAACTCCTGCGGATGCAACCTAACAACTGCCTTGCCTTAGATGAAGCCTTCTCCACATGATCAGCAGTTTTCATGTCTGCGCTGATGATCACTCCCAAGTCTCGTTCTGTTGAAGTTCTAGCTAAGGTCTCACCATTCAAGGTGTAAGTTCTGCACGGATTTCTGCTGCCGAGGTGCATGATCTTGCATTTCTTAGCGTTGAAGCCCAGCTGCCAGGTCGAGGACCAAAGCTCCAACAAATGTAGGTCCTGTGTCATACTATTGGGTGAATTGCGTCTCTCACTATATTGCATAGTTTGGCGTCGTCAGTGAATAACATTATCTTACCTTGAAGCCCCTGAGCTAGGTCCCCTATGAATATGTTGAAAAGGAGAGGGTCCAAGACTGAGCCCTGCGGTACTCCACTGGTCACTTCTGATGTTTTAGAGAGGGTACCGTTAACTATCACCCTCTGAAGTCTGCCACTCAGCCAGTCATTGACCCATGTAGTTAGTGTTTCTCCCAGCCCCATTGATTTCATCTTGCTCAACAGCCTGCAATGCGGGACACTATCGAAAACTTTGCTGAAGTCTAGGTATACGACATCCACGGATTCTCCCAAGTCTAGCTGTTTTGTTAACCAGTCAAAGAAGCTGATGAGATTGGATTGGCAGGACCTACCCTTGGTGAATCCGTGTTGACGGGATCCCGTAGATTCTCCTCATCCAAGATTGCGTCTAATTTACGTTTGATTAGTGTTTCCATGAGTTAGCATACTATTGATGTGAGACTCACCGGTCTGTAGTTTGCAGCCTCTGCACTGCAACCTTTTTTGTGCAATGGAACGACGTAAGCTGTTTTCCAGTCTATGGGGACTCTCCCCGAACTTAGGGAGAGATTGAAGAGTCCTGATAGCGATTCTGCCAGGACATCACGCAGCTCACTAAGCACTCTGGGGTGTAGATTATCCGGTCCCATGGCTTTGTTCACCTTGAGTCTTGCCAGTTCATAGTAGAAGTTGCCAGGTCTGAACTCGAAATTCTGAAACAGGTCGTACAAAGAGAGACTGAACAAATTGCAGCTCTACACTCTTGAGGAACGTAGGAAGAGGGGAGACAAGATCGAAACATTTAAGTACCTCACAGGACGTGTCGAAGTGGAAGATGATATTTTCTTTCTCAAGGGACCCTCGGCCACAAGAGGGCACCCGCTCAAACTCAGGGGCGGAAAATTTCATGGCGACACCAGAAAGTATTTCAAGTTTCAAGTTTATTAGGATTTTTATATACCGCCTATCAAGGTTATCTAAGCGGTTTTACAATCAGGTGCTCAAGCATTTTCCCTATCTATCCCGGTGGGCTCACAATCTATCTAACGTACCTGGGGCTATGGAGGATTAAATGACTTGCCCAGGGTCACGAGGAGCAGCGCGGGGTTTGAACCCACAACCCCAGGGTGCTGAGGCTGTAGCTTCAACCACTGCGCCACACATTCCTCACTCTTCACAGAGAGAGTGGTTGATCATTGGAACAAGCTTCCAGTGCAGGTGATCGAGGCAGACAGCGTGCCAGACTTTAAGAATAAATGGGATACCCATGTGGGATCCCTACGAGGGTCAAGATAAGGAAATTGGGTCATTAGGGCGTAGACAGGGGGTGGGTAAGCAGAGTGGGCAGACTTAATGGGCTGTAGCCCTTTTCTGCCGTCATCTTCTATGTTTCTATGTCTTCCACGCTGGGCCTTGCCTGCAACTGCGGACCGTGCCTCGGTTGCTCGCAGGTGAAGACCGAGCAGAAGTATTCATTCAGTAGTTCTGCTTTATCGGAATCTGATTCTGCGCAATTCCCATCTGGTTTTCTAAGTCGTACTATCCCATCTGTGTTCTTTTTCCTATCACTAATATACCTGAAGAAGGATTTGTCCCCTTTCTTCATGTTCTTTGCCAGTCTCTTCCACTCGAAGTTTGCCGTTTTGACCGCTGCAGACCTCGCCCTATGTTCTAATTTAGCTTCCCTAGTCTCCGTTCGTTTGTAGGAAATAAATGCTTTTTTCTTCTCCTTGACAAGGTGTGAGATTTCTGCGGAGTTTGTTGTTTCTCCGCCGTTTGTTTGTTGTTTCTCCGCCGTTTGTGTACTGATTTAATGTAGAGGCTTGTCGCTTCATGTATGGTAGATTTCGGGGATGACCACATAGCTTCCACATCATCAGTCGTAGCTTGGTTCTGCAGTGTCCGGTGGATGAAATCTCCCAAGCGTTCGAAGTCAGTGCCTCGGAAGTTGAGTACTTTTGTTTTCGTGTTTGATCTAGGGAAACCTTTCCTGAGGTAGAACCACACCATATTGTGGTCACTGGAGGCTAGCATATCTCCTACCGAGACCTTCGAGACGCTATCCCCGTTGGTGAGTACCAGGTCCAGGATCGCCTGGGCCCTAGTGGGTTCCAATACCATTTGTTTGAGTCATGCTCCCTTTTTGGATGTTAACAGTCTCCTGCTGCCGCTGGTTGTTGCTGAGTATGAGTTCCAATCTGCGTCAGACATGTTGAAGTCCCCTAGCAGAACAGCGTCTCCCCGTAGAGTGATATTCTCTATGTCTTCAATTAATTTGGAATCTTTGTCTTCCAGTTGTCTTGGAGGTCTATATACTACACCAAGATACAGGCATTTTTCCCTGCCTCTGGCCACGTTCACCCAGAGGGATTCCCCGGTGTACTTGACATCTGTGATTCTGGTAGTTTTGATGTCTTCTTTAATGTATAATGCCATCCCTCCCCCTGACTTTCCCTCTCTGTACTGACGAAATAAGTTGTATCTCGGTATAGCCATATCCCACCCATGAGAGTCTGTGACCAAGTTTCGAATATTGCCACCACATCATGGTCGACATTAATTATTTTGGTCTCTAATTCTAGAATCTTACTTATTGCCTAAACTGTGTGTATTAACATACATAGCCCTCCGCTTCCATGTCCAAGGTAAGTACCCACATTGCAAACAGTTTTAGGAGTCACACCAACTCGGGTAGCATACGCCTCACAGGGACTTAGCAAACACAAGATATGGAGGGCCATGTATGTCAATGCACACAGTTTAGGTAACAAAATTCTAGAATTGGAGGCTGAAATAAGGAATGCCGACCTAGATGTGGTGGCAATATTTGAAACTTGGTTCACGGACTCACATGGGTGGGATATGGCTATACCGGGCTACAATCTACTTCATCAGGACAGAGAGGGCAGGTTAGGAGGGGGGGTAGCTCTATACATTAAAGAGGACATCAAAACCACCAGGATCACAGATGTCAAGTACACCAGGGAGTCCCTCTGGGTAAACCTGGCAAGAGGCAGAGAAAAATGCCTGTATCTAGGTGTGGTATACAGACCCCCAAGACAACTGGAAGACATGGACGCAGAATTAATTGAAGACAGAGAAAATATCACTCTACGAGGAGAAGCTGTACTGCTAGGGGACTTCAATATGCCTGATGCAGACTGGAACTCATTTTCAGCGACAATCAGCGGTAGCAGGAGGCTCTTAACCTCCATAAAGGGAGCACTTCTCAAACAAATGGTAACGGAGCCCACTAGGGCCCAGGCGATCCTCGATCTGGTACTCACCAACGGGGAAAGCGTCTCAGAGGTCTAAATAGGAGATACGCTAGCCTCCAGCGACCACAACATAGTATGGTTCAACCTTAGGAAAGGCTTCCCTAGATCAAACACGAAAACAAAGGTGCTCAATTTCCAGGGCACAGACTTTGCACGCATGGGAGATTTCGTCCATCGGACGCTGCAGGACCAAGTGGAGACCGATGATGTAGAAGCTAAGTGGTTAACACGGAAATCAACCATACATGAAGTAACTAGCCGCTTCATAAAATCAGTAAATAAACGACAAAGAAACAATAAACCCCAATGGTTCACCGCAGAGATCTCGCACCTCATTAAGGAGAAGAAAAAAGCGTTTCTCTCCTACAAGCGCACGGAGAAAAGAGAGTCAAAAGTATAATATAGAACCAGGTCTACAGCGGTCTAAATGGCAGTTAGGGAGGCAAAACTTCGAGTGGAAGAAATTCTGGCAAAAAAACATTAAAAAGGGGGACAAATCCTTCTTCAGGTATATTAGTGACAGAAAAAGGAACACAGGCGGGATAGTACGCCTTAGAAGACCCGACGGAAGTTACGTGGAAGCAGATTCCGATAAAGCCGAACTACTGAATGAATACTTCTGCTCAGTCTTCACCTGTGAGGCACTGGGACACGGTCCGCAGTTGAGGGCAACACAAAGCACAGAAGACCCGTTTCAGAATTTTGAGTTCACACCAGGTGAAGTTTAGAGTGAACTGGCAAGATTCAAGGTGTACAAAGCCATGGGACCAGACAATTTGCACCCAAGAGTGCTCAGAGAATTGAGCGATGTCCTGGCAAAACCGTTGGCTGAGCTATTCAATCTCTCCCTAAGTAAGGGGAAAGTTCCCCTGGACTGGAAATTAGCTAATGTCGTTCCTCTGCATAAAAAGGGTTGCAGGGCAGAGGCTGCGAATTATAGACCGGTGAGTCTCACATCAATAGTGTGCAAACTCATGGAAACACTAATTAAAAACACTAATTAAAAGCAAACTGGACACGATCTTGAATGAAGGGAATCTTCGGGATCCCAGTCAGCATGGATTCACCAAGGGTAGGTCCTGCCAATCAAATCTCATCAGCTTCTTTGACTGGGTAACAAGAAAGTTGGACTTGGGAGAGTCTTTGGACGTCGTGTACCTGGATTTCAGTAAAGCTTTTGACAGTGTCCCACACCGCAGGCTGCTAAGCAAGATGGAATCAATGGGGTTAGGAGAGACACTAACTGCATGGGTCAATGATTGGCTGAGTGGCAGACTTCAGAGGGTGGTGGTTAATGGTACCCTCTCTAAAACATCGGAGGTGACCAGTGGAGTGCCGCAGGGCTCAGTCCTGGGTCCACTCCTTTTCAACATATTCATAGGGGATCTGACTCAAGGGCTTCAAGGTAAAATAACACTATTCGCCGATGACGCCAAACTATGTAATATAGAAAGTGAATGCAGTTTACAGAATTATATGGCGCAGGACCTGCTTACATTGGAAAGTTGGTCCTCAACCTGGCAGCTAGGCTTCAATGCTAAGAAATGTAAGGTCATGCACCTCGGAAGCGGAAATCCATGCAGGACGTACTTCTTGAACGGAGAAACTTTAACTAGGACTTCAGGAGAATGAGATTTAGGAGTAATCATCAGTGCAGACATGAAAACTGCCAATCAAGTGGAGAAGGCTTCAACTAAGGCAAGGCAGATATTGGGTTGTATCAACAGAAGTTTCGTCAGCCGAAAGCCTGAAGTCATAATGCCGTTGTACAGGGCCATGGTGAGACCTCATCTGGAGTACTGTGTGCAATTCTAGAGGCCACATTACAGTAAAGATGTGCGCAGAATTGAATCGGTTCAGCGGAAGGCCACCAGGATGATCTCAGAGCTCAAGGGTCTCTCGTACGAAGAGAGACTGAACAAATTGCAGCTTTACACTCTCGAGGAACGTAGGGAGAGGGGAGACATGATCAAAACATTTAAGTACCTCACGGGACGTGTCGAAGTGGAAGATGATATTTTCTTTCTCAAGGGACCCTCGGCCACAAGAGGGCACCCGCTCAAACTCAGGGGCGGAAAATTTAATGGCGACACCAGAAAGTATTTCTTCACAGAGAGAGTGGTTGATCATTGGAACAAGCTTCCAGTGCAGGTGATCGAGCCAGACAGCGTGCCAGACTTTAAGAATAAATGGGATACCCATGTGGGATCCCTACGAGGGTCAAGATAAGGAAATTGGGTCATTAGGGCATAGACAGGAGGTGGGTAAGCAGGGTGGGCAGACTTGATGGGCAGTAGCCCTTTTCTGCTGTCTTCTTCTATGTTTCTTTGTCTTTGACCGATATTAGTCCTCAGAGCTCTCAACAAATTTCTTGTCAGAGAAAAATTCTGGATGCTGTCTCTGGCATCCCTAAATCCCCTTCTGGATCAAATAGATTGGTTATGCTCTCTGGATCTCAAGCAGGCTTACACTCACAATCCCATTCACCCTGCCTCTCGCAAGTTTCTCAGATTTTGGGTGGGAAATCAGCATTACCAGTACAAGGTTCTACCTTTTGGCCTTGCATCATCTCCCAGAGTTTTCACCAAGTGCCTGGTGGTGGTGGCAGCAACCTTGCAAAATCATGGTTTCCAAGTTTTTACATATCTAGACGATTGGCTCATCAAAGACCCCTCATCTCAGGGGGTTACTGTAGCGACACAACAGACTACAGTATACTTTTTCTGCAAAATTTGGGATTCGAAATCAATTTTCCCAAATTTCAACTGCAGCCTTCTTAGACTCTTCAATTTATTGGAGCTCTTCTAGATACTGTGCAGCTAAGAGCATTCCTTTCCCAGCAACTTCAGGATGCTCTCATATACCTTTGCCATCAGGTGTCACTCCTTCCTTCACTTTCAGCAAATCACATGATGGTCTTTTAGGTCACATGGCCTCTATAGTTCATGTGACTCCTTTTGCCAGGCTTCACCTAAGGATTCCTCAATGGATGCTGGCTTTTCAGTGGTCGCAGGCTCTCAATCTGCTTTCTCAGCATATTGCAGTAACATCCTCTCTTCAGCAATCTCTTCAATGGTGGATGATTTATCCAGTCTATCCAAAGGTTTGTTGTTCCAAACACCTCCCCACCAAAAGGTTCTCTAGACCAGTGTTCTTCAACCTTTTTACACCTATGGACCGGCGGAAATAAAATAATTATTTTGTGGACCGGCAACCTACTAAGACTGAAATTTTTTTTTTAAAACCATCGCCGCCCCGTCCCCGCGAGCTCGGTCCCACAAACCATCTGATCCCATCCGCACAAGCCTCAAATAGTTATAATTTTATATTGAACATATTTTATTAAAGTATAAAAAGAAACAATATTCTATACAATTGTCATTTTATAAATACAAATAATACAGGGCAAAGATCATCAAAACCCCTGTCTCCCCTCCCCTTCACATATATCCCCTCTACTATCAAGAAAACTGAATAAGCCAAATTATTACAGAATGCTACACAAATATCAAGTAACAGAATACCACAGTCACACATAACAGGAATGGTGTTAGGGGAGTGGAACTAGGGCAACTGCCCCCTGGTCAGAGAGAGCCCTAAGCCAGCTGGAAGCTAAAGAAGCACTGCCTGGGCTTTGCACTCCCCAATTATGTCTAGCAAGATACATATTTCAAATCTGATATATTTGAATCACAAGATAGAAATAAAATTATTTTTTTCTACCTTTTGTCGTCTCTGGTTTCTGCTTTCATTGCCTTTTCACTCTCTTCCAGCCAGTGTCTGCCCTAAGAACATAAGAATTGCCACTGCTGGGTCAGACCAGAGGTCCATCATGACCAGCAGTCCGCTCACACGGCAGCCATCTGGACTAAGACCAGCATCCTAACGGAGACTAGCCCTACCAGCGCACGTTCTTGTTCAGCAGGAACTTGTCTAACTTTGTCTTGAATCCTTGGAGGGTGTTTTCCCCTACAACAGCCTCTGGAAGAGCGTTCCAGCTTTCTACCACAGAACTTCCTTACGTTTGTACGGAATCTATCCCCTTTCAACTTTAGAGAGTGCCCTCTTGTTCTCCCTGCCTTGCAGAGGGTGAACAACCTGTCCTTAGCTACTAAGTCTATTCCCTTCAGTACCTTGAATGTTTCTATCATGTCCCCTCTCAATCTCCTCTGCTCAAGGGAGAAGAGGCCCAGTTTCTCTAATCTTTCGCTGTAAGGCAACTCCTCCAGCCCCTTAACCATTTTAGTCACTCTTCTCTGGACCCTTTTGAGTAGTACCGTGTCCTTCTTCATGTACGGTTACCAGTGCTGGACGCAGTACTCCACGTGAGGGCATACCATGGCCCGGTACAGCAGCATGATAACCTTCTCTGTCTCTTCAGTCCAGCATCTGCCCCTTCCATTCACTGTCTGTCTTTCCCTGCCATCTCTCCTCCTGCCCCCCCCCTCCCAATTTGGTCTGGCATCCATCATCTTCCTTCTGTTCCCCTCATGGTCTTGCATCTCTATCCTTCCCTCCCCCCTGTGGTTTTTAGCATATCTCTCTTCTCATTTCCTCTACTCAGATCTGATATCATTCTCTGCTCTCTCTTCCCTTTTCTTCTCTGGTCTTCCTTCTCTATTTCCTGCCTCCATCTAAATTAAATTCTTTCTTACTATTTAGTCCCGTTTCCCTCTTTTCACTGTGTCTACGCACAGCTTGTCACCTCTTTCCCTCACCCCTCCATTATCTTACTATTTTCTTCCCCCTTTATTTATCTCCTCCTTCCATCCAGTATGTGTTCTTTCCCCACTTCCATTCAGCATCTGCTCTCCCCTCTCAACTGACATCCATCTGCCTTCTGCTCTCTCTCCCTTCTTCTCACTTCCATCATCTGTCCCCTTCTCTCTCTCTCATCTCCTCCATTCCATCATCTGCCCCTTCTCTCTCTCTCTCTCTCTCTCTCTCTCCCCCCCCCAACTTCAATCATCTCCCCCCCTTCCCCTTATCTTTGTGGGTCACTTTCTTTCCCCTGAGGGTGACTCATGTCAGAGGGGAAGCTTTGGCCGAGCAGAACCGCTTGCAAGGAACAGTGGAACTTACTTGATTGATGTCGATGCTGGGGCCCGTTGCCGTTTGAAGGAAAAAAAAAAAAAAGGTGGAAAAAAAGGGACCTGCAAAGGTGAGAGGAAGGGAAACCTCCAGGACAGCTGCTCTGTGCCCTCCTTCAGCGGCCCAAGAGTCCAGACCAATAGCGGCAGCTCTGTGACCTTCTAACTTCGGCACTGAGCTGCCCCTAATCAATAGTTTAGCGCGGTTTCATGAGGCAGCCTCGGGGCCTTTGATAGCTGGCCCGCTTCGATGATGCAATGTGGGCCGGCCTAGCAAAGGCCCTGAGGCTGCCTTATGAAACCGCGCTAAACTATTGATTAGGGGCAGCTCTGTGCCGAAGTTAAAAGCATACAGAGTTGCCGCTGCTGGTCTGGAGGTGCGGAGACAAGGCAGGAAGCAAACGCGGTGGAAGGCAGGAGACCCGGCACAGCGACTGCAACAGGAAGTTGCAAGTCAGCTGACGCCGGCCTTTCGTTGCGGCGGGGACCGAATCCTTTGCGGACCGGCAAGATTTTGTTTGCGGACCGGCACCGGTCCGCGGACCGGCGGTTGAAGAACTGTGCTCTAGACAGATACGTCAACCTACGCTTGGAGAGCTCATCTAGATGATATCCGTACTCAAAGTCAGATCGTCGCATAAATCTGTTGAAACTCAGAGTGATTTTCTTTTTTTTTTTTGTAATTTTTTTAAACACTGCACACAAACAAGTAACAAAAGCAACACTATAGAGCACTTATCAGAATCACCACAAAACCCTCATCAGCCATGTATCAGTAATACAGTGTAAAACAGTTTCCAAAAACAAGCCCACGAAGAACCCTCTCATTCCCCAGCCCTAGCACAACCTTCCCCCCTTCCCCTCCAGCCCTCTGCCTTCCCCCCAATGGAGCCAGCTAAGACGCCCTCTACCCAGAATCACCCTAGTTCCCCCACCAATAAAGGCAGTAAAATGTCAATATCGGAGCTCAAAGCCCCTAATAAGTACCAGGCCTCCCAAAAGGCAAAAGCCGTCTAAGATCCCAATGATACCCTTCCCTCCACCTCCAGAAACCTACCCCAAAGATCCTCAAATTGTTGCCAGCGCTTTGTTAACATAGAAAAAAGCCTAAATTTCTCGCAAACCCAGCCAATTTCTCTCACATCATCCCCACTGTGGGCACTGTGGGACTTTTCCAATGAATGGCCAGCACCAACCTGGCCGCTGTAAAAGCCAGGCGCACTAATCTCTCCTGAGTGCTCTCCACTCCCCCTGGTATTACCTCCAGTAATGCAGATTCCGCTCTACGGACCACCCTGCATTGAAGAAGTTGACCCAAATATCTAAACACCTGATCCCTGTATTCCACAATCCTAGGACACCCACCACATATGGAAGAACGTACCCTTATAGCCACACCCTTTCCAACACTCATCTGTACATGAAGTATACATTTTACTAAGCACTGCAGGCGTGATAGGCCAGCGCACTAGGAGCTTAATAGCATTCTCCACCAGCTGTGGGGCCACCGCCACATGGTGAATGCATAAGGCAATCTGTTCCCATTCCTCTCCCGTATAAGTGAGCCCCAGATCTACCTCCAAAGCCTTCATATAAGAAGTCTTCTGAAAAGGAGCGGCATGCAATATGTGATTTAGGACCGATAAACACCCCCTGCGTACTGGGTCCCCCAACAATGATTCAAACCTCGAGCACCGGAAAGTGTTAGAATCCGCCACTTCAGTACGCATAACATAGTCTTTCACCTGTAAGTATAAATCCCTCTGCTCTAATTGAAATTGAGCTTGGACCTCAGGAAACCCTTTAATATGCTCCCCCTCCAGAATCTGGTCAAAACAATGCAACTCCCTGCGCTCCCAACATCTAAAGGTTCCCCCCTCCCTTCCCGGTTGGAAATCAGCCGCATACATAATAGGAAGAAAATGAAGCCCCTGCTCTTTACCCACCACCTTCTGAAATGCCCCATTCCACACCCGTAACGTCTACCTGGTAAAAGGATTAGGAAGGGCCGCCACCTCCTTGTCCCGTAATCTCACCCCTCGGAAGGTATTGTATTGCACCAATACCCCTGGGTCCCCCTAACAAGCCCTGTTCCAGATGTACCCACAATTTGACTGGGGTGGCATGCCATTCTACCACTGCCTGAAGCTGTGCAGCCTGATAATACTGTTCCAAATTGGGGAACCCCAGTCCCCCCTCAGCCTTAAATTTGAACATGGCATATCTCGCTACTCTAGGATGCCTAACCTCCTAAATATATTGCAAAATGCTCCTATGCCACCGTAGAAAGTACACTCTAGGAATTTCGATAGGTAATACTTGAAATAGATACAGAAATTTAGGGAGTACCATCATTCGCACTACCTCCATTCTACCCATCCAAGAAAGATACAATTTATTCCATCTAGCAAGGTCCTGACTCAAAGCTGCAACCAATGGTATATAATTAAGTCGGAACAAGGATGACCAATCAACCCCCAGCTGAATTCCCAAATATCTAATAAGACCCTTCACCCATTAAAAGGGAACCCATCGCTGTATCTCCTGGACAACCAGAGCTGGCACCGAAAGATTCAAGATCTTTATTTTGGTCATATTAGCTTTGAAGCCAGATAACTGCCCATAAGGTATCATAAGGTCTTGGAGAACCAGAAGTGACTGCTTCGATCCCTCCACCATGGCCAAAACATCATCCTCAAACAAGGTCAGTTTGTGTTCTACCTCCTGCATGTGAAGACCCCATACTAAACTGGACTGGTGAATATATTGCACCAAAGGCTCGATCACCAAAGCAAACAGCAACGGTGAGAGTGGGCACCCCTGTCACGTTCCCCTATGGAGTTTGAAGGGCTTGGAATAGGCCCCATTAATTTTGACACAGGCCATCGTGGTATGACATAAAGTGAGTATCCAGGAGATAAAGCGTGAACCTAAACCCATCTGGCACAAGACGGCTTCCAAAAACTTCCAATCCACAGGATCAAAAGCCTTTTTGGCATCCACCGCTACGGCCACACACAGAGACCCCAATCACTGCGCCTGCCACACCAAATTCAGCACTTGCCAAATACCTCCTGCCGCCCCCCAATGAACCCAAATTGATCAGGGTGGATAAGCGCTGGCATATGGGCAGACAAACGATCAGCCAAGATAGAGCCAAAATTTTTGTGTCAATGCCTAGTAGTGAAATAGGTCTGTAACTCCCACATAATGTAGCATCTTTCCCCAGTTTAGGGAGTACCGTAATCCCCGCCAATCTCATATAAAAAGGCAGTTACTCTCCATCTTTCAGGGAGTTGAATAACCCGGTCAACAGCGGTGCCACCAAGAGGAAAAGCTTCTTATAAAACAATCCTGTAAACCCGTCTAACCCATGGGATTTTCCTGGCTTCAGATGTCTAATAACTCGCAATACCTCCTCCACTGTGATGTTCCCATTCAACTCCTGAGCATCAATTTCAAACACCGTTTTCAACCCCAAGTCCTTCAAATAGGTCCGAATCACATCAGCAGAGCACACAAGCTCCGGAGTATAGAGTTCCTGATAGAATTCCCAAAACCGCTTTT
Organism: Geotrypetes seraphini; assembly: GCF_902459505.1. Classification (NCBI taxonomy): domain Eukaryota; kingdom Metazoa; phylum Chordata; class Amphibia; order Gymnophiona; family Dermophiidae; genus Geotrypetes; species Geotrypetes seraphini. The sequence goes on from NC_047092.1 coordinate 89,217,802, forward strand.
GTATCCCGTCGTCCTCAAACACCAGAGTTCCGTCAATAGCCTTAATGTACATGATATTGTCCTGAGTTTGCTGCACTTTAACTCTGTGTGCCAATAATTTACCCTCCCGATTCCCAGACTCAAAATATTTAAGCCGCAACTTATCTAGGTTAAATTTAATAGCCGCATCTTCCAATTTCCCTAAGGCCATTCGAGTTTCCTGAATCCAGATCTGAAGCTGTGCTCCCTCTTATGTTTTTCCACCAATTTAAGCAGGGTTTCCCTCAACTGTAGTTCTTCCCGCTGCCGTTTTGTTTTCTTATAGGCTGCCAAAGAAATGAACTCCCCGCGTAACACCACCTTTAAACTCTCCCATATCGTCATGGGAGAGAACTGATCTATATTATTATGGTCCAGGAAATCGTAAATCCCTTTCTCCAACTGCTGAACAATCTGTGGATGCCCCAGCAGGCTATCATTTAACTTCCAAAAAGTGTCCCCCACCCACTCCAGCTCAGATCCATCCATAAAGGGGCATAGTCAGACCAAACAATAGCATCAATTTTGGCATCCAGCAATCCCCCCCCAATCCTTAACCACACACAACAGGTCTATATGAGTGTATACTTCATGCACTGAAGAGTAATAAGTGTAATCCCGTCCCATCTAATGTTGCACCCGCCACCCGTCCACCACATTAAGTACTTCCATAAATCTCTTCAAGCATTTCCGATCATGTTTAAATCTATCCCTGCCTTTGCCCGTAGAATCACAATCCGGATTAAGTACCAAGTCCCCTCCAACCACCAAGTGCCCAACCTTCACAGATAAAATTTTGGATAATAAGAGTGTCAAAAAATTGGCCCTGTTTAGAATTTGGCACATATAAATTAACCAGCGTTATACAATACTAAGCACAATAACAAACTCAAACTACAAAGAAAAAACGGATGCAATTGGTGATATTCTAACCGCTCAAGAACTTGCGGACCATTTCATTAAGAAAATTAATAACATTAGGAAAACTTTCATAGTAAACCAACAAGTTACAAAGGACCACGAACAAACCAATTCAGAATCATTAATTTCAAGATGTTCTAGATTTAAGCTACCTAGTTTAAAAGAAATTGAGTCCATTTTTAAATCCATCAATATTAAGGGCTCTAAAGCTGATCTAATCCCACCTTTTATCCTAAAGCATTACTTTCATATTTTTGGACCGTTCATTCATACCTTAATTACTGAGAGTCTGAGTCAAAGCACTGTACCAATGACGTGGAAAAAATCAATCATTCGTCCAATCATCAAAGATAAAAATATTAGTTCTAAAGACCCATCTAATTATAGACCAATAGCCAATATTCCTTTTCTGGCAAAACTGACGGAAAATATAGTTTTCAATCAAATTTCAGATTTTGTGGAAAAAACTAATGCTCTTCATCCCAACCAAACTGGTTTTAGACATCACCATAGTACTGAACTTTCATTAATTGGTATTAGAGAATGACACGGTGGCGGTTTACCCGCGGCTACTGCGTTTAGCCAAGGGTAACCCGCCAAAAACGTGGAATGAAAATTAGCAGCCTCTGCGGGGACGGGGACAAGGCCATCACCGCCCCGTGGAGCGGTGAATGGTCTTGTCACCGCAGTGAGGCATAAAGGATCGTGCGGTTCCCGCAACCCCCACCCGCCCACCCGCACGCCGGCTCAATCTTTTAACCAGCTTCCTCTCTCCACCTCACCTTAGTTTGCCGGCTTTCTTTTTCGGCGACCGGAACACTTTCGGCGCGGCTGCTCAGTATTCAATCTTCTGCTCTGACCCAAACGGAAACAGGAAGTTGCAGCAGAGCAGAAGATTGAACTTTGAGCAGCCGCGCATGCGCGGCTCTTTGAAAGCGTGCTGGTCGCCGAAAAAGAAAACCGGCAATCTAAGGAGAGCTGGAGAGCAGTAGCGTACCAAGGGGGGGGGGGAGGGGCAAAAAAGGTAATGGCGCCAGGCCTTGGAGCACCGAGGCAGACCGCTTCTCCCCCATCCCAGCCGAACCCCCGCTGACCCTCCTATCTCTCCCCCCCAAGTGAACCTTTCCGACCCTCCCAGCGAAAGCAGCAAACCTCCCTCCAGTAGCGTCGGCTTTCTCCTCCCTCTGCCGCATCACTGATGATGTCATCAGTAACGCGGCAGAGGGAGGAGAAAGCCGCGAAGGAGGTTTGCTGCTCTCGCTGGGAGGATCGGAAAGGTTCACGGAGGGGGGGAGATAGGAGGGTCAGCGGGGGTTCGGCTGGGAGGGGGGAGAAGCGGTCTGCCTCGGTGCTCCATTACCTTCTTCGGGCAGCAGCAGCGTTTACAATTCGCTGCTGTTGCTGTCTTCAGGCCTTGTTCTGCCGGGTCCTGCCTACTTTCTGTTTTCATGAAGACAGGACCCGACAGAGAGGAAGGCCTGAAGCGGGCAACAGCAGTGAATTGTGAATGCTGCTGCTGCCCGATGAAGTTCAGGACATCGGGGAAGGAGCAGGGAGAAATCGGCTGCTGGCTTGGGGGTGAGGGTAGGGAAAGAATTGTGGAAGTTGGCACGATGGCTTTGTGGGGGTTAGGGGGAGAGAGAAAGAAAGGCAGAAATAAAGAGGGGTCAGGGGGAGAGAGAAAGAAAGGCAGAAATAAAGAGGGGGTCAAGAGGGAGAGAAAGAAAGGCAGAAAGAAAGAGGAGGGCCAGGGGGAGAGAGAAAGAAAGGCAGAAATAAAGAGGGGAGCCAGGGGGAGAGAGAAAGAAAGAGGGGGGGGGGAGCAGGAGAAGAAAGAAGGACCAGAGACTCATGAAATCACCAGACAAAAAGGTAGGAAAAATGATTTTATTTTCAACTTAGTGATCAAAATGTGTCCGTTTTGAGAATTTATATCTGCTGTCTATATTTTGCACTATGGCCCCCTTTTACTAAAACGTAATAGCGGTTTTTAGCGCAGGGAGTCTATGAGCGTCGAGAGCAGCGTGGGGCATTCAGCGCAGCTCCCTGCGCTAAAAACCACTATCGCAGTTTAGTAAAAAGGGAGGGGGAATATTTGTCTATTTTTGTATAGTTGTTACTGAGGTGACATTGCATAAAGTCATCTGCCTTGACCTCTTTGAAAACCCGCGGAATATAAATGATAATTAACATTTTCTCTGCGTACAGCGTGCTTTGTGTTTTTAAAATTTTATTGTTGGTAGATCATTTTGACTTGGCCACAAAGGTAAGGGGGAGGGAGGGAGGGGAGCTGCTGAAAGACATCTAGTAATACTTGCAGGCTTGACTGTGCAGGGAATTATTTTTGTAAAATCATGTTTTGTTATGTGACTGGCATTATCTAGACTTCAATTTCTATGAATGAATAGAATGAAAATGATATAAAATTACTTGCTTGCGGGGACCGTGTGTTCCGGCTCATACAAGGAAGGAGGGAGTGAAAGGGAAAAAGTTTCTCTTCCTTGGAAATAAATTCTGAAGTGACCTCATCAAAGAAGACCAGCACCAAATGTACAAGAAATCCCTTAAACAATGTCAAAAGAGCCCAAAATAGAAAACTGCTACTGCATTGAGACTCCATTATTGAAGGAATCAACTTGAAATCACAGAAGAGACAGGAAAAGGTTAAATGCCTCTTGGAATCCTCAGGTACAAAACACAAACCAAATTGTGAATGAAATCAGAGCAGACAGTAAGAATTATAAAATTGATGTCATTATCCATCTTGAAAAAAAGGCGTACTAGAAATAATGCCTCAGCAATACAATTTTCAGAAGTTCTATTTGCTCATGGTAAGGGAGAAGAGAGACTGCTAGTGAGGGTGGGGGGACTGATGGAAGATATGAAAGAAGGGTGGTAGAAAGGAACAGATGGTAAAGGAGGGAGGGAAGGGTGGTGGTGGAAAGGAATAGAACAGACATTGAAAGAGGGTAGAAAGGAACAGACACTGAAAGGAAATGTGGAAGGCAGAGTGGAGAGAAGACGCTGGAAGGGAAGAAGACAGATGCCAGACTATGGGGGAGCGGAGGGAAGAAGATGGGTTCTAGATGGTGACGGTGACGGGGTGGTGAATGGGATGGCAGTGGCGGTGACGGGGCGGTGAAAGGGATGGCGGTGACAGTGACGGGGCGGTGAAGGGAACAGCGGTGAAGAGGATGGTGTGCCGGGGACAGTGCAGTGACGAGGACAGATTTTTTCCCCGTGTCATTCTCTAATTGGTATGACCACCTCTATTCAATACTTTTTAGATCACCACCAATCGACTTTGTTAATCTCACTTGATCTCTCTGCGGCTTTCGATACAATTGATCATCAACTTCTTCTTGACAGACTTCAATCCATTGGTGTCACAGATCAAGTTCTTTCATGGTTTACATCTTATTTAACAGACCGCACTTCTACCGTTCTCTTCAAAGATTCAACATCTAAATCGTCATCAACGACTTATGGGGTTCCTCAAGGGTCTATTCTTTTTCCGTTATTATTTAATATTTTTCTTGCTCCGTTAATTACCTTATGTCAGTCCGTGGGCTTTCAAGTTTTTGCATATGCAGATGATATCCAGCTCCTGCATCCAATAGATACCAATAAAATATCTGATATTCGAGAGATCAGTGAGAAACTTGACCAAGTTCATCATTGGCTGAATACAAACAAACTGGCGCTTAACATCAAAAAAATTAGTGTGATGCTCTTCCCATGGAAAGAAAATTTTACTCTCATTGCTCCCATTACTATAAAAAAATGTCCCCCTACAAATAGTTAATAATACAGTGGTGCCTCACACAACGAACTTAATTCGTTCCAGGAGCAAGTTTGTTATGCGAAAAGTTCGTTATGTGAAACGCGTTTTCCCATAACAATACATGTTAAAAAAAATAATTCGTTCTGCAGCATAAAATATGCTAAGATGACATAAAAAAAGATACATTTTTTGTTATTATGTTTATTTAGATACATCTAAAAACATAATTGTTTTTTAAAACAACACACATTTTTTAAATTTAAAGACAGACTAAGTAGAGTCTAATTTTACAGTGAGAGAGGGCAGAGTCTCAGCGGCAAAAACTGGGACTTAACTGTTCATTTTTTAAATGCCCGCATGGTTGAAAATGTTGTCCATTTCCTTGGACAGATCATTCTGTCTATAATACTAGTTTATACTTACAGTATTACAAAATGGTCTAAATGGATAAGCTTTTGTTTTCCTGTTTCTTTCAATATGTAAACAGATTGCCAATGGTGAGAGAGAACAAAGCTGTTATTTTTCTAGCATCGGGGAAGCGGCGAGAGTAGCTCCGCCCCCCCCAACGCATCAGCAGTAGGCGCCGGGCCCCTGCGAGCCGACGGTCCACCACTGCACAGGGAGCCAGGCGGAGAGAGGGCAGTTAAGCGCAGTGCCTGCGCGGAAGGATGCAGCTCGGGCGACTTCGTTGTGTGAAACAAAGTTCGTTGTGGGAAGCAAGACCTGAAGTTTGTTGTGCGCAGCGTTCGCTGTGCGAGGCGTCCGTTATGCGAGGCACCACTGTATAAAAATCTTAGGGGTGACATTTGACACCAAATTGAATTTTCATGATCATATCAGTAATATTGTTAAAACCACCTTTTATAGATTACGTAGGATCCGATCTATTTCAAAATTCTTATGTCCAAAATCATTAAACATTCTTATTCACTCTTTAGTGATTTCTAAATTAGACTATTGTAATGCTCTCTTTAAGGGAATATCACTAAATGAACTTAAACGCCTTCAAATTATTCAAAATGTTTCTATTAAACTCGTCATTAAATCTAGAAAATTTGATCATGTTACACCTCTTCTAAAAAATGCACATTGGCTTCCAGTTATCCATCGGATAACATATAAACTTTGTTTGCTTATCTTTAAGTCCCTTTTTAATAAGACTCCAGCATTTATATATAAATTATTAATACCATATCATCCAAGCAGAACTTTAAGATCCAATGAACAACCCCCCAAGACAAAATCAAAGACACCACAATTCAAGTAAAAGGATCCACATTCCCCCTCGAACAAACTTTAAAACTACTGGGTGTAACACTGGACAAACATCTATCCCTCAAGAAACACACTGATATCACAGTCAGGAAAAGTATCTCGACACTATGGAAACTCCGCACCATAAAAAAATACTTCGACGACTTTTCATTCCGCCTCTTAGTACAATCCTCCATCCTCAGCATACTGGACTACTGCAACATCATCTACTTGAGCTCCTCAAAGAAAACCATCAGGAGACTAAGGATGATCCAGAACACCGCTGTCTGCCTCATATTTGACCTGAAAAATTGGGACCATATCACCCCTTTCTACCACAAACTCCACTGGCTCCCTCTAGAATCCAGAATCATGTTCAAATTTGCCTGTTTTTGCTACAAAACAATATTTGGTTTATCCCCAAGCTACATCACCCCCCATTTCACCCTTAACCACAACTACAAGAACTCCCGTAAAATTTAACTCTTTGCCTTCCCCTCCCTAAAACTATGCCACTCAAAAAAATTACTCGACAAAACGTACGCCTTCCAAGCCGCCAAACTAAACCCTTGGCTAGCCCAAATGGTCCTCAAGGCCTACAACTACCTCGACTTTAGAAAACTACTCAAAACTCACCTATTTCGAGACCAAGACCCTTAGGTTGTAACAATTTTTATTGACATGAAAAAAGAAAAAGTCACGCAGAAGTGAATACAGCAACAACAAATGCCAGCACAGAGAAAAAGATACAGTGGCTGCATAAACAAAGACAACCATACAGAAGCATGTCATAAATACCAGCCCTGAAAAATACCCAACCACCTCAAAATCCTGCCTCCCCCAACCCACCCCCACCAGCACCACCCCCCCCCCCCCCGTCCCCCTAAGGAAGTGGAAGGCCAGGCATAGAAAAGCACAAACCAAATTCCCCCCCCAGGGTCTGGACTCTGATGACTCTAGGACAGCAAAACAAGCTAGGCATCCCCCTCCCTCTAAACAGAACCCCTCCAACCCCTCCACAAACCCCCCCCCCCAAACCCAGACCCCAGAGCAGAGAGATGTCGAGATCCAGAACTAGCCAGGAGAAAGCTGCTTCAAGTCAAGGTGATCAGAAGAAGGCCACGTCCCCTAGGAGACAACTGAAATAAGGATCCCAGATCAACAAGAAGCTCCGCTGACGCTTAAGGGAACCCCCCACCTCCCGGGCCTCCTGAATAACCAACTCATGAAGAAGAGCTCTCCAATGCCAAAAAGACATAGGAGTCGAGGAGGTCCACTGCTGCATAATACAACGACGGGCCAGGAGACACACTTTACGACACAGCCATCGAGCTCCCGGAAGCAAGGAACGAAAAGCTCCCGGTAAATCCAGTACCATCTGCTCAACCGTGCCCTCTACAGACGTCTCCAAAAGCGAGCTCAAATAAGAGATAACCTCAGCCCAAAAAGCCTGAATACACCAACAAGTCCACAAAGCATGCGCAAACGTGTTCGGATCCCGACCACATTTGAGACACAGGGGAGAAGCAACACCACCAAATTTGAATAGTTGAGCTTGGGTGATATACCCTCTATATAAAATACGAGCATAACATTCCTGCAACACGGCTCCTCGGATTAAATGTGGCAAGCCCGCCAGATTCCGGGAGACCTCCCAAGAAGCAAGGTCCAGATGGAGTTCCGATGCCCAGCTATCCCGAACCCCCAGACAGTTCCTAGGAGTCTCAAAAGGAAGCAAAGCCCGATATAAGGCGGACACCGAAGTCTGAAAAGGCTCAACCTGGGCATACAGATCCCGAATACGAGCCCCCAACGGGTGCTGAAGGGCAATCCGGGGAAGCGTGAGAATATAATGTTTAACTTGACAGTATGCGAAAGTGTCCCCCCAGCATCGCCCCAACCGCTCCCTCAGATCCGCTAAAGTTTGCAGGTCCCCATCGACGGTCAGCAGATGTTCTACCAGAAAAAAATCCCAACGTTTTCCAACGACGAAAACTCGAATTGTCCATGCTAGGTACAAAATCCGGATTGCCCATCAGGGGCAACAAAGAAGACACCTGCGGGTCCCCCCCCAGGTGCCTAACCAGACCCTCCCACGCCCCACACATGGAAGCCAAAAGTACTGAGCCCCGAACCTCCCATGGCAAGGCCCCCCCAGGCATGTGAAGCAAGGCAAGGAGAGAATACGGGGCATACAGAATAGTCTCAAACGAGGTGGGAGTATATTGAAAATCCCCAAACAACCAATCCTTAAGATGCCGCAAAAGACATGCTAAATTATATAAACCAAAATTCGGGATACCAAGACCACCCTGCTGCCACCCCCCCCCCCCCCCCACCAGTAGATCATAACGCAACCGAGGTTTCCTCCCTCGCCAACAAAACCTAGCCAAAACCCGTCGCAGGCTCCCCAAGTCTTTCTTGAGAAGACGCAGTGGGAGGATCCGGAGTACGTAGAGCCACTGGGGAAAAATGACCATACGAATCACCGCCACATGCCCCAACAAAGAAAGGGGGAAATCTTTCCAACGATCTAACTGCTGCGACGTGCGATCCAAAAGCACCCCGACATTCAAAGAATAAAGACGACCAAGAGAAGCCGGGAGCCGAATCCCTAGATAACAAAAGGAATCCGTCGCCCAACGCAGCGGAAATGAAGCCCCCCAGTTATTCTGCAAGGCAGGCGAAGTGGACAAAGCCTCCTACTTCCCCAAGTTCAGACGAAGACCCGCAAAGTCCCCATACTCCTGAATCGTTTCCAATAACGCCGGCAACGAGCTCTGCAGGTCCGTAAGATGAACAAAGAGATCGTCCACGAAAGCAGCCACCTTAAAACAAAGGGAACCGAAAGTAACCCCCTGCACCTCAGGAGTCAAGTGGATCGCACGCACCAGGGGATCTAAAGTGAGAATAAACAAAAGCGGGGATATCAAACTACGAAGAGCTGCAACCATTCACCATAAGGGCCGCTGTTGGACAGGCATACAAGGCCCTCAACGCCGAAACAAAACGGCCCGCAAACCCATACTTGGCCAAGGTGGCAAATAAAAAATCCCAACGCACCCGGTCAAATGCTTTTTCTGCGTCAAAGCTAACCATAAGCGAAGGCAGTTGGCGGCAGGCACAAAATTCCAAAGAGGCAAGAATGCGTCTCAAATTCTTCTCGACCGAACGGCCCCGCACAAACCCAACCTGAGCCTCATGAAGAAGCTCAGGAAGAACACAAGCCAATCGATTGGCCAGAACCTTAGCCAAGATCTTCACCTCACAATTGAACAGAGAAATAGGGCGATAGGAGTCCACCCTGGCGGGGTCACGCCCCGGCTTAGGCAGAACTATAATTTGAGCCAAGTTAAGGTAAGCCGGCATTGCCTCCACATCCACCATGACATTGAACATAGCCGTAAGCAGCGCGACAATATCTACCCGCAACAACTTATAAAATTCCGCCCGAATGCCGTCAGGACCCGGCGCCTTCAAAGTCGGGCTTTTACGAATAACCGAATCCACCTCCGCTTCCGACAACGGGGCATTCAACGTCTCCAAATGGGCCGGGTCCAAACCAGGTAAATCCAAAGAGTCCAAATACAGCTCCCCCGGGAGACCATGCGCAGAAGGCTCTGCATATAGCTCAGCATAATAGTCCCGAAAAGCCTGACAAATGTCCGCATCAGCCGTAATAGGCCTGGAATCCGGAGATGTAAGGGCTACAATTTTCTGTCTGCTCTCTTTGTGAGAAATCAAACAAGCTAAGAGACGACCACATTTGTTACCATAAGCATAAAGACGATATTTGTAATAGGCCAGACTCTTAGATGCCCGCTGGTGAAGCTTCTCATTCAAAGCGACCTGCACGTCCAACAAAGCCTGCCGGTTGATATCAGTGGGCTGACGGCCATACGCTCGACGAAGAGTCCCCAGCAGCCGGGACAAACAAAAAATTTCCCGATCCCGATTCTTCTTGACTTGCAAAACATAACTAATAATATGCCCACGGAGAACCACCTTAGCGGTTTCCCAAAAAAGGACAGGGTCCTCCCGGTGCTGATCATTATGACAGCAATAGTCTTTCCAGCGCGCCACCAACGAATCATAGAACTTGGGGTCCTGACCAAGCCAAAGAGGATACCTCCATTGACGGGACTGCAAGGACTGCCCCGGGGGCGTCCACTCCAACCACACCCAAGCGTGATCTGAAATCGCGTAGGGACCAATCTCCGCTCGCTCCACCTGAGAAAAAACAGCTCGCGAAAGAAGCAAGTAGTCAATACGGGACTGCGTGGAATGCGCCCGCGACATATGAGTAAAGTCTTTCTCAGTCGGGTGTAAAATCCTCCAAACGTCCTCCAACTCCAAGAACTGACAGAAGGAGGGGAGCCCCCTACCATCCTGAGCCCGACGATTAGGGACCGCAGTAGATCTATCCAAAGAGGGGTCCCAAACCGAATTAAAATCCCCCCCAACAACATCGGCAGACCCTGATGGGGCGAAAGAATCGCCTGTAAACACATATAAAATCTCCGATCTTATGTGTTTGGAGCATAAACACTACCCAAAAGAACCACAGACCCCGCAATCTGAGCCTTACAAAAGATATATCGGCCCTCAGAATCAGCCACCACAGTATCCAGATGAGCAGCAACCCCCTTACGAACCAAAATAGCCACCCCGCATTTCCGACTGGAACCAGCAGCCGCCATGCACACGCCCACCCAACCCCGCTGGAATTTAGCATGCTCCGTCGCAGTAAGGTGTGTCTCCTGGAGCAAGACAATATCTGCCTTGAGGCGTTGTAAAGCTTGAAGAATTTTAGTACGCTTCACCGGGGACGTGACCCCCCCAACATTCCAAGTCACCACTCGAACTATGGAAAAACAGAAAACAAAAACACCAAACAAATATGAAAAAATTCCATGGGCACTCCAGAGCACCGTCCCAGCAAGCGGGCTCCGGAACATTGTGGTGTCCCACAAAACCAACCTCCCCCAAGCCACTCCGGATCAGAAGAAAAACCGACATCCCTCCGCTCTGAGCCAAAACCATCCCACTCCAACCCCCCACCCCAACCTCCCCATCCCCACCGCCACCCAAACCCCCACCCCCCAATAACTCCCCAGGCCGATCCTCAAAGGAGGACCCATCACGTAAAGACGCCAGCCTACCTGGGCCACCCACACTAAAAGCCCCCATGAAACACCCTTCCCCCGTAGCAAAGAACAAAACCCAACCATACCCTCAAACAGCAACAACCCAGCCCCACACGCCTCAGGGAGACCCGTTCCCCCCCACACAGATTCAGGGGAGAGGCCGCCACCGGTCCAACCCACTCAAACCTCCCCCCCCAGGGACCAAGCCACCCTCCCGGAAACACTCATCACTCCAACTCACCTCGCACTCCCAACACTCCACAACCCACACAACCAAACCCCCAAAGCTCAGCCCCCTCCCCTATCTCCCAAGCGCCCCAAACAAAGTCCAATCAACAGTCCAGGGGAGACCCCAACCAAGAACAAAGTCAAACAAAGGCAACCTGGGGAACAGGTCAAAAGCAGCAGCCTGCCCATCAGAGGACCGCAGAGGAAACAGGGCACTCCCAGAGCTCCGCATACTCCCCACAAAGGCTCCAAGCGGGGGGGCAAGGCGCCCCCAGAGAAGTGATGAAAAAGGAGAGGGGGGGAAGCCAATACCATAAAGGCCCCCCAGGGTCAAATGTCACTGCCAGCCAACAAGGTCAAATGTCACTGCCCCAACATCCAAACAGCAGATCAAGGGGCAGTGGAAGATGGAAGGCCACTGCCGCCATCCAGTTGGGCAAGGAAATCCCGGGCTGCCGATGGGGACTCAAATAAAAGAACAGAGCCACCCTGGGAGACACGGAGTTGAGCAGGATACAGTAAAGCAAACCGGATCCGACGAGTGAACAAGGCTGAACAAACGGAGCTGAAGCCCTGGCGCCGCTGAGCCACATGGGGAGAATAGTCCTGAAAGCACAAAACTTTACGGTTTTCATAAGTCAACTGACGACCCCCTCTCAGCGCCTGCAGTATCGCGGACTTGTAGGCAAAGTTGAGCACTCGGATGATAACCACTCGGGGTCTGGCTTCAGCGTCCCGCCGAGCTCCAATCCTGTGGGCGCTCTCCACCCGGAAGCGGCCCAGTTCCGCCGAGAGCCCCAAAGACTCTGGGATCCAGCGCTCCATGAAAGACTGTAAGTCCGACTCCACCAAAGACTCTGGGAGCCCCACAAAGCGAAGGTTATTTCTTCTGGCCCGGTTTTCCAGCTCATCCACCTTGAGCTCCAGGGCCTCTAGGCGCTGCAACTGCTGGCTCTGTGCCTGCTCCACTCCACCCACGCGGTCCTCCACCTCGCCGACCCTGCTCTGGAACTGCTCCAGATCACGGCCAACTCCATCCAGCTTCCCTTGCAGCCGCTCCAATTTGTCATCCAGCGGCTTGAGCCGCTTCTCCAACACGGACTCCAAAGCCGCCGTGACCTCCATGGTGATCTCCGCCACCCACGACGGCGAAGCGGAGGGCCCCGCCGGGCTGGCGGCCGCCGCCATTTTATCTTCAGCGAGCCGGGCGCGATCTCTCTGCGGTCTTATTGATTTTGCCGCCATACAGCCCCGCTCGCACTCCACAACACCGGTGCCGCGACTGAGAAGCCCCAAGTAGGGAAGCAGCGATCGGACAGGGGCGAAAAAAAGCAGCGAAAAGTGGGCGATTCCAGGCAGGCGGCAGGAGAGACGCAAATCACTGTCTGCTCCTGAGCATAGCGTCACGTGAAGAGACCAAGACCCTTAATGCCCCTTTTCTATCCTCCTCCTCCCCCCTTCTGATCTACTCCCCTCTCCCGTCCCCCTCCTCTCCCCCCTACTTCTCTCCTTGCTGTTCGCAACTCTACGATCAATTTGATATGTAACCACTTGTAACTACTCTCTCCTTGCTGTTTGCAACTCTATGATCAATTTGATATGTAACCACTTGTAATCTCTGTCTAACTAATGTGAACCGCCTAGAACTCTTCGGGGTATGGCGGTATACAAAAATAAAGCTATTATTATTATAGTAGGGCGATTCCTTGTGCCCCCTTTAAGTCTGTGCTTTGTTCCAGTGCTATTCAGTTGCTTTTGGACGTTACTGCAGGGGGCTCTGTATTCCTCAGCCAAGTGGGAAGAGCAGAAGAAAAGTGTGTGGATTTTTGCAAGACCCGGTTTGTGGGTTCAGATGAATAACCTATTGTTTTGACTCTGTCTGGGATTACCGTATATACTTGAATATAAACTGAGAGTTTTGAGCCAAAAAAAATAGCCCCAAAATGGGGGGCTCGGTTTATATTTGTGTCAGCACTAACCCGCACCCTCTCCCGAACCTGTTGCAGGCCTTTGCTGGGCTGGGAAAGGAGTGATTCTTCCTGTCTCTTGCCCTAGCCAACTTTAATAATTTTTATCTCCCTCTCGCCACACCCCCCCCCCAGTACCTCTTAAATACCTAGTTGGCCAGAACTGAAGGGATCCCTTCTGTCTCCTGTCTCAGCCAACTTTAAACAACTGTTGTCTCCCTCCCGCCCCCTCCGCGTACGTGTTAAGTCCCTGGTAGTCCAGTGATGAACTATGGCAGAGGTGACAATCCTTTGCTCCTGCCTGTGCAGAGCCACTAGCTAATTGGCTGCCGGGATTTCTCACAGCAGCCAATTAGTTAGCGGCTCTGCACAGGCAGGAGCAAAGGAAGGTCGCTCCTGCCGCGGTTCATCACTGGACCACCAGGGACTTAACAGGTACGTGAAGGGAGCGGGACGGAGACAACAGTTGTTTAAAGTCAGCCAGGACAGGAGACAGAAGGGATCCCTCCTGGACCACCAGGGATTTAAAAGGTACACAGGGGGGAAGGTAGGGGTGGCGGAAGGGAGATAAAAATTGTTGGCTAGGGCAGGAAATGGGAAAGATCCCTCCTGTCCTGAACCACCAGGACTTATGGTAGGCCCGGTGAGCTGTAAGGCATCGGGAGGGAGGGGGTCAAAGTACAGAACCTGGCAGGTCAGGAAGAAGGAGGGCTAGGTAAAGAGACCGGCAGGGGAGGGAGTGATGGAGAGGGATGAATGCAGAGCTGGGCAGGGAGGGAAGGGGCCTGGGTGCAGAGACTGGCATGGCAAGCGAGGGAGTAAGAGAGGGGACTGGATGCAGAGCCTGGCAGGGAAGGAATTGGGGGTGGTGCTAGAAGCAGAGCCTAGCAGGGAATTGCACTTGAATATTAACTCCCCCTGGTTTATATTCAAGCTACCCTTTTTTGTGGTTTATATTTGAGTATATAAGGTAACAGAAGATTGCCAAAGGTAAGAACCTATTCTTTCATTATGTTCTACATGTACTGTAAGGTTCAATATGGATCACAATCTGAACATTTAATGGAGAATATACATAATAAAACAGAAAATGATATTTAAAATACATGATCAACGAAGGTTTGTTTTTTTTTAAAAGATATGCCTTCAGGATTTTTCGGAACAGTAAGTAAAACTTTCCTCAAAGAAATTGAGTACCAAATATATGAGGCTTGATAGGACAAGGAAGAATAAAAAGCCCTTTTTGATTTAAAAAAACATTCTTGGATTAGGAAGGTAAGAGTAAACAAATTTCTAGCAGATCTTCTAGAAACATCTGTGCCAAATATTATATAAAAGGAGGTAGATGTAGATTATAAGCCCACTTGGGCAAGGAATTTGTGTACCTTAATGTTGAGTTACCTATCTTTGAGCTTGAATTTAGAAAAGATGAATAATGTAAAATTCAGATCCATAAACTGTAAATTATTCATATTTTTATTTTGTTGCTAGTTGAACTCTTATTTCATTTCTTTTTTAGTTAAGACAACCATGTGGGAGCAGTTGACAGCTCCAGAGGATGCATTCAATAAATTACAGCAAGAAAACCTAGCTATCATCGAGAGCTACGGTACTGCCCTTATGGAAGTAGTATGTCGAGATGCTTGTGATGGTCATGAAATTGGAAGGGTAGGTGATTATTATTATTATTTATAATCAAATCTTGTAAAATATTTCCTATTACAATACTTCTAGGCATTGGCATAGTTGAAGGAGGCATTGCACCTCCCCAAATGGCTTCCCACTTCATTTTTTTCCTGTATGTCCAGCATGCCAATGCAGTCTCACCAAAAACAGTACTTCAAACCACATTCATTATAGCTTTTAACCTATTCAATGGTCTTCAGAAGTGTCAGTATTAGCCGGGTGATTTTAATGGCTAAAATACTATTAGACACTAACCTCCTCATTAGACCCGTTTTTTTACATTGTTTTATAAAGTACTTCAGTGATTTGTGCATACATCTTAAATAAATAAATTAGTAACTAATCTAAAAAGATCCGTTTAACTTATTTTTTATCGCTGAGTTTTTTCTTTGTCACTAGTGTCGGGAAGGGACCTGTCATTCTGACATATTTCGCCCGAAGGCTGTATCAAGAAAAAGTCCCCTATGGTAAAAAATTAATCCATAGATTCAACTCAGTAAAAAAACAGTAAAAAATTTAAATTAGTAAAAAGAACATTACTGTTATTATAGTCATTTTAAGGTTAGTTATTCAACCCAAAATCCCTTAGTAGTTAAATAATTACCCCATCTGTTTTAACTCCACAACATCCCAATCATTAATAGCTTCAAGACAAAGATGGCCGCGGCATTTTTTTAATCCACTTTTTAAACCTCCCACTTCACTGACGTCAGGGGCAGTAGTAGCGAATCAGGAATCAAATAAGTGACATCCATTCTATTTCCTGATTTAAACCTCGAAGGTCTACGGTATTTAACTTAAAGATCCAATTTTGTTCACAAAAGTTTAGTTTACGCTCATAATCACCTCCCTTCCACCCTTCTCTGACATGGTCTATCACACGCCACTGGATATCTTGTAAGCTGTGGTGTTTTAGCTGCCAGTGTTGAATGAGCGGTGCTTCCAAATTGTTGTTCTTGATACGGGATTTATGTTCATTTAATCTAATGTGGATTGGTCTCTTAGTTCTTCCTATGTATATCAAGTCACATGGGCATATGATACTATATACCACATTACAAGATTTACATGTTGTCCTACTCTTTGAACGAATTACAATATCCCTACCTGGAGGTTTCCATTCACCACCCTCGATTGTATTAATGCACCACTTGCAGTTTCCACATTTCACATGTTCTGCATCCTGATCTTGTTCATCATCACCTCCATCATACCTATATCTTGCTAGTTGTCTCCCAGATTACTGCCCTTACATTACGCAATGGTGGGAAAACCCAGAAAGAGATCAGGAATAATTTGTAACACATGCCAATGTTTCCTCATACTGGTCACCAACTTATTAGATTTATCATAGAATGGTATCACACAGAGGAGATTGTTCTTTTTGAGGCTGTTCTATTTGGGACTGTGTCTTTTGAGCTAGCAATAAATCCCGGTTAGCATATTTTGCCCCCAAGAAAGCTTTTCATATTGCTTTCTTAGGGTAACCCCTCTGGCGAATACGTGTCTCCAAAATTCTCGATTGCTTCAGAAACTCTTCCTCATCCATACAGACTCTTCTTAATCTCAATAATTTAAGCCTATAAGGGTGATGGCTATGAAATTGTAACAGCGTGTTTCTCTCAACTGGTTTTTGATACAGTGTAGTTTTGAAACAGTCATGTGTCCAAATGATGGTGAGGTCTAAAAAATGTAAAACATGATCATTGTATGTAAGAGTGAATTTTATTTGAGGATCCAAGGTATTTAACTCCCGCATTAGATTTATTTAGACCATGTTTAAATCAGGAAATAGAATGGATGCCACTTATTTGATTCCTGATTTGCTACTACTGCCCTTGACATCGGTGAAGTGGGAGGTTTAAAAAGTGGATTAAAAAAGCGCCGCGGCCATCTTTGTCTTAAAGTTATTAATGATCAGGATGGTGTGGAGTTAAAACAGAAGGGGTAATTATTTAACTACTAAGGGATTTTTGGTTGAATAACTAACCTTAAAATGACTATAATAACAATAATGTTCTTTTTACTAAGTTGATGTTTTTACTGTTTTTTATTGAATTGAATCTAATGGATGAATTTTTAACCGTAGGGGACTTTTTTTTTTTGATACAGCCTTTGGGCGAAACATGTCGGAATGACAGGTCCCTTCCCGATACTAGTGACAAAGGAAAACTCAGCGATAAAAGATAAGTTAACAGGATCTTTTTAGATTAGTTAGTTATTTATTTAAGATGTATGCACAAATCACTGAAGCACTTTATAAAACAATGTAAAAAAACGAGTCTAATGAGGAGGTTAGTGTCTAATAGCATTTTAGCCATTGAAATCACCCAGCTAATACTGACACTTCTGAAGACCAATGAATAGGTTAAAAACTATAATGAATGTGGTTTGAAGAACTGTTTTTGGTGAGAATGGTTGATATGATAACAGTATAAAACACTGCTGCATACAATACTTCTTCAGCATGCCAATGCAGCATTTTCATCTCTCCTTTCCCTCTCCTTGTGAGGTCCGCTATTGTTCTCCTTTCCCTGCCTGTCGTGCTGTAGTCCATCAGTCTTCCATCCACTTGCAGAATCAGCACTGTAAGCACATTGCCTTTGACCTGCCCCGGAAGCCTTCTGTCTGCATCGTTCCACCTACATGGGAACAGGACGTTTCAATAGAAGGCTTTTGGGGCAGGCCAAAGGCAGAATGCTTACAGTATTGATTTTGCTGTCAGCTAAAAGTTTGACAGGCAATGATACTGGTTCATGGGGGCAGGGGAGGAGGGGTGAGGGAAGGAGGGAGGGAGGTGTCACACCCTCAGATGGGGAGGAGAAAAGGTAAAAAATATGCTAATCACAAGTGGTATGTAGAGACATTTCAGGCCGAGAAGAAGGAAGAACAGACGATGGATGGAGCTAGGGCAGTGGTATGAAGAGTGTGTGGCATAGTTCTTAGAGCTACAATTTAAGCACCCTGAGGATGTGGGTTCAAACACCATACTGTTCCTTGTCACCCTGAGCAAATCATTTAATCCTCCACTGCCCCAGGTATATTAGATAAAATGTGAGCCCATCGGGACAGATATGGAAAATTCTTGAATACCTAATTGTAAACTGCTTAATACATCTTGTTCTAGTGCTATATCAAATCCCAATCCTATTCTCCACCCCCGAACAGAGGCATATTTGCACATTTCCATTTTTCCGGCTCACCGCAATGTTTTGAGGTTTTATGTTCTGGGACAGCATTATCAACTCTTGACTCTGCCTTTTGGGCTGGCGACAACGCTCCAGACCTTCACTAAGGTGATGGTTGTCATGGCAGCTTACATGCAAAAAATGGGTCTCCAGGTTCACCCTTACTTGAGGACCTAGGCAGGAATGTAAACTTCAGGAAGACAATAACTTCAACGCTCAGGGATCTTCAGACTACCACAGAGTAACATAACTTATCCCAGGACAAGCAGGCAGGTATTCTCACATATGGGTGGCGTCATCCGAAGGAACCCCGATGCGGATGCCTCACAAGCAGACTTGCTTGAAGAAACTATAAGTTTCGAGTTGCCCGCACCGCGCATGCGTGAGTGCCTTCCCGCCCAGTGCACAGGGCGCGTCTCCTCAGTTCTTAGTTTTCCGCTGAGCCGAGAAGTCCGTCTTTTTGGCTCTCTCCGGTAACTTCGTCGTTCGTGCCTTCTCTCACCGCGGTTTGTGTTTTATTTTTCTCACGAATCGCTGTGTTGTTACTTTTCTTTCTTTTTTTAAAAAAAATTTGCTTCCGTTCGTTCGTCCGGTACAGGCCGCTCGGCCGCAGCCTGCGGGCTTCGACTTTGTGTTGGCTGTATTTTTGTCTATGCCTCGGCCTGTTACCGGTTTCAAACGGTGTAGCAAGCGCACGATATCTCTCATGGACTCTCACGGATGCAGCCTCAAGTGCTTTGGGCCGAAACATCATCCTACCTCGTGCCTGCCTTGCCAAACACTTAAGCCTCGTGCTTTTAAGCGTTGCTGCATCCTGATGGACAGCCTCTTCAAGATGGAGTCTACTAATCTCTCAACATCGAAGGTGTCTTCGGCCTCGACCCCCCGTCGAAGCCTCTGCCTCTACTGCTTCCACCTCGAGCCTCATCAGACCTTCGTCGTTTGGAGCGGCTCTTGCTTCGACGCCCTCTGCTGCTATATCTTCTCCTGTCTCCTCAGGTCAAATAGCTCAGCACTCGGTTCCGCCAGTGGTGATTAAAGTGTTGAAGCCTCCCAAGTCGAAACACTCTCACACCACTGTGCAGGACCCTTCAGACAAGGCAGGTGGGCTGGTTTCAGACGCGGTACCCTCCTTGCCGGCTTCGTCCCAGACCTATATAAGAACATAAGAAGTTGCCTTCGCTGAGTCAGACCAGAGGTCCATCGTGCCCAGCGGTCCATCGTGCCCATCAGGTCCATGACCCTTAAGTGATCCGTTGTCTAAAACATTTCAATACCCTTTCATCATCCTATCTCTGTTTCTATCTATATCCCTCAATCCGCGTATCCTTCAGGATCCCTCTTTGAATCCTCTTAATGTATTCTGTGCTATTACATCCTCCAGAAGCCCATTCCAGGTGTCCACCACCCTCTGAGTGAAGAAAAATTTCCTAGCATTGGTTCTAAACCTAAACTAAACCATTAGGTTTGTAAACCTGTCCCCTTTCAATTTTTCCGAGTGCCCCCTTGTTCTGGTAGCTCCCAATAGGCTAAAGAATCTGTTCCTTTCCACCTTCTCTATGCCCTTCATGATCTTGTAAGTCTCTATCATGTCTCCTCTGAGTCTCCGCTTTTCCAGGGTGAAGAGCCCCAGCCTTTCTAGCCTCTCAGCGTATGAAAGGTGTTCCATACCTTTTATCATTCTTGTCGCTCTTCTCTGAACCCTCTCAAGTATCTCCATGTCCTTCTTTAGGTACGGCGACCAATATTGGACACAGTATTCCAGATGCAGTCGCACCATCGCGCAATACAGTGGCATGATGACTTCTTTCGTTCTGGTTGTAATACCCTTCTTAATAATACCCAACATTCTGTTTGCCTTTTTTGAAGCTGCTGCGCATTGTGCCGTTGACTTCATTGTTGTGTCCACCAGCACACCCAAGTCTTTTTCAAGGTTACTTCCCTCTAGTACTAATCCCCCCATTTGGTAGCTGAACATTGGATTATTTTTTTTCTATATGCATGACCTTGCATTTCCCCACATTGAAGTTCATCTGCCATTTATTCGCCCACTCTTCCAGTTTGTTCACGTCCCTTTATAAGTCCTCACATTCTTCCACGGTTCTAACCCTGCTACAGAGTTTAGTGTCATCCGCAAATTTTATAACTTCACACTTCGTCCCCGTTTCCAAGTCATTTATAAATATATTGAACAGCAGCGGTCCGAGTACCGACCCCTGCGGAACTCCGCTCGTGACCCTCCTCCAGTCCGAGTAGTGGCCCTTCACTCCAACCCTTTGCTTCCTGCCTGCCAACCAGTGCTTAACCCATCTGTGCACGTCCCCTTCCACCCCGTGGTTCCACAGCTTCTTAAGTAGCCGCTCATGGGGCACCTTGAGAAAGGCTTTTTGGAAATCGAGATAAATGATGTCTACGGGTTCCCCTTGGTCCATCTGGCTACTTACCCCCTCAAAGAAATGCAGCAAGTTTGTTAGGCACGATCTTCCTTTGCAGAAGCCATGTTGGCTCGCTTTCATTAGCCCATTTTTGTCAATGTGCTCATAGATGCTGTCCTTTATCAGTGCTTCTACCATCTTGCCCGGAACCGATGTTAAACTTACCGGCCTGTAGTTTCCCGGATCTCCTCTTGATCCCTTTTTAAAGATAGGTGTAACATTTGCTATCCTCCAGTCCTTCGGGATCTCACCAGTTTTCAAGGATAGGTTGAAAACTCGTTGGAGTATTTCCGCTATTTCGTTCCTTAGTTCTTTTAGTACCCTTGGGTGGATCCCGTCCGGGCCAGGTGATTTATCACTTTTCTATCTATCTATCTGTTGGAGGACATCCTCATGGCTCACCTCTATTGTCGACAGTTTATCTTCTTGGTCACCATTGAAGATCTCTTCGGGTTCTGGTACACTGGATGTATCCTCGCTTGTAAAGACTGACGAGAAGAACTTATTTAACATTACATTACATTACATTACATTACTGATTTCTATTCCGCCTCAACCTTGCAGTTCTGGGCGGATTATAAAAGAGACAACTGGACATTTCCAGGATAATTACAGAGAGAATTCTGGTCATTTCCAGGAGAAGTTACAAGAATAATGGAGCTGTATATTTCAAGAGCTACAAGATGCTGTACAAATAGGAAATAGTGCAGATCCAGTATATATACCGTTAGGGAAGCAGTTGACCTGACAGCTACCTCTTTTCCTTCTTTTATCACTCCCTTTCTGTCTCCATCATCCAACGGTCCTACTTCCTCCCTTGCTGGTTGCTTCCCTTTAACGTATTTGAAGAATGATTTGAAATTTTTTGCCTTCCTGGCCAGTCTTTCTTCATAATCCCTTTTCGCTCTCCTAACCACTCTATGACATTCTTTTGGCAGTTTCTGTGTGCCTTCCAGTTTTCCCCGGTTTGGTCCTTTTTCCATTTCCGGAACAATTTTTTTTTGTCTCCTATCACTTTCTTCACTTCATTGGTTATCCATACCGGGTCTTTCATTCGGTTTTTTTGCACCCTTTTCTAAATCTGGAGATGTGCATAAGCTGTGCTTCTTGCACCATGTCCTTGAATAGGGACCAGGCTTGCTCCACAGACACTGTTTTCCGTGAGCTGTTTCGGAGCTTTTTTCTCACCATTGCTCTCATAGCATCATAGTTCCCTTTCTTGAAGTTGAGCATTGTCACCGTGGTTCTCTTCCCTTTTGATGTTCCTACTAGAGAATGACACGGGGAAAAATCTGTCCCCGTCACTGCACCGTCCCCGGCCCACCATCCTCTGCACCGCCCCGCCACCGCCATCCCTTTCACCGCTCTGTCACCGCCACTGCCATCCCATTCACTGCCCCATCACCGTCCCCGTCTAGCACCCATCTTCTTCCCTCCGCTCCCCCATAGTCTGGCATCTGTCTTCTTCTCTTCCAGCGTCTTCTCCCCACTCTGCCTTCCACATTTCCTTTCAGGGTCTGTTCCTCTCTACCCTCTTTCAATGTCTGTTCTATTCCTTTCCACCACCACCCTTCCCTCCCTCCTTTACCATCTGTTCCTTTCTACCACCCTTCTTTCATATCTTCTATCAGTCCCCCCACCATCACTAGCAGTCTCTCTTCTCCCTTACCATGAGCAAATAGAACTTCTGAAAATTGTATTGCTGAGGCATTATTTCTAGTACGCCTTTTTTTCCAGATGGATAATGACATCAATTTTATAATTCTTACTGTCTGCTCTGATTTCATTCACAATTTGGTTTGTGTTTTGTACCTGAGGATTCCATGAGGCATTTAACATTTTCCTGTCTCTTCTGTGATTTCAAGTTGATTCCTTCAATAATGGAGTCTCAAGGCAGTAGCAGTTTTCTATTTTGGTCTCTTTTGACATTGTTTAAGGGATTTCTTGTATATTTGGTGCTGGTCTTCTTTGATGAGGTCACTTCAGAATCTATTTCCAAGGAAGATAAACTTTTTCCCTTTCACCCCCTCCTTCCTTGTGTGAGCCGGAACACGCGGTCTCCGCAAGCAAGTAATTTTATATCATTTTCATTCTATTCATTCATAGAAATTAAAGTCTAGATAATGCCAGTCACATAACAAAACATGATTTTACAAAAATAATTCCCTGCACAGTCAAACCTGCAAGGATTACTAGATGTCTTTCAGCAGCTCCCCTCCCTCCCTCCCCCTTACCTTTGTGGCCAAGTCAAAATGATCTACCAACAATAAAATTTTAAAAACACAAAGCACGCTGTACGCAGAGAAAATGTTAATTATCATTTATATTCCGCGGGTTTTCAAAGAGGTCAAGGCAGATGACTTTATGCAATGTCACCTCAGTAACAACTATACAAAAATAGACAAATATTCCCCCTCTCTTTTTACTAAACTGCGATAGCGGTTTTTAGCGCAGGGAGCTGCGCTGAATGCCCCATGCTGCTCTCGACGCTCATAGGCTCCCTGCGCTAAAAAACGCTATTGCGTTTTAGTAAAAGGGGACCATAGTGCAAAATATAGACGGCAGATATAAATTCTCAAAACGGACACATTTTGATCACTAAGTTGAAAATAAAATCATTTTTCCTATCTTTTTGTCTGGTGATTTCATGAGTCTCTGGTCCTTCTTCTGGTCCTTCTTCTTTCTTCTCCTGCCCCCCCCCCTCTTTCTTTCTCTCTCCCCCTGGCTCCCCTCTTTATTTCTGTCTTTCTTTCTCACTCCCCCTGGCCCCCCTCTTTATTTCTGCCTTTCTTTCTCTCTCCCCCTTGCCTCCCTCTTTATTTATCTCTCCCCCTGGCCCTCCTCTTTATTTCTGCCTTTCTTTCTCTCTCCCTCTGGCCCCCCTCTTTATTTCTGCCTTTCTTTCTCTCTTCCCCTGACCTCCCTCTTTATTTCTCTCTCCCCCTGGCCCTCCTCTTTCTTTCTGCCTTTCTTTCTCTCCCTCTTGACCCCCTCTTTATTTCTGCCTTTCGATCTCTCTCCCCTTGGTCCCCCTCTTTCTTTCTGCCTTTCTTTCTCTCTCTCCCTGACCCCTCTTTATTTCTGCCTTTCTTTCTCTCTCCCCCTAGTCCCCACAAAGCCATCGTGCCAATTTCTCCACTTCCACGATTCTTTCCCTACCTTCATCCCCAAGCCAGCAGCTGATTTCTCCCTGCTCTTTCCCTGATGTCCTGATGTCCTGAACTTCATCGGGCAGCAGCTGCATTCACAATTCACTGCTGTTGCCCACTTCAGGCCTTCCTCTCTGTCGGGTCCTGTCTTCATGAAAACAGGAAGTAGGCAGGACCCGGCAGAGAACAAGGCCTGAAGCCGGCAACAGCAGCGAATTGTAAACGCTGTTGCTGCCCGAAGAAGGTAATGGAGCACCGAGGCAGACCGCTTCTCCCCCCTCCCAGCCGAACCCCCGCTGACCCTCCTATCTCCCCCCCCCCGTGAACCTTTCCGACCCTCCCAGCGAGAGCAGCAAACCTCCTTCACGGCTTTCTCCTTCCTCTGCCGCGTCACTGATGATGTCATCAGTGATGCAGCAGAGGGAAGAGAAAGCCGACGCTACTGGAGGGAGGTTTGCTGCTTTCGCTGGGAGGGTCGGAAAGGTTCACTTGGGGGGGAGAGATAGGAGGGTCAGCGGGGGTTCGGCTGGGAGGGGGGAGAAGCGGTCTGCCTCGGTGCTCCAAGGCCTGGTGCCATTACCTTTTTCGCCCCTCCCCCCCCCCCCCCCCTTGGTACGCTACTGCTCTCCAGCTCTCCTTAGTTTGCCGGTTTTCTTTTTCGGCGACCGGCACGCTTTCAAAGAGCTGCGCACGCGCGGCTGCTCAAAGTTCAATCTTCTGCTCTGCTGCAACTTCCTGTTTCCGGTTGGGTCAGAGCAGAAGATTGAATACTGAGCAGCCGCTCGTGCGCGGCTCTTTTGAAAGCATTCCGGTCGCCGAAAAAGAAAGCCGGCAAACTAAGGTGTGGTGGAGGGAGGAAGCTGGTTAAACGATCGAGCCGGCGTGCGGGTGGGGGCTAGGGGGACCGCACGATCCTTTATGCCTCACTGTGGTGACAAAACCATTCACCGCTCCACGGGGCAGTGATGGCCTTGTCCCCGTCCCCGCAGAGGCTGCTAATTTTCAATCCCCGTTTTTGGCGGGTTACCCGCGGCTAAACACGGTAGCTGCGGGTAAACCGCCACTGTGTCATTCTCTAGTTCCTACTTCTAGTTTGTACTGTATCATGTTGTGATCACTGTTTCCTAGTGGTCCTACTACTTCAACTTCCTTTACAGGTCCCCTAGCCCATTGAGGATTAAGTCGAGAGTGGCATTCCCCCTCATTGGTTCCTTGACGAGCTGTTCCATAAAGCAGTCCCTCACTGCCTCTAGAAATTCTGTTTCCCTCGCACAGTTTAAGTTTCCAATACTCTAGTCCACAGGTGTCAAAGTCGGTCCTCGAGGGCCGCAATCCAGTCGGGTTTTCAGGATTTCCCCAATGAATATGCTTGAGATCTATTTGCATACAACAGTGCATGCAAATAGATCTCATGCATATTCATTGGGGAAATCCTGAAAACCCGACTGGATTGCGGATCTCGAGGAGGGACTTTGACACCCCTGCTCTAGTCTATCCCGGGGTAGTTAAAATCCCCCATTACCAGCACTTTCCATTTTTGCATTCCCGCCTCAATTCTACTGTCAGTTCTTTGTTGTTTGCTTCCGTTTGTCCAGGCGGTCGGTAGTACAGTCCCAATTTTATATCAGAACCATTTCTTCCTGGTAATTTGACCCATAACGATTCCAATTCTTCCGCCTTGTTTCCATATCTACTCTGGTCAATTGAATGGTATCCTTTATATATAGTGCTATTCCTCCACCCTTCTTGTGAGTTCTGTCTCTTCTATAGAGTTTGTAACCTGGCAGTGCTATATCCCATTTGTTTTCCTCGTTCCACCATGTTTCCGTGATTCCAATGATGTCTAGGTCCTCTTTTTTGGCTGTGACTTCTAGTTCTCCCATTTGGTCATTAGATTCCTCGCATTTGCATACAAGCAATTTAAGTCCTGGTCCTTTCTTTTCCCTGCTGGTTTTCCTTGTGGTTTACTCCTCTTACCGTCCCCTTTTTGAGCTGCTAGTCCTTGATTTCTGTTCCTTTCTTCCTCTTTTTTGGGCGCGTCTTTTTCTTCCTCAACCCGATTTCTCAATTTCTCCTGTTCTTTTAGCTCTTCCTGTTTGCCCTTCTTATTATTTGCCAGTTTTTCTTGTTCCTTAGACTCCCGATGTTCATCTTTTGCTTGTTCCCAGCATTTTTCCCGCTCAGTATCTTATTTGGATACTCTTGTCTGAACCGTCGACGTCAGGTCGACTGTCGGCTTTCCTCTTCTTCTTAGTTTAAAGTCTGCTCTATTTCTCTCTTGATGTTGTTTGCTAGCAGTCTCGTTCCTGCCGTGCTCAGGTGTAGTCCATCCCTCCTGAAGAGCTTGTTCTTCCTCCAAAATGTTGTCCAGTTATGGTTGTTACTGAGGTGACATTGCATAGAGTCATCTGCCTTGACCTCTTTGAAAAAAAAACCCAGAATATGAATGATGATTTCCATTTTCTCTGCCTTTCAGTTTGCTTTGTGTTTTTGTTTTTTTTTTTTTATTTTATTGTTGGTAGATCATTTTGACTTGGTCATTTTAAAATTAGCTCGCAAGCCCAAAAAGTGTGGGCACCCCTAACTTATACAGTATAAGTGAATAGTCGGATGGCGAAACATGTCGGATCGCAGTTTTCCCGATTATTAAAATATATGATAAGTACTATTAAGAATAAGTTGAAACAAAAAGCAACTTGTACTTTAAAGCACTCTAAGCACTTTGATTATTTATCACTTTAAAGGAGATGCAGTTTAAATAATGTGGAGAATGCCAGTAAAAAACTCAAAATAAGACCAGGGAAGAAACAACATGTTAAGCTAGCTTCCATGATTACACTTTGAGCAGCGAGTTGTGTTTCTGAGGTCTGAGTTAAGGTGTAAAATGGTACAAGACAGTAAGATTTATAAGAAAAATTGAATTTTAGTATTCACTTGGGAATGGTGGTTGGTTTGAGATTTATTGGTTAACAGCATTAGTAAATTATCTCCTTACTAGTGGTCATTTCTCAGTGACCACTCCAATTTTTCAATGCTCATTCCAGTGTTAAAAAAATTCCAGATCTAGATTTAACTTCTCATTACCGACCTATTGCAAATATACCTCTATTGACAAAGATGAAATAATCTATTGTTTCAAATCAACTTTCAGAATATTTGGATAAAATCTCTATTCTCCTATTTCGGCATGGATTTCGCCCAAACTTCAGTACTGAGACCCGTTTTATTTCATTGGTAGCCAAAATTCAGAATCTTTTGGCTCAAGGTCGATTTGCTATTTTACTTCAATTTGACCTATCTGTTGCCTTTGATGTCATTAACCATGACATCTTAATTCAATTGCTAGCCAATATTGGTTTAGATCAAAAAGTATTAAATTGGTTCAGAGGTTTTTTGAAGTTGCGATCTTATCAAGTACATGCTGAGGGTAAATTCTCTTCTGCTTGGACTCCTGTTATATATGACAACGTTAAAATATTTGAAATTATCTTCCTCAAAATCAATTTTAACTTACGCAGATGACATTTTCATTTTACTTGAAGTTGATCCCTCATTAATAAATTTAACAGCAGATATTAACTCCTCATCTATGTTATAGTGATAATCAGCATCCTACCTTGTAGTTGGCAGTCTTCTTTGGCTCCCCTTTTTCAGCACTGGTGTGGTGCCTTTTTTTATACCCGGGATGGCCCAATCGTGAAATCGCACCTTCAAAGACTACGCGTATCAAATGCATGCGCGAGATCGCCCAAAATCAGCCACAGCACCTCCACATGCAGGCACAGCCCCGGACTCTCTTTCCCCGACGCCTAGCGGGCTGGCGATTTCACCTGCCGAGAACAGCATGGCTGAACTCTGGGGTATGTTCCAAAAAATACATGTAGATCTGCATGCGGTTCTTGCCGATTTAACAACTTTAGCGGCATACATCCATGGGGAAATCACGGAGCTGGAGAGAAGGGTGGATGAGTCCGAGGGCCGCCTCAAGGAACATCACGCGGATTTCCTTCACCTGAAGGCCTCACACAAGGATCACTCGCAAATGCAGCTATACTTACTCGATAAAATCAAGGATCTTGAGAACCGCAGTCGGCGGTCCAACATCCGTATTCGGGGCCTCCCGGAGTTGGCGGAGTTTATGAATTGTGCAGCGGTGGTCCACCGGATCGTAAGCTCCATATTGTGCGAGGGTTCCTTTGTGATGGTTCTGGAGGATATCCGTTTGGATTGAGCACATAGGGCCTTGCAGAAATCGCGGGACAACAGGCCCCGCGACATCATCGCCTGTTCCAGGATTTTACTATTAAAGACGCAGACATGCAGAACGCCTGTCTACAGCCTTCACTTTGATGGGAGGATCAGGAGAGTGAGCTTTATCATGACTTGGCAGCAGTTACCCTACGAAGGAGAGCGGATTTGAGACTTGTCCTGCAACATCTTCGCACCAAGGCGATTCGCTATCGCTTGCGCCATCCCTTTGCCCTCATGTTTCATCTAGATGGGATTATATAAACTGTGCGCGCCCTGGAAGATGCCACCCAAATTTTTCCTGGGGTGGACTTTGGGACTCCGACTTCCTCAGCTGGTGGTACTGCCTCCATTTTTAATTTGGTGGGCACGAGGAGAGCTCAACCACGATGGCAGCGAGTTACAAGGGGCCGTAATAGGCCTTTGTGCCCAGCCCAAGCTCTGCCCCTTTTGAGGGTGCCCCAACTGGTGATTCTGTCTGATTTTCTTTCATTTTTTATCTGTTTTTGATTGCTGTGCAGTTTTTGGGGTTCCTTAGGGAATTTTGCCTGATTCTATGTTTAGTTGCCCAGGATGGGGGGGTGTTTCCTGTGCTGTTCTGGTGTGCTCCCGCCCGGGTTCTAGCTCGTTTGAGGGCCAGGCAACTGGGCAGTGATCTGGGGCTATGTTGCTTTCCCTATGGGAGTGCGGATCTTACTCAAACTCGAATAAGTGAACTCCACACTGCTCTTAAAGATCTCGAGCTAGCGGCCCTTAGTACTGATCTTCAGAAGGTGCGTCAAGAGCATTTTGAGTTCAATAATAAGGCTAGCCATTTATTGAACATAAGAACATAAGAATTGCCACTGCTGAGTCAGACCAGTGGTCCATCATGCCCAGCAGTCCGCTCACGCGGCGGCCCTCTGGTCTAAGACCAGCACCCTTAACTGGCTAATAAATTGAAAAAGCAGAGAACCTGGAATTTTATCTCCCATATTGTCACTTCGGAGGGGCGGGAGTGTCGTTCCACTGAAGACATTGGGGCGGCTTTTCAGGCGTACTATGCAGATTTATAACAACCGCAAGCGGTGGATGATCCCACAGAGGTGGAGACTTTTCTCTCCTCGCTGTCTTTACCCACTCTGTCAGAGGGAGAACAAGGCCTGCTCACTGGTCCCATTGCCCAACAGGAGATTCTGAATGTTATTAAGGCCTTACCCTTAAATACTGCTCTTGGGTTAGTTGGGTATACCAATAAGTTTTATAAAGCATATCGACATTTGTTTGCACCCTTGTTGGAGTGGGTCTTTGCAACCTTGGACTGCAGGGCACCCCTGCCGATTACCTGGCGAACAGTAGTGGTTACGGTAATTCCAAAGCCTGGCAAGACGCCCACTAGTTGTGTTCATACACCCCATCTCACTACTCAATACAGATTACAAGATATTTACAAAAGTGCTTGCCAATAGATTGCAATTAGTCATCCCTAAGTTAGTCCACGCTGATCAGGCTGGGTTCATTCACAATAGAGAAACGTTTGATAATATTAAGGTGGCTCTGCATGTTTTGTGGTATGCCCAGTGTGAGGGATCCCCCACGGTGCTTTTGTCCCTTGATGCAGACAAAGCATTCAATAGGGTTAATTGGGCCTTTTTATTCCAGATCATGGCCCATATGGGCTTTACGGGAAAGTTTCTCCACTGGATTAAAGCTTTATATTTTCCCCCCTGATGCGGTTGAAAGTGAATGGGAATTATTTGGCACCCTTGGAATTGCATCGAGGTACTCGGCAGAGGTGCACTCTCTCCCCTCTGTTATTTGCTTTCTCCATAGAACCATTGGCTTGTGCAATCCGTGCCTTCGGAGGTATTCATGGGGTTACTATGGGCTCTTGCGAATCTAAAGTCTTGCTTTATATGGATGATGTTCTTTTGTTTTTGCAGCGTCCTGAATCCTCCCTGCAGGAGGTCTCGTTTTGTTTACAAGCGTTTGGTCGAGCATCGGGCTTCACGGTGAATCTAGTTAAATCTGAGATTTTGATCATCAATGTTCCCCCTGGAGATCGCACAGATACTTTGGCTGGATTTCCCTTATCATTGGGTTTCCTCTTCCCTTAAATACCCAGGGGTCTGGCTTACGGCTGCTAATTTCCCGGAGCTGTTAGGCAATCTGTATAAAGATCTCGAGGGTTGGGAGGTATTTACTCTGAGCTGGACCAGTCACATCGCGGCAGTGAAAATGATGCTTCTCCCGCACTTGTTTTATCTATTCATGGCTCTTCCTATTTCGTTGCCGGATTCCTTTTTTCATCGTCTCAACAGAAAGGTGTTTGTTTTCATTTGGAATTATAAAAAACCCACGGGTACGTCGAGCTATCCTGTATCGGCCTAAATTGTTGTGCAGGATGGGAATGCCCAATTTTCTGGGTTATTATCAGGCCACCCGATTGCAGGACATTGTTGCTTGGTGTTCCTATTTAGACAGGCCATGGATACAGATAGCGCAGAAATGCTTATCTATGATATCTTTGTGGAAGTTGCCCCCGGCACCTATCTGCATTGTGCAACATTATATCCATACCTCTAATCCTTACTTGCAGTGTACTTTGTGGGTTTGGTACCAGGTGCGATGTCAAATGTTTCCTGAGCAGCTATATTTTAGTCAGACGCCAATTTGTTTAACTGCAGGGTTTTTTCCGGGGGGTGAGAAATTTTTTGGAGGCAGTGGTCTCACGCAGGTTTGTATACGTTGGGACAGGTATGGTCGGAGGACCAAGTGCATTCCTTTGAGTATTTACAAGATGAGTTTCGGTTATTGGCAGTAGACTCTTTTTATTATACTCAATTACGTACTTTCCTATATAAGCATGCATTTTGGGATCTTTGCCTGAGTGATACAAAATTGGAACGGGCTCTCCGGACAGGCATTGGCCGGGATGGGATTTCCCGCTTATACCAGGCTTTGTTGGCTCGTACCCCAACTTCTGACCCTTATAGAACGCAATGGGAGGCAGACTTAGGGATAACGCCTTCTTACTCTTCTTTGGGAGCAGTTTATAAATCCCTGTTTGTCACGTCGGTTTCTTATGCCTTCATTGAAAATGGCTATAAACTCTACTACCGTTGGTTAGGCTTAGCCAGATTTATCATTCGGAATCTGCACTTTGTTGGTGTGGCTGTGGGTTTCGGGGAGACTTTTGCCATGTGTAGTGGAGTTGTCCTGCTGTGAATGGCTATTGGCTAGCAGTGGGCCAGTTTTTGGTTGCTATTGTGCGGAAACACTCCCTTATTAATGGCCTGCTGCCTCTTAAATGCCCCGATTCCGGGTTTCTCCAAAACGGAGCATGTTTTTGCTCTGCATTTGTTCACAGCAGCGCACCTTGAAATTGCGACCCATTGGAAACATAGGATTGTCTTGGGTCTCTACGGGGTACAGGCTCATTTGGACTTTCTCCAGCTTATGTCTAAATTGACGGCAATTTGTTGTCACACTCTGCCTTTTTACCATAAGGTGTAGGATTCCTACTTGACTTGGAGAGAGTCCACTTGAGTGCCACCAGCTTTCGAATCTTGTTAGGTATCCCCCCCCCCTTTTTTTTTTTTTCTTTTTTTCTTTTCTTCGTTTGCTTTTGTTCAGTTTTGGATTAGTTAGGCCTGAGAACCTGTGTTTGTTTGCTGCTAATTGCTGGGGGGGGGACTTTGGAGGATGGGCTTGGGGTGGGATCTGCTCGGGTGGGGAGGTTGGGTGAGGGAGATTTACACTGTATACATAAGTGAAGTTCTTTGGTAATTAACTTTCTTGTTTGTTGTTTTGTGAATCTGTTGTATTTTATTTTTGGGTTGCTTTTTGTAAACTGTAAAAAACTTTAATAATTATATATATATGTATATATATATAAATAAAAAGAATTGAAGATTGGGCTTTCTTGGTATGTATGAAATTAAATACCACTAAGACAAAACTTTTATGGTTTGGTCCCAAACTAGACTGATTACCATCTTTAATGCGGTTAAATTCTGGCGATACTTTGAAGATTGAATTCTCATAAAAAATTCTTGGGTTTTTTCTGGATTCTATTCTTTCTTTATCAAATTAATAATATAATGAAAAAATGTTTTTTTAGTCTTCGGATGTTGAGAAGAGTTTGCCATTTCTTTCATCAGCAACAGCATTTTGCTGTTTTGGTTCAGGCAATTATACTGTCATCTGGATTATGTAAACTCTTTATATTGGTTTAAGTAAGTGTAACATGAAAAGGCTGCAACATATTCAAAACATGGCGGCCAAATTAATATTTGGTAAGAGTAAATATGATCACATTACTCTTCTGTTGAAAGCTTTGCATTGGCTTCCAGTTTATTAGAGAATTGAATTCAAATGTCCCTGTATAACATTTAAAATTTTATATGGAATTTTTACCCCGTTAATTACTCTCTCGTTCAATTCTCGACCGCCTTTATCCTCCAGGGGTATTCATAAATTTAAATTAACCTCCCTTCCATTAGGGGAATTAAAGCTTTGGATAAGATTTGTCAATCTTTTGCTTTTTCCTTTGTAAAAATTTGGAATGATCTTCCTATAGAAGTTAGACTTCTTCCCTCTCTGACAATTTTTCGGAAAACCTTAAAAACTTTTCTATTTCAGAAATTTCTAACTGATAAATAAGGATTACAACTGATGATGCTTTTACTCTAATACTTTGTTTTCCTTGTCCTATTAGTTAATTATTTTGTAAACCAACTCAAGCCCCACTGTAGGGATGACTTGATATATAAGACCTTGGAATGAATTGGATTGTGGCACCCTTTATCATCAGGCACCTAAACCAGTGCTTACCTGGTCCATGGGCTTAGCCAGCTCTGTTCAGTGCTGTTGAATATTACCCAGTTATGAGTCTGATTTATCATTTTGTTTACAAAGAACCCCTGTTACAAATGGACAACTTTGCTATCTCACTGGTTAATTTTGCTAGTTTTTTATCTTTTTCTTTTTTTCCATAGATGCTTGCGCTGGCTTTACTAGACCAAATTGTGTCTGTGGACAAACAGCAGCAGTGGTTGCTTTATCTCTGTAATAGTGGTTATATGAAGGTGCTTGTGGACAGCCTTGCAGAGGAAGACCTGATTCTTCAGAATCTTCTTACACCCCAGCCCCCTTTGCTTAAGGCATTATACATATATGAATCAAAAATGGTAAGTTTTCACAGGTAATTATATTATTTTATTACTGTAAAGTAGTCAATTACATCATATACCAGAGAATATTCTAAAAGAAGGCATTGCAAAAATTTATGTAAGATTTTGGGCTCCTTTTACAAAGGTGAGTTAGGGCCTTAACACGCGGAATAGCTTGCACTAAATTGCCACGCGTGCTAGCCGCTACCGCCTCCTCTTGAGCAGGCGGTAGTTTTCGGGTAGCGCATGCTAATCCGGTATGTGCGCTAAAAACACTAGCGGACCTTTGTAAAAGGAGCCCTTTATTGTTATGTTACTGACTTTCTTTCAGTATTTCTCCTTAGTCCTTTGGTTCAGCAGTGTTTCAAACTACCTCACAGTTTACTTGTCTATTGTCACAAATGTGACTATAAATATAACCTGAAGTTCTATCTGTTCTCCCTAACACCTTTCCTAATGCAGTAAACTACGTCAGAATGTTGTCTGTGGCCACCCTTCCCATATCTTGACTGCGAAGGCTCCCTCAGGGTGTTGGAATTAAACTGCCAGTTCTTGTACAGTCCCACTTTATTCCGGGATCAGTGGGTTATTTCCATTTACCCGCCAGGACTTTGTAGGAATACTCAAACTTCAGAGACTTAAACCCTCCCTCTCTTACCTGTCCCTGTAAGCATCAGTTTTCCTTCCTACAAGCCAGGCTGTAGGAGCTTGCCTTTTCTGCTCCTGTTTTATTTTGTAAAAATTTCAGTCTTTACATTCGAGGTTTTCGCCCTCATGCTGCTGCGGAGGTTCCCTATGGGGACAGCTCTGACTGTATGAGATTGCAGACCTTTGGAAAAGTCTGCTTCTGAGGAGTTCCCTGCTTATCAGTAAGCCCTCTGGACAGTCTGCACATCAGATCGTGGCTCAGGGACCGTTCCCTTGGGAGCTTGCTCACCCCAGGTTCATCTGCTAATGGGTAGAGCGCAGGCTGCGTGATTCTATGGAGGCACACCCGGGATCAGAACCAGACTTTGTTCCTCCACTAGGCGTCTGCGCAGCGTGTTCAAAGGTGGCGGAAATAACCGGCTGTGGTGGTCCGTTTGGTGGGACAGTTAGAAGATTTGAAGTCCAGCTTTCCAGCTCTTTGAAGCAGAGGATCTCACTGCGAGCTGTTTCAGCTCTGTCTACAGTGTTTTCCAGTCAGCACATGGTTCTGTGAGTACAAGCTGACAGCCTGAATGGGGGGGGGAGGAGAGGTTTCTTAAAAAGGGAGTTTTGGGTGGTTTCCCTGCATGCCCTACCCCTCCTCAACCCTAAAATTGCCATTTATGAGGATTCTTTGTGGGTTTTCTGAGCTGTTTTTAGTCGAAATCAGCACCAGTGGTGGTCGCCTTAAATTTTTTTTCAAATTTGATTTTTTCCAATTTTGATTTTTTTTTATACTTGTCAGCTTTGTTTTTGAATGAAAACCACATAGACGGCCTCTCTAGGGCAGGATGTGATAGATTCATGCCGAATTTGAGGAAGATGACTATTGGATGTGCAGCCGTATTCCATGTGCACTTCGGCCTGCGAGGCTTGGCCACAATTTGATGTTTTCGACCTCCTAGCGTCTTCTGCACCAACTTCTGTGAAAATGGCATCAGGGGGCTCTGGGGAGTGTTTAGGAGATGCTATGGTGAAATGCAAATTTCTCTCAGAAGATAAACCTCATAAATCCTCCGAACAGTCAAACACTGGAGCTCAGGGGTCGGTTCCTGCTGCAGAGGATGGATTTTCTCCCAATTTTGTTAATATGCATTATCAGGCATACTTGGCTAAAAAATCTCTGCCTGTCTCCATTCTGCCAGCCTCCGTGCCGGTCACAAGGACCCCTGCTCCTGTGGAACAGGGTTTATCCCAGAACAAGCAGGCAGCATATTCTCACTTATGGGTGACATCATCGACGGAGCCCCGATGTGGAAGCCTCGCAAGCAGACTTGCTTGTAGAAACTAGAAGTTTCGAGTCAGCCGCACCGCGCATGCGCAAGTGCCATCCCACCCAGGACAGCGCATGTCTCCTCAGTTCACAGTTTTCCATGGAGCCGAGAAGTCCCTCTTTGACTCTCTGCATTCAACTTATTTATTTTGTGCCTTCTCCCATTACTTCCTTGTTCCGAAGAAGACGGGCGATCTGTGGCCCATTCTGGATCTCAGGACTCTCAACAAATTTTAGTCAAAGAAAAATTTTGCATGTTATCCCTGGCATACCTTTATCCTCTCCTAGATCGGAATGACTGGTTATGCTCTCTGGATCTCAAGGAGGCTTATATTCATATTTCCATTCATCCGGCCTCCCGCCAATATCTCAGATTTCAGGTGGGGAATCTGCATTATCAATACAGAGTGCTGCCCTTTGCTCTGGCTTCATCTCCCAGAGTGTTCACCAAGTTCCTTGTTGTGGTAGCCGCAGCTCTCAGAAACCATGGTCTTCAGGTATTTCCCTACCTGGACAACTGGCTCATCAAAGATTCAACATCTCAAGGGGTTATTGTAGTGACCCAACGGACTATGTGGTTCCTACAGAGTTTGGCATTCGAAATCAACTTTCCCAAATCCCAGCTTCAACCATCTAAGAATCTACAATTCATCGGAGCTGTTCTGGATGCTATCCAACTCAGAGCATTCCTTCCGCAACAACGTCTGGAAGTCCTCCTTCAACTTTGTCATACAGTGTCTTCCCGCTCCTCCATATCAGCGAGACACATGATGGTACTCCTGGGTCACATGGCCTCCACAGTACACATGACTCCTTTTGCCAGTCTTCACCTCAGAATTCCTCAGTGGACCCTGGAATCTCAGTGGACATAGGTTTGTAACCCACTTTCTCAACACATTGCAGTCACTCCTTCATTGAGACAGTCTCTCCGCTGGTGGATGCTCTCTTCCAATCTCTCCAGAGGCTTGCTCTTTAAAACGCCCCCTCATCAGAAGGTCCTCACAACAGATTCCTCGACCTACGCTTGGGGCGCTCATCTCGATGGTCTCCGTACTCAAGGCCACTGAACCAGTACGGATCGTCAGTGTCACATCAATCTATTGGGACTCAGAGCGATTTTCTAGGCTCTTAATGCTTTTCAACATCTTCTTCAAAATCAGGTAGTCCTCATTCGGACGGACAACCAAGTCGCCATGTATTATGATAACAAACAGGGAGGAACGGGATCTTCCTCCCTTTGTCAAGAAGCTCTGAAGGTTTGGGACTGGGCAATCTGACACAACACCTTCCTCAAAGCTGTCTACATCCAAGGGGCGAAAAATTGCTTGGTGGACAACTTGAGTTGTCTTCTGCAACCTCACAAATGGACACCCCATTCCTCGCCTCTTCATCACATTTTTTCACTGTGGGGAACACCTCAGATAGATCTCTTTGCAGCTCCCCACAACCACAAACTGCCTCAGTTCTGCTCCAGGATCTATTCTCCTTATAGCCTCGAGGCAGATGCTTTTCTTCTGGAATGGACAAATCTCTTCCTCTATGCATTCCCTCTCATTCTCAAGACTCTTATCAAGTTAAAGAACGACCATGTCACCATGATTCTGATTGCTCCTTGGTGGCCAAGACAACTTTGGTACTCCCTTCTACTTCAACTCAGCAGCAGGGAGTCATAACTTCTACCTGTTTTTCCATCTCTGCTTACACAGAGACAGGGATCTCTGCTTCACCCCAACCTGCAGTCTCTACACCTGACAGCTTGGTACTTCTCAACATAACTCCTCTTCAGTTTTCTCAATCTGTAAGAGACATTTTAGAGGCTTCTATGAAACTAACCATTAGACAATGCTATTACCAAAAATGGACAGAATTTTCTATGTGGTGTTTTTCTCACAATAAGGAGCCTAAACATTCCTCCTTGTCTTTTGTTTTAGACTACCTTTTGCACTTATCCACCTCTGGTCTCAAGTCTACATCGATCCAAGTCCATCTCAGTGCAATTGCTGCTTTCCATCAGCCTATTGAAGGAAACCCCTTTCTGCTCATCATGAAAGGTCTTTTCAATGTCAAACCTCCTCTCAAAGTGCCTCCAGTGGTTTGGGACTTCAATGTTGTTCTTGCTCAATTGATGAAGCCTTCATTTGAACCAATGTCTACAGCTCATCTGAAGTGTCTCACTTGGAAAGTGGTGTTTCTCATTGTCCTCACTTCTGCTCAAAGAGTCAGTGAGCTGCAAGCTTTAGTTGCTGATCCACCTTTCACTGTGTTCCATCATGACAAGATGGTTCTACGTACTCATCCTAAATTCCTACCTAAAGTGGTTTCGGAATTTCATCTCAACCAATTCATTGTTCTTCTAGTATTCTTTCCAAAGCCTCATTCTCATCCTGGAGAATCAGCTCTTCATACTCTGGACTGTAAACATGCTTTGGCCTTCTATTTGGAATGCACCAAACCACACAGAACTGCTCCTCAACTTTTTGTCTCCTTCGATCCAAATAAGTTGGGACATCCTATCTCTAAGTATACCATCTCCAACTGAATGACTGCTTGTATCTCCTTCTGCTATGCCCAGGCTGGATTACCCCTACAGAGAAGAGTCACAGCCCATAAGGTCAGAGCAATGGCAGCTTCAGTAGCTTTCCTCAGATCTACACCTATTGAGGAAATTTGCAAGGCTGCTACTTGGTCCTCGGTTCATACTTTCACTTCTCACTATTGTCTGGATGTTTTCTGCAGACGGGATGGCCATTCTGGCCAGACAGTATTACAAAATTTATTTTCCTAAATTGCCACCACTCCACCATCCCATTCTGGTTAGCTTGGAGGTCACCCATATGTGAGAATAGGCTGCCTGCGTGGAGGGAGTAAGAGCAGGCAGCGGCTGAAGAAGCAGGAGAGGTAGCTGGGAGGAGAAAGGCGGTGGTAGCAGGAGGAGAAAAACAGGAAGAGAAAGGAGGAAGCAAGGGTTAGCGGTAGTGAGGAGCGGGTAGCGGCGAGACTAAGCTCCGCCCACCCGCACCGCGTCACCAGCGGCGTCAACGCCCGGACTCCTCCTTAAAAAGGGGGGAGCCAACGGTGCATAGCCATTCGGTGTGCGGTGAAAGCGAGCGGCAAAGGCGCTCGCCTTAGCAAGAGTGCCTTTGCGAAGAGCCTTAAGAAGAGTCGGACCACTACACCCAAGAACACATGGAGAGACAACATGGTAAGGCAGTAGCAGGTGCATAGGAGGAAAAACACATACAGGCAAGTGAAGCAAAGGGACAGAAGGCACTGAAGACAAGGAACAGGAAGGTCTGGGGGGGACCGCACCCACACAAGAACAAAGAGAAGCGGCAGGCACAGAGGGCGCAGAAGAAAAGCAGCAGGAACAGAAGACAGGAAAAGGATAGGCCCAGGAGGCAGGCCCAAGAGGTAACATACACGCACCTCAGCATAAAGAACTCACTTAAGCAGAACGGCAACGGTAGGGGGTTAAGAAAAGGCAAACTCAAGCAAAAGGTTCTGGCAGGCACAGAGGGCTAGGAAGAGAAGGACAATGCACGCACACAAGCGGAAGGAAGCAGATGACGAAGGAGATCAGGAAGAGCCAGCAACAGGAATGAGCGCACAAGTGAAGAGTACAGGAATTTCTAGAAGGCGGACGAGTATGGAAGCTGCAGGAGCCCAGGGGTTGAGCTTCCCAGTGTACTGCACGGACTGCCACATGTACAACTACCTCCCCTCAGGGAGACAGTTGTATGTGTGCAGACAATGTCAGGAATTGAAGAGCTTGAAAAGTGAAGTCAGTCATCTGAAGCACAGGATCCAGGAACTGGGGGGACTCTACATCTCAGAAGACTCATTCCAGACAGTCGATTACCCTACGAGAGAGAGGCACATCGAGGACGCCTACAGGAGAGTGGAAGAGCAAGAACACGAGCAGCACAGGAACAAGGAGGATGCACTGAACGGAGGACACGATCCATCTGACACCAAGGCAGAAGGATCCCATGGAGGAAACTTGCAGGAAGAAGAGGCAAGATCCTACCAGCACCTTGAGGGAGAAGAAACGAGAACCTCCAAGGACACTGATCTGCGACCACAGCGGAGACTGAAAAAAGGGAAATCTGCAATCCTGGTGGGAGTCTCGATCCTAAGACAGGTGGACAGTCACATAGCAGGAGGGAGAGAGGATCGGCTGGTGACCTGTCTCCCAGGAGCAAGAACCAAGGACATAATCAACAGAATTGAAAGGATCCTAGAAGGAGCAGAGACGGAAGAGACGGCAGTGATAGTCCACATCGGGCCAAATGATGTCGCCAGGAGAGACTACAGCAGGAAGGCAATCACCGAACAGTTCAAGATCTGGGGAAGGGAGCTGAAGATGAGGACTCGGAGGATAACGTTCTCGGAGATCCTACCTGTACCAAGGGCTGATGTGAAGAGACAGATGGAACTACAATCAATAAATGCGTGGATGAGGAGATGGTGTGAAGAAGAGAGTTTTCACTTTGTGAGGAACTGGACAACGTTCTGGGGGCAAGAACAAGCTCTTCAGGAGAGATGGACTACAACTGAGCACGTCGGGTACTAGACTACTAGTCAAGAAAGGAATAGAGCAAGCTTTAAACTGAGAGGAAGGGGAAAGCCGACAGTCGACCAGGTGTTGATGATTCGGAAGACAGTATCCCGAAAAGATACTGAGTGAGGAAAGTGCTGGGAATACACCAAGAACACCAAACAGGCAACGAAAAACCAACGGAGCCAGACAAATCAAGAGGAGGATAGGAGGAGTCTACTACAAGGGGAAGACAAGAATGAACATAAAGAAGAAACATACCACATACCACAAGGGGAAGACAAGAGAGACAATAAACAAAAGTCTGCAGAACAAGAAGGAGACGGAAATAATAATGAATTGCAAGGGAAAATAACAAGAAAACAAAAATATCAAGACCTAAATTGTATGTATACTAACGCAAGAAGCCTGAAGAACAAAATGGGGGAACTAGAAATCAGGGCCAAAGATGAGATCATAGACACCATAGCAATCACGGAAACATGGTGGAACGAGGAAAACAAATGGGACACAGTACTGCCAGGGTACAAGCTCTACCGAAGAGACAGGACGCATCAGAAAGGAGGAGTAGCACTTTACGTCAAGGATACCATTCAATCGACCGGAGTGGACGCAGCAACGACAAATGACCAACTGGAATCAATATGGGTTAAAATACCAGGCAGAAAGGGAACTGAGATAAAGATGGAACTGTACTACTGCCCACCTGGGCAAACAGAAGCAAAGGATGAAGAACTAAGAGCCGAGTTGAGACGAGAATGTAAAAATGCAAACACCATAGTTATGGGAGATTTCAACTATCTCGGGGATAGACTGGAGCCATGGAGTTTCATAATGTTCAAAGGAATCAGAGTTCCTAGAGGCTGTACGGGACTGCTACTTGGATCAGCTTGTCAAGGAACCAACGAGAGGGACAGCTATTCTGGATTTAATCTTCAACAGGCTGAGAGGACCTGCCCAAGAAGTGGAAGTAGTGGGACCACTAGGAAACAGTGATCACAACATGATCCAATTCAAAGTGGAAATAGGTATGCCAAAGGGGAGGAGAACCATTGCAACAACATTCAATTTCAGGAAAGGGAACTATGATGCCATGAGACAAATGGTAAAGAGAAAAATCAGGGACAGCTCCAGAAAGGCACAGACGGTGGAGCAAGCCTGGACCTTATTCAAGGACACGGTATACGAAGCGCAAAACCAGTATATACCCAGATTTAGAAAAGGGTGCAGAAAGAATCAAGCAAAAGACCCAGAATGGTTAACCAATGAAGTTAAGAAGGTGATAGGAGACAAGAAAAAAATCTTTCAGGATGTGGAAAAAGAATAAAACCGAGGAAAATTGGAAAGAGCACAGGAAGCATCAAAAAGAATGTCACCGTGTGGTCAGAACTAGAGAATAACACGGTGGCGGTTACCCGCGGCTAGCCGCGTTTAGCTGCGGGTAACCCGCTGAAATGGAGAAGAAAAAATAGTGGCCACTGCGGGACGGGGACAAGGCCATTCACCGCCCCGTGGAGTGGTGAATGGACTTATCCCCGCAGTGAGGCAATCAAGACTGTGCGGTCCCCGCCATCTCCCTCCCTCCACCTTACCTTAGCACTGTTCCTCAACCGCAAAAAAAAAAAAAAAAGCCTCTCCTTTTCCCCTGTTCTCAGTCTAAAGCTGACAGGAAGTCTTTCCGACGTCAATTCTGACGTCGGAGAGGACGTTCTGGGCCAGCCAATCGCTGTCTGGCTGGCCCAGAACGTCCTCTCCGACTTCAGAATTGAGTCAGAAAGAAGACTTACGGCTTTAGCAGCTGCAGCATGGCGGTAAGAGAAGAGGAATAGGAGGGAGGCTTTTTTTTTTTTTTTGAGTGGCAGGGAGGCAGCTGGCTGGCTTTGGCTAGGGAGGGAGAAAGGTAGACAGGTATGCAGGCTTCGGGTGTGGGGGTGAGACAAAAATTCTTGGTATGGTGGATGGGAATCATGGTTTAAAAGCTTTACCGGTTTAAAAGTTTTACCGGGTAGTCCTGCTCTAAAGGTGGGGCTAAAACCAGAATATTTACTGCATTATTGTATTCAGCCAGGCAGGCTCATCCTAGCACGCTGCACATGCTGAGAATTTGCAGACCGAGGCCAGAGGGGTGGTAGTGAGAGGGACATAGGAAGGAGGCACTAGGGGCATTAAGACATGGGAAGGAGACACTAGGGGCACCAAAGACAGGAAGGGGCACTAAGGACATGGGAAGGAGGCACTGGATGCACTAAAGACAGAAAGGGGCACTAAGGACATGGGAAGGAGGTACTGGGGCACTAAAGACATGGGAAGGAGACACTGGGGGCACTAAAGACAGGAAGGGGCACTAAGGACATTGGAAGGAGGCACTGGGGCACTAAAGACAGGACGGGGCACTAAGGACATGGGAAGGAGGCACCGGGGGCACTAAGGACATAGGAAGGAAAGAGGGAGGGAATAGAAAGGGACAATTCTTGGGCCTGAGTGCAGAATGAAAGAAAGGATACACAGACAGAAGGAAACACAACCAGAGACTCATGAAATCAATCACCAGACAGCAAAGGTAGGAAAAATGATTTTATTTTCAATTTAGTGATCAAAATGTGTCAGTTTTGAGAATT
The DNA here is from genome assembly GCF_902459505.1 of Geotrypetes seraphini. Classification (NCBI taxonomy): domain Eukaryota; kingdom Metazoa; phylum Chordata; class Amphibia; order Gymnophiona; family Dermophiidae; genus Geotrypetes; species Geotrypetes seraphini. Next base: position 89,260,116 of record NC_047092.1, read on the forward strand.
TATATCTGCTGTCTATATTTTGCACTATATTTATCTATTTTTCTATAGTTACTGAGGTGTCTGAGGTTGCGGAGATGGGGCGGAAACAGGGTTTTTAAATTTTAGTCCTAGTAGTTTGCCGGTCCACAAAATAATTATTTTATTTCTGCTGGTCCACGGGTGTAAAAAGGTTGAAAAACAGTGATATATAGTATGCAGGCTTTCTTTTTCGCCCAGCCGCACGTGCGACTGCTCAAGTTGTTCAATCTTCTCCTCTCTTGTAACTTCCTGTTTCCGGTTGTGTCAGAGGAGAATATTGAACAAATGAGCAGCCGCGCATGCGGCTGGGTGAAAAAGAAAGCCGGCATATTCTACATCTAAGGTGAGGCGGAGGGAGGGAGATGGCGGAACGCTGCAATCGGTCGAGTGTCTTCTGTTTTTGTATCACTGCCTGCCTGCGCTCATGTTCCAGATCCTCCTGCATTTTTAGTGTGCACAATTGACCTGATTTGAGCTATAGGTGAACATGGGGGACACGTCATTGCAAGGGAGGACAAGTCAATTGATTTATTTTATGTTTTGTTTTTACTACAGGGCAGAGGCACTAAAACAGATTCTCAGTGCAGTAGTAGTAGTGGCAGGACTCTCTTCTGTCTTCATGGTGTTTCACAGTACTGAGGCTTATATGGATGCTGCGGGGACGGTGACGGGGCGGTGAATGAGATGGCAGTGGCGGTGAAAGGGATGGCGGTGATGGTGACGGGGCGGTGCAGAGGATGGTGGGCCGGGGATGGTGCAGAGACGGGGACAGATTTTTTCCCCGTGTCATTCTCTAGTCAGAACAGCAAAGAAAGAGTATGAAGAGAGACTTGCCAAGGAGGCATGGATTTTTAAACTATTCTTTCGATATGTGAAAGGAAAACAACCGGTGAGGGAGGAGGTGGGACCCCTGGATGAGGGAGACAGGAAGGGAGTGGTAAAGGAGGAATAGGAGGTGCCTGACAGATTAAACATGTTCTTCTCGTCGGTCTTCACAAAAGAGGACACATCCAACGTGCCGCAACAGGAAAAATTATTCAAGGGGGATCAAGAGGAAAAATAATCGTACATGGAGGTAAGCCTCGAAGACGTACTGAAACAGATAGACTAAAAACTGACAAATCTCCGGGCCCAGACAGAATCCACCCGAGAATATTAAAAGAGCTCAGAGACGAAATAGCGGAGTTAGTACAGCAGATTTGCAACCTATCCTTGAAAATAGAGGTAATCCCGGAAGACTGGAGGATAGCGAATGTTACACCTATCTTCAAGAAAGGATCCAGAGGCGATCCAGGAAATTATAGACCGGTCAACTTAACTTCAGTTCCGGGGAAGATGGCTGAATCATTAATTAAGGACAGTATCAATGAGCATATAGAAAAAAATAAGCTGATGAGAACAAGCCAGCATGGTTTCTGTAGTGGAAGATCATGCCTAACAAACCTACTGCACTTCTTTGAGGGGATAAGTGAACAATTGTACAAAGGTGACCCCATAGACATAGTATACCTGGACTTCCAGAAAGCCTTTGACAAGGTACTTTACGAGCGCCTACTAAGGAAACTGTGGAACCACGGGGTGGAAGGGGACATACACAGATGGATCAGAAACTGGCTGGCAGACAGGAAACAGAGGGTAGGAGTAAAGGGACACTATTCTGACTGGAAAGGGGTCACGAATGGCGTCCCGCTAGGGTCAGTGCTGGGACCACTGCTGTTCAATATATTTATTAATGATCTGGAAACAGGGACAAGGTGCGAAGTTATAAAATTTGCGGATGACACAAAACTCTCCGGTAAGGTTAGATCTGTTGAGGAATGTAAAGAACTTCAAAAGGACCTGAACAAACTGAGTGACTGGGCAAATAAATGGCAGATGAGCTTCAATGTAGAGAAATGTAAAGTCATTCACATAGGGAAAGGAAACCCGATGTACAACTACACGATGGGGGGGGATGATATTGGGGGAAGGCAACCTATAAAAGGTCTTGGGGGTTTTGGTGGATAAAACAATGAAACCGGCGGCACAATGTGTAGCGGCCTCAAAAAAGGGGAACAGAATGTTGAGCATTATCAAAAAAAGTATCACTACCAGAACCAAGGAGGTTATTCTCCTGCTGTATAGGGCGATGGTGTGACCTCATCTGGAGTACTGCGTTAAATACTGGTCGCCGTACCTTAAGAAGGATATGGCGATACTCAAGAGGGTCCAGAGAAGAGTAACAAAAATGATAAAGGGCATGGAAAACCTTTCATATGCTGAGAGGCTGGAGAAGCTGGGGCTCTTTTCCCTGGAAAAGCGGAGACTTAGAGGAGATATGATAGAAACTTACAAGATCATGAAGAGTATAGAGAAGGTAGAGAGGGACAGATTCTTCTGAATGGCGGGGGCAACAAAAACTAGAGGGCACTCAAAATTGAAAAGAGACAGATTCAGAACAAATGCTAGGAAGTTCTTCTTCACTCAGAGGGTGGTGGACACCTGGAATGCACTTCCAGAAGAGGTGGTAGAGCAGAGTACGATTTTGGGTTTCCAAATGGGATTGGACAAGTTCCTGAAGGAAAAGGGGATTGAAGGGTACAATTACAGGGTTACTATACAGTACAAAATGCTTTAGAGTAATAGATCACTTACAGGTCATTGACCTGGGGGGCCACTGCGGGATCGGACTGCTGGGCATGATGGACCTATGGTCTGACTCGGCAGAGGCAATGCTTATGTTCTTATGTTGTCCTGGGATAAAGCACAGTTAATTACCATAACAGGTGTTATCCAGGGACAGTAGGCTGCTATTCTCACAACCTACCCACCTCCCCTGGTTGGCTTCTGAACTGAGGAGACGCGCCCTGTGCTGGGCGGGAAGGCACTCGCGCATGTGCGGTGCGGCTGATTCGAAACTTCTAGTTTCTACATGCAAGTCTGCTTGCGAGGCATCCTCATCGGGGCTCCATCGATGATGTCACCCATATGTGAGAATAGCTGCCTGCTGTCCCTGGATAACACCTGTTACGGTAAGTAACTGTGTTTTTTCTCTTGCCTCCCCTCAGGGGTGCCCGCAATTGCGTCAGATACGCCTTCCATATCTCTGCTTTTGCAAGGATACTCAACGGCAGCCACAGATCTGGCAGATTTCCAGGATCCGGATCAGTGCGGAGCCCCTGATTTGGAGGATGGTCCCACTGTGTGCAGATTTTTCAAGCACGCACAGCTTGTTGATTCAATCTTTGAATCTCTCAAGGAATTAAAGCAGCAGTTTAAGCAGCCTGTCACTGCTGAATGTTCCTCATGAATGACCAGAGGTCACAATCCGCCTCTGTTCCTGATCATCCTGACCTTGTTTGGATTCTTATGGACATCTGGGAGACTCCTGAGGGTCCCTTGAAATGTGCTCGCCATATCAGAATAAATACACCAGAAAGCCTGTCAGGACTTTTACTGAGAAGTGGAGACCTAGTCCTGAAAGGTCACTTGGACCCACAAAGACAGAGGTACAATAGGTTTATTTACAGCATGCCAGACCCTTGTGCAGTGAACTGCCTGCTTGCTTACAAGAGTGTTAGAAACAGGAAATGCACAGACTTTTATGCCCTTTTCACTAAGCATATGCAAACTAATATATGCAAAAACTACAATTTTCATTTGTTACTTCTATAACTTTTCTACAATTATTGGTCCTAAGCCAGCACTTATGATAGGTTCAGGGGTACAACTTATAGTCCTTTAGGAAGCTAGTCATTTATCTGCTTATCTAAGCCTTGCAGTTCTAAATGTTACATGTTCAGGAGGGCAGGGTAAGTCATGGCTCAAACTCTTATCTATTTAGCTTACAATGTGTAAGGCAGGGACATACATTTCAAGCAGATGATGTCAAATAGATTGTACACTGTTTCCAGCTATGTAGACCAGAGCAGTATTTCAAACAACAGTTAACCATTTCATGACCCTACATTCCCCCCTTTCAGGCTGACGTACCTAAGGAACCAAGCCTGACAAAATAAAGTTAGGGGTCAGGAAAGTCGGGGTTCCCAGTGGGTAAGGGACGATACTGGGAGAGGGCAAGAGCCACTGCAGCAGTGGAACGGTTGACAGCAGAGTCCACAGTGCGGTGAAGAAACGTCAAGGCCAGTGGGACCAAACAAGGTAGACAACATAGTACCAGGGAGGACAAAGCAGTTATCAGCAGAATTGTTTTCAGGGTCATACCAGACGGTAACCAAGAGCCCAGGGAACCAGAGAACCAGTCTGTATTGAGGCCATGCCAGGTTTGAACAGGAACATGAGCCAGCTTCGTGATGCGGTCTACAACTTCCTCAATTACTTTACCATCATCATCAAGTTCAAGGCAACAGTTGAAAAGGTTGAATTTACAACAGACACCCCCTTCAGCAGCTAGTAAATAGTCCAAAGCTAGATGATTCTGATAAATAGCAGTGCGCATTTTAGCATTCGCTCTGCCAATGGTACTCAAAGCTCGGGTGGTCTCATTATTTATCAGTTCGAGTACAGCTTGTAGATGAATAATGCGGTTCAGCATGTAGATTGGGGTCTGATAGCCCCAGGTGCCATCCTCGGCCCATGTGGCAGGTCCGTAAACAGCAATGATCCGTTCAGGAGGCCAGTCATTTCCCCATTCACCTATTTTAAGGGAATTAGTGGCAGTAGACCGCTTTTGGCAACCCCTGTTGTCAAATACAGGGGCTCCCAGGTGTTCACCATCGACCAGCGGTAACAGGAAGAAGCTGGGGCGGATCATGCTGAGTACACAAGTTCCAGTCCAATTTGCTGGCAACCAGGAGTATGCAAATAAGCTGCAGAGCCAGTATCGACCATCAGGGGCTGGCCAGTGATCATAGGTAATACCATTGAGCAGATTCTGGAGGGGACTACTTGGCAGAGTGGAGGTGAGGTTGGCAGGCCAGGGAGTCCAGGTAGCTGTTGTGGCATTGAAGGACCAGAGCAAGGTACATTTGAGGTGTCTGACTTGAACATTGAAGGGACCATCAATCCGCTGCAGGCAGTGAGAGGCAATAATGGAGGTCAGCAAAGTCCATCGAGGAGGCCGAAGAGTGGAAGCAAAAGTAAGGTTCTGTGTAGATAGGCTTAACATGTCCAACTGCTTTGCCTCCCATGGCCATTGCTCACCCATATTAGTGCCACCACAAACAAAATAATTGCTAATATTAAGGGTTTGTCAATAGCCTCAGCAAACTGTATAAACAGGTTTCGAGTAACTGCTGGAATTTCAATGTCTACTTTCATGTTTTTCAATGTCTACTTTCATTGGGATCCACTATGGGAGTTTGGTTAACAAGCGGACCATCAGCCCCATTAATGCGGATTTCTACCCATTTTTTTCATCTTTAATACTAGTGGATTTGTAACATGGCTCCATCAGTGGTCTGGCACTTGCGATAATTGACTCCCTCATAGGAACAGACATCAGGTAAGGGGCAATGTGACAACGGAATTGGGTTCTGTACAGGAGGGCCATTTCTACCTGATTTCCATTACGGACCTCAAAAAGACATGGTTTACAGGACTCAAGGGGTTGTGCCTGAGCTTCTGGCACAACAGGAAACAAATACAAAAGGAAGAAGCATAAGACAGTAAGAAGAAAACAGCAGTCAGATATAACACATAGGAGCATTCGGCAATGTATACACAGAAAACCCATTTGTCAAAAGACATTGAAAGTGACTCTCAATGCACATAGAAGAAGGTTCAATTGGGGCAGTGGTTAACCACAAGTAGTCAGTTAAACTCAAACACTTGTGAAAAGGTTATATTCAGAACACCTGCTAAATACAGTGGTAAATGTTCAAAGCAATTTTGAGGTTTTAGAGATCTTCAGCTGGAGGGTTGGCTTGCCATACAGCAGCAGGCTTGACTCTACTGTAGTGAAACCAGGTTTCGTGTCCGGACACCTTGACAGATGTAGGGGAAGAAATGAGGACAGTGAAAGGGCCTGTCCACCTAGGTTTCAAGGGGTCTGACTTCCAAGTTTTTAGCCATACTGTATCCCCAGGGATGTATCCATGGACTTGTGTAGCTATCGGTAGTGGGGCTCTTTCCAGGACCCATTTGTGGAGCTTTTGAAGGGCCTTAGCTAAAGATTGGACCTGACTCTGGAGGATATCCGATCCCAGAGTAGCAAAGGAACCAGGATCTGGGTTCACAACGGGTGGTGGCCGGCCGAACATGAGCTCAAATGGGGACAATTTAGTGGGTTTGGATGGGGTGCATCTAATCTGAAATAGGACAGAGGGCAGCAGGACAGGCCAGGACAGATTGGTTTCTTCAATTTGTTTCGTGAGAAGGGTCTTAAGAGTTCTATTCATTCTTTCGACCTAACCAGAGCTCTCAGGATGGTAAGCAGCATGTAACTTCCATTCAATTTGGAGAGCCTGAGCAGTTTGTTGGACAACATCGGCAATGAAAGCGGGGCCATTGTCACTGCCTATAGAAACAGGGAGACCAAAGCGCAGAATTATGTCGTTTAGGAGGTGTTTGATTACTTCCCTAGCGCGTTCAGTGCGAGTAGGGAAGGCTTCAACCCATCTAGTCAGGGTGTCTGTAAAGACTAGAAGGTGACTGAGGGAACGGGAAGTAGGCATGTGGGAGAAGTCTACAGACAGAACCTGCATCGAATATGTTCCAATGGGTTGGTGTCCAGGAGGTGGCAGTCATCTGCTTGGGGAATTTATTCTAGAACAGACAGCACACTGTCGGACCGTATTCCAGTCTAGCTGATCAAGGTGATTGATAAAGAAATTTATCTTGAGGGTCATTTTCATAGCGGGTTCTCCAGAGTGTGCCAAATCATGGCATCTTTTGACAATCGTGAGGGCTAGGTGCTGTGCTCGCGTTTGAAGTATCAGTGTGTGGGTCTGGATTGGCACTTGAATTGGCACATATTTGTATCCACCCCCCTTTCAGGACAGACTGGCCTGAAAGAGTGCGGGCCCAAGTCTGTTCCTGAGAAGTGTACTGGGGTGTAAGGGTGTCCAGAAAAGGAATGATGGTGTACAGAGGAGCCGAAGGAGGGGGCAGAGGCTGGCAGCTCGGGCTGTGCGGTCAGCAAGGGCATGGCCGCGTGAGATGAGATCAGTGACATAACGGTGGGCTCGACGGTGCAAAACCGCAACACGGAAGGGCAATTTGACAGCCTCAAGGAGGTCAAGAATGAGGGGAGCATGATGGATCAGGCGGCCGGAGGCTGTAATGAAACCTCGATGTTTCCAGATGGCCCCATGGGCATGCAAGGTAAGAAAAGCATATTTGGAGTCAGTGTATATGTTGCAAGACTGAGAGACAGAGTGGCGCAGGGCAGAAGTGAAGGCATACAACTCAGCTTCTTGGGCGGAAGTGCCAGAGGGCAGAGGGCCCATGAGTAAAGGGGAAGTGGCAGAGACTACTGCATAACCAGTGATAAGGGTACCAGAAGGGGTGACAGACGAACTGCCATCTTTGAAAAGAGTGAGATCAGGGTCCCAAAGTAGGATATCAGTGAGATCAGAACGGTGTCACAAACACTCCTCAGAGCAGAGCTAATCTGTGACAAACACTGGAATTCTGGTGTGTCCCCTATAACAAGGGTATCCTCAGGTCTTCTAGTTAGCCCTAGGTGCTTGCCTAGGCTTGGGAGGAAAGGGTCAATATAGACTTCAAGTTATCACTCCTCAGACAGTGTTCTTAAATAAAGAATCAAAGCTTTATTCTGACCTTGGTGGTCCCCAAAAAGGTGAAACATAAAAGGCAAATATTGGCAAAATAAATTCAGCTGAACAAAAGGGAAAATCAAAATATACAAGCAAAAATCCCATACAGGTTATCTTGCCAGAGTTCTTGCACTCTGATTCAGCAATATGCTTTATAATGGTATTCAAACATAACTCAAACTTCTTCTCAACAGTATTTGTTAGAAGCATAAAACATAAATAACTTCCAGCAGTCAAGACAGGGACTAAACAAACTTGTGTCACAGCAAAGGCTAGAAACTTTGTTTGGCAGTAAGCCCCAGCACTGCCTTGCAAAGAACCCCATTCTCTTCAGCAAGGCAAGGCAAGGCAGCTGTGTGAGATCTGGTGATTAGCTGCCAGCAAACGGTAGCCACAATATGTTTGCAAAATTCCAAACAAACTCATTCACACAGTTCACAGGTTCTATAATTTCAACCTTTACTTTTAGAAAAACATCAGTTGCCAGTATTCAGGTAAGTCAATTTCTGAAATCAAACTATTAGTTAGATTCAAAAGCAAATGGCAAATTCTTCAGGCTTTCTGGCACAAAAGGAAAGGCAGAGGGAAAAAAAAACCCCACATTCACTGCTTTCCAGCTACTCACTGCCTGGCTCAATTTGTGTCCATAAGATCTATCTGGTTCTCATGTACAGGACCAGCAACTTGTACCTCCATGCTTTCCACACAATCAGGAATCTGAAAGCTTGAGGTGGGGAGGATTTCTTCCACCTCCTGCATGGGCCAATCTCGAACTTCTGCCTCCGCTGCCTGCCTCCACGGTTCCTGCCCTGCCTTGGGCTGTGGGAGTGACTCACCCTGGTCACTCGCTCCTCCTCCTCCTTCTCCTTCTCTCTCTCTCTCAGCTGCTCTGTTTTAACCCCCTCTAATTTGCCCCTCCCTGCTCTGAAGAGGGGGAAGGGAGAGAAATCTCTCTGCAGCTGTGCCTGTCTCAGTGACAGCTTCCTGTGCTGAGACTGGCCTTCTGGGAGCTGTAGTTTCTTAGCTCCTGGGATAGTCCAAGTGAAGTCAGCTTTTCATATTCTGCCGGGCCAACCTGACCAGCTCTTCTGCCTCGGGGACTACCAATCTTCTTCACCACTGTGTCAAAGCTAGGTAGAGCACTAGATTTGTCACAACGGGAAGAATAAACTAAGTCAACGCAGTTGTGCACGACGGGAAGAATAAACTAAGTCAAGGCAGTTGTGCACGACCAGCTGGGAGGAGACAGGGAGGAGAGTGGAGGGGTCAAGGAGTGAAGAGACAACAAGGGAGACCTGAGGGTTTTCACAAAGAAGGGCTTGGAATTTAAGGAGGTGCTCATTCGTGATCCACAAGGAGCCTTTATGTTCTAGAAGAGTGGTCACACAGTGTGGGACAAAGAGGTCAATATGTTGGCCAAAAGTGAGTTTGTTAGCGTGCTGTAAGAGATCTGAGACAGCGGCAATTGCCCGAAGACAGAGAGGCCACCCGGCAGTAACAGGATCCAATTGTCAAGAGAGATAGCCAATGGGCCTACACCAGGAACCAAGGAACTGGGTAAGGACTCCAGCTGCGATACCGGATTTTTCATGAACATAGAGCTGGAAAGGTTTGGAGGGGTCAGGAATGCCAAGGGCAGGAGCCTGAGTCAGAAGTTTTTGGAGGCAGCGGAAAGACCGCTCCTGAAGTTGGGTCCAGACAAAAGGGGCTGAGTCAGCGCCTTTGGTTGAATCATACAGAGGGCGGGCAATAGTAGAAAAATCAGGGATCCAGATACGACAGTATCCGGCAATACCGGGCTTTGTGAGTATCGGGAACAGGGATACTACAGACAGCCTGGACACGGGTGTGGGGAAGGAACCTGGTACCCTGGGAAATATGAAACCCAAGGTAGGTGACACGAGGAAGGCACAACTGAGCCTTCCGGAGAGACACACGGTAACCGCAATGGAGAAGAAACTGAAGGAGAGAGCGAGTGTCCTCCTGACAGGCAGAGGTAGATAGAGAGCAGAGAAGAAGATCATCAACGTACTGCAAGACTTGGGAATCAGATGAAGGGGAGAAATTGGCAAGGTCTGAAGCAAGGGCGGTGCTGAATAAAGTTAAGCCCTGGGGTAAACGGGTCCAGGTTACTTGGGAGGTTTGTCCAGTGGAAGGGTTTTCCCATTGGAATGCAAAAATTGGCTGACTGGAAGGGGCTAACCGACAGCAAAAAAATTCATCCTTGAGATCCAAGACAGTGAAGTGGGTAGCTCCAGGGGGAACCAATCCCAACAGGGTATAAGGATTAGGGACAGTAGGATGGATGTCCTCTACAAGACGGTTGACAGCACGGAGGTCCTGGAGGGGACGGTAATCGGGGAGGTCACCGGGTATTCCAGGGTGATTTGCAAGGAGCCAAAAACCCACAATCTAGCAAACGAGAGAAATGGACGTATATTCCCTGGAGAGCGGACTTGGATATGCGGTATTGCTTGATAGAGATTGGACTGGCAGAAGCCTTGAAGGTAACAACAAAGGGTGGGATGTTATGTGCTAGTCCGGGGGACCCAGACTCAGCCCAAACAGTCGAATCAAGGCCCTCAAGAAAATCAGGTACAGAGAGTGGGGATTTACTTGCCATGTGTTCCGACAATAGGGAACAGAGAAGGCTTGGTGAGGGGGCAGCGGAGCGGTCAGGAATGGGTGTGAGGTTTGCAGAAGGGAGGTCCATAGTCAGACCGTGAGAGGACAGACGAATAGTGGCTCCCAAGCGCTGGAGAAGGTCCCGACCAAGCAAGGGGACAGGACAAGAGGGCATGTACACAAAGGAATGTGGTATGGAATGACCGCCAATGCGAACCGAAACAGGTTCAAGGATAGGGACAGAATCAGAAGAGCCAGTTGCACCCATAATGGAGATAGATTTGGAAGAACGCTTACTGAGAGGGCGGGTCAGAACTGAGTGTTTGGCGCCAGTGTTGACCAGCATAGAGATAGAGTGGTCCCCTATATGGACATTGACCAAGGGCTCATGGGAACCGAGCGAGTAAGTTGGGAACAATCTGGAAAGTCACTGCGAGCCGGTCTGTCTCAGTATTCAGTTTCAGAGTCAGAATGAAAGGATGCCAAACCAATAGTAGGTTGGTCCGTAGTTTTAGCCTGTTGGTACGGGGCTTGCTTGGACACTCATTCTTCCAGTGACCCCTCTCCTTGCAATAAGCACACTGATCCCGTTCCAAATCTTTACAGGATCCTGTCCTATCAGGCTGGGACCCCTTAGGTTTTGAGGGGCCAGAGGAATAGGGGGGCGCTTGGAGGAGCTGGGCTCAGAGTTTCGGGCAGGGGGCCGATTACTTGGGAAAGTATTTTGGAGGGCTACCGCAAGGAGGTCCGCTTTGCGCCGGAGAAGCTTATCAGTCTCTCGCCGGTTGGCGCTCTTCCGATTCATGAAAACACACTGGACAATCTCAAGGAGCTGGACAGTGTTCATGCCTGCGAACCCATCCTGCTTCTGGAATTTCCTACGGATATCAGGTTGTGTCTGGCTCACAAACGAGGTATTCAGGTTTTTCTGGGTCAAAGGGAGTAAAGGTACAGTAGGTGTCACAGAGACGTTCATAGAATGCGGCTGGGGATTCATCAGGCTTTTGGAGGACCTCAGATACTTTGGAAATGTTGGTGGGTTTCCGAGAAGCCAACCGGAGACCCTCAAGGATATACTGGCGGTACTGCATAAGGAAAGTATTATGAGTGGCATCATTGGGGTCCCAATTAGGGTCCTGAGAAGGGAAATGGTTATTAATCCAGTTGGGATCGGTTACATCTGCATCCGCCTGGGCCTTTGTAAGGGATTCTTGCAGAACCCGTTTTTTGTTCTTCGGTATTTAGGAGACAGAGAAGTAGTTCCTGGCAATCTGACCACGTGGGGCGGTGTGTGCGAATGATGGACGTAATTAGGTCAATAGTTGCTTGTGGCCGCTCTGAGTAAGGGGGACAATGGGATTTCCAGTTGTATAAATCAGTGGTGGTGAAGGGCTGATATACAAGGCTAATAGTGGGTGGTCTAGGATGCCCGGCGGCATCCGGTGGATTGGCAACAGGAACCTGACGAAGGGGCATGGCCAGATTTGTAGCCTCCAGAGTCTCCTGTTTAATTTGTCTTCTCATGGGAACTATTTGAGGAGGATTAGGTCTCAAGCGATGGCTGATGGGAGAATCATCAGAAAGAGAGAGAGTCCAGATGTGGATAAAGGACTGGGGAGGACAGAATAGCTGGGCTATCAGCCAGGGCTCGGGAAGGGGAAGCTGGAAATTGAGCAGGGAGTTGTACAGGCTGGGAAACAGAAGGCTGAGCAAGAGAGACAGAACTGGGATTGGGTATGGGCTGTGGTGTTGCCGAGTTTGAAGGAGGAGCAGTAGGTATTTCAAGTATGTCAGTTGAAGGGTCAGACTCAAAGACATGAGTAGGACGATAACGCTCATTGACAGCCTTCCTGAGGATGAGGACTTGGGACTGGAGTTTCTTGGGTACAGGAGGGAAAAGCCAAGAAGGCTTGCTGCGGACTAAGTCTAACCAACTATCTATATAGGGGAATTGATCAGGATGGCCAGTCTTAGGGTGGGTTACTATGATAAAAACCTGACGGGTTATGTCCTCTTCCAGGGAGCCAGAGGGGGGCCCAGCCCACACCAAACGCCGGCCATTCTAACAGGCACAGACGAATAAGGGTTGATTTTTTAAGTGTAGTACCATAATCAGAGCCAAATCCCTTTTTAAAATTAACTAACATTATATCAAGGGAGTCCTCATAGGTAGACTGACATCCCCCCATTGTGCAATGGAGGACAAAAACACTTCCCTGTATTCCTGGCCCTGCCCGTCTCTGGACTAGGGAAACGCAGTACTAACAGGTCCACACTCGCTTCGTCCCAAGGACATCTCAATCACACACAGTATACACGCCAGTAATATCTGTTACCTAAAACAGTGAAGCACAGGTCCTATATTTCCTCCCCGTGACTTCAGCGACGGATCAAGTGGCTTACTAGGCAGGAGAAAAGAGACAGGATAGGAATGATCAATTCCTACTTACCAGATGGTGGCCACTCCAGGACAGAATTAAACTGATACAGATTCTTGTACTTTAAACTGAGACTGGATAAGTCAGTTGAAGTGGTCGAACTTCCTGAGGTCTGCTAAACCCCAAAAGTAGGGCTGCCGGCTAAGCAGACTAGTCAGCTGTAGGACCAGAGACAAGTGACCAATCAAGTGACCAGTGGTCAAGAGACCTTCCAGTCCCTGTTCGGAAGCGCCAAATGAAAGGTCACTTGGACACACAAAGACAGAGGCGTGAAGAAGGTACAAGAGGTTCATTTACAGCATGCCGGACCCTTGTGCAGTGAACAGCCTGCTTACAAGAGTGTTAGAAACAGGAAATGCACCGACTTTTATGCCCTTTTCACTAAGCATATGCAAACTAATATATGCAAAAACTACAATTTTCATTTGTTATTTCTATAACTTTTCTACAATTATTGGTCCTAAGCTAGCATTTATGATAGGTTCAGGGGTATAACTTATAGTCCTATAGGAAGCTAGTTCATTTATCTGCTTATCTAAGCCTTGCAGTTCTAAATGTTACATGTTCAGGAGGGCAGGGTATATCATGGCTCAAACTCTTCAAGCAGATGATGTCAAATAGATTGTACACTGTTTCCAGCTATGTAGGCCAGAGCAGTATTTCAAACAACAGTTAACCATTCATGACCCTACAGTCCTGCAAGGTATTCACATTTCCAGCCTAGGAGAAACCTGAGTTATTTCCCTAGGGAGTTCCAGCCCAACCACCTGCTCATAGGAGGGAGGGGTGGGGCTATGACACACGTAAAAGCAGAGCCCTGAATCAAAGAAAGGAAGGCAGGGACGGAGGCACAGAGGACAACAGAGACAGAGGAGAAGCTGGGGAATCAAGGCAAAGGCACGAGCAGCCAAGAAAGCAGGAAGGTGAGGGGAGGAGTCTCTCTCCTAAGCCCTACAGCAGTGAGGACGTGGATATGGTAGAGGACTTTCCTAGCCTGAGTTCAGCTATTGAGAACCTGGAAAGAGCTGAGGCAGTGGACACAACAGAATGTTTTCTGGATGCCAACTGTAACCCAGAAAGAATGGAGGTTAGTCCATAAGCTAAAGGGAAGCAAAGGATCTGTCTCTAAGCTGCGTTTGTGTGATGGCTCTCTGTAACCAGAGACCAGGTGTCACTGATTAGGGAGAGAAGAAAAATATGGGACTGCCCGGAGGTGGTTATTTCCTAAATAAGCTATATCTTTGATCGTGTGAAGCCACTGTGATAAAGCCTCTGTAAATTAACAGCTTATCTAATACCCTGCTGTGCTCCGTTGGCTGAAAAGCTCAGCTGATGCTGATAAGCTCTGTTGTAAGGCAGAGCTCTGAACTGAGTCTGAGCTGGGAACTGGACACTTTACCCAGCAAGGTTAGCTGGAAAGCTTGGGACTTTATTTCCAAAGTTTGCTACTTCACTTACCTGCTATGTTATGCAGTTCTTGCTTTCATTGTTTGAAGTTTATTTTCATGGCAGTGTTCTCCCCAGAAATTTTTTCCAGCCAGGTGGTATGGAAAAGTTGCCCGGTGGGGAGGGATGGGGAAATTTGGTGGTGGGGAAAATTAAATGTGCACTATTTTTATTAATTATTATTATTTTCCAATGCTCAATATGACTCCCTTTTTTAAGGGTTGACACTTAGGCAGTGTTCCAGTAGCATTTAAGCCAACCTTGTAAAAAAAATAATGCAGATCCTCTTATTCTGAATAACTACTGGCCTGTATTGAACCTTCCATTTCTTTCAAAACTACCGTATTTGAGAGAGTGGTATTCAACCAACTTCAAACTCATGTTTTTGTTTAAGACATAGCACAGAGACAGTAGTTCCTGCCTTAGGGCTCCTTATACAAAGCTGTGATAGCAATTCTGCCACTGCAAATGCACTGAAGCCCATAGGAATTGAATGGACTATGGTGCATTTGCCATGGGAGAATCACTACTGTGGCCTTGTAAAGGGGACCCTTACTGCGTGAACTCCATAGTCACCTAGACCAGTGTTTCTCAACTTTTTCAAGTCAAGTACTCCCTAAGTCCAACAAAAACCAACCAAGTACCCCAGCCCAAGCTCTGCCCCTTATCCCATCCCCATTTTATAATAGTACTAATTGTAATGCAATTTCTTCCATTCATTTGTCATGTACACACAATATAATCTTATTAATTCACAATGGTAACCACAATGCACACTGTATACAGAGAAAATGAAAATGATAATTTAAATTTGTTTTATTTTTCAAAGAGGTCAAGGCAGATGACTAAAATATGCAATGTCACCTCAGTAACAACTATAGTGGAAAATATAGATAGCAGATTATAAATTCTCAAAACTGACACATTTTGATCACTAAATTGAAAATAAAATCATTTTTCCTACCTTTGTTATCTGGTGATTTCACAAGTCTCTGGTTGCATCTAATATTTCTTTCTTTCTGCACGCTTCCTCTCATCCGGACCTCATTCCCTTCCCCAACCAACATCTCTCTCTCTCTGTCCTTCCATGAGTCCAACTTTCCTTCCTCTCTCCTCCATCCCTATTGGCAACATGTCTCCCTTTCTCTCCCTCCTCTGTTATGATCTTGCATCTCTCTGTTCTTCCTCGGGGTCTCCCCCCCTCTGTCTCTTCTGTCTGCACCTTCCATAGTCCAGCATCTGCCTCATGTCATAGAAAGATGATGGCAGATAAAGACCAAATGGCCCATCCAGTCTGCCCCTTTGGTCCAGGCCTCTGTCTCTCTGTTACTTACAAACACACACCCCCATGTCCAGCATTTGTTTTCCTTTCTTCCAGGTTTTTCTCTGCCTCTCTCTCTCTCCTTTCTTCCTCCCTCTCTCATTGGTCCAGAATCTTTCCACCTCTCTGCAGTCTCTTTCTCTCTTCCCTCTATACACCCCCAAGTTTAACATCTTCTGCCTTCCCTTTGTTTCAGGTTTCTCCCTCTATCTTCATTCTGCTAACATTTTGAGACCTCCCACCTTTCTTTCAGGTCTTTCTGTATCTCTCACTCTCACTGTTTTCCACCTCCCCATGACCTGGCATATGCATAACTCTCTCCTCGGTCCAGGGTGTTTCCCCTCTCTGCAGTCTCTTTCTCTCCCTCTATACCCCTCTAGTCCAGCATCTGCCCTGTCTTACCCCTCTCTTTTGGTTTAAGTCTACTTTCCCACCCCTCCTCAAGGTCCTTTTCTATCTTTCTGTCTCCTCCTCCTCTTCCCCACCCCATGTCCAGATCCAGCATCTCTGAAATTTTTTTTTAAAAGTTACCGACAAATTCATAAGCCCTTTTCCCTGTAATATCAACCCAACCCCCCCCAAACTCGCTCACATTCTTCTTTTTGAAACTCCCCGAGCGCAGAAATATAACCAATCAGACCACAAAATCACCCTATACTGAGCAACAGACGCTCCTCTGAGCTCTTAACTCCTGCGCTGTAGTGTTCAACTTCTTTTCGATTTGAGTCAAGGTTGCCAAATACAAACTGTTTATTTATATACTGCACATATCCCAAACAGGCTATTCTTTTGTTTTTATGCAATTCAAAAAGACATGGGGTATACACACAGCATCCCCCATTTGGGAAAAGAATAAAGTATAGTATACTTCCAATCAAAGCAAAACATAACTCCCACCCCCCCCCACACACACACATATACACCAAAAAAAAAAAAGGGGAGCTCAAGGGGTAGGGGAAAAGAGGTTATCTGCACAGTGAAAGGATAACTTACATGAAACTCTAGAGAACTTTACAAAACCCACCGAATCGCTGAGGCTGCCCTGCAGGATCAAATAAAGGAGTGGCTGACAGTTTCACTGCCATAGCTCCTCCTCCTCCTCCTCAATTACCTTCCCCAATTCGACCTTCCATTCGACCCCTCTACATACAAAATAATAAAAAGGAGGCAGGGGGGGTTGAACAGAATTAAATAAAAGTAGGATCGGACTTGGAAGTCAGCAGCTCATCAGTCTATCTTAGGAGGCCTGCATTCCGTCTTCAGCTCATCTCCCTCTCCCTCCCTTACAACTTTCTTGTTAGCTTCCCTATGCTGTGAATTTTGTGTTTTTTTTTTAACAAAACTGGTGGGAGCGCATTCTTTCATTACACGAAGGCTGTCACCGCTCAGGGAAGGGAACACAGACTGTACAGTCGGCGGCAGCGCGCACACACCTCTCACACTGATGAAAGCTACTGAGAAAAAAAAAAAAATAACCCACCGGTTCACCTCCAAACCTCCTCCTTCACTCTCCAGGCTCCTATCCCAGCTGTTGGGTGTCCGTCCCAGGACCTCTTCATTCTGCGGGTTGTAAATGAACTGCTTACAGTCGGTGCGGGTCTGTCCAAAGGTTTTTTGCTCTCCTCTTTGGCCATGGCGGACTCGCTAGTGTTGGCGCTCTTCCCGGCGGCATGGCTTTTTCTCAGAGTTGAAGCTCCTGTTGCGGCGTTGGAATTTTCATTGGCTCAGCTAGGGCACAATGGACCAATCGCAAACAACCTCAGAGTTCTAAGGTAGTTTGTGATTGGCCTGTTGTGCTGCAACTGAACCAATGAAAAAAAACCCTCAGCAATAGGCGGTCCAGAACCGGCCAAAAAGTAGCCCAAAAAAGCAGAGAGATTTTGAAGGGTAGTTGCGGTTTCACTGTTTAACAAGTGCCCTTCCTCAAATTCACAGCCGGAGCGCCCGGCTAAAAGTCGCTAGAGAGAATACTGCATGGCATTGCTGTTTATTTGAACCTTGGTGAAGAGGACTATCTTTAAAACAGAGAAAGTCCAGGGGAATGCAATTGTATGCCATACTTGGATTTTAAGCCATTCTGACAACTGTATTGATATATATTTATATTATTTTTACTTTTTGCCTGACTTATGCATGTCTTGAGGGTGGCTGATGCTGTTCAGACCCCCTATCAAATAAAGCCTGAGAATGAGAATTTGACTCTGCTGGAAAAAGTGCAGAGGCGAGCCACAAAACTTATCAAAGGAATGGAAAATTTGACCTACAAAGATCGACTCAGGAAGCTGGGGCTGTTTACTCTTGAGAAGAGAAGATTGAGAGGGGATTTGATAGAGACTTTTAAAATATTAAAAGGATTTGATAAAATAGACCAAAAAGAAGCATTACTGAAATATTCTGATGTGACACGGACAAGAGGACATAGACTGAAACTGAGTGGCAGTAGGTTTAAGACAAATGTCAGGAAATTCTGTTTCACACAGCGCGTGGTGGGTGCTTGGAATGCACTCCCGGAGGAGGTTGTGGAGGAGACTACTGTTCTGGGATTCAAACGCAAGTTGGATGCACACCTTGCATATCATATTGAGGGATACGGTAAATCCGGGTCTCCAAAAAGGAGTACCTAAATGGGCCGCCGCGTGTGCGGATCGCCGGACTAGATGGACCTCGGTCTGATCCGGTGAGGGCGTTTCTTATGTTCTTATGACCATACCTGGATTGTGTCTCCCTTTATTGGCAAACGTATCTCAGTGTGGCCTGGGCAGACTAGGCAGGAGCCTAGGTATGTTTTACCTGAAAAGCCTTCCTCTTTCCTGGGGAAGCCACGCCGACAGGTCAGAGTAAAGCACAGCTAAACCGCCTGCCGGACTGAGCAGAGGATAGTTGTGTGACAGTGCACATCTCTCCCCAGCGATATTAGGGGGGGGTCCTGAGATGGTCTGTGTGGGACTCGATCTGGAGAGAGCTCTGGAAAACAACAGATTATAAAATGCACATCTGCTTCTAAAAGGGACTATTGCTTGCTTTGGAATGAACTGTAGGGGATAGCAGTGCCCTCTTTGAAGTAGGAAGGATTAAAAAAAGAGTACATTCCTTCTGCACGGCTCGCAGGCACTGGGATATAACCTGCTCATCCAGAATGATATACCTATCTACTAGAAAAATAAGAACCTAATCTCTCTTTCTTAATGAGACAACTTGTTTAATAAATATTTTTAAGTTAAACGAGAACTTATTGTGTGGGTTTTACAGTATTCATATAGCAGAGATAATTCCTATTCAGGGATGCTTACCAGCCATGAAAAAAATTCCTGTATTTTTCACTCTTTAAGATGCACCTGACCATAAGACTCACCTAGCTATAGAGGAGAAAAAGCCAAGAAATAAAAATTCTTAACAAAATGGTATACCCTGTCTAACCGCCCTGCCCTATACCCTGTCCTCCCTTGGGTAATCTAGTGGTAGGACAGGGCAGGCAGGGCCCCCCTCCCCCGAGGTAGGCAGGAACCCCTGGGTATCTTTTTTAAATCCCGACGGCTGCCTCCTGTCCTGATGTCTTCCGGCAGCAGCGCGAGAACTGACAGCAGCCATTCAGTGAGTGTCATGGGACCAGCCAAGCTTGCGCCTGCCTTGTGCGCCACTCTGCCTTGTGCTGCCAGAAGACATCAGGACAGGAGGCAGTCGCCGGGATTAAAAAAAAGGGTACCGGGGGGGACGCTGTAGCTGTATTTGCTCCATAAGACACACCCTTAATTCCACCCACTTTTTTTGGGGAAAAAAGTGCATCTTATAGAGTGAAAAATATGGTAATAATAATAATAGAGAGACGTCACAATTACCCTCCAGACTGGAGTAATAATCACAAACCACTTTTAAGAAACGCTTCCCCCTTCCTATTGTTATTCCCTCCCCTTTTTTCCCTCCCTTTTAATTTGTTTTTTAATCTCGATGTACTTTACTTATCCTTACCCATGGGCCCCTTTGTTACCATTTGTCTTTCTCTGATCTGTCCTTGATATTTTAACTTTGAATGCCTCCCTTCTCTTTTTTTTTTTTTTTGCTTTTAAATTTTGTATAGGTAACTTTTGATAGTGAGTAGTGGCAGCCAGGGGGCGCTATGGTATGCTGTATTGGAATGGATAGTGTGCAAGAAAAAAAATTTGAATACGTTATAGATTTGTTCTACACATAAGATACCTCCTTTTCATGTAATTCTGGGTAAATCTAGTTAGATACATATGTGATAGTTAAGGCCGTGCCCAATTAGAAACCTATGAAAAGTTTGGTACACAGATATAAACAAATTGAATATAGATTGCAGCTGAGGCCAGAAAAACTAGAGATTAACGGAAAAACACTAGGGGGTACTAGGAAGAAAAAGCATAATAATATTCTTTGTATGTACTTTGCTGGATTAAACAAGACCATAGGAGAAATCAGATATAGATATATATATAGCCTAATTGATAACAGATATTCTTGTGCATGTATGTTTGAACATAAAATTGCAAACTATAGTTTGATATATATGTTAAACCTTGAAAAATCATGAAAGGTAGCATCTGCGTTTTGACCTATCTGACCTTTTAGCTAGGCAACTTTCTTAACTCTGTGGCATTCCAGGAGGCCTGCTTACTGTTTCAAGGCTCCTTTAAGCCCATATTAGGAACTTTTCATGAAGGGGGGGTTGTCTGTTGTGTGTGTGTCAGTGAAACTTGAAACTGTCAGTTTTTCCAAAGCAAGTTTTCTCCTGACACAGAAAGCTGTTTTGGATTCAAAATTTCTGGGGGTATGTTATAATGTTTATACATATGCAGAAAGTTTTGTGAACAAATAATTTGTAACACTGTTCCTTAAACCTGGTATTTCTAAGAGTTAAAAGGAATTTTATGATTGAAATAAGCTCAGCCTTCATCAGTGATGAACTGGCTGACCATTGATAGATGAGAGTGATGTAATATATGGTCATCGTGAGGGTACATATTCAAGCAACAGCCTTTGTTCCGGGGGGAGAACTCAAGTTTCAAGTTTATTAGATTTTAATATACCGACCATCAAACAAATATCTGGCCGGTTTACAATAATTTTTTTTAAAAAAGTAAAGAAAGAGTAATTGAGAGTAAATATTTAGAAGTGCATATAGTGAACATTAAAGACATTAATATGACAAACTTGACAGTGAGGAAAAAAGGGAATGGGAGGGTAGAGTTACATTGTAGAGAGAAAAGGGAGTAAGGGGAAGTGGGAATAAAACATGTTGGGTGGGGGAGGTTCTTTAAGAGAGATACAAAATTAAAATTTAAAAAGAAAAGAAAAATATTAAAAAAAAAAAAAGTAATGTGAATAAAATTAGCGAGAAAGTAGAATCTAAACAGAAGAGAATGCATCGTGAAATAAAAAAGTCTTCAGGCCTATTTTAAATTTATCAAGATGTTGTTCGTCTCGAAGTGGTTGTGGTAGAGAATTCCACAATGTTGGGGCAGATACAGCAAAATTTATTTTCCATGTATAATAGAACTCTTTAATGGAGGGAATTAATAAGAGATTTTGATTTGTTGATCTCAAAGTTCGTGGTGAACATTGAGGAATGAGGAGTTTATGAAGGTATGAAGGCTGATGAGAAGATTTTATTTTGAAAGTCAAGAGGATGATTTTATAAGTGATTCGATGAGCCACGGGAAGCCAGTGTGCATCTTTCAGAACTGGAGTAACATGATCATATTTACCTAGTTTATAGATGAGTTTTATTGCAGTGTTTTGTATTAATTGAAGGCGTCGGATTTCTTTTTGGGGGAGACCATTGAGAAGGGAATTACAGTAATCTAAGTGGGAAATAATCAAAGAATGAACCAGAATTTTGATAGATTCGGTCTCCAAGATTGAGGTTAATGAGCGAATGATACGAAGTTTATACAAAGACGTTTTTATAACAGAACTAATATGGTCGTGGAATGATAGATCTTTATCAATGATGACTCCTAAAAGTTTTATTTTTGTTTCCATTTGAATTGGAACAGATTTAATAGAAATTTTTTTCCGGTAGAAGTTCGGTATTTTTAGTTGAAAATAGGAGGCCAAATAGCCTTGGAAGAGACGCCACCCCCCCCCCCCCATATACAGAATGTTTTGCCAAATTGGTTATGAACAAATTTTGCAATGTAATCTTAATTCTAATTTGAATTGAATATAAATTAAATAAAAATTATTTTGATGATATTACATGTCTATGTATGAGTTACTAGCATGAAATACTCTGTATGTTGGGGACGCGACGCAAATCCGTGTACTCAATAGACGGTATATCAAATATGCAATAAACTTGGATTTTATAAAGTGCTATTTATCAGGTGTGTTTTACATGTGGAAAAGGGTTTTAAAAATTGCATGGCCATGTAGATATGCAAAAGCTACACAGATACTTTTTGTAGAGGCATAGTTTTGGTGAAAGATCAACAGAGTTGCAATGTGTACACTTATTTTATAAAATATATTGCTACATACTCGTATTAGTACCATCTTTGAAGCATATAGAAATATTATGGCAGATAAAGATCAAATAGTCCATCCAGTCTGCCCATCTGTAGCATCCACTATCTCCTACTCTCCCCTAAGAGATCCACGTGCCTGTCCCATGCTTTCTTGAATTTAGACAGTCTTAATTTCCACCACCTCTACTGGAAGACTATTCCACGCATCTACCACCCTTTGTGTAAAATTTGTGTGTTTGAATATCTACACTGTTATTCCTGGTTCTCACTTCTACTTTATAAAGGCATATAGGTTCCTATACTATTTAAAAAAAAATAGACACCTTCTGGGACTTTCAAGATAAAGGATAGATTCCTATTGTAAAATTACCTCTACATGTATGCATAGAAGTATATATTATATAGTTGAGTGTTTATTTTTAATAGGAAAGGTCGAGATGGGTTAAAAATTAGAGGAGCAGGTGGATTTCAATAGAAATAAAGAAAAATCTTTGCATATCTGCTTAACACAATCTCTCTTCTCCATTCACTTAGGCATTCTTAACTAGAGTAGCTAAAAAACTGCAGGGAGCATTGGAGCTGTTGCGTATGGGTGTGATTGGAAGGTTGGCACAATGTCAAGTATATGATATGCGTCCAGAAACAAACTCTCAAGGGTAAGTATGAACAAAGTAATTTCTAGATCAAAGCATATGTTTCAGACTTGGGTCATAAGGTAAAATGAACTAGACACAGTACTGACTTGAGAAGATAAACCTGGAGTGGAGGAATAGCCAATGGGTCTGAGTACAAATCCCACTTAATTCACTAATATTCCTTGTGACTTTGGACAAGTCATTCCAGACACAACAGTTATGTAGTAAACTGTATTGGGCAAGTAATACACTTGCATTTGAATTTCGAAAGGCTATAATCAGATACGAAAAGATGCTATTGAGAAACTTAGGAAGTAAAGTATAAGGTGGAAAAGGTATAAGAGAAAATGTAGAAAAAGCTTTCAAATGTCAGAAAGAACTAAATGGAGAAGGGAAAATATTAACTACATAATAGTTGGAAACCTTATTTTAAAAGAAAAAGATTTAAAAGGAAATTTTAAGGGCATTTTTATTTAAGATCTAGAGGCTTTGTGGGTTTTTGTTTGATGCCATTTTGCTAGAATAAGATCATTAATAAAATCTTTAAATATTTTATGTATGTGGTTTCTGCATTCAACACTATGGGCTAGATGCACTAAAGTCAGCAATCATTGCTAAACCTGTTTTCACAGCTTTAGCAATGATCACTATTAACGACCTGATTCACAAAACGGCTCACCATGTGTTTTTCCCCTCGATCATAAATTGCATAAATTGTCATAAATTGCAGAGCAGAACAGAATATGGTTTGTCACTGAGGAACAGATTTTATGCTGCTTATCCTAGGAATAAGCAGTGGATTTCCCCAAGTCATCTCAATAATGACCTGTGGACTTCTCTTTTAGGAAATTATCCAAATCTTTTTTAAACCCCGCTAAGCTTACTGATTTCACTACATTCTTCAGCAACAAATTTCAGAATTTAATTACACGTTGTGTGAAGAAATATTTTCTCTGGTTTGTTTTAAATCTACTTCTTAGTAACTTCATTGCATGTCCCCTAGTCCTATTATTTTTGGAAAGAGTGAACAAGCAAATCACATCTACCCTTTCCACTCCACTCATTATTTTGTAGACCTCTTATATCAACCTTGAGCCATCTCTTATCCAAGCTGAAGAGACCCAACAGCTTTAGCCTTTTCTCATAGGGAAGTCAAACCATCCCTTTTAACATTTCCGTCGCTATTCTCTGTACCTTTTCTATATCCACTTTATCTTTTTTGAGATACGGCGACTAGAACTGCATACAGTGTTTGAGGTGTGGCTGTACCATAGAGCAATACAAGAGCATTATAACATTTTAATCTTTATTTTTCATTCCTTTCCTGATAATGCCTATCGTTCTGGGCATACCCTTTGTGGAGATCCTAAATTTTATGACTTTCTGATGAAGTGCTGAAAAGATAAAAATAATCCTGCTCTATTGGAAACTGCAAAAGCCATACTTAGAGGATGTATTATCGGTTACGTAAGTTCAAGTTCGGAAAGCACAAGACCAGGAAATCCTGCATTTACCGTATTTTTCGCTCCATAAGACGCACACTAGATTTAGAGGAGGAAAACAAGAAAAAAAACTTTCTTAAACAAATTCTCCCTGCCAGGGTCTTGACCCAAACCCACACTCCTTGCCAAGCTCTGCACCCTGTCCCCTCTCCCTTTCAGGCTCTGTACCTTGTTCCCTCTCTGGTGGTCTAGTGGTAGGCCGGGATAGGGCACAGGGCAGACAGGCCTAGTGGCAGGCAGGCAGGCAGGGGCAGCACCCCCTCCCCCCGTACCTTTTACTTTTTTAAATCCTGGCAGATTTGGCAGTGCCCAGAGAAGGCCGCCCTTACAGTTACCTTGCAGAAGCAGGAGTCTCGGGCCATTTTTTGTTGTCCATACACTGGCTTCAGACAAACCGGTAAGGGAGGTGTCTTGTTAGCCCCCAGGGCCGTTTGTTCCCTTTTTAACATTGGTCGCAATTGCTGACATTCTTCTCTCAGTCAGCTGCGGCATTGAAGGGCTGCCTTCCCCCGATGGTACCTAGCATGGGCCGTAAGGTGACGGGGCCGTTGGAGAAGAGTGCAGCGTCGGAGATTTGTTAGCCTCCGGAACCGTTTGTTTCCACAGTACTTTGGCTGTGTTTGCTGATTTCTTTTCCTGTCAGTCAGCTGCGGCGGCAAAGGGTTTCCCTCCCCTGGCGGTACCTAGCGTGGGCCCTGAGGGGGGAGGGCCCGTTGGTTCAATTAGCTGCGGCAACAAAGGTCTTCCCTCTCCTGGCAGTACCTAGAATGGGCCCTGAGGGGGAGGAGGTATAGAGGACGTGAGTGGTCTCGGCGCGCTTATAGCGCGAAGTGAAGTCAAAATCAAGCCGCTATCTATGGAGTCTTTGCGGTATCGGGACTCGCGAGAACTGGGCAGCCATTCAGAAAGCAGCGCGGCCCAGGCAGGAGCGCAGAGAGCTCGCTCCTGACGGCCGACACACCGTTGGACCACCAGGCTATTAGCTGCATTTTAAAAGGTACGGTGGGTGATCTACCACAGAGACCACATGACAGGCGGGAAGGGTGTTTCATATTAAAAAGTGGTTTATAAAGGTACCGGTGGGGAGGATCCATGGATCCATTTTAAAAAGCTATGACGTGGGGAAGTTTTAAAAAGGTGGGGGGGGTGTCAAAATTTGTATCTTGTTCCATAAGATGCACCAACATTTCTACCCATTTTTGGGTGGAAAAAAAGTGTGTCTTATGGAACGAAAATACGGTACTTGACAGCTAGTTGCACTGTGTTGACACTACAGGGCACATCCTACCTCGACCAGTAAACAAGACCTACTCACTCTTCAAGTCACCCTCAATGAGAAACTGCTAGAGAGGGTGCAGAGACAAGCAACGGAGCTAGTGAAAGGTATGGAGAACCTGGACTACGAGGAACGACTTAGGAGACTGGGGTTGTTCTCCCTTGAGAAGAGGATACTGCGAGGGGATCTGATCGAGACTTTCAAAATACTGAAAGGATTCGACAAAATAGAGCAGGGAAAGCAGTTATTTACAATGTCCAGTGTGACACAGACAAGAGGACATAGACTGAAGCTGAAGGAGGACAGGTCCAGGACGAATATCAGGAAGTTCTGTTTCACGTAGCGAATGGTGGACACCTGGAATGCTCTCCCAGAGGAAGTAATTGCAGAATCCACCGTTCTAGGATTTAAGGGTAAACTAGATGCACATCTCCTTAAGAGTGGCATAGAGTGATAAGGGTAAGGGTATATTAGATTCACATCTCCCTTGAGAAGTGTACAGTGATATGGGGAATAAAACCATGCCAGGGTACACCTGGCGGGGCCTCTGCGTGTGCGGATCACCGAACTTGATGGACCCAGGGTCTGATCCGGAGATGGCAATTCTTATGTTCACCAGAGAACAATGAAAACTTTGGCATATTATAAGTATCAACTTTATGTTTATGGCCATGAGAGTGTCAGACTACTGGCGTATTTGATCTTTCACAAAGAGAGCCAGAGGAACATTCTATATTTTAGTGCTGCCTGATTCACCAATTGAAATTGATTTTGTTGTCTGAGAAAATCGGACTCAATGGCAGCAGCAGTGGACAGTAGTGCTGCCCGATTCAGGAAAAAAAATTTTCAATTCGATTCAGCCTATTGAATCAATTTTTTTATTTGATTTGATTCAATTTTCCTGCCGAATTGGGTGTTTTTTTCAAACATCCTGGTGGGTTTATTTTATTGTCTCTTCACCACTTTTATAGCCTCTTCACCCCTTTTGCCCTCTCCTACCCACACTAGTGCTGTGGTGTAAACAAACAAAAAACGACTTCCTATCTCTGTTAAATCCTAGCTCATGTTCACGGTCTAACACCACCTCTGGCAGGATACACATTTCAAATCTGACATTGTAATCACAAAATTTAAAATAAAATTATTTTTTCTACCTTTTGTTGTCTGGTCCCAGGCTCTTGGTTGTCTTCTGATAACTAGCTTGCCAGAGTCTCCTGCCCATTTATCATTTTTTCTCAGTGCTAACCATCAATCTTCCATCTCTGTCCTCCCCTTCCACTTCCCTTCCCTCCCCCGGAGGTCTGACATCTTTCCTTTTTTTCATCTCCATCCCCAGATCCACCCTTTCATCCAGCATCTCTCCTTCCTTCCCCACCACCCCAGGGTCCAACATCTCTCCCTTTCTCTTCCCAACTACCCTCCTATGTAGTATCTCTATCCCCCCCACACACCATCCCTTGTGTCTAACTTCTCTCCCTTTCTGTTCCTTCCCTTCCTAAATCCCATTGTCCACCATCTCTCTCCCTCTCCTCTGTTTTTAGACCCATTATTTCTCCCCCCCCAGTTCGGCATATGCACATTTCTTGTAATCCCCTTCCCTCCCTCCCTCCATGTACTTCTACACCAGGGCCCCCCTACCATGAAGGCCTGCATCCCACCCCTGAAGGCTATCACCACCCCTCTGGAGGTCTATCCTCCCTGAAGGCCTGCACCACCACCCCTGAAGGCCTGCACCCCACCCCTGAAAGCCTGCACTCCTCCCCTGAAGGCCTGCATGTTCCCTCCTGGCCTCCCACTCTTCCATTTACCTAATTCCAGCAGCGGAGCAGCCTGTGGAGAGGATTGCCAGTGCTAGCGATCTTTGCAGGTTGCCTCGGCCTCTGGAGCTGTCATTCCCAAGTCAGACTTAAATATTTAACAACACATTTGCACGAATACACAAGTAAAAAAGTAGCACCTAGTTTCCTTGTTTCTTCTCTCATCACAAGGAATTATTTCAGTCTATCCTGAGTAGATTTTGTCACATCAGGATAGAACCATAATCTCTGACCACAGAATGAAGTAGTGCCAAATTTAAAATAGAGCTTCATAGCAGCTGACAAATCTTACTCAATACAAAAGTAGCAATAAGAGTAGCTTATTCTTTAACTTCACTTAATGAGACCTCAAGAATAGCAGTAATATTTTGAAGATCATTAATTTGTTGTATTTGCTCAAACATAATTTTTTCAGTACCAGGTATGTCTCCTGTTTCAGACTTTTTATTTTTATTATCTGGTAAGTAGTAAACTTAATTAATTGGAGGCAAATTATCCTGAGGAATTTTTCAAATGCTTCTCTTCTTGATCTGACAATCAAGACAGGTTTTCTAGTGGCAATTGTCTCCACATATTTCAGACCTGCAAGCTCTCTCTTGCAGAGAACCATTTCTCTGGATCATAGAAGTGGGGGTTTCTTTCCCTACTGTTCCTTTCTTTCTGCCAAAAGTGGTTTCAGATTTCCATGTCAACCAAGAGGTTTGTTTACCTACCTTTTTCTCCACGGGGTCAGAACGGAAGGATCAGATCTTAAGACTGGACATGTGGAGAGTGTTGCTCTACTACTTGGAAAAAACTAGTGACTTTCAGCTTTCTGACCTTCTCTTTGTCCTAACTAGTCAGTCTAGGTGTGATAGACTGGCATCTAAGGCTTCTATCACCCATTTGATTTGCATGGCCATTTTGTTGACTTAAATCGCCTGTGGCAAGCAGCCACCGATCTCTCTCAAGGTATCGCAACCTTGTGGATGGAGTCTTGAGTGATTCACCTGAACAAAATTTGCAGGATGGCCACTTGGTCTTCTGTTCACATCTTTATGAGATTTTACCAAGTGGATCTGACACCACCTTTGGGTCCTCGATGTTGAGGGCAGGCTCTTCTGTCCCTCTCTAGATGATTCCATTGCTTAGGTACATCACCAACAGAATCAGTGTGGCCCACCCTCTATATGCTCATTTTCTCTGAATTGCCTGCCTTTTCTGCCTTGGTTATTTCTCCTTACAGCCCAGAGTATCTTCCAGCTAGATGGTCCCTCTGGGGACATTACTTTACATATCTTGACCGATAGCAGGTTTTCGGTTAGTGCTATTGGGCGCAGCAGGTTAATTCCTTGTTCTTGCCTGTGTTGCATGTTAGCTGTTTATTAATTATGTTCTTATTTCTTGCAGAACAGAACGTTCTTGTGTTTGCAGGGAAGGTTCCCATGCCCCTTTTTGTATTTAAGCCTTGCTCCAGTAAAGTTGGTTAGCTTTTGAATGTGACTGATGAGGTCACTGTCACATAGGTAGGAGGAGCAGATGAAAAAAACTGGATTTCTGAAAGTCCTGGTTCGCAGGCATGGATTTGAACACCTTGAGTACTGATTCCATCAGGGACTTATAGATAGAAGATTAGCAAAGATAAGAACCTAATCTTCCATTAGAAGACTTCCATGTGCTATTCTGCAAGGATCTGATCTGGAAAATTGCTAAGTGCCTTTGATTTTATTCTTAAAAATCTCAACTGACTGGGAATAGGTTTTTGCTACCTGAAATATTTTTTCCCTTGATTTGTACATTGGCTGTAATATTTAAATTATTAGGATTTAAAACTGCTGTGTTCTCTGGTCTTTAGCACAAACTTGATTTATTTATTTAATTTTGAAATTTAAACGGTTGACTGTGTTTTTCTAGACCAGAACACAGACTATTATTATTTATTTAATTATTGGGAATTAACTTTAAGAACTGTTTGTCTATAGTGTGGTGTAACTCTTCTGTCTTCTAACCTACACTCCCCCCCTTACTACCACCTAATAAAAAAACAAGCCTTCCCTCCTTTTCTTTTTCTGCTTAGCTCTGTCATTAAAGGGGATAAACTCTTTTGACTAACTCTTGTCTTTCATACTGCAGGCAAGGTTTATTTTATTTTATTTTACATAGTCAGACCAGAAAGCAGCTTTAAGGTTTAATATCTAGTTGGAGATTACAGTACAGAAGCTGCTAGCTAGATTTATTGGAAATATTTATAATTTTAAAAAGGGGGAAAAGATAGATTCCAGCAGAATTTGTATCATAGTGTCTCAATTGCTAGGCCCTCCTATAGAACTGCTGATAGGGATCTTGGTGGCTCGCTGGGACTTTAGTTCCTCTCCCAAGTTTCCAAGTTTATTATAAAAATTTGATTAATTGCCTATCACATTTTCTAGGCGATGTACAATTTCATAAATAATTAAATAGGGGTGACAAATCTAACAAACAATATTCAAAATGAATTAAAACTAATAAATACAAACTTTGCTATACATAGTTTAACTTATACATATAATTTCAAGGCGAGGGAAAAATCATTAAAGGGTTACAATCAATATTAATGTAAAAACATTTAAGGAAAGAACAATAGGAAGGGCAACAGATAAAATTTATATTACTATACAAAGTAAAAAGTGAAAAGTAAGCAAGTCTTTGAAATTTATTCATTAAAAGCATCGTTAAAAAGGAAACTCTTGAGTTTGGATTTAAATTTATCTAAGTTCTTTTCCTCTCTAAGAAATAGTGGGAGGTCATTCCAAGATTGGGGAGCTGTTATTGAAAAAATGGTGTGACGCCTTGTATTGATAACTTTCAGAGAGGGCACTGCCAATAAGTGTTGATCCTGTGATCTTAACAGTCTTGAAGTACGATAAGGAATTAAAACTCTAAAAATAAATGCAGGGGTTTTAAATAGTAATGATTTGAATGTAAGCAGACATATTTTAAATAAGATTTGGTGTGCAATTGGAAGCCAATGTGCTTTTTTAAGAAGAGGAGAGACATGATCGAATTTTTTGGCTTTATAAATTATTTTAACAGAGGCGTTCTGAATAATTTGCAGACGTCTGATTTCTTTCTGCGATATACCTTTAAATAATGCACTACAATAATCAATTTTGGAAATTACTAATGAATGAATTAAAATATTCAGAGATTTTGCACATAAAAATTTTGCCACTGAGCGAATTTGTCGAAGTCTGTAGAAGGTAGACTTGACCACATAACTTATGTGATCATGATACGTTAATTTATTATTGAATATTACTCCAAGAATCCTAATATTGTGTGCCATCTGCAGAGGAATGTCGTTAATAGAAATGGGAGAAAGTAATCTATTACAGTCCTTCCATGGAAAAAGCATAGTGTTAGTTTTATTGATATTCAGGGCTAATCTATTGGTATCTAGCCAGTAATGAATTTGATCCAGTTTTCCATTAATTGCTGTTATTTCTTGTAAATTATTGGGATCAATTGGATGTATCGACTGTATGTCATCTGCGTATGCGAATATTGAAAATCCGATAGACTGACAAAGAGTCATAAGGGGGGGCAAGAAAAATGTTGAACAGTAATGGTGAAAGTATTGATCCACCCCCAGTGTCTGCAACTCATATATAGACAGCCCAATAATGAAGACGTATCAGTCAATTCCAATTCCAACCAATCAAGATGAATATCATTCAGTGCAATCATTGTTGTGCCTTACTTCCCAGGCACACCATCTGGAGGCTTAAGGCTTGCCCCATATGTATTCAACTTGCTAGTATCAAAGAGGAACTCTGTAAACTTAAGTAGGAATTGGAGGAAATTAAAGCAGCTAAAATCATCCCACACAAATATACCAAGTTATCCCAGGACAAGCAGGCAGGTATTCTCACTAATGGATGATGTGATCCAACGGAGCCCAAATGCGGACGCCTCACAAGCAGTCTTGCTTGAAGAAACTTGAAGTTTCGAGTCGCCCGCACGGCACATGCATGAGTGCCTTCCCACCCTGTGCGGGGCGCGTCTCCTCAGTTCTTTCTTTTCCGCGGAGCCGAGAAGTCCTTCTTCTACTCTCTGCGTGAAGTTTTTCACTTGTGCCTTCTAAAGTCCGCGGTTTTGGGTTCTTTTTCTCTTAATCACTGATTTTCGTCGTTCTTTATTGTTTTCAAAAAAAAAAAAAATTTCTTCCATCCGTTCGACCGAGCAGGCCACGTGGCCGCAGCCCCGCGGCTTCGATCTCGCGGCGGAGCTTTTCCGGCCTATGTCCCAGCCTATCACCGGTTTTAAAAAGTGTGCCTAAGTACCAGTGCGTGATTTCGCTAACGGACCCTCATCGACGCTGTCTTCGGTGTCTCGGGCCTCAACACCTTCCGAAATCGTGCCGGCCTTGCTCCACGCTCACCGCACATGCTTTCAAGCGTCGTTGCGTCTTGTGGGAGTCGCTGTTCATGGAGTCCTCGGCGGAGCAGTCCTCATCGAAGGGATCCTCGCCTTCGACATCATCCGCACACCAGTCTCCCACCTCTGCGGCCTCGAGTCTCCTCAAGCCCACTTCATTTGTTCCGGCTCAGACTCCAGCACCCGCTGCGATGCCTTCCTCAGTCTCTTCAGGTCAGGTAGCACAGCAGCCCATTCCACTGGTAGTGCTAAAAGTGCCCAAGGCTTCTAAGCCCAAGCACTCACACACTACCTCTAAGGAGCCTCGCGGATCCATCCTTGCCGGCCTCATTCCAGACCTTACTGGAGAAGCAATTCATTGAGCTCTTCACCACCATGGGGCCTAAGCTTCTCTCCCAAATCCATCCTGGGCACGCGGAGGCCTCCCGCAAGGTCGAGCCACCTCCGGTGCCTCAGCGATACACACACTCTCAACAGGGAGCAGAGTCTCTTCGAGTGTCTGGTCTGGCATCGTTGCATGCATCGCAAGGAGCAGAGTCTTTGCCCATGCCTCCGTTGGAACCGATTCACTCGATGCAAGGAGCAGAGTCTTTGCGAGTGCCTCCATTGGAACCGATCCAGTCGATGCAAGGAGCAGAGCCTTAGCGAGTGCCTCCATTGGAGTCGATTCACCCGATACAAGGGCTCGAGCCTCTACGAGTCCCTCGAGGTGAGCCCAGCCAACCACCTCTGCTTCGATCAACCGCTTCCAGCCCCATCCATTATCTGGGGGCCTCAGCGAAGACCCACTCGCCTCGTCCATCGAGGCTGGTTTCCAAGCACAGTTCGCATCATCGTTTGAGGCATTCATCGAGGCACTCTTCCAGGCACGCCTCGCCTCATCGGAAGCAGCTTTTTCTCGAGTATTCACCACTGGCTACTTCACCCCCTCTGATGCCGGAGCTCAAGGACACACTGGGGTTTTTATCACCACCACGATCCCTGTCCTCATTGGATCCAGAGGCCTCAACGTCCTCGAGTCCTTCTCGAGGCCCTGCATTGGCTGACCAGCTGTCCTTCTCGTTCCTCCAGCAGATGGCAGCAGATTTAGACATACACCTGGACACGGGGGTCTAAATTTTTGAAGGAATACCTGGAGACTTTGCACCTTCCTCAACCTCCAGCTGAATCCCTCAAGCTTCCCTTACACAAGCTGCTGGACCAGACCTTTGTGCGGTGCCTTAGCCCTTTCAGGACCAAGGGACATATTTGTCCCATAACTTTAAAATCCTATAAATTTTGATTGGGATAGTCTACAGTTCTAAATTTGATATGTACGGATTCCATATGATACTGCCTTTATGTAAACAAACTGGTTCCGACATTTATTCATTAGCGTCGTTGCCAGATTGACGAGAAGATTCACTTGCCACACTGTCCATAAGCCAGAAGTGTGATTTAAAAAAAAAAAAAATAATGATATTTCACAAAAAAAATCAATTTTTTGGCATCTGCAAGCCCTTTTTACCATAAAAATGTCGTCAAAACCAAAAAATTGGCCTACGATCCTTATGGTCCTGAAAGGGTTAAACACCTTATTCCATCCCCGCCGTGCCGGGAAAATTGGATGCCAGGTACCGCATTGTTCATCACAAAGGGTTTGATGGCTCCCAACTCTCCCATCAATCCCTTTTGGTGGAGTCCTCACTGAAGCGGTCTCACCCCTCCCAGGTCTACGCCACCGTTCCACCTGGTAGGGAGGGCAAGACCATGGACCGATTTGGCAGGAGAATTTATCAGAACTCCATGATGATTTCCAGAGTTCTGAATTATAACTTCCATTTCATCACATACTTTGAATTATTCCTGTCTGTACTCCAGAAGTTCATGCCCTATCTGGACCCCAGAGCACAGTTTGAGTACCAGGAGGTTCTGGCCCCTTGTCCCAACTCCGGCTTCAATTGATGCAGTCCTCCTACGATGCCTTTGAGCTCTCGGCTTGAGTGACAGCATGCTCGGTGGCCATGCGCCAGCTGGCGTGGCTCAGGACCATCGACATGGACCCCAATCTCCAGGACAGGCTTGCCAATGTGCCATGCACTGGTACCGACCTCTTCGACGAGTCCATCGAGGCGGCACCAAGAAGCTCTCGGACCACAAAAAGTCTTTTCAGTCCATCCTGCGTCTGAAGCCTAAACCTGCTCCTCCTCGTCCATCACGCCCACCGTTGATTTACCAGCGGCGTTATCCTCCGAAATA
The DNA here is from genome assembly GCF_902459505.1 of Geotrypetes seraphini. NCBI lineage: Eukaryota > Metazoa > Chordata > Amphibia > Gymnophiona > Dermophiidae > Geotrypetes > Geotrypetes seraphini. The sequence goes on from NC_047092.1 coordinate 89,294,030, forward strand.
GGCTCCACCCATCTGACAGCCTGTGAAGAGGCAGCATTCCCAAAAAGCAACACTAGAAGCTTCAACCATCAACTGTCCCTAAGGCTCCTCAGCCCTTTTGACTGTCTCATAGAGGGCATAACATCTGTCATTCTGCCATTCTCAGTTGCTCCACCGATTGGAGGTCGTCTCCATCACTTTTACCACCGATGGATGACTATCACCACCGACCTATGGGTCCTCTCCATCGTCAAGGAGGGATACTCTCTTCAGTTCCATCAAGTTCCTCCGGAAATCAAAACCCACCTATTCAAAAAATTTATACAGATGGCTTAACCCCAAACAGACCCCCCTCAACGCAATTCCCCCCTCCTCCCCCCTTCACCAGTTCCCTTCTCTTTAGCCTCAAGCATGTCAACTGCTTCCCTAACGGTATATATACTGGATCTGCACTATTTCCTATTTGTACAGCATCTTGTAGCTCTTGAAATATACAGCTCCATTATTCTTGTAACTTCTCCTGGAAATGACCAGAATTCTCTCTGTAATTATCCTGGAAATGTCCAGTTGTCTCTTTTGTAATCCGCCCAGAACTGCAAGGTTGAGACAGAATAGAAATCAGTAATGGAATGTAATGTAACACCCTCCAAGAGAGTATCCTTCCAACTTGACCCAGACCGCCCTTCTTCTTCAGGAAGCCCAGGCCTTGTTGCAGCTCGGGGCTGTCGAGCCGGTTCCTTTGTCACAACAGAACAAGGGTTTCTACTCCCGGTACTTCCTTGTTCCGAAGAAGACGGGCAATCTGCGCCCCATTTTGGATCTCAGGGTGCTCAACAAATTTCTGGTCAAAGAAAGATTTTGCATGTTGACCCTTGCATCCCTGTACCCCCTCATCGAGCAGAACAACTGGATCTCAAGGAGGCCTACACTCACATTCCCATTCATCCGGCCTCCCATCAATACCTCAGATTTAGGGTGGGACATCTTCATCTTCAATACCAAGTGCTCCCCTTTGGCCTGGCCTCGTCACCCAGAGTCTTCACCAAGTGCCTGGTAGTAGTGGCCACAGCACTCAGGAACCATGGCCTCCAGGTGTTCCCCTACCTGGACGACTGGCTAATCAAGGATTCAACATCTCAGGGAGTCGTCCTCGCGACCCAGAAGACGATTTGGTTGCTGCAGCATCTGGGATTCGAGATAAACTTCCCAAAATCCCATCTTCAGCCTTCCCAGACTCTCCCCTTCATCGGAGCTGTCCTGGACACTACCCAACTCAGAGTGTTCCTCCCTCCTCCACGCTTGTAAGCTCTCCTCCACCTCTGTCACTCGATGTCCTCTCGCCCGTCCATCTTGGCGAGAAACATGATGATCCTTCTAGGCCACATGGCCTCTACAGTTCACGTGACTCCTTTTGCCAGACTTCACCTCAGGATTCCTCAGTGGACCCTGGCATCTCAGTGGACGCAGGTGTCCGACCCCCTGTCTCGACACATCCAGGTCATTCCTGCTCTGCAACAGTCTCTTCGTTTGTGGATGCTATCCTCCAATCTATCCAGAGGTTTACTGTTCACCGCGCCCCATCACCAGAAAGTCCTCACGACCGACTCGTCGACTTACGCTTGGGGGGCTCATCTGGACGGCCTCCGCACCCAGGGTTACTGGACCAGCACGGACCGCCAGTGCCACATCAATCTCCTGGAACTCAGGGCGATCTTCAACACTCTCAATGCCTTTCAACATCTGATTCACGACCAGGTTGTCCTCATTCGCACAGTCAACCGAGTCGCCATGTACTATATCAACAAACAGGGAGGGACGGGATCGGCCTACCTCTGCCAGGAAGCTCTGAAAGTGTGGGATTGGGCGATTTGCCACAACACCTTCCTCAAAGCTGTCTACATTCAGGGGGCGGACAATGCCCTAGCGGACAACTTGAGTCGCCTTCTGCAACCGCACGAATGGGCTCTCCACTCCACGCCCCTTCATCAGATCTTCACTCAGTGGGGAACATTTCAGATAGACCTCTTTGCGGCCCCCACAACTTCAAACTGCCTCAGTTCTGCTCCCGGATCTACACTCCTCAGTGCCTCGAGGCAGATGCTTTCCTTCTGGACTGGACGAATCTCTTCCTATATGCGTTTCCTCCATTCCCTCTTATTCAGAAGACTCTAGTCAAGCTGAAGTCAGACCGGGCCACCATGATTCTGATTGCTCCACGGTGGCCCAGGCAACCTTGGTACTCCCTTCTCCTTCAACTCAGCTCCAGGAAGCTGTACCCACTACCTGTCTTTCCCTCGTTACTTACACAGCATCAGGGATCTCTGCTTCATCCCAACCTGCAGTCTCTACACCTGATAGCTTGGTTCCTCTCAACATAACTCCTCTCCAGTTTTCCCAACCTGTGCGAGACGGAAGCCTGCCACTCGACAATGTTACCACCAAAAGTGGACAAGTTTTTCTACTTGGTGTTTCTCTCATCATCATGAGCCACAACACTCCTCCTTGTGTTCGGTTTTGGACTATCTTTTTGCACCTTTCTCATTCTGGCCTCAAATCTACATCGATACGAGTCCACCTTAGTGCAATTGCTGTTTTCCATCAGCCGCTTCAAGGGAAACCTCTCTCTGCTCATCCTGTGGTTTCCAGATTCATGAAAGGACTTTTCCATATCAATCCTCCTCTCAAACCACCTCCAGTGGTTTGGGACCTCAATGTTGTTCTTTCTCAACTTATGAAACCTCCCTTTGAACCTCTTCACAAGGCTCATCTGAAGTATCTCACCTGGAAAGTTGTCTTCCTCATTGGTCTCACTTCTGCTAGACAAGTCAGTGAGCTCCAAGCCTTGGTAGCTGATCCACCTTTTACAGTGTTCCATCATGACAAGGTGGTGCTTTGCACTCATCCCAAATTCCTTCCTAAAGTTGTTTCGGAATTTCATCTCAACCAATCCATTGCTCTTCCAGTGTTTTTTCCAAAGCCTCATTCTCACCCTGGAGAATCAGCTCTTCATACTCTGGACTGTAAGCGTGCTTTGGCTTTCTACCTGGAACGCACAGAACTGCTCCTCAACTTTTCATCTCCTTTGATCCGAACAAGCTGCTAGCAGGAAGAAGCAGAGAGAGGAGCAGAGAAGGCGGTGCTAGCAGGGGAAGAGGCGAGAGCTAACTCCGCCCACCCCTGACATCACCAGCCAAACTCCCCCCATAAAAGGGGTCGAGCCAACGGCAGAGAGTCCACAGTGCAAGGCCAGCCGAAGAGAGACTGTAGGAGCTGTGCCTAGTCCTGAGCACATGGTAGAAAAGTCCTGAGCACATGGCAGAACAGTGAGCGGAGAGTGTGCTAGCAGGAAGAAGCAGAGAGAGGAGCAGAGAAGGCGGTGCTAACAGGGGAAGAGGCAAGAGCTAACTCCGCCCACCCCTGACGTCACCAGCCATACTCCCCCCATAAAAGGGGACGAGCCAACGGCAGAGTCCACAGTGCAAGGCCAGCCGAAGGGAGACTGTAGGAGCTGTGCCTAGTCCTGAGCACATGGTAGAAGAGTCCTGAGCACATGGCAGAGCAGTGAGCAGAGAGTATGCTAGCAGGAAGAAGCAGAGAGAGGAGCAGAGAAGGCGGTGCTAGCAGGGGAAGAGGCGAGAGTTAACTCCGCCCACCCCTGATGTCACCAGCCAAACTCCCCCCATAAAAGGGGACGAGCCAACGGCAGAGAGTCCACAGTGCAAGTCTAGCCGAAGGGAGACTGTAGGAGCTGTGCATAGTCCTGAGCACATGGTAGAAGAGTCCTGAGCACATGGCAGAACAGTGAGTGGAGAGTGTGCTAGCAGGAAGAAGCAGAGAGAGGAGCAGAGAAGGCGGTGCTAGCAGGGGAAGAGGCGAGAACTAACTCTGCCCACCCCTGACGTCACCAGCCATACTCCCCCACAAAAGGGGACGAGCCAACGGCGTGCAGCCATTCGGCACGTGGCGAAGGCAAGCGGCAAAGGCGCTCGCCTTAGCAAGAGCGCCTTTGTGAAGAGCCTTAAGAAGAGCCAAACTACACAAGACAACGATACCTTAGGGCAACAAACGGACCTCTCAAACACACTATCCCTTCATCCTAATCGTACAGGCTCTCATACTAACTCACAGACAGCAACCCTCTCAGACATCTCAAACTCTCAGCCTACATCGACGGAGTCGTCCAGGAGCTGTCCCAAATCACCGAGCAAGCCCATGACAAGTCCATCCTCGAGACGCCCAAATCATCAGCTTTGAAACCAACAATTGGGATACAAGAAATGGCTAGCGGCACTGACTCCTGTCAGCTGGTGACCTCCTCAATGGGCAAACATAGGAGATCCTCCCCCCTTTTTCAATCTCTTCATCTTCTCCTTCTTCTTACAAACAGGGCAGCTATACATCAACCCCTCAACTCACCCTGCGGAACAGATTCCAGATTCTTCAGTAAGGAACTGCCGATGAGGAACAGGAGCAGGCCCAACACACAGCTCCATCTCCAGGGACAACTGACCGGCTCCCCCCAAAGAAGCGCAGAGTAATAGTCATCAGGGATTCCATGCTGAGGGACACCGAGGGACCAATTTGCAGACCGGATATGCAATCTAGGGAGGTCTGCTGTCTGCCTGGAGCCAGGATACGAGATGTCACCGCCAGTCTGGATAGACTACTCACACCCCGAGACCACTTTCCTATGCTTATTGTCCACATAGGAACCGACACTGCCAGGAACACAATGGATTCCATCACCAGAGACTTTGGAGCACTGGATGAGAGGCTGAAACGGACAGGAGCGCAGGTGGTTTTTTCTTCGATCCTCCCAGTTAGAGGCAAGGGAAGAGCCAGAGATGAACGTATCCTGAGGACGAACGAGTGGCTACAGGGATGGTGCCGGGATATGAACTTCAGATTCCTAAACCATGGGGAAGTGCTACAAGGACTTCAGGGACCAGACGGACTCCATCTGACCAGTAGGGGTAAGAACGTCTTCGGACACCGACTAGCCCGCCTGCTTCACAGGGCTTTAAACTAGGTAAATCGGGGGAAGGTACCCATTCACATATTAGTGCAGAAAGGAATTATCCTGATGAGGTGAGTCGAAACTCCACTTCCATGTCCAAGGTAAGTACCCACATTGCAAACAGTTCTTTAGGAGTCACACCGATTCGGGTAGGATACGCCTCACAGGGACTTAGCAAACACAAGATATGGAGGGCCATGTATGTCAATGCACACAGTTTAGGTAACAAAATTCTAGAATTGGAGGCTGAAATAAGGAATGCCGACCTAGATGTAGTGGCAATATCTGAAACTTGGTTCACGGACTCACATGGGTGGGATATGGCTATACCAGGCTACAATCTACTTCGTCAGGACAGAGAGGGCAAGTTAGGATGGGGGGTAACTCTATGCATTAAAGAGGACATCAAAACCACCAGGATCACAGATGTCAAGTACACCGGGGAGTCCCTCTGGGTAAACCTGGCAAGAGGCAGAGAAAAATGCCTGTATCTAGGTGTGGTATTCAGACCCCCAAGATAACTGTAAGACATGGATGCAGAATTAATTGAAGACATAGAGAAAATCACTCTACGAGGAGAAGCTGTACTGCTAGGGGACTTCAATATGCCTGATGCAGACTGGAACTCATTTTCAGCGACAACCAGTGGTAGCAGGAGGCTCTTAACCTCCATAAAGGAAGCACATCTCAAACAAATGGTAACGGAGCCCATTTGGGCCCGGGCGATCCTCGACCTAGTACTCACCAACGGGGAAAGCGTCTCAGAGGTCTCAGTAGGAGATACGCTAGCCTCCATATCTACATAAATGATCTAGAGGCGGGAACTAAGTGTGAAGTCATTAAATTTGCAGATGACACCAAACTATACAGCAGGGCTCAAACCAAGGAAGACTGCGAGGATCTCCAAAAGGATCTAACGCAGCTGGAAAAGTGGGCCGAAAAGTGGCAGATGAGCTTCAACGTGGGGAAATGCAAGGTCATGCACGTGGGGAAAAAGAACCCGATGTTCACATACAAAATGGGGGGAACACCACTAGGGGTTAGTAACCTGGAGAGAGACCTGGGAGTGATGGTAGACGCAACACTGAAGGCATCGGCGCAATGCGCCACAGCCTCTAGGAAAGCAAACAGAATGCTGGGTATCATTAAGAAAGGTATTACGACCAGGACGAAGGAAGTCATCATGCCGCTGTATCGTGCAATGGTACAGCCGCATCTGGAGTACTGTGTCCAGTACTGGTCGCCGTACCTCAAGAAAGACATGGCAGTACTTGAGGGAGTACAAAGAAGAGCAACCAAACTGATAAAGGGAATGGAAAATCTCCCATATACCGACAGATTGAAGCAGTTGGGACTTTTCTCCCTGGAAAAGCGAAGACTTAGAGGAGACATGATAGAAACCTTCAAGATCCTGAAGGGCATAGAAAAAATAGACAGGGGCAGATTTTTCAAATTAAGGGGCGCCACAAGTACAAGGGGGCACTCGGAGAAATTGAAAGGGGACAGGTTTAGAACAAACGCTAGGAAGTTCTTTTTCACTCAGAGGGTGGTGGATACATGGAACGCGCTTCCAGAGGCTGTTGTAGACAAGAAAACATTAAATGGTTTCAAAGAAGGTTTGGATGGATTCCTAGAAGAAAAAGGGATTGGGGGGTATAGATAGGTATAGACCATTGCTCAGGCAATGGGCCTGATGGGCCGCCGCGGGTGCGGACCGCTGAGCAGGATGGACCTATGGTCTGCCTCAGCGGAGGCAACTTCTTATGTTCTTATGTTCTTAGGAAAGGCTTCCATAGATCAAACACGAAAACAAAGGTACTCAATTTCTGGGGCACAGACTTCGCACACATGGGAGATTTCGGGACCAAGCAGAGACCGATGATGTAGAAGCTAAGTGGTTAACACTGAAATCAACCATACATGAAGCAACTAGCCGCTTCATAAAATCAGTAAATAAACGACAAAGAAACAATAAACCCCAATGGTTCACCGCGGAGATCTCGCACCTCATTAAGGAGAAGAAAAAAGTGTTTCTCTCCTACAAGCGCACGGAGAAAAGAGAGGCAAAAGTAGAATATAGAACCAGGTCTACAGCGGTCAAAATGGCAGTTAGGGAGGCAAAACTTTGAGTGGAAGAAATTCTGGCAAAAAAACATTAAAAAGGGGGACAAATCCTTCTTCAGGTATATTAGTGACAGAAAAAGGAACACAGGCGGGATAGTACGCCTTAGAAGACCGGACGGAAGTTACGTGGAAGCAGATTCCGATAAAGCCGAACTACTGAATGAATACTTCTGCTCAGTCTTCACCTGTGAGGCACCGGGACACGGTCCGCAGTTGAAGGCAACACAAAGCACAGAAGACCCATTTCAGAATTTTGAGTTCACACCAGGTGAAGTTTACAGTGAACTGGCAAGACTCAAGGTGAACAAAGCCATGGGACCAGACAATTTGCACCCAAGAGTGCTCAGAGAATTGAGCGATGTCCTGGCAAAACCGTTGGCTGAGCTATTCAATCTCTCCCTAAGTAAGGGGAAAGTTCCCCTGGACTGGAAATTAGCTAATATTGTTCCTCTGCATAAAAAGGGTTGCAGGGCAGAGGCTACAAATTATAGACCGGTGAGTCTCACATCAATAGTGTGCAAACTCATGGAAACACTAATTAAAAGCAAATTGGACACAATCTTGAATGAAGGGAATCTTTGGGATCCCAGTCAGCATGGATTCACCAAGGGTAGGTCCTGCCAATCCAATCTCATCAGCTTCTTTGACTGGGTAACAAGAAAGTTGGACTTGGGAAAGTCTTTGGACGTCGTGTACCTGGACTTCAGTAAAGCTTTTGACAGTGTCCCACACCGCAGGCTGCTAAGCAAGATGGAATCGATGGGGTTAGGAGAGACACTAACTGCATGGGTCAATGATTGGCTGAGTGGCAAACTTCAGAGGATGGTGGTTAATGGTACCCTCTCTAAAACATCGGAGGTGACCAGTGGAGTGCCGCAGGGCTCGGTCCTGGGTCCACTCCTTTTCAACATATTCATAGGGGATCTGACTCAAGGGCTTCAAGGTAAAATAACACTATTCGCCGATGACGCCAAACTATGTAATATAGTAAGTGAATGCAGTTTACAGAATTATATGGCGCAGGACCTGCTTACATTGGAAAGTTGGTCCTCAACCTGGCAGCTAGGCTTCAATGCTAAGAAATGTAAGGTCATGCACCTCGGAAGCGGAAATCCATGTAGGACGTACTTCTTGAACGGAGAAACTTTAACTAGGACTTCAGCAGAACGAGATTTAGGAGTAATCATCAGTGCAGACATGAAAACTGCCAATCAAGTGGAGAAGGCTTCATCTAAGGCAAGGCAGATATTGGGTTGTATCAATAGAAGTTTCGTCAGCCGAAAGCATGAAGTCATAATGCCGTTGTACAGGGCCATGGTGAAACCTCATCTGGAGTACTGTGTGCAATTCTGGAGGCCACATCACAGTAAAGATGTGCACAGAATTGAATCGGTTCAGCGGACGGCCACCAGGATGATCTCGGGGCTCAAGGGTCTCTCGTACGAAGAGAGACTGAACAAATTGCAGCTCTACACTCTCGAGGAACGTAGGGAGAGGGGAGACATGATCGAAACATTTAAGTACCTCATGGGACGTGTCGAAGTGGAAGGTGATATTTTCTTTCTCAAGGGACCCTCGGTCACAAGAGGGCACCCGCTCAAACTCAGGAGCGGAAAATTTCATGGCGACACCAGAAAGTATTTCTTCACAGAGAGAGTGGTTGATCATTGGAACAAGTTTCCAGTGCAGGTGATCGAGGCAGACAGCGTGCCAGACTTTAAGAATAAATGGGGGGATTGTGATCAATCTGACAATCTTTCTGTACAAAATGTTTGATTTTGTTAAAATTTTTAAAATGATAAATAAAGAATAAAAAAAAAAAAAAAAAGAATAAATGGGATACCCATGTGGGATCCCTACGAGGGTCAAGATAAGGAAATTGGGTCATTAGGGCATTGACAGGGGGTAGGTAAGCATAGTGGGTAGACTTGATGAGCTGTAGCCCTTTTCTGCCGTCATCTTCTATGTTTCTATGTCCTATCTCTAAGCGCACTATCTCCAACTGGATGGCGGCTTGTATCTCTTTCTGTTACGCCCAGGCTGGATTACCCCTTCACAGTAAAGTCACAGCCCATAAAGTCAGAGCAATGGCAGCTTCTGTGGCTTTCCTCAGATCTACACCTATTGAGGAAATTTGTAAGGCTGCCACCTGGTCCTCGGTTCATACCTTCTTTTCTCATTATTGTCTGGATATGTTCTCCAGATGGGATGGACAGTTTGGCCTAACAGTGTTGCAAAATTTATTCTCCTAAATTGCCAACTCTCCCACCATCCCATTATGGTTAGCTTGGAGGTCACCCATTAGTGAGAATACCTGCCTGCTTGTCCTGGGATAAAGCAATGTTACTTACTGTAACAGTTGTTATCCAGGGACAGCAGGCAGCTATTCTCACGTCCCACCAACCTCCCCTGGGTTGGCTTCTCTGCTAGCTATCTGAACTGTGGAGACGTGCCCTGCACGGGGCGGGAAGGCACTCGCGCATGCACGGTGCAGGCAACTCGAAATTTCAAATTTCTTCAAGCAAGACTTCTTGTGAGGCGTCCGCATCGGGGCTCCGTTGGATCACGTCTCCCATTAGTGAGAATAGCTGCCTGCTGTCCCTGGATAACAACTGTTACGGTAAGTAACATTGCTTTATCCCCCTCTCCCCCAAAGAATAAAACAACCCAAGAATAAATGGATCATGATAGGCTCAAGTAGACTGTGACATATGACACAGAAACATCCACCTTCACAATTGTTGCCCCTAAAGAATACCTTTGCTGCTGTAGAGCATTGTGAGGCTTACAATAAAAGAACTAGAACCAGTGAAGCTAACTTGTGAAGTAAAGCACCTCTAAAGCACACATAAAAACCTCAAACCAGAATAGTATTGCTACTAGGGGATTCCATCATCAGAGGGATTAACCTTGGAACACAGGATAAGGAACTCAAAATAGTGAAATGCCTTCCAGGATCCTCAGCTACCAGGAATGGCAGACAAGTACTGACTGTAATTAGGGAAGAAGCAAAGAATTTGAACCCTGATATTATTAGCCATCTCAGAACAAATGACCTATCCAACAATAACCAACTTGCAGCACAGAAAGCTTTTTGGGAGAGGGGATAAAGCCTTTTGCAAAGACTAGCTTTTTCAGACGTATTGCCTACCTATGGAAAGGGAGAGGAAAGAGTACAAAATACTGAGAACTTAAATAGGCAGCTCAAAGCCTGGTGTCATCAATAAGGCTTTAAGTACATAGGAGGATGGAGCAATTCATGGAAAAACAAGAGACTATTGTAATAATGGGCTACACCTTACAATGGCAGGAAAAAGAATCCTGGCTGAGAAATTCAGGCAATATGTTTTTAGGTATTTAAACTAGAAGGTGGGAGTGGCATATGTATGGAGGCTATTTCCAGTGACTACCCCAGCAAAAGACAAGATTTGATAATAAAGAAAGCAATGAAAACAACAATATTAGCAATTCACTTCCAAGCAATGCAACAGGAAATGAGCTGAAATTAAAAACTATACAAAAAATGTGATTGTTGAGGAAAGCATTGACCACAAATGCCCACAGTCTTAGCAACAAAAATCAGGATCTGTAAGCCCTAATGTTAGAGGCAGACTTGGATATTGTTATCAAAGACCTGGTTCAGTGATTCCCATGGATAGGATGCCAACATACTGGACTATAATCTTTTTAGGATGGATAGAGATGGTCGAAAAGGTAGAGGAGTAGCTCTCTATATAAAGACAGATATCCAAGCGACTGAAATGCAGGGGGCCTGGGGAAAGGAAGAAGCGATATGGATTGTTTTGAAAAGAGAAGATGGAACTTCTATCCACTTGGGTGTTGTCTACAGACCTCCAACTCAATTGCAGCAAATTGACAAAGATCTGATTACGGATATACAAAAGTTGGGAAAGAAAGGGGAGGTGCTTTTGCTGGGTGTTTTCAACCTGCCGAATGCAGCCTGGAAAGTTATATCTGCAGAATCAGAAAGAAGTAGGGAGATTGTGGATGCCTTTCAAGGGACTCTGTTCAGACAAATGGTGATGGAACCCATGAGGGAAAAAGTGATACTGGATCTGGTGCTCACAAATGGAGAAAGTGTCTCTAATGTCCGAGTGGGGGCCTATCTGGGAAGTAGCGATCACCATACGGTTTAGTTTGCTACAGCAGTCATAGTGGAGGATAGCCACACAAAATTCAAAAAGTCCTGGATTTCAAACGTACGGACTTTAGTAACATGGGAGAGTACCTGAAGAAAGAGTTGATTGGATGGGAAGACATAAGAGAAGTGGAAAAACAGTGGTTCAAGTTGAAAGGTGCAATAAAAAAAGCTACTGTCCTTTATGTGAAGAAAATAAATAAAAATAAGAGAAAAAGGAATCCGATATGGTTCACCAAACTAATAGCAGAAAAATTAAATGCAAAAGAATTGGTGTTTGTGAAATATAAAAAAAACTCAAGAAGAGAAGTACAGAAAGGAATATCGGATGAAACTGAAAGAAGTCAAGAGAGATACGTCTGGTGAAAGTGCAAGCAGAAGAGCAAATGGCTATAAAAATATAAAGGGAGACAAATTTTTTTCAGGTATATTAGTGAAAAGAGAAAGACAAAAAATGGAATTATGAGACTGAAAGATAGTAAGAACTGCTATGTAGAGAGATGAGGACAAAGCAAACGTGCTAAACAAATACTTCTGTTCGGTATTCACAGAAGAAAAACATGGAGAAAGGACCATGATTGGTTAGCAAAGTTGCACCTAAGAATGGAGTGCATACCGCACCATTCACGGAAGAAAGTGTATAAACAACTTGAAAAACTAAAGGTGGACAAAGCTATGGGAGTTGACAAAATTCATCCCAGGATACTGAGGGAGCTCAGAGAGGTTATGGCGGGTCCTCTCAAAGATTTGTTCAATCAATCTTTAGAGACTGGAGAGGTTCCACAGAACTGGAGAAGAGCGGATATGGTACCTCTTCACAAAAGTTGTTGCAGAGATGAAGCAGGAAATTATAGGTCAGTAAGCCTCACTTCAGTTAATGGAAAAATCATGGAAACGTTGCTGAAGAAAAGGATAGTGAAATTCCTAGAATCTAATGGATTACAAAATCTGAGGCAACATGAGTTTACTAAAGGTAAATTGTACCAAACAAATCTGATTGAATTCTTTGATGTGCGCTAGATGTAATTTACTTAAAACTCCGTGGGCTGACGTTAGGGCCCAAAGTGGTGAACTGGATTAAAGCTTGATAACGGCAGAGGGTGGTGGTTAATGGAATTTGCACGGAGAAGAAAAAGTTGAGTAGTGGAGTGCCTCAGGGATCGGTGCTGGGACCGATTCTGTTCAATATGTTTATAAGCAACATTGCTAAAGTGTTAGAAGGTAAGGTTAGCCTTTTTGCGGATGATACCAAGATTTGTAACAGAGTGGACACCCCAGAGGACATCCCCGTCCCCCCATCCCTGTGAGCTTGGTTCCCATCCCCATAAGCTCTGTCCCCGTCCCCACAAACCATATGATCCCATTCACACTGTTTAGTCTATTTTTTTTATATATTTATTTTTTATTGAATTTCAAAATTATTGTCCAAGCTTTAACATCTTGTACAGAAAGCATAATTTAAGACAAACAGATTAAACTAGAATCATCAAATATAAAGAAATAAAACATGTTTTAATTGCACTCAAGTCCTCATAATGTAATGTAATTTATTTCTTATATACCGCTACATCCGTTAGGTTCTAAGCGGTTTGAAGAAAATATACATTAAGATTATAAATGAGAAGTAAGAAGTTATCCAAGAGGTAAGAAAATGAGTAATTACTAAGACATAATTTTAATAATCAAGATAAGTATATCTGCTGCTGAAACAAAGAGCTTATTCATAAGAACATAAGTAGTGCCTCTGCTGTGTCAGACCAGGGGTCCATCAGGTCCAGGACCTTTTAGTAACCCTCTATCTATACCCTTCTATCCCCTTTTCCTTCAGGAAATTGTCCAATCCTTTCTTGAACTCCAATACTGTACCCTGTCCTATCACGCCATCTGGAAGCGCATTCCAGGTGTCCACCACCCGCTGGGTGAAGAAAAACTTCTTAGCATTGGTTCTAAATCTGTCCCCTTTTAATTTTTCTGAATGCCGTCTCATTCTTGTAGTTTTTGAAAGCTTGAAGAATCTGTCCCTCTCCACTTTCACTATGCCCTTCATGATTTTGTAAGTCTCTATCTATAAGTCTCCGCTTCTCCAGGGAAAAGAGCCCCATTTTCTCCAATCTTCCAGCGTATGAAAGGTTTTCCATACCTTTTATCAAACGTGTCGCTCTCTTCTGAACCCTCTCGAGTATCGCCATATCTTTCTTTAGGTACGGCAACCAATATTGGACACAGTACTCCAGATGCGGGTGCACCATCGCCCTATACAACGGGAGAATAATTTATTTCATTCTGATTGTAATACCCTTCTTGATTATACCTAGCATTCTATTCGCTTTCTTAGCAGCTGCTGCACACTGTGCCGAAGGCTTCATGGTCTTGTCCACTATTACCCCCAAGTCCCTTTCTTGGGTACTCTCACTCAGTAACAGCCCTCCCATCGTGTAGCTGTACCTCGGGTTTTTGTTCCCTACATGCAAGTCTTTACATCTCTCTACATTAAACTTCATCTGACATCTCGTCACCCACTCCCCTAGCTTGTTCAGGTCCCTTTGTAAATCTTTGCAGTCCTCTTTAGTCCTAGCCCCATTAAATAGTTTGGTGCCGTCTGCGAATTTTATTACTTCGCACTTCATCCCTGTTTCCAGATCATTTATAAATACATTGAACAGCAGCGGTCCAAGCACCGACCCCTGTGGAACACCTTTTCCAGTCCAAGTAGTGGCCCTTCACTCCTACCCGCCAACCAATTTCTGATCCATCTCCTTCCACCCCATGGTACTTCAGTTTCCAAAGTAGGTGTTCATGGGATACTTTGTCAAATACTTTTTGGAAGTCTAAATATACGATGTCTATTCTCCTTTGTCCATCCGTTTGTTAATTTCTTCGAAGAAGTGCAATAAGTGCGTCAGGTACGATCTTTCCTTGCAGAATCCGTGTTGGCTTGTTACCATAAGTTTATCCCTTTCTAGATGCTCCTCGAAGCTTTTTTTTTTATCAGCGCTTCCACCATTTTCCCCGGAACCGAGGTCAGACTTACTGGTCTGTAGTTCCCCGGATCACCTCGTGATCCCTTTTTAAAGATGGGCGTAACATTGGCTATCTTCCAATCCTCCGGAATCACGCTTGTTTTTAGTGATAGATTATAGACTTGCTGTAATAGTGCCGCTATCTCCTCCTTCAGTTCTTTCAATACCCTAGGGTGGATTCCGGCTGGGCCCGGTGATTTGTCAGATTTTAGTTTTTCTATCTGCCTGTGAACGTCTTCGAGGCTTACTTCCATGGATGTTAATTTTTCTGATTGGTCTCCTTTGAAGATTTGTTCAGGTTCCGGTACGCTGGATGTGTCCTCTTTTGTAAATACTGACGAAAAGAACATGTTTAGTCTCTCCGCCACTTCTTTCTCCTCCTTCACCACTCCCTTCCTATCTCTGTCATCCAGCGGTCCCACCTCCTCCCTGGCCGGCTGCTTCCCTTTAACATATCTGAAGAACGGTTTGAAATTTTGTGCTTCCCTGGCTAGCCTATCTTCATATTCTCTTTTTGCTTTTCTAGCCATGAGGTGACATTCTTTTGGATACTTCCTGTGTTCTTTCCAGTTCTCCTCGGTTTTGCCCTTTTTCCATTTCTTGAAAGAATTCTTCTTATCACCTATCGCTTTCTTCACTTCTTTAGTTATCCATGCCGGGTCCTTTGTTCTGTTCTTTTTGCACCCTTTTATGAATCTGGGGATATACAGATTTTGTGCCTCGCTCATCGTGTCCTTGAATAAAGATCAGGCTTGCTCTACAGTCTGCCATTTCTTTGAGCTGCTCCTAAGTTTATTCCTTACCTTTACCCTCATCGCTTCGTAGTTTCCTTTATTGAAGTTAAATGTTGTTGCGGTGGTTCTCTTTCCCTTTGGTATTCCTACTTCAACTTTGAACTTGATCATATTGTGATCGCTGTTTCCCAATGGTCCCACTACTTCCACTTCCTTTGCAGGTCCTCTTAGCCCATTTAAGATTAGATCCAGGGTGGCATTCCCTCTCGTCGGTTCTCTTACAAGCTGATCCATGAAGCAGTCCTGTATAGTCTCCAGGAATCCGGACTTCCTAGTGCATTTTGAGTTTCCAAGACTCCAGTCTATCCCGGGATAGTTGAAGTCTCCCATAATAATCGTGTTTCCGCTTTTGCATTCTCGTTTCATCTTGGCCTCCATTTCTTCATCGGTAGCTTCGGTTTGCCCAGGTGGACGATAGTACAGGCCCATCTTTATCTCGGGCTCTTTCCTTCCTGGTATTTTAACCCATAGCGATTCCAATTTGTTGGTTGTCGCTGCTGTGTCGAGTGTATGCTTTCTTTTATGTATAGGGCTATTCCTCCTCCTTTCTGACCTGACCTGTCCTCACGATAGAGTTTGTACCCTGGTAGTGCTATGTCCCATTTGTTTTCTTCATTCCACCATGTTTCGGAGACCCTATTGAATTCTAGGTTCTCAGTTTTGGCCATGATTTCTAATTCCACCATTTTGTTCCTTAGGCTCCTTGCGTTAGTATATATGCAATTTAGGTCCTGGTATTTTTTTGTCTTCGTTTCCTTTCCCTGTTCCTCTATCTTTATTTTCTTCTACTGTTCTACAATCCTCCTCTTATCCTCCTCTTCTGGATCAGTCAACTCCTGTGTTTTGGCCGATGTTTCTTCCCTGTATTTTTCCCACTCAGTATCTTCACGGGATACCTTTTTCCGAATCGTCAACACTTGGTCAACTGTCGGCTTTCCCTTTCTTCTTAGTTTAAAGTCTGTTCTATTCCTCTCCTGACGTTGTTTGCTAGAAGTCTAGTTCCTGCCGCGCTCAGGTGCAGTCCATCTCTCCTGAAGAGCTTGCTCTTGCTCCCAAACGTTGTCCAGTTCCTCACCAAGTGGAACCCCTCTTCCTCACACCATCTCCTCAGCCACGCATTTATTGATTGTAGTTCCATCTGCCTCTTCACATCTGCCCTCGGTACTGGTAGGATCTCTGAAAATGCTATCTTCTGAGTCCTCATCTTCAACTTCCTTCCCAGAATCTTGAATTGTTCTATCAGTGCACTTCTACTGTAGTCCCTTCTGCTGACATCATTTGTCCCAATGTGGATCATTACTGTAGTCTCTTCCGTCTCTGCTCCTTCTAGGATCTTCACAATTTTGTCCACGATGTCCTTTGTTCTCGCTCCTGGAAGGAAGGTCACCAGTCGATCCTCTTTCCCACCTGCTATGTGGCTATCTATCTGAGTCTCTCACTAGGATCGCAGACTTCCCCTTCTTCAGTTTTCGCTCCGATCACAGGTCTATGTCCTCGGTGTGCTTTGCTGCTTCTTCTTCCTGGCATTGACTAGACCATTCCTCTCCTTCCTGCGGGATTCATCTTTGGATTTCTTCCTTGGTGTCGTCTTCCACTTGTTTTCACTTCCATGTTGGTGTGTCTTTATCTTTCCTCTGATGTTTGTGTTCTTCCACCCTCCTCCTGTAGGCCTCCTCAATTAATTCCTCGAGTTCTCTGACTTCTTCCTGTTATACCTTCAATCTCCAAGCATTTTAGGGAGAGAAAACTAACTAAATGAGAATGATCTACAAAAACATATTTTAAAGAGCGGTATCTAATAATACACTTGCAAGGGTAACATAAAAAGAAAATACCCCCTAACTGGGTCACCCCCTGGTTTCAAGATTAAGATTTTTCTTCTCCTCTTCTGCGTTTCTCTCAAAACATCAGGGAATATCTGTATTTTAAACCCCAGGAAGTCCTTAAATCTATTCTTGAAGAACAATTTAAGAATTTAATCTATATCTGAGGATAACATGAGTCAACAAAAAAGTAGCTGAAATAGCTGCTTCTGTATCGGGTTCTTCCAGAATTGCAGTAACGTCCAAAGGACCTTCCTGATGGTCACGATCCTGGTTCTGGATTCCTTGAGACTTTATAGGTAGATAATAAGCCCTTGTAAGGTGAGGTAGAGAATTATCTGGTATTTCTAACACCTCCATGAAATAGCATTTAATCATATCACGAGGAGTGACCGAGGAAATCATGGGGTAATTTATCAATTGCAAATTATTAGCACGATTACTATTCTCAAGAGCCTTGAGCTTCCTCCTCAAGATAGTATTGTCTTTCAAAAATAGGTCTTGATTTTGTTTAATTGTAGTTATCTCTTTGTCCATTTTTTTACTTTCTACTGTCACCAAAGTTAAATCCTGTTTTAAGGACTTAATTTCCTCTTTCGTTGTTTTTAATTTGTTATCCAAGTTCTTTATTAGTGGGCTAAGAGAATTGCCTAAATTCAGCAAGTCCCAAAGAGCGTCTAGGGTAACCTCTGGGGGTTTAAGTGCAGAAAAAGATACTGCAGGTGTAGCAAGATACAGTTCTTTAGATTGTTTTACCTCCTGAAAATCTTGTGCCTCGATAGCCTGAGATGTCCTGGCCGCATTTCCATTCAGAGGGGAAATACCACTCCGTGTTGTTTCCACTGGCAAGCACTCCGATATGCTGGCCTCCGAGGACAAGAAAACTTCCTCTTCCAGGGTAGTCTCGTCTCGCGGAGAGCTTGCTCCTTGCGGTATCGGCTGTAGAGGCGGGGCTCAGAGTGACAACTAGCCCAAGGATATCTGCTGCGGCATTACTCATTGCCGGCGGCTCCAGCGGGTGATTCCCTGACAATTGCCCTTGTTGGAGGCGTCTTAAGAAAGTCATCTATAGTAACAGGTGGTGGTTCTGAGCGTCGGGAGGCTTCACTGACATTCTTCCCCCTTCTTTTCAGCATGGGTGAAAAACACTTCTCACCCGTTTACAAGGAAAATAAAACAAACAATCGAAGGCGTCCTCACAGCTAGCAGGTAGTGGCGTCCATCTTGGGTTGCCACTCTCTCTTCTGTTGTTTAGTCTAAATACCTATGTGGACAAGCTACATACATGCCCCTCGCTTCTTAAAAATATCCCTCATTTCTTATTTCTATCTCAGAGGAGATCAAAGAAAGAAATCTAACACAAAAGTGTGGTTAATAGTTAAGGCCTTGAGTAGCGTTTGACCACTTACTGCAGTGTTCTCCCTAGCGCCTTTTAGCCGGGTGCTCCGCCCAGCTAATTTTGGTGAGCGCCCGGCTGTCAACTCGGAAGGTCACAAATCCTGCTTGTTTTTTTTATTTTGTTTTGTTTTGTTTTTTAACTCACCAGCTTGGGGACTCCCTGAGATGATTTAGCACAGCCTGAAGAGCTGCCGGAAGTACACAAATCAATCCTCGATGTGGGGCCCATATCCAAGAGGTTACAACCAGAGACTGACTCACCCCGTGATCTCGTACTTCTGAACATCGGGATCAGAAACCAAAACATCTCCAACTCCCGGTTAGGTCTTTCAGTCACTTGCTCAGCTGAATCCAGTATACAGGCAGACTTAAGAGCCAATCCTCACTTCATGGGGCGGGGCCTGTAACAGTCTATCACGGAGGGGGGAGGGGCGTGAATTAGGAACAAGAACAGCTCACCCTCCTGGTCTGCTTGGGAGGGGAGGAGAGAGAAGATGGGTGACTAACGCTGTAGGGATCGAGATCTGTGTCATGCCCAGGCCAACTGCCTCAAAATGGAGAATCCGCTTCCACTAAAAGGGTCATGGATCAAGAAGGAAATGACATGTCTGCGGATAGTATTGATTTTACTGCAACAGAGCTGAAAAAGGACATTATCCCAGGACAAGCAGGCAGGTATTCTCACTGATGGGTGACGTGATCCAACGGAGCCCCGATGCGGACGCTTCTTTGAAGAAAAACTTGAAAGTTTTGAGTCGCCCGCACCGCGCATGCTCGAGTGTCTTCCTGCCCAGACCAGGGCGCGTCTCCTCAGTTCTTATTTTTCCGCAGAGCCGAGAAGTCCGTCTTCAACTCTCTGCGCAAAGTTTTCTTCACTTGTGCCTTCTAAGTCCTCGGTTTTGGTTTTATTTGATCCTAATCGCTGATTTTCGTCGTGTTATATTGTTTAAAAAAAAAATAAATTTCATTGTTCCGTTCGACCGGGCAGGCCACGTGGCTGCAGCCCCGCGGCTTCGATCTTGCGGTGGAGCTTTTTCGGCCTATGTCCTGGCCTATCACTGGTTTTAAAAAGTGTGACAAGTGCTAGCGCGCGATTTCACTAACGGACCCTCATCGACGCTGTGTTCAGTGTCTCGGGCCGAACATCTTCCGTAATCGTGCCGGCCTTGCTCCACACTCACCGCACATGCTTTCAAGCCGTTGCGTCTTGTGGGAATCGCTGTTCATGGAGTCCTCGACCACAAAGGGACCTTCGCCTTCGACATCATCCGCAACTCCACAGCCTACCACCCCTGCTGCGCCGAGTC
Source organism: Geotrypetes seraphini (assembly GCF_902459505.1). Classification (NCBI taxonomy): domain Eukaryota; kingdom Metazoa; phylum Chordata; class Amphibia; order Gymnophiona; family Dermophiidae; genus Geotrypetes; species Geotrypetes seraphini. The sequence continues at coordinate 89,313,651 of NC_047092.1, forward strand.
TCATCAAGCCCACCTCGTTTGTCCCAACTCAGACTCCGGCGCCTGCTGCGATGCCTTCCTCAACCTCCTCAGGTCAGGTAGCCCAGCAGCCCATTCCCCCAGTAGTGTTAAAATTGCCCAAGGCCAAGTCCAAGCACTCACACACTGCTCCGAGGAAACGCGAGGCCCGTGCAGGTGGTCCCATTTCAGATGCGGATCCATCCTTGCCGGCCTCGTTCCAGACCATGCTACAGAAGCAATTCATCGAGCTCTTTACCACGATGGGGCCTCAGCTTCTTTCCTAAATCTAGCCTGGGCACTTGGAGGCCTCCTGCGGGGTCGAGCCCCCTCCAGTGCTTCAGCGGGGAACACACTCTCAACAGGGAGCAGAGTCTCTGCGAGTGTCTGGTCTGGCAACAACGCATGCATCGCAAGGAGCAGAGTCTTTGCCCATGCCTCCATTGGAACCGATACACTCGATGCAAGGAGCAGAGTCTTTGTGAGTGCTTCCGTTGGAACCGATTCACTCGATGCAAGGAGCAGAGTCTTTGCGAGTACCTCCATTGGAGCCGATTCACTCGATGCAAGTAGCAGAGTCTTTGCAAATGCCTCCATTGGAGCCGATCACCCCGACGGTGTTCGAGCCTCTACGGCACCCACCCCTGCTTCGATCGACCGCTTCCAGCCCCATCCACTACCTGGGGGCCTCAGCGAAGACCTACTCGCATCGCCCATCGAGGCCGACCTCTTGACACAGTCCGCATCACCGATCGAGGCACTCCTCGAGGCACTCGTCCAGGCAGGCCTCGCCTCATCGGAAGCAAGCATACCTGGAGTATTCGCCACCGACTACTACTCCCCCACCGATGCCAGAGCTCGAGGACACGATGGGATCTCTCTCACCTTCTTGATACCTGTCCCCAATGGATCCGGAGGCTTCGACCTCATCGAGCCCGTCCTGGGGCCCTGCAACAGCCGACCAATTGTCCTCCTCGTTCCTTCGACAGATGGCTGGTGACATGGACATCCCCCTGGATAAGGGGTCCAAATTCTCGAAAGAATACCTCGAGACTATGCGCCTCCCTCAACCACCTGCGTAGTCCCTCAAGCTTCCCTTACACAAGCTACTGGACCAAACCTTCGCACAGTGCCTCAAGACACCTTATTCGATCCCCGCAGTGCCAAGTAAATTGGACACCAGATACCGCACTGTGCATCGTAAGGGGTTCGACGGCTCGCAGCTCTCCCACCAATCCCTTTTGGTGGAGTGCTCACTGAAGCGGTTCCATCCCTCCCAGGTCCCACCTCCGTCCCACCTGGTAGAGAGGGAAAGACCATGGACCAGTTCGGCAGGAGAGTTTACCAGAACTCCATGCTGGCCTCAAGAGTTCTGAATTACAACTTCCACTTCACAACATATTTGGAGTCTCTTTTGTCAGTACTCCAGAAGTTTATGCCCTACGTGGATCCTAGGGCTCAGTTCGAGTACCAGGAGGCGCTGGCCTCGTTATCCCAACTTTGGGTACAGCTTATGCAATCCTCCTACAATGCCTTCGAGCTGGCGGCCCTGGCCGCAGCATGTTCGGTGACTATGCGCCGGCTGGCGTGGCTGCGGACCATCGACATGGACCCCAACCTCCAGGACAGGCTTGCCAATGTTCCATGCGCGGGCTCTAACCTCTTTGATGAGTCCATCGAGGCGGTAACCAAGAAGCTCTCGGACCATGAGAAGTCCTTCCAGTCCATCCTGCGTCCGAAGCCCAGGCCTGCTCCTCCTCATCAATCATGCCCACCGTTGATCTACCAGCGGCGTTCCCCCCCGAAACAGGCTCCCACCATCCAACAGCCTGTGAAGAGGCAGCACCCGCAGAAACATCAGCAAAAGCCTCAACCATCTGCTGTCCCTAAGGCTCCTCAGCCCTTTTGACTGTCTCAAAGAGAGCATAACCTTTGTCGCTCTGCCATTTTCAGTGATTCCACCTATCGGAGGTTGCATCCATCATTTTTTTCCATCGATGGACATCTATCACCACCGACCTCTGGGTCCTCTCCATCGTCAAGGAGGGATACTCCCTTCAATTTAACCAGCTTCCTCCGGAACATCCTCCAAGAGAGTATCCTTCCAACTTGACACAGACCGCCCTTCTTCTTCAGGAAGCTCAGGCCTTGCTGCAGCTTGGGGCTGTCGAGCCAGTCCCTCGGGACCAACAGAACAAGGGGTTTTACTCCCGGTACTTCCTTGTTCCGAAGAAGACGGGCGATCTGCGTCCCATCTTGGACCTCAGGGTGCTCAACAAATTTCTGGTCAAAGAAAAGTTTCACATGTTGACCCTGGCATCCCTGTACCTCCTCATTGAGCAGAACGATTGGTTATGCTCTCTGGATCTGAAGGAAGCCTACACTCACATCCCCATTCAACCGGCCTCCTGTCAATTTCTCAGATTCCGGGTGGGAAATCTTCACCTGCAATTCCAAGTGCTCCCCTTCGGCCTGGCCTTATCCCCCAGAGTCTTCACCAAGTGCCTAGTAGTGGTAGCCGCTGCACTCAGGAACCACGGCCTCCAGGTGTTCCCTTACCTGGACGACTGGCTCATCAAGGATTCCACGTCTCAAGGAGTCACCCTCGTGACTCAGAAGATAATTTGGTTACTACAACATCTGGGTTTCGAGATAAACTTTCCAAAATCCAATCTACAGCCTTCCCAGACTCCCCTTCATAGGGGTGATTCTGGATACTACCAAGCTCCAAGCATTCCTCCCTCCCCCATGCATGGAGGCTCTGCTTCATCTCTGCCACTCAGTGTCCTCTCGCCCGTCCATCCTGGCGAGACAAATGATGGTCCTGCTAAGCCACATGGCCTCTACAGTACATGTGATTCCATTTGCCAGACTTCACCTCAGGACTCCTCGATGGACCTTGGCGTCTCAGTGGTCCCAGACGTCCGACCCTCTGACTCAACATATCCAGGTCACTCCTGCTCTGCAACAGTCTCTTCGCTGGTGGATGCTATCCTCCAATCTCTCCAGAGGTTTGTTGTTCCAAACCCCCCGCCATCAGAAAGTCCTCACGACCGACTCGTCGACTTATGCCTGGGGGGCTCATCTGGACGGCCTCTGCACCCAGGGTTACTGGACCAGCGCGGAGCGTCAGTGCCACATCAATCTCCTGGAACTCAGGGCGATCTTCAATGCTCTCCAGACCTTTCAACATCTCCTTCGCAACCAGGTTGTCCTCATTCGCACAGACAACCAGGTCGCCATGTACTATGTGAACAAGTAGGGAGGTACGGGATTGGCCTCCCTCTACCAGAAAGCTCTGAAGGTGTGGGATTGGGCGACTCGCAGCAACACCTTCCTCAGAGCGGTCTACATTCAGGGGGCAGACAATGCCTTAGCAGACAGCTTGAGCTATCTCCTGCAACCTCACGAGTGGACTCTCAACTCCACGCCCCTTCATCACATCTTTTCCCTGTGGGGAACGCCTCAGATAGACCTCTTTACGGTCCCCCACAACTTCAAACTGCCTCACTTCTGCTCCAGGATCTACACCCCTCAGCGCCTCGAGGCAGATGCATTCCTCCTAGACTGGACGAATCGCTTTCTATATGCGCCTCCTCCATTTCCTCTCATTCAAAAGACTCTGGTCAAGCTAAAGTCAGACCATGCCACCATGATCCTGATTGCCCCACGGTGGCCCAGACAACCTTGGTATTCCCTTCCACTCCAACTCAGCAGCAGGGAGCCATACCCGTTGCCAGTTTTTCCATCTCTGCTTACACAGCATCAGGGATCTCTCCTTCACCCCAACCTGCAGTCTCTACACCTGACAGCTTGGTTCCTCTCAACGTAACCCCTCTATAGTTTTCCCAACCAGTGAGGGACCTCCAGGGAGCTTCACGGAAGCCCGCTACTAGACAATGCTACCACCAGAAATGGACTAGATTCTCTGTTTGGTGTATCTCTCAGCGCCAGGAGCCTCAACACTCCTCCTTGTCTTCGGTTTTGGACTATCTTTTGCATATGTCTCACTCTGGCCTCAAGTCTTCCTCTATACGAGTCCATCTCAATGCAATCGCTGCTTTCCATCAGCCTCTTCAAGGGAAACCTCTATCTGCTCATCCTGTGGTTTCCAGATTCATGAAAGGACTGTTCCATGTCAATCCTCCCCTCAAACCGCCTCCAATGGTTTGGGACCTCAATGTTGTTCTTTCACAACTTATGAAGCCTCCATTTGAACCTCTTCACAAGACTCACCTGAAGTATCTCACTTGGAAAGTGGTGTTTCTCATTGGCCTCACTTCTGCCCGAAGAGTCAGTGAGCTACAAGCCTTGGTTGTGGACAAACCTTTTACAGAATTCCATCATGACAAGGTGGTTCTCCGCACGCACCCAAAATTCCTTCCTAAAGTTGTCTCAGAATTTCATCTCAACCAATTCATTGTGCTTCCAGTGTTCTTTCCGAAGCCACATTCTCATCCTGGGGAATCTGCCCTGCATACCCTTGACTGTAAGCGTGCTTTAGCCTTCTACCTAGAACGCACCATGTCTCACAGAACTGCTCCTCAACTTTTCATCTCCTTTGATCCGAACAAGTTGGGACATCCTATTTCTAAGTGCACCATCTCCAACTGGATGGCGGCTTGCATCTCATTCTGCTATGCCCAGGCTGGATTGCCCCTTGACAGAAAAATCACAGCCCATAAGATCAGAGCGATGGCAGCTTCTGTAGCCTTCCTCAGATCAACGCCGATTGAGGAGATTTGTAAAGCTGCCACTTGGTCCTCGGTTCATACCTTCACTTCACACTACTGTCTGGATACTTTCTCCAGACGGGATGGACAGTTTGGCCAAATTGTATTGCAAAATTTATTCTCCTAAGTTGCCAACTCTCCCTCCATCCTATTCTGGTTAGCTTGGAGGTCACCCTTTAGTGAGAATACCTGCCTGCTTGTCCTGGGATAAAGCAATGTTACTTACCGTAACAGTTGTTATCCAGGGACAGCAGGCAGCTATTCTCACGTCCCACCCACCTCCCCTGGGTTGGCTTCTCTGCTAGCTATCTGAACTGAGGAGATGCGCCCTGGTCTGGGCGGGAAGGCACTCGCGCATGCGCGGTGCGGGTGACTCGAAACTTCGAGTTTTTCTTCAAAGAAGCGTCCGCATCGGGGCTCCGTTGGATCACATCACCCATTAGTGAGAATAGCTGCCTGCTGTCCCTGGATAACAACTGTTATGGTAAGTAACATTGCTTTCTCAAGGCAACCAAAAAATAAACTACAGGAGCATTTCAAAGGCACGCCGACAATCGTGCGCCGCACATTTGCGCGCCAACGCACACTGAGACCCAACAATTTTTTTATTTTTGAGGGTTACGAAGTAACCCAGTTTTTGAGGGGGGTTTCCCTTCATAACCTTTCCCTTCGTAACCCTCAAAAATAAAAAAATTGTTGGGTCTCAGTATGCTCTGGTGCGCATATATCCGGGGCGTTGATTGTTGACGCCTTTATTTTTTGGTTGCCGTGAGAATGTTGGGTATCAGTGCGATTGTCGGCGCGCCATTGTCCTGTGGTCACCGGGATTTCTGTGGAAGAAAGTCCAGCGCAAGGTTCAGTTTTCTACAACTCCTATCAAGGTAAGATGAATTTAAATGTTTGTTGACTCTGGTTGCCGATTTGACCTGCATTAATACTCAGTTTTATAATTGTTTATTCTTTCTAGAGCTCATACCCTTTTTTGCTCACCTAGTTTATGTTAATTAAAATCTTTATCCTGCTGCTTCTGTTAAAAATTGTGATCTGGAAGTTTAGGGTTTTTTTTTCCTCATTAAGGTTAGTTGCCTATAACATTTTTTTCTGTTATATCTGATATCTGACCTATCAAATAGGTCTTCTGTTTTCTTGAATACTAGAACTTTCTTTTGTGATTTAGAAAATAAGTGCAGGAAAAACACATGGTTTTTAGGATTAGTAAATTAGAAAGCAGTAATGTCCACAAAATGAAAGTGCCAAGGAGGGGGGTTTAACTCCCCCCCATGAGTTGATAATGATCAGTGAACTTGGATACTAGAAAAAAAAGATTTTGTACTCTTTCTAGTTCTGACTCTCACCTCCTTCAGCTTTCTCTCTTCCTTGTCTGTTGCAATGTACTGCAGCTCCTGTACCCAAGCACCACATTTTAGGTGCATGGGCAATCTGGCTTCTGGGGTTTTTCAACTTACTTGTGGTGTCACTATCAGCTCCCTTGAGAGGAAGCATGACCTCTTACAGATCTATTTGAATGCGGAATTCAGCACCTAGCCAGTGCTTGCGTTGTGTTGGGTCATAAAGCTTGTATAAAAGTTTTGAGTTGTCCTTTCATTTTGAAGTGAACCTTTTGAGTTTGGAGTTAATCACAATGAAGTGTTCATCGTTTTATTGTGTTTCTTTTGGGCTTTATATTTAATCTATGCTCAATTAACTGATTACAGTAATTCATTTTCTTTACATTTTAATTTGCTAGTAGTGCTGCCCGATTCAGGGGAAAAAAATTTTCGATTTGGCCTATTGAATTGATTTTTTTATTCAATTCACTTTTCCTGCTGAATCAGGTGTTTTCCTTTTTTTAATGGCCTGGTAGTTTTATTTTTGTAGCCTCTTCACCCCGACCACCTTTGCCCTCTCCAAATCCACACAGGTGCTGTGGTGTAAACAAGACAAAAAAAGACTTTTCCTCTCTCTGATAGGTCCTAGCTCAAGCTCACTAACTGCTTATTTCTTACCCTTCTCTTTTTTACTTTTCAGCTACCTATCAAATTTCCATCTTCTCGATGAAGTTACAAAGAAATACTTTTAAAACCAATAGGAGGAAATTTTTATCACTCAGAGAATAGTTAAGCTCTGGAACACATTGCCAGAGGATGTAGTAAGGGCAATTAATGTAGCTGGTTTTAAGAAAGGTTTGGACAAGTTCCTGGAGAAAAAGTTTGTAGTCTGTTATTGAGAAAGACATGGGTGAAGCCACTGCTTGCCCTAGATCGGTAGCATGGAATATTGCTACTTCTTGGGTTTTGGCCAG